>NC_090931.1:1519711564-1520311564 GCF_040938575.1 Ambystoma mexicanum | reverse complement strand
GTTGCAGTATATGGTGAATAATACTAATGGCAACATGTCCATGTTTATATAATGTATGAGATAAAGTACTCAAGAATTAAGTTTTATTGGACTCTTATTATATAAGACTAGGTAGTGTGTCTTTTATATTTTGATCCTTCATTGCACTAATTATAGTACTTTAAAAGTTCCAAATAAAAAAACTATGTGTTAGATACATTTTGAGCGAAACGAGGCAGTGACCTCTAATTAGTGGCAGCGAGCATTGGACAACTGCCAAATGATTTTGGTGAGTTGGGAGAACAGTTTTTCATGTGCTGATGACAGAGAAGAGGTAAAGGGGGGGAACGGAAATATGGAATACCCAAAATGATCTTATCTAATACCTGCAACATGCACATCCATCAATGGTCAAATCTAGGGCCAAGAGAAGGATTGTCTGTATTGTTAGATGAGCTATAGTATGCTACCGCAATTTAGCTTATTATAAAGTAATAAATGAGCTTCCGTTCGCTGCTGCCACTCTCATGTTCCATGAACTGCACCCACCTCACCTTAGAGGCACACAGTCCCCTGTATCCACCCGTTTGTGCCTGCTGAGATAACACATGAACCAGCACTTGTGTAATATCTACTTGTGGTTTAAAGAATTTAGCAGGAGGTACACAGTGTAACATGAGTCGTAGCAGAGGGGAGAGAACACGCATTCAGCACACCGTCTTCCCAAGACATAATTATTAATAGCGTTGTTTTGTTTATCAATGGCCATTTTTCTCTTCTTCCAATGCCATATCATCCCACTGTAACATCACAGCAGAGGATTATGGAATTCATAATCAATACCTGTTATATCATGGGCTGTGGTGCCAGCGTTTTCTCTGCCTCCCCGTGTCATATAAGAACTGAGGGAAGCCCCAGGAAAAGCCCAACACCCTGCCCACATACATGAATAGCTTCCCTGACAGTGCAGGGGCCGTGATTCTGGGTGTTTGTGAAAGCTTTGACTCTAGTGCTGCCACAGGCCACACTGCGTTTGACATGGGGGCCATAGACATCATAACATTATGATTGGGCAGCTATCAGTAATGGGGTATATTCCACCTCGGGGTAACTAATGGCATCATAAACTCAAGCTCCACTTTTCCTCAGAACCTCTGGATTCGATGGAATATAGTCCCATAGTCGATAGCTACTCACTGATAATTCTATTTTTCCCTAATCAATTTCCTGTTTTATTAAGATTAAGGATGGTGAAGGCTCACACGGGTTTATAATATACTGATTAAGGATGGTGAAGGCTCATAGGGGTTTATAATATACTGATTAAGGATTGAACTGTGCAGCAACTTCAAGCTCCTGATTTAAACTCATGAAATTGATCTGAGTCAAGACTTACATTACTTCTCACAGGATGACCCATTAAGTTTGTGAGCGGGGTGTAAAACGAGGATTAACAGCTCTGTGATAGATCTATTGTTTTTTGGGCTGTACTATGACATACAAAATAATGTGTTCCTCTGCTTCTTTCAACAGAGAATGAGCAGCCATCAGAGGATCCATGCTAGGGAGAAGTCCTACGAGTTCACAGAATGTGATAAGCACATTAATCACACCTCTAAGCTGAGAAGGCATAAGAGATCCCACAGAGTGGAAAGACCTTTCAAGTGCTCGGAGTGTGAGAAAAGCATCACTCAGAGCTCACATATAACCCAGCATTTGCAGAGCCATACTGGGGAGCGACCATACCAGTGCTCAGAGTGTGAGAAAGGCTTCACTCAGAGCTCACATCTACAGCAGCATCAGAGGATCCATATTGGGGGCGACCGTACCAGTGCTCAGAGTGTGAGAAAAGCTTCACTCAGAGCTCACATCTGCAGCAGCATCAGAGGATCCATACCAGTGCACAGAGTGTGATAAAAGCTTCACTCTGAGCTCAGATCTGCAGAGGCATCAGAAGATCCATACTGGGGGGCGACCATACCAGTGCACAGAGTTTGTGAAAAGCTTCACTTACAGCTCGGATCTGGTCAACCATCAGAAGATCCATACTGGGGGGCGACTATACCATTGTTCAGAGTGTGATAAAAGCTTCACTCTGAGCTCACATCTGCACCAGCATCAGTAGATCCATACTGGGGGGTGATCATACCAGTGTACAGAGTGTGTGAAATGCTTCACTTATACTTCAGATCTGGTCAAGCATCAGTGGATCCATACAGGGCTGAACCCTATCAATGCACAGAGTGCAAGGCAAGGTTTTGTTTCCCATCATCCCCGAGTTACCATCAAAGAACACATAATGATCAGAAGCCCTATCAATGTACAGAATGCAAGAAAAGCTTCAGTAACCCCTCGGCCCTGAGCAACCATCAAAGGACACATACTGGGGGAAGCCCTATGAGTGCACTGAATACAAGAAAAGCTTCAGTTACCGATCAACTCTGAGGCGCCATCAACTGATCCATACTGGAAAGAAGCCATATTGGTGCACAGAGTGCCAGAAAAGCTTCCATTTCCTCATAGACCGTAGCAACCATCAAAGGACCCATACTGGGGAGAAACCCTATGAGTGCACAGAATGCAAGAAAAGCTTCAGTGGCCGATCAACTCTGAGGCGCCATCAAAGGATCCATACTGGGGAGAAGCCCTATGGGTGTACAGCATGTGGTAAGTGCTTTAATCGTTTACCAAACCTGATGACTCATAAGAGATCCCACACTGGATTGAAACCCTACTAGTGTACAGAGTGTGAGAAGAGCGTCACCTGTAAATCAAGTCTATCCGCGCATCAGAGTATTCATACAGGGGTTAAGCCCTAGAACTGCTCGGAGTGCAAGAAAAGCTTCAGTGACCTTTCAATTCTGAAGATCCATCTAAGGATCCATATTGGGGGGGAAGCCCTATTAATGCACCGAGCCCAAGAAATGCTTCAGTCTCCCCTCAGTCCTGAGGAGCCATCAGAGGACCCATACTGAGAAGAAGCCCTATCAATGCACAGAATGCAAGCAAAGCTTCAGTGACCAATCAACTCTGAGGCGCCATCAAAGGATCCATACTGGGGGGGAAACCCTATGGGTGTACAGAACTCAAGAAAAGCATCAGCAGCCATCAAAGGATCCATACAGGGCAGAAGCCCTATGAGTGCCCAGAATGTGGTAAGAACTTTAAGCGTACATTAAACATGATCACTCATAAGAGATCCTACATTGGATTGAAACCCTACCACTGTACAACGTGTGAGAAGAGCTTCACTCTTAGAACATGTCTTTACAGGCATCAGAGGTGCCATACTGGAGAGTGACCATACTAGTGTACAGAGCGAGAGAGTCTTCATTCATATAGTTAAAAGCCATGTTTATGTTGGACAAGGGCTTCCATGACAACAGTGGAATATATATTGTAAATAAAAACAAGAGATATTTTGCAAAAAGAAACATGTATATTCCTAACAGTTCCACGAGTGCTCCATCTGAGGATGGAGGTGATATGGGGGCCAAAGAGTGGAATTCTATTCCAACCGCTGTTCCATTTCCTGATGATAATCAGATCTTTTGGGAATCTTGGAAGTCCTGCATAAGCAGCCCTGCTGCGTTCTCCTGTGGTCCAAGCATTTGGTCACCAGAATACCCTTTGGGTGAATGTTGCATGTTGCATGTTATAAATATGTTAAATAGAAACCGCTCATTAGGTAAGCACACACAGTGAATATCTACTTACAGCCTTCATGTCATGCACCATTCCCAGCATGATAGCTTAGCATGTTGAGCAACTGCTGCAGAAATTAAAAGGCCAGATATTGAGCCCTCTGCAAAGCCTGAGGATAAGGGCAAGGCAGTCTGCAGCTGTGCACCACCTCAACAGCATCCTGTACGGCTGCTTTCCTATTCTGTTTGCCCTGCACACCCTGCTCCAAAAGACGCTGGCTATCGAGTCCTTGATGAAGCCGAAGGACAAGGGTGAGGCAGCAGTTTGTGGCATTCTGTGAAGGGCTGTGAGGCTGTATGTATTCTAAACAACCCTTGCTATGCCACCTTACTATAGGCCTCATCACGAGCTAGGTGGTAGCCCTTAAATGCAGCAGTAACGCTAATACTGCAGCATTTAAGGGATGGCCCTATTTTGAGTTGGCTGAAAGTTTGGAGTTTCACCTCCCGCTTTTTGCTGGAGGTAAAAATCCTGCTTTCTGCCCATTTCTCAGCCGTATTTGGCACTGTTACTGCCACCACTATTACCGCCTGTGTTAATAGTGCCCACCAACCCCATTGGGGAATGGGAGCTTACTGCTGAACCGCTACTTGGGATCCAGTGATAGCTCCAATTAGTGAAAGGATACTGCCCAACACCTGATGAGGCCCTATATCGATACAGGTTCTTTGGACCAATAACATTAAAAGTACTCAGAAGTCCATTTATTTGTTAAAGCTATTTTTCTTGGTGTCTTTACCTGGCTACAGATGTATAGTGTGATCTGAGACCTGCTCCATCAATCACATCTGACTTCTAACTTGTAATACTGTAAAGGTGTGGTCCCCAAGTAATCATCGAAATGATCCAAATGGATTCAAACATGGAGTGTACAAGCAGCAAACAGAAACTGAACTTGAAAGCCTTTCTCAACATTATACTCCTGGGCTATAACTTTTTAAAGCGGAAAATTGCAACAATGAGCATAATTCTAACATGTTGTTTGGCCACTCGAAATCAGGCCTTCGTGCTTTCAATCTTTGGGCTTCTTTTTCTTCTTGTTTCTCTTCTTCTTACCTCTCCTTCTCCCTTTTCACCTCATATTTTCTTTGTTCTTTCCTTCGCTTACATTCTTTGTCTCTGTATTGTTTATATAGCCTCTCTTCTTGCTCTACATTGCACAAAATCTAACTCATGGTTTCCTTTCTCATGACAAATAAATATACTGACCGTTCACCATTACCTAATGCGATAGTGTTGTGAAGTATTTGTTTGTGAATGTATTCGGTAAGGAGGGAGATGTGTTGTGAAGTACTTGTTTGAGTCTGATGTAGCTTGTCATGTGCTTGATGATGTCATGTGAGTGCCTGTGGAATGTTGATGTATGAGTGGGAGAATGCTGTGTTGAGTGTTCCGCGTTAGGTCAGTTGGTCCCTCCCTGCCTGGGTGATGGTTGCCGGTGTTTATATGTCTTTTTCCGGATATCTGTAACTTGTAACCTAAGAACTGAAGTAAACTTACAAAGAAGTAACCAAAGCAAGCCTGGACAGTACTATATTACATTGGCGACGAGGATATCTGGATCCCATAAGAGATTGAATCAGCAGCCCATAGTTCTTGGGAGTGCAGTGTTGTGGAAATAAGAAACTGGAAGTGGGCCATGTGAGAAGGATGCCCCTGGTATTATCAGACAGGATCAGCAGCCCTTAAGAATTTGGGAGTGCTGTGTCAGGGGTTTCCAAAGGAGAGACTGGCGTCATGTTAAGGGAGTTTAATACTGGAGCTGCGCATTTAAATTAATCAGAGTAAGCTAGGGCCTGAATCGTTTGCATAATGAGAAACCTACATGGCATGCAAGAGGACAGTCCTCGACAATTGACTACTTGGTTGTAAGCACTGAAATATACTTAAGAATAGGTAACATGGAAGTTATACAAACTGATGCTAGTGACCATGCTATGCTAACTTGCTATTTACCTTGGACAAAAAAAAAAAGAAAAACTATGGAAAGTGTGAAAATGTTGAGATTAATGTTAGAGGCTCGAGGATTAAATGGAATCCAATGAAATTTGACAAATTTAATGAGCAAATTTTGATTCAATATGAGTCATTCCCACTGGAGGAGAAAAGAAGGATATACTCGATAGACCAATTCTCCGAGCATTTAAATAAAATCATGGAGATGAAAGGTTTGAAAAACACTGTGGGGGGGCGTAAGATAAGCAATCACAGGCACAAATTTGATCTGGCAACTAAACAAAGAAAGGCAATTTTGAATAAAGAAATTTGTCAACTTAAGATTTCAATCGGGGATAATGATTCACTGAAGTTTGAAATACAAAAATGCAGACAGAAATACAAAAATTGGTCGATATACCATTGTCTAAGTATCCAACAAAGTGATGCTGAATCATTATTTCAATCCATGAAAAGTACGAAGTCGAGATCTTTTTGGACTCTTATAAACAGTACTGAAAAAAAGCAAATAAAATTGGCTCTTAACCCTATTGGTGCTGATGTATGGTTGAATCATTTTATGAAGATACATGCGGTATCCTCCTCGATTCCTTTTATAATGGAAAGAAATACTTTAGAAAAATGGAAACTGGATGTAACTATCGAGAATGTAAAGCGATATATAATTAAGGCTAAAACGTCCAAAACTCCAGGTCCGAATAGTCTTTCCTTTATGACCGTAAAAAATAATCAAAATGTATGGGCAAAGATACTACAAATTCTATACAATGATGTAATAGAGAAGGAGGAGATTCCCAAGGACTGGCTACTCTCATACACATTGCCTATATTTAAAAAGGGAAATAGACTGAGTCCTACTAATTATCGACCAATATCATTAATGAACATTGAGGCGAAGATGTTCTCTTCCATAGTACTAGATATATTACTTTTGTGGATAGAGACCAATGATCTGCTAGACATCAGACAATTCGCATTCTGAAAAAATATAGGTACTGATGCTGGAGGGATGCTACTAACACAGTTACAAAATAATGCAAAAATTAACAAGAAAGGGCCTTTATATGTGGTAGCAATGGACTTATCTGCAGCCTTTGATATGCTGGATAGGCACATGTTATGGCGAAGATTGAAAAATCTTGGTATAGATTATGATCTGCGTATGATAATAGTTGGGCTATATATACGAACACTATGATAAGTGTGAGGCTAAATGGAGATCGGCTAATGACCAAGCCATTCGAAGCAAGTAATGGATTAAAGCAGGGCTGTGCCGTGGCTGCAATATTATTTGACCTTTATGTTGCTTCAGTTGGTCAATTTCTGCATGGGAAAGGTATTGTATCCCCGAAATTCGGTAACCTGTCTGTACAATGGTGTGCCTATGCAGACGACTTTCTGCTTTTGATAATACTATACAGGACTTGAAATTGAAAATAAATGTGACAGAAACTGTAATAATAAATTTGGGACAAGGAAATAAGAAATCCCTGGGTTTCACATGGAATTGTAATGGCTCTAGAATTAGAATAGAGACATCAATGAAATGTCTAAGCTATGTGTTCTCAAGTACATCATCGTTAAATTGTGCTAAAAACTGTTTGAAGCTGAAAGCACTTGATGCTGCTAAACAGCTAAAGATTATCGAAAGGAAATATGGAAAGTATTCATTGTATGCATGCATTGAGTTGTATAGAAAAAAAATAATCCCTAGAATCAGTTATGGATTGGAACTTCTTCCGGACTCTATAACTCCTTATCTAAAGATCATTGAAGGTATCATGTGGAGAAATGTTCTGCACTTTCTCCCCAAATGTATTCCAATAAAAGTGTCAGATGTGAGCTAGGGCTTGCCTCTTTGGAAAGTTGTATGATTTGGAAAAAGGCTACCTTATTAAGAAAATGTATGATGGGAATAGAAAACAGTTATATAGCCACCTAGCAGAAGATAAAAATTGACACTTTATGAAAACCCTGAACGAAAGTGTAGAATGTGCTCTATCTCGAATGGGACTGTCACTACAAATTCTGTTGGATAAACCCTTAAAAGTTAAAACCATGGTTAAAGCCTTTGATTGGGTGAGGAACAATGCCATCTTGCTAGACTCAAGCTCATATTCACAGGCAGTTTCCTATTGGAAGTGGTTCCCCGATACTGAAAGCTATATTTTGAAATATCCTGATCGTATAATTAGAAATTATTTCATGAGATTTAGACTAAATGGGCCTCCGAGTTGACCAGGGCGGTAATTTCCCATTCCTCAGGGCTCTTCCCCATTCCCAAATGAGCCCCCATAGGGCTCAATGGGAATGGGGAAATTGCAAATAACGGTGACTGTACTTTACGGTCACCGTTATTGGCTAAAAAGCCCATTTTCGCCCTCGTCCTTAACGCCTGCTAAAAGCAGGCGTTAAGGACGAGGGCGCAAAGGGAACTCGGAATGTGGCGGTAAGGGATTACCGGCACCGGTCCCGTTAACGGTGACCGGTATCCCTTACCGCCATACTCGGAATGAGGCCCAATGTCTTAAATATACAGGAAATTAGAAATATTCGTTACTCTACACTTGATGAATATAGGTTCTGTCATCACTGTTGCAATGATGATGAAAAAGAAACACTATATCATCTGTTATTGAAATGTCCAAGTCTAATGTCAAGAAGAATTAATTATTTCAAACAATTTGTTACGAATACTTCTGAAGTAAACTGCGAAACACTGTGGAATGAAATATTGCATGGAGGTTCTATGGTCATGAAAATGAGAATTGTTGGTTTCCTTAAAAATGTCTATGTACTTGAGTAGTGCACTAGGAATTGATTCCTAAGAATAATATATAAATCATCATTGCAACAGTGATGACAGAACTTATATTCATTATTAACTTTTACCGCAGGTTTATCCCCGAATTCTCTCGAATAGTCCAGCCCATCACTGCCTTGTTAAAGAAAAACAAACGTTTTGAATGGTCTACCGAGGCGGAAGAAGCTTTCCAGGATTTGAAGACTAAATTTATCTCTGCACCAATCTTAAAACACCCTCGCCCCGAACTCCCCTACATCGTGGAAACTGATGCTTCAAGCCTTGCCATGGGGGCAGTTCTATCACAAAAGGACCCGGTAACCAATCAGTTGCATCCCGTGGCATTTTGGTCCCGCAAATTCTCGCCTCCTGAAATCAATTACACGATTACTGACAAGGAACTTCTGGCTATCAAGTCTGCCTTTAAGGCTTGGCGGCATTATCTGCTGGGGGCCCGACACACCGTTACTGTGATTACGGATCACCGAAACCTGCAATATTTGAAAACCACAAAAGCCCAATCCTCTAGACAACTCTGTTGGGCATTATTCTTTGCCGAGTTTGACTGCATAATTACCTATCGACCTGGTACAAAGAACGGTAAAGCTGATGCCCTTTCTCGGATGGGAGTGGAAGAACACTTGATCAACCCTAAACCTGTACCAATCATTCCCGAACAAAGAATTCTGGGTGTAATCGCCACAGAATCCATAGAGGAAGTTAAGGATAAAGCCAGGCAACTTGTAACTCCAGCAGACATACAGAATTGGCATCTGCAGGGAAAGGACTTTGCAGTAAAGGACAACTTATTGTATTTCCAAGAACGATTATACCTACCCAGCACAGATTTACAGTAAAAAGTAATCTCTTGTTATCACAATTCTTTAATGGAAGGACATCCCGGTATGGCCAAGACCTCAGAAAAGATCAAGCGCTACTTCTGGTGGCCGTCTTGGAAAAAAGATATCAGAGACTTTATAATGTCCTGTGGAGTATGCGCCCAAAACAAGAGTCAAAAGGAAAGACCAGCAGGCCTCTTTCGCCCTTGGCATACGCTTTCTATGGACTTCATCACCGATCTACCTCCATGCTCCGGATACAATACGATTCTAGTAATCGTGGACTTATTCTCCAAGATGGCGCATTTCATTCCGCTCAAAGGCTTGCCAACAGCAGCAACTCTGGCCCGAGAATTTCTCGAAAACATCGTCCGACTGCACGGTTTTCCTTCGGTTCTAATTTCGGATCGAGGTAGTCAATTTATTTCTCATTTTTGGCGAAGTTGCTGTCGGTCGGCTCAAATTGATGTGAGACTATCGACCAGTCACCACCCTCAGACCGACGGACAAACCGAGAGGACCAATCAAACTCTGGAACAGTATTTACGCTGCATGCTGCAACAAACTGAAAAAACTTGGAAAGACATCCTTTGGATAGCCAAATATGCCTACAATAACTCTGTCTATTCGGGAACTGGGAAAACCCCGTTTTTTCTTTTGTACGGCAGTCACCCTCGAACCTCGGAGTTGGATCCCCTCCAAGATCTTGAAACACCAGCAGTAGACTACCTGCATTCTACAATCACCCAAGCCTTTAAGGAAGCTGTTTCTCACCTTCAAAGGGCTAAAGAACAATACAAGAAAGGAGCAGATCAACATCGGAAGGAAGCCCCTCAATATCAAGTAGGGGATCAAGTCTGGTTATCCACCAAATATCTACCTCTAAAAGGGCCACGCACATTCAACCTTGGTCCCTATTCCATCACTACCATAGTAAACCCAGTAGCGGTCAAATTGGACTTGCCCCCGCACATGAAGATACATCCGGTCTTCCACGTCTCTCTATTAAAACCCGTGCAACCTCAAACCCGACTAACTAAATCTCCAAAACCTATCCTAGTTGATGGAGAACTCGAGTTTGAAGTCAAAAGCAATCTGGACTCAAAGATCTCCAAATCTAAACTATTTTACCTAATTGACTGGAAAGGCTACGGCCCCCAAGAGAGATCCTGGGAACCTGCTGAATATGTCCACGCTCCTCGCCTAATCAAAAGATTTCACCGAACATTTCCTGACAAGCCAAAACCCCCGGAGAAGCCCGGTTTGGGAGGGGCCTTGAGGGGGGGTACTGTCATGATCTCTGCTTCCAAAAGGTCAGGGTTTTCCCAACTCCCTTGGAAGCAGATCCATAACCCAGGTTCCGAGTGCCAACCAGTCCCAATTGGGACCTTTTGGACCCAGTGCTGGCGCCAGTGGCACCAGGCTCATAAATATGCCCAGTCCCAGCGCTGGAAGCGCCGGGCTCATAATGCTTGGGTGGACTTACCTGCAGCAGACCATGCTGCTTACTTGCCTGCCAGTGGAGCCTCTGATCCTCTTCTGTTTGGAACTACTTTTCCTGTTGGGTGGGGCAGGAACCACTCCCTAGATTCAGAACACTGGAACTCTTCTGGAAAGCAGGAACTCTTTTCTTACCTAGGCGTGGCTGTGGAAGGAGATACCTAAGCACTACAGGAGGCTATTTAAACCACACCCGATGGATGAATCTTGCTTTGCGTTATTCTGCATCCTCTGCAGCAGAACGCTCATCGTGTCTTCTGCATCTGATCCTGGGCCTAAGGAAAAAGGCTTACCATCCTGAATCCAGTCTTCAGCAACACCTATAAAGACAAGAAAAAACAGGTTAGCATTACGGTCTTCAGTGACAGCTCTTCACTTACCTGGTCCATCGGCTGTCACCAACGCCTCGCGCTGCATTCCGGCATCTGAAAGACAAAGGCTTACCTACTCTTCGTGCGCTCCGGAGGTCTTCACACTGCATTCCGGCATCTGAAAGACAAAAGCTTACCAACTCTTTGCACGCTCCGGAGGCCTTCGGCGCTGCATCCCGCATCTGACAGACAAAACAAGGTGCGTTTAAAGACATTGGGGAACTTTAATACTCACGTGCCATTACTCCTTTCCACATCTAACCCAGGGGGTATTCCGGCACCCTGCAGCCGCTCCGAACTTGTACCTGCAAAATAAAAAGACAGTTAGAGCGCATCGTGAAGCAGGCAACAAGCGCTTACTTACGTGCTTCCATGCGCTTCTATTCATCACACAGGCTCCATCTTCAACTCACTTCAGCCCGTCATCCGCCATCGCCGGAACCCTGCAAAACAAGAAACATCATTACTAAAGACTTTAAAGACATTAGAATTACTCGAAACTTACCGTTCGTGCAGTAAACGACGGACAGCAGCCCTCTGAAGTCAAGAGGCCTGCTCCCCTTATCCAGTGAAGAAACTGGTTACAGCACCCTGCCCCGAGGCAGAGGGAGAGCACGGCGTTCACTTACCTAAGGTGAGAGCGTTAACCTTTGGGGTTCTACAGGAGAAGAGAAAGGGAAGAAGAGAGAGACATTCAATAACCCAGTTCCTTAATCCCATATTTTCTATCTGCAGACATCTTACCCTTCGAGTCAGACATACAGTGCACAGAGGTCCAGCCCAAAGAGCCAGCCGTGTGTTACACATCACCTTTGAAGATACGGTATACGCCCAGTCAAGACCGGCGCCTCTACGGGAATCAGGTGAGCGTTACACCAGGAGCAGTGCAACCACTACCCAGGAGCCCACAATTGACAGCCCCAACTAAAGCGCCAGGAAGCCATGCATGAAGTTGTTAGAGACACCAAGACATAGCAGCATTAGACATGAAGCACACGTGCAATCGGCACATCAGGAGACAAAACACGTACCCAAATACAAGAACAACATACGCAGAACAGTACTATAAGATAGAGGACAGATACATATACATGCTGTCTTCGCTTTTATTATTTTGTCATTAGCTGAACCGCAGCAACGCAGAAAGCGCAAGAAGCAAGAGATCCCGAGAAAGCTTTGTTAGGACAGTTTTTCTGAAGTCCAGTTAAGGGCCTAGCAAAACCATTCTACTGAGGCAGTACAAGACTCCACTCTTAGTATAAGGCTGTCCTACATGAGCTCGGGGTAGCGTAGACAGAGCAGCGAGGCTTATCTTAGGAGGGAGAGAGAGCAGTAGATACAGTACAAATGAAATTGTCATACAATTGATCCAAAGAAACACTGAAACACTATATATTGTAAAAATAAAGGATTTATTTAAATACAGGTAGGCCCAGATAAATCTAGGGGTTAAGTAAGTACTAACACATTATATGAAATCACAATATAAAACACCACACTATACTTGAAAGTACACAGACCCAAGTATATACCTTATTTGGAACACCTAACAGTAGTTCTAGGGAAGTCAAAACCTTGTTATACACATTTAGTATAGGTCAAGCCTGTTCTTTGGGAGTAAAAGACCAATGGTTACTTTTAGATAACTTTTGGTAATGCAAGGACAGTAGGCCCTTCCAGTTGTACAGTGACTCTTGGAACAAATCACATAAACAGTCAACTGGACAATATACCTTTTTGGTGAATAGAGAAACACTTATTCTAGGTGTAGTAAAAACCTATGGATGTAATATACAATTACAGATGCTTTGGAAATCAGGGAACCCCAGATTGAGGTAAGCAATAACTCTGGTAACTTGTTTTGGATGGCACACAGCTAACACAAGGTAAGTAAAATCCACTTACTTTAACTTCACAATGAAGGCGAAAGTAAAACCCAATGTCACACTTTACTGAATAGTTATTCTAGGTAGGCAACAACCTAATGTAGACTTATTAAGGACAGGCTAGCAGCAAGTCAGGGGAAGCTAGACCCAGTTGGGGGACACTCATACGGTTATTCTAACAGGACTAACCTGGTGATACCAACAGTTGGAGGACACTCATACAATTACCCTACAGGAATAATCTGGTGAAACCAACACATTACCTTTGTAAAGAGGCACAACCTAATCACAGGAGAGTAAAATACCTTTATCTCTACTTTCTTTTAGACTGGTAAAACAGTGTCTACGGAAGAAAAGATGTTAACAATACTTTTAAGAATAGTGCATCACACATTCAAGATCAGTAAGAACTTTGGTAACTGGTCACTCTTAGAATTACAGTTACCCACCAACTCTTTACAAGTAAGTAAAAACACTTGATTTCTTTTCTAGGCAGAAGTCCTAATCCCTTCAAAGTCTTTCCCTTAGAGCATGAGTGTTCTCAGTAGCAGAAGGGGGATCACTAGGACTAGTGACCAACAGGCAGTGTTAGAATAAGTTCTTCAGTAGCAAAAGTCAGAGTTCCTTAGGAAAACTGGGCAAACAGGTGAGTACTTTACTTCTAGGGTTAGAAGAGGATCCAGGGGCTTCACAGAAGACACCCCAGCAGGATTCTAGCAGTGGGACTGGGTGCACTGGATGAGGGACAACCCAATCACAGAAAACACCCCGGGACTACACAGAAATCCCAACAGGCTTAAGGTAAGTATATGCCCAATCCAACACAGTACCTCAGCAATGAAGAAGAGATTGCAGCAGGAGAACTTCAGGGACTGCAGCCACATACCCGGTCACTGGATTCCTTGTCCTGGAGACTGAACACAAGACCTCAGAAGGGACTTTGCAGCAGGGATTGATGACGAAGGCTCTAGGCAAGATTTCTCTTGTGGCTGAATGCGGTTCTGCGGGTTTGGCGCCTTTTCAAAGAGCAGAGAAGAAGACAGAAATTCGCAGTTGAATTCTCATTGTTTAAAAGGTCCAGCACTCTTGTGAGGGGACTTTTTGGACTAGATTCGTGTCTCTGAAGAAACACCAGGATTCCCACAAAGTTTCAGCCAGATTTGGAATTTGGAAGACAGTGCACCGCACAGTGGCTGGAGGTCCCAGGGTATTGGGGTATTGCAAGAATAATCGGTCGCAGCAACCCGTGGGATGGCTCAAAATGCAGGTCGCCTCGATTCTAGTGGGTCTCACCAGGCTCTGGGTTCGGGTCGTCGTTTTTGGAGACCCCAGGTCGATCGGAAGGAAGGGCTGCAGCAGGCTCGGATTACACAGCAGGCTCTCCGGTCGCTGGAAATCATTCCAACTGCTTTTCCTTCATCATCCTCTTCGGTTTTCTGTTCCAGTGGTCGACATGACTTCAGCTTCCAGGTTTCCAGTATTTATCAGGAACTGCAACACAACCCCTGCATTCTCTCCCTGCATTTTACAAGAAAGGGGCGTCTGGCTGTCCAATCAGGACAGCCAGCACCCCACTGGGATTTGGCCCAGTTGAAGGAAGGCCTAAGACAAAGGAGGGGGAAGTTTTGGACTCCTCCCCCACTTCCTGTGCTTACAACTTGACTGGAGCCTGGGCGGGGTGTCCAGGGGACTCCCGCCAAAGATAAAACTCAAACAAAGAAATTTCCCACCCTGTATGTCAGGGGAAGGAACAAGAAACGACACGAAACACTAAAATGGCAGAAAAAGAAGACAGGGGCCATTTTGTTAAAATGAGCACCCTTAGGTGCCTTTACTGCAGCTAGGATTACAGCCCGCGGTAAAGGTGCACCAAATTAGTAAAAGGTATCACTGCCACCAGCCATTAAAGGTAAGCTTGTCACTGTAACAGAATTGTTACAGTTTAAATGTGAAAGGGGATACATTGTATTTCCCCAGCACTCCACATAAGGTGGGGTGTGCTGGTTTCACAGAATCAAATGTAAAAGGGATCCAAAGATCCTTTCTCCCCTTGGGAACTGTAGTTCACTCAAGGTTAGCACAAGAAAGTTAAATGGGGAGCCCCTAGGGCAACCCAGCAACAACAGGCACTTATTGCCAATAAGTTGTTAGACATGATAACTTTAAAAAGACACTATGGAGAGTCTTAAAAATGACACCCATAAAAAGAGTTAAAGAATAGGTGAGTGTGGAAAAAGGTTCCCACTCACTGAGGTATTAATGAAAAATATCCCACTAGAAAATCAAAAAGTTCTGGAGTTGAACCAGGAAAGGAAGATTTACCAGCTCTGTGGAAATCTTACCTAACACTCGTCCCCCCCAGAATAAGGAACATGAGAAGCTAATCCTCACCTGGATGGATCTCTTGTTTCAAGTCGGTTAAACTGTTTGCTGAGTCAACTAGCAATCTTTTTGTAACCCTTGCTGTAGTACCTTTTCTTATATTAGTTATCATTTGCAAACTATATGACCTACAAGTAGTGTTGGGCACTTTACTCTTGTCTAAGGTATAGGGGATCTTATTAAACAGTCCCTCAGAAGTTGTGACAACCTCTGAACCTACAATAGGCTTTTTAAAAGGGTTCTTATAAAGAAATCCCTTAGACCTAGATGGGTCTCCATGATTCCTCACCACCGCTCTCACGTGAGCAGGTTGGGTCTCAGGTGTCCTAGTTGGAGGGGTTGTAGCAAAGCATTGTACATCCTTCCACTTCGTCTTAGATCTGTTTTTACCTTGGTTAGGGCTTTCCCTTCTAACACTAGGATTTACAAGGGGGTCTTCAGTAGAAGAGCCCACAATGTCAAGGGGTTTAGCCTTAGACATATCTTTTCTGGATTTCCACCAGCTTTGAGGTTTACCAGTCCTCAAAGGCCTAGTTAGGTTTCCATCTTGTCTATCCACCCCTTCCTCAGAACCAGTGTGGGCCAAAGACATTAGAATTGGAACTGAAATGGTAGAGCATGGTTTGTGCTCCCATTTCCCTAATATTCTAGATTTTGATTTGCCTTTGTTAGAGGTTGCCCTGCTAACATTAGGACTTACAGTAGGATTGTCTATAGAGGATCCCACCGGTTTAGAGTGGTCTCTTGAGACAGAGACCCTGGCCTTGTCAGAACACCTATCCATCTCTCCTGTAGGAGTAGTTGGAGTCACAGGCTTTTTATTAGAAGGCCTAGTAAGAAAGCTATTCTTAGGTTTCTTATAACTCTTTTTGTTTTTAGTTTTTCAGGCCTAGAAGTTACATTCTGGGCACTCTGAACTAAAGGAGAAATCTCAATTCCTACCTTGGGGTCAAGGAAGCTCATTGCCCTCTTAGGGTTGTTAAAAACACCTAAGCTTTGTACATCCATCTGGATCACCTCCACTGTAAGTGGGTTTTCAGGTGTATCCATGTTTAGAGTTTTAGGAACCATTTCCACTGTAAGTGGGTTTTCAACTGGTTCAGCCACTACAGGTTTAACTGAAGGGGCTTTTATTCTAAAGGACATACACCACACAGGGTGTGTGACATGAACACTAAGGTTCTTGTCAGGTTCAACAAAGTTTTTACACAGTGTTATAGATTGGACAGGAATATATAAGTTTCTATCCACAGGGCGAACCACTTCCACTCTAGGTGGGTTTTCAAGAGGTTCTTTCCCCTCAGTGTTAACTGAAGGTGGGGTCACAACAGTGACCTGGTTAATGGTATTACACCATATTGGCACTAGGACAGACGTTTTTAGGTTTCTGGGAACTAGTTGAACCACTTCCACTACATGTGGTTTTTCAAGAGGCTCTATCACCTTAGCAGCAGCTAAAGGTGGGGTCACAGGAGTGACCTCTAGCTTTGTGGGCCTAGGGGCTTTGTCCCTATTTGAATCTATGGGTGCTACACCCAAGTGCCCTTCAGAGTGGCAGTTAATGCCTTTTATCTCTAAGGAGGGGTCTCCTAAGGGGACCTCTCTTACTTCAAGTTTAAGAGCCACAGCCTTTTTACAAGGGGGCTCAGCTGAGTCTAAGACCACAGCTTTTCTGCTATATTCAGTATTGGCAGATTTCTTAAGGGATGAGGAGACAGCACTTTCTGACCTACATCTATTCTCAGAGTCCCTTAAGGAGTGTAGATATGTAGAAGATGTTTTCTTATATCTATCTATGAGAGCTGTTTTTACCCTATCCCAGTTACCTATTTCTACTACATGTAAATCCAAGAGCACTTGGTAGTCTCTCTTTGGAAGTCTAAAAGGAACCCAGGGTATTCTATCACTCTCACACAGACCAAACCTTTTACAAGTGAGGTCAAAAGTGTTCAGCCATACAACAATGTAATACTTCATATCATACTGACTCACCAATTCTGGGAACCTGGAAGCTGTAGACACAGAAGACCTGGAAAAAGAAGAGGGGTGCAGAAAACTGTCTTCTACAGACCTGTTATACTCTTTCCCATATTCCCACATTTCAAAATTGTTTTTCCACAGGAATTTTCTTATATCCAGTTCATTAGATATCTCAGAGCACATGGTAGGCAGTAAGGTAGAGGCAAGAGAAGGAGAGGGGGGTGAACTAACATCCTCCTCATCAGAACCCTCATATTCCTCCTCTGAGGAGTTTGGACAGCTGTCTGAACCCTCATCATCCTCACTCCCAGCAATATTGTAAGAAGTGGACACAGGTTCACTGGAACCATGCATATGGTCCCATAACCTTTGTAATAATTCAAGCTTACTTCCTTCACAATTGAGGCCCTTCTCTATACACATTATGACCAAATGTTCTATTGCAGCATAAGAGGAGTCCTCCGGCCTAAAGCAGGCCATGGTGTTGGTTCTTGTGTTAAATACAATAAGTACACTTTACCTTGGCTAAACCAAACCTACTGGATGGTTTCCTTTGGACACAAAGTATATCAATAATCAATGTAATGCAATCCACCTTTATCCCAGCGCATGCCAACAGTGTTAGGACAGTTTTTCTGAAGTCCAGTGAAGGGCCTTGCAAAACCATTCTACTGAGGCAGTACAAGACTCCTCTCTTAGTATAAGGCTGTACCATCTGAGTTCGGGGTAGCGCAGACAGAGCAGCCAGGCTTATCTTAGGAGGGCAGTAGATAAGGTACAAATGGAATTGTCATACAATTGATCCAAAGAAACACTGAAACACTATGTATTGTAAAACTAAAGGATTTATTTAAATACAGGTAGGCCCAGATAAATCTAGGGGTTAAGTAAGTACTAACACATTATATGAAATCACAATATAAAACACCACACTATACTTGAAAGTACACAGACCCAAGTATAGACCTTATTTGGAACACCTAACAGTAGTTCTAGGGAATTCAAAACCTTGTTATACACATTTAGTATAGGTCAAGCCTATTCTTTGGGAGTAAAAGACCAATGGTTACTTTTAGATTACTTTTGGTAATGCAAGGACAGTAGGCCCTTCCAGTTGTACAGTGACTCTTGGAACAAATCACATAAACAGTCAACTGGACAATATACCTTTTTGGTGAATAGTGAAACACTTATTCTAGGTGTAGTAAAAACCTATGGATGTAATATACAATTACAGATGCTTTGGAAATCAGGGAACCCCACATTGAGGTAAGCAATAACTCTGGTAACTTGTTTTGGATGGCACACAGCTAACACAAGGTAAGTAAAACCCACTTACTTTAACTTCACAATGAAGGCGAAAGTAAAACCCAATGTCACACTTTACTGAATAGTTATTCTAGGTAGGCAACAACCTAATGTAGACTTATTAAGGACAGGCTAGCAGCAAGTCAGGGGAAGCAAGACCCAGTTGGGGGACACTCATACAGTTATCCTAACAGGTCTAACCTGGTGATACCAACAGTTGGAGGACACTCATACAATTACCCTACAGGAATAATCTGGTGAAACCAACACATTACTTTTGTAAAGAGGCACAACCTAATCCCAGGAGAATAAAATACCTTTACCTCTACTTTCTTTTAGACTGGTAAAACAGTGTCTACGGAAGAAAAGATGTTAACCATACTTTTAAGAATAGTGCTTCACACATTCAAGATCAGTAAGAACTTTGGTAACTGGTCACTCTTAGAATTACAGTTACCCACCAACTCTTTACAAGTAAGTAAAAACACTTGATTTCTTTTCTAGACAGAAGTCCCAATCCCTTCAAAGTCTTTCCCTTAGAGCATGAGTGTTCTCAGTAGCAGAAGGGGGGTCACTAGGACCAGTGACCAACAGGCAGTGTTAGAATAAGTTCTTCAGTAGCAAAAGTCAGAGTTCCTCAGGAAAACTGGGCAAACAGGTGAGTATTTTACTTCTAGGGTTAGAAGAGGGTCCAGGGGCTTCACAGAAGACACCCCAGCAGGATTCTAGCAGTGGGACTGGGTGCACTGGATGAGGGACCTCCCAATCACAGAAAACACCCCAGGACTACACAGAAATCCCAACAGGCTTAAGGTAAGTATATACCCAAGCCAACACAGTACCTCAGCAATGAAGAAGAGATTGCAGCAGGAGAACCTCAGGGACTGCAGCCAAATACCCAGTCACTGGATTCCTTGTCCTGGAGACTGAACACAAGACCTCAGAAGGGACTTTGCAGCAGGGATCGATGACGAAGGCTCTAGGCAAGATTTCTCTTGTGGCTGAATGCAGTTCTGAGGGTTTGGCGCCTTTTCAAGGAGCACAGAAGAAGACAGAAAATCGCAGTTGAATTCTCGTCGTTTAAAAGGTCCAGCACTCTTGTGAGGGGACTTTTTGCACTTGATTCGTGTCTCTGAAGATACACCAGGATGTCCACGAAGTTTCAGCAAGATTCAGAATTCAGAAGACTGTGCACTGCACAGTGGCTGGAGGTCCCAGGGTATTGGGGTATTGCAAGAACGCAAGGTCGCAGAAACCCGTGGGATGGCTCAAAATGCAGGTCGTCTCGAGTCTAGTGGGTCTCACTAGGCTCTGGGTTCAGGTCGTCGTTTCCAGAGACCCCAGGTCGATCAGAAGGAAGGGCTTCAGCAGGCTCGGGTTACACAGCAGGCTCTCCGGTCGCTGGAAATCATTCCCGCCGCTTTTCCTTCGTCATCCTCTTCGGTTTTCTGTTCCAGTGGTCGACATGACTTCAGCTTCCAGGTTTCCTGTATTTATCAGGAACTGCAACACAACCTCTGCATTCTCTCCCTGCATTTTACAAGAAAGGGGTGTCTGGCTGTCCAATCAGGACAGATAGCCCCCCACTGGGATTTGGCCCAGTTGAAGGAAGGCCTAAGACAAAGGAGGGGGAAGTTTTGGCTCCTCCCCCACTTCCTGTGCTTACAACTTGACTAGAGCCTGGGCGGGGTGTCCAGGGGACTCCCGCCAAAGACAAAACACAAACAAAGGAATTTCCTACCCTGGATGTCAGGGGAAGGAACAAGAAATGACAAGAAACACTAAAATGTCAGAAAAAGAAGACAGGGGCCATTTTGGTAAAATGAGCACCCTTAGGTGCCTTTGCTGCAGCTGTGATTACAGCCGTGGTAAAGGTGCACCAAATTAGTAAAAGGTATCACTGCCACCAGCCATTAAAGGTAAGCTTGTCACTATAACAGAATTGTTGCAGTTTAAATGTGAAAGGGGATACATTGTATCTCCCCAGCACTCCACATAAGGTGGGGTGTGCCGGTTTCACAGAATCAAATGTAAAAGGGATCCAAAGATCCTTTATACCCTTGGGAACTGTAGTTCACTCAAGGTTAGCACAAGAAAGTTAAATGGGGAGCCCCTAGGGCAACCCAGCAAGAACAGGCACTTATTGCCAATAAGTTGTTAGACATGATAACTTTAAAAAGACACTATGGAGAGTCTTAAAAATGACAACCATAAAAAGAGTTAAAGATTAGGTGAGTGTGGAAAAAGGTTCCCACTCACTGAGGTATTAATGAAAAATATCCCACTAGAAAATCAAAAAAGTTCTGGAGTTGAACCAGGAAAGGAAGATTTACCAGCTCTGTGGAAATCTTACCTAACAAGCTTGCAGATGCTTACATGCAAACTAACCTATGCAGCTGCAGGAGCAGCTGTGGGACCTGACAGAACCAATGTACCACTAACGTATGGCGAACTATAGAATAAGTCGAAACACGTAGAAGCCATGCTATGGCTTAGGAAAATTACAGTAGGCCACAACTGTCTTTGGAAGAGCTGAGCTAAGGTGAATTCAGACTGAACAAAAGAGCAACCATGTGGGACAGGGCCAACTGTCAAGGCCACCAAGATGCGAGTGACGTTCAATTCCCTGAACGGCAGTAACACCAGCTGCAATAAAGATGAATAAATCTGCATAAATTGGCGTAATTCAGAGCTCCAGAAGCCCAAAACACAGTCTCTGAACACGTGACTTGGCAGCGTGAATGATGAATTGAAACCAGCACTGGGAAAGGGGAATGGTCTCACGCCTCCAGACAGAAGCTTGCAACAAAGTCGTTACAGCAAGAGACAAGATTTGCATAATATGAAAGGGCAGTCGCCTAGGCTTTGGTGGTGCACACATGTTACAATGCAGACAAACAGTTGTTCTTATTACCTTGAAGAGGTACAGCACGAAATGAGAATCATTCAGATCCCAGGCCTGGGGAACATCAGCTCTAGGCAATCGCAGTTCAAGGCCCCAGGGGTGGGTAGCAAAGGGCAAGAACCAATGATCGGACCCTCACACTGAAACATTGTTTAGTAACAGCAATATTGGGACGTGCCAGACCTGACATCTGACATTGGAGGACCAGTGAACAAACACATACAGGGTCTGCTATAAGGGGACTACCACTCAATACCCAATCCCAAAGGGCGCCCTGGTTGTGACATACTCATGACACAATACTCTATCAAAACTGGCCTGCGAGCCCGAGCACACTGAGACGTTCCAGGATTATTGCCTATCCTTGTACTGATCCCTGTTGCTTTTGGCTGTAATAAACCACAGCTTGAACTTGCGGTCTGTCTGGGCCTGCGTTACTTTTGGGAAAGGAAGGAGTTGTGCCTTCCACGAGTCTGGGTCTGCGGACTCCTAGTAGCCCTTCAACCTACCTGGGAGTTCATCCTCAACAGAGTCTTCCAGCAGTGACCCTGAATACAGGGAGCAGGAGTGGTAGCAATAGGCCTGGTGGTGGTTGGTCTGAACGCCTCTTGGTGGTAGCAGTGACAGGCTCTGGTGACCACTCATGCTAGGCCCTGCTTCCTCTGTCTGTATAGTGTGATGACCTGGTTAGGGATGAATGGCGTGCAGTCAGCCACCATGAGGACTGGCATGTTTTGAGCATGACTCTTATGTATTCTGGAGGATGGGTACCAAAGGCTGATTAGAAAGGGGCGGGTTGACGTGCAGCTGGAACACTATTCAAACATTGGTACGTGTGCCCTTTGATGTGCACATGCCTTGGTAGGTGTGTGAAGTCATCATGAAGGAAGACACAGACAACAGATTCCAGGTTCAAAACAAATGGTTTATTAACTTAAATGTCATGATGAAGAATGGCCTAACTTGCCCTACCGAAATAAAACTAATGAAAGTCTGAGTCAAAGAGTTCAATTTAGGCATCTGTCTGAGTCCGAAACCTATACTTGCCCTCAATGCTAATTCTGTACAATGTGTAGGGGTGTCAGTAACCAAATGAAAACAGAGTTCAATACAAGAGTCTGAGCTTCTTCCAGCTCTAAGCTTCCTTTCAGCCCCCCTTCCCAAGTGTAAAGCACTTCCACAAAACGTCTTCAAATCACCTTCTTTGGATTCAAGAAAATATAGTTCTAACCAAGGCTCATGGTTCCCTTCCCCAAGTGTAAAGCAGTTCCTAAAAAAAAAAGTCTTTAAAGTTACCTTCCTTGAATTCAAGAAGATATGATTTTAACCAATACTTAGATTCCCTTCCCCAAGTTCCAAGACACAAAACATAAAGGGAACCTTGAGAATCCATCTTCCCTTCAGCAAAGGTCTCGGAGCTCAAGGGTTCCCTTCCCCAGGTTCCAAGACACAAAACATAAAGGGAACCTTGGGACTCCATCTTCCCTTCAGCAAATGTCTCGGATCTCAAGGGTTCCCTTCTCCAGGTTCCAAGACACAAAACATAAAGGGACCCTTGAGACTCTGTCTTTCCTTCAGCAAATGTCTCAGATCTCAAGGGTTCCCTTCCCCAGGTTCCAAGACACAAAACATAAAGGGAACCTTGAGACTCCGTCTTCCCTTCAGCAAATGTCTCAGATCTCAAGGGTTCCCTTCTCCAGGTTCCAAGACACAAAACATAAAGGGCCCCATTACGACCCTGGCAGTACGGGGTTAACGGCGCCGTAAAAGGTGCCGGCGCCGTTAACCCCGTACCGCCTCATTACGAGGTCCCCTCGCGGGACCTGGAAAGTAACGCCTGGTCAAACCAGGCGTGCTTACCGGGTCCCGTGAGGGGAAGAGGGAGCAAACAACAGGCCAACTCGTAATGGTCCGTTGTTTGCTCCCTCTCCCATTCCCATTCAGCCCTATGGGGGCTGAAATGGGAATGGGGAAGGACCGGGTCCGGGTTCTTGGAGGGAGGAATTACCGGGCCTTCCGAACTCAGAATGGCCCGGTAATTCCTCATTCTGCGGACCCAGACGCGATTTTGGCGGCAGCCATGCCGCCAATAGCGGCATGGCTACCGCCGAGGTCGTAATGAGGGCCAAAGGAAACCTTGAGACTCCGTCTTCCCTTCAGCAAATGTCTCAGATCTCAAGGGTTCCCTTCTCCAGGTTCCAAGACACAAAACATAAAGGGACCCTTGAGACTCTGTCTTCCCTTCAGCAAATGTCTCGGATCTCAAGGGTTCCCTTCCCCAGGTTCCAAGACACAAAAGATAAAGGGAACCTGGAGACTCCATTTTCCATTCAGCAAATGTCTCGGATCTCAAGGGTTCCCTTATCCAGGTTCCAAGACACAAAAGATAAAGGGAACCTTGAGGCTCCGTCTTCCCTTAAGCAAATGTCTCGGATTTCAAGGGTTCCCTTCTCCAGGTTCCAAGACACAAAACATAAAGGGAACCTTGAGACTCTGTCTTCCCTTCAGCAAAGGTCTCGGTAATTTGGTTAAACAACACAGTTCAAAAGGAAAGCTGTTTGGTTTCCTTTAACTCTCACAGTTGTGTTGTTTCAAATTTTCAAAGATTCATTTTGGCAGCTTGTAGCTTTCATAAATGTTGAAAATAATATTGCTGGCTGTGGTTTAAGTTTAAAGTTCCCATATAAATTTTACTTTTGGGTCTTTTTGTGTATTCTTCAGTTAAGTTCAATTTGAAAGACTTCATGTGGTAAATTGCTTGTTCGTTAGAGTTAAATTCACTGTGAAACTTAACGGCTAATGGTTATCTTAAATTTAGGTTCCCGTTCCCTCTCTGGCTTCAATAGGGTATTGATTCTGGCTGTTCGCAAAGCTTTAGTTTAGTTCGGTATTCAATAATGATGATTTTTTACTTGTAACTTAGTTTTACATTGTCTATTGTTCAAGATGTGTTGTTCGTTCCGCTTTAAATGCTTCTTTAATTGTCTGATATTTTTTCGTTCTGTGTTAAGTATTTAAAGTTAGTTTGTTTTTTTTTAAGTGGATTACCCAATATCCAGAGACGTTCAAAAACGTGTTTTATACTGCACGTAAACCACTCTGATACAAAGTAATCCTGCTAGTTCATTGATTGAAGTTGTGAAAGACAAGAGACTTTTGAAAACGTGCTCATGAGAGCCACCCGACCACTCCACTACAAAAACTCTCTTGACAATGAAGTTGATTCATTGGTGCATTGGGTTTCCCAGTAACCAGAAAATCATTGGTCACTCTGACAGGTCTTGTTGCAGCCAGGAGCACACAGTCTCTGATTTTCAAGGCCTGGTTTCCTCCATCTGCTCCTCAGGCACTCCCGTGTGGGCCTCTCCACACAGTGGAATAAGCAACGGTCAAGGGATAGCCTTTCCTCACAGTTTCCCTCTCTTTGCTCCCTCTGCTCTACGGAGTCCCAGCTCCTCCACCATGGTTCCATAGACCCGTTTCCTCCACGGTGCCCAGCGTCTCGTTCCTGGATTGTTCTCTGCCGCTTGTCTCAATCTCCTTGCTCCTTTTCCTGTCTCACCCCCTGATGTCTCTTTGAGCTCCTTTTATACACCTGCTGCCCATTGACAGACTGTAGGTGTGAGCAGTCAATGAGCCCTGCCTGACCACAATTAATGGGACATACCTGACCCTGACAGCTCTTAGCAGGAATTTTCTTCATCCCAGTACCAGAGTGGTAAAAGAGCCTGTTCTTCATTGTTCTTAGTCGCCTCTTCTTCGTCCCAGTACTGTCAAATGTCAATGATGGGAAAATGAGGGGAACTGGTTTATAACAGCCTATGAAATTTGGGGAAAGATTGGGTTGGCTGGCAATAGGAAAAGGGGGATACCATATCTCGCCCAAGGGCACCCCACTCCTAGTTTCCAAGGACCCTCCACCCAGGTGATCCTCCCTCGCTCTTCACCCCGAGGGTGGTTGTCCAATAGGGATGGCTTTTACCTGGCCACCCGCATAGAGAATCCAAGGAGCTCAGGAGTCAGAATATCTTCAGTTGTCTCACAGTTGTCACAAGGGAGTTTGGCATCACTGGATTATAGTTGACAGGTACATCTTGCGGTTAGCTCTGAGAAGTCAGCATGCTACTGTACTATCCGGGCAGGAGTATGTTTTCATGAGCCAGGCATGTTTGCAGCAGAGCATGGAGGCATGATTGATTGGCCTGTCCTTTGTGGTGCAACTCAATGGCAGATTCATGGCTCGTGTGTCACTTACATGGATCTTGTTAGATATTGGCTAGAGTGCTTTCACTGTGGGTTTCATTGTGGTGGAAGGTTATGCACTGCATGTGGCCACAGGGGGTGTCTGTTACCCCTGTGGCCATAAGCTGTCCTGATAAAGGCATCACCGGCTAGCATGAGGGCACAACTGCATTGATGCCGTAGTACACGTCTATCATCACATGCATTTTGACATGGTGTATCTCCCTGGGTGTCACATGTATTCGGTTGCAAACGGATTACTTCCATGGCCATTTGATTTTAGGTTTGGTTTGGGTATTGGACCATCTGACTCCATAGCCTAGCACACGTCTGTGGGTAGAGAGGAAGATTGTGCATTCACATCCAAGAAATGGCATTTCTCCATGCTGTCACCACCAGGCTCGGGTCGACCACCTCCTCCAAACTCTGCTCCTCCAATACCTTCCAGGCTAGCCACATGGAGGATTCTGCTCGCATTGAGGGGGAATGGCTCAACGTTGCCAGCTCCTGTTGCAGCAGTTTCCCGTCTCCCGTCGGTGGATAGATATCAAACTCTGCAACCTGACCTTCAGGCCATTCGACCTCTTGTGGCAATCTTCATCGTATTTGTATTTATTTGAAGAACATAGATGTAAATTTCCATCAGAAATGACTTAACACATTTATGGATGGTGCAGGCATTACAGTGAAAGGTACCTGACAATGGCACAAAGAGGAGAACAATTACTGAGCCAATTTAAGAGTGGACAAAAAGAGTGTGCGGCATACACCAGGGAGGAAACAATATAAAAAAAGACATATTTACAAAACAGGTGACTTTCAACAGAAACATTAATTAACCTAAATAAATATACAAAATTACATTAAGCATCACTGGAGGGAGTGGTGTGGGGGTCAGGGAGAGAGGATGGGGGAGGCCAGGGGGAGCTCCCTGTTTAGCAAGAAATTGAGGTTTAAGCTGAGATCCGCAATTGGGCTGGCTTTGATTGTACAGGGCAGTGGATTCCAGTGGAGGGACGAATAGGCAGAAAGAACGGAAATGAGAGGAGGCACAAGGAGGGTATGGGACAGTGAGCTCAAGTTCAGAGGAGAGGTGGGGGGAACGAGATGGTGATTAAACAGAGAGGCAATGAAATAGGTACTAAGAAGCAAGACCACTTATAGCCTTGTATACTTGCTAAATGACGCCCCTCACTGCTCCTTCGTACCTGTTATCCAGCACTGTACACGGTCTGATGGCTCCAAGTTGTAGGTGATTCAGTGTCTGGTCTGGTGAATGGGCAGTGCGGCTGGAGCAGACACCTTCCTGGCTGAGGACTGAATTTCCTCACACCAGGGAAGTCAGTTTTTTTTTTATTTAGCCTACAGTGTATAAAACATACTAACCTTTGCTATAAAAACACAACCATTAACAGCCAGGCCAACTTCCTCCAATGGTTATTCCCTTCCTTTTTGGTTCTTTAGCCTGGCTGTTATATCATAGTTCACATTTCTTTTGATGTGTCTCTAGGAGGCTTCCAATTTTTTTAACATTTGTTCCAAAAAGGTGCCCATTCTTCGGGATATCCTCTGATTTGGGTTATTGTGGAGAGCTTCCCACCAAGCTTTGGCATCTAGGCCACTGTCTGGTTCTAACACTTCATGAAGTAACTGTGTTCTTTCAACTAGTAGTTCTAGTTGAGACACAGGGTTTCAACTTCTCTCTGGCATAGGCAACAGATGTTATCCTTGATCATCCCGTATCTTACCAGGACTTCCTTTGTGCGTACAATGTTCAATTTAAAGCGCAAGATCAGATCTATGTGACGCGGATTGACATTTTTATTCAGGTACGTTGGCAGGATTCCAGGACAATTTATTAATTTATTTGCCGGATTGTGGCTTTGAGATGATGCACTGGTCGCTTCCGTCTTTGACCAGTCCACTGAGAATAACAGATTTTTAACTCTCTTTGGGTTTTCACAGAGGTTATTTTTGGTGGTCCCTATATTAAGCAGGATTTCCTGACATTTGTTACGCCATTCTTCTAAAGGCCAGCAGGTTGTTTTCCCCATCTCCGTCTTCAAAATGTTGTATTGCGGTGGGCAATCAGAACGTTCTATTTTCCCGAACGTTGATAAGGCTTTCCATGTCACATGGACCTGTAGCGAGAAAAGACCCAGCTCATGCCTGATTGTACTTATTGGCAACGAATTCGGTAAATTCAAGGTTCTCCGCCAGAATCTTGCCTCAAGCCGGTCCCAGGTTACCCATGGAATTCTTAGACCAGTTTCTCCCGCATACGTTATTGATGGCGTTACTTTGGCCTTATAGAATTCCTCCAATGGTTTTACTGTAAATTTACAGTAGTTCCTCTTCATTAGAAGAGCTTGGGCAATCAATTGGTACATTTCTCCTTGGAGATGCTCTATCCAGGGTTTATAACCCCAATCTGATTATTGCTCCCAGGTATTTGGTGCTTTCCGTAGTTTGGATTGCGATGTTTCCAAGGCACCATTTGAAAGGTTTTTTATCTTTGTTTGTGGTTTTTTCATGCCCAGGATTTCAGATTTTTCAGCATTGATTTTTTGTTTGTTGACATTAACATATTTTTCTAGTTCGTCGAGTTTTTTCTGTAGACCTATTGCCGTCAGGTCCAGCAGGATTAGGTCATCCGCATAGAGCAAGTGTCCGATGGTATTTCCTGCTAATCTTGGTGAACATGATCTTGCTGGCTCCAAGTTGTCTCTCATATCTAGTATGTAAAAATTGTATAGTGTAGCTGCTAAGGGACACCCTTGTTTCAAACCTTTAAGCATGTTCAATGATTCTGTAAGGGTGCCACTTTGGTCTAAACGCACCTGCATACTCGTTCCCGTATACAGTGCTTTTATGGCTGCTATCAGATCTGATGGACATCCCTTGTCCTGCATTTTAGACCATAGGATGTTTCCATCAACTCGATCGAATGCTGCTGCCATATCTATACACGCTAGATAGAGCTTATCGTTTCTGCTCACGGTCTTTAGTTTTAGTAGATTTATTATTAACAAGTTCAATCCACAATCTACTTTCTCGACGAAACCTGCTTGTCTGCAGTCAAAATTTCTGGTCTCTTTTAACCACTCTTTAAGTCTCCTTAGTAATATACCTGCATAGAGTTTGCCCAGGACATCCAACAGTGAAATAGGGCGATCATTTTCTGGGTTCGTTCTGTCGCCTCTCTTGAAAATTGGAATTGTTATCGCCCTTTTCCAGGAGTCTGGGACCTGCATGGTGTTATTCATTCTCATGAATAATGAGAAGCACATTTCGGCCCACAATTTAGGTGTTTGCTTTAACATTGATTTTGTTAGGCCATCAGGGCCCGGGGCTCTGGATGTACTCGCCTTATTAATCAGGTCCAAGATTTCTTGTTTTTCAAAGTGGATCTTCCACAATGCTCTTTTCCTTTCTCTTTCAACCTCTTCTGTTTCATTTTTTGTCTGTCCATATATCATATTAAAGTGCTCCAGCCACTGTGCTTCATGTATACGATTTATTTGTTCCACTCCTTGTGGATTTGTTTTCTTGTTTTTTATTGACCAGAAGAACTTTGAATTTTTGTTATTCAGTGCCATAAGTGCCATAAGCATATATTCCGAGTCCTTCTGGTAAAGGATTGCCCGATGTGATTTTACCCAATGTTGGTAATTTCTTTTCAATTCTTTTCTCTGATTTACTG
Organism: Ambystoma mexicanum; assembly: GCF_040938575.1. NCBI lineage: Eukaryota > Metazoa > Chordata > Amphibia > Caudata > Ambystomatidae > Ambystoma > Ambystoma mexicanum. Next base: position 1,520,282,005 of record NC_090931.1, on the reverse strand, counting down.
CGTCTGGTGATTTCAGCCGCCTAATTGTCCTTAGTTCTTTTGCAAGTTTTCATTTTCTTTTGGCCAGCTCTTCATTGTAATTGTGCAGTCTTGTCACTTTATTTAAGACCGTCTGTTGGCCTGATACTCTGAAGGCTGCCAGGCAGCTTTCGTAATTTACTTGATTGTTCGAAGTCAGCTGCCATTTAATTATCTCGCTTTCCAATTTGGCTGATGATTTATGCACCGTCAGTTTGAGCCGATTCAATCCTTTATTAGTGGTGACTTGGTGAGCCCATTTTGTTGCATTATTGGGTCCTTGTTTTTTCATATTCAGTTCTCTGCATTTAAGAAGTAGGATGCTGTGGTCGCTCTTTACTGATGGCACTATCTTTAGTGACACAATTGTCCTAAATGTTTCCATATCCACAAAATAATAATCTAGCGTTGCTGTGGCATTGTGAGAAGCCCATGTTTTGGCTCCTTCCAAATCGCCTGTAACAGCTCCATTTACCATATGTAGATCTCTAGATCTCATCACTGTCAACCAACTTTTAGCTCTGTTCATTTGTTGTTTCTTATGTTGTGGCATATCATCTCTTCCTACCTTAGTGCAACAATCTATATTTAGGTCCCCGCATAATATCATCTGCGGCATAGAGTATTTTGCTCTTAATTGGTCAATGTTTGTTGTCACTAGGTCCAGAAATGTTTCCCCGTCTTTAGCTTTAATATTCCAATATAAGTTAAAGATTCTTCGGGTTTTGTTGATTTCCGTTTCTTGGGGATCATCTTGGAGTATAATTATTTGTATTAGTGGCGACGGTGTTAGCACACTCACAATTGTTCCCCTCCAATCATTTTTGATTAGGGTCAATAGACCCGCCGACGGTCTCCCTTTTTGTCCTTTGTGGCCTTTGTTTAAGTAACTCGTGAAGCCATCTAGAACCGGCGCCTCCATTAACCAACATTCCTGTAGACATATAATATCCGCATTGATCACCTCTGCGTTGATGTTTTGAAACAGGTGTTTAAATCCTCGAGTCTTCCATGAGGACATGCAGAGTCCACACTTTTCTCCCTGGCTTCCGGTCTAGGACTGATCCCGTACTCCTAGTGTTTCTGCAAGCCATGACCATGATTTTTCATGATCGAGATCTTGGTCACCATTTGCTCGTTATTTCTGTCGCTTCCACTGTTGAATTTGGACATTTGGCCCTCTATCTTCATGCGTAACGCTTTGGGGCCTTTTAGGACCGTCAGCGAGAATCGAATAGGCTTGCTGTTTATCTCATCATCTTCCTTGTACTCTACCCTGGATGTTTTAAAGGACTTCTGTGTATTTGGTCCCTTTTCTCTTTGCATTTGATCCATGGATTTGCCTCGGTGCTGTGATAGGTCAAATCCCAGGCATCTCAATTCATCCGTCGCAGCTAATATTAGCTGCATTGCTGACTTAGAAGTTAAGTGGATACAGATATTATCTGTTTCCTCTTCTTTTGGAAAGGCTACGATCTTTATATCTCTTGGATCAATTACCCGTAGTTGTGCTACACTGTGTAAGAGTCTCATGAGGTTTGCCCGATTTAGAATTAGGCCATCTTTGGTCTTAATGACTCTTTCCAGTATTAATTTATGAACTGTTGTTTTTTTTGTTTGTGGATTCAGACCGTTTCAACATTTTTTGTTCTTTCTGTGCTCCTTCTTGTTGCCTTTGTCGCAGTTCCTCTTGATTCTTATTTTGTTTTTTTTTCTGTATGGAACTTTATTTTTTTGATTGGTCGATCATTGTTTTAAATAATTCTTTTTTGAATTTGATTGTTTATTATGTTTTTCAATTGCCCGTCTTTTTTCTTCCAATGTTAGAAAGCCGTCGTTTTTTAATTTTTTGAGTTATTTTATTTACAGTTACTTGCAATTCCAACGCAATCTCTTCACTTTCATGATCAATTTCCTGTTCTTGTTCGCTTTCATCATCATAGACTGATAATAGCAGGAGTGCAGCTTCATCTCCTTGCTCCACATCTGTCTGTTCAGACTCTAGCTCCGGTTGGATGGCTAGAAAGGTCAGTTTCTCTTTTTGTGGTATTTGTGCCAGATCTTCATTCGGCTTTTTCGCTTCTAAACCGTTTTTTTGTGTCTTATTCGTGAGTGGATCTTCAAATGGCTTTACATTTCTTATAACATTTCTTGTTCCACCATTAGTCGTCACTTTCTGTTTTGCCTGATTTTTTGTCTTTTTTTTTGTTTTTCCAAGGTTTTCCGTTTCTCCTCTTTCCCATTCTCCTTTTTTCATTTTCTTGGTCGAATATTGCAAACAGCTCCTTGGTTTGATTGGAAATGACCCTTTCTAATATATGTGCTGTTTGGGGATCAATGGTTATACTTTGTATTTCTTTCGTAGATTCTCTGTTTTCTACTTGAGTGATTTCTTTTCTTTGGCCATTACTTCTTCTTAGCGAATCTTCTGCCAATGTTGTGTTTCTCCCCTTAATACACTCATCTATTTTAGGTTAATTTTCTATTATTTCCAAGCTTTTTTTTGACTCTAGGTTGCTCTCTTTTCCGCTCTTTCTCTCTTTGTCGATTTCATCTTTTTTTGATAAATCAATTTTCCTGGGTTTCACAGTCTCTCTTAGAAAGTTTAAAAAAGCTCTCTTATCCTCACAAGCATCTTCCAATGAGTCTATCAAAGTTTTGAGGATCACGTTTTCGGAGTCCTTTTCTCTTGCCCTCCTTTCTTTTGTATCCTCTATATATGATTCCACGTATATCAATTTTGAATGCATAGGAGCCATCAATGTGGTTTGGTCTCTGTAATTATCATACAGTGCTTCATATAATTTGAGAAAAGGAGCAAGCGTGATAGTAACCATGGATCCAATTGATGTTTGTAAATTAGCACATTGTTCTGTGAAGGCTTCAAAATGCTCCTGTTTAGTGGGACTTCTACATTCAATCGTGCTTCGTTTATTTCCACAATACTTTTTTTGTCCCACTTTATTATTGGTAAGGTCAAGTTTGCACTCCTTATAACTTTCAAGTAGTCTTGTGTCGTGCGTTTGCATTTCTTTATCTTGTTTATGTATCTCTGTTTATAACTCTTTATCTAGCCCTCCTTTATGGACATCGACCATGGACGTTTGACATGCTTTTTCCTTGCACAAAATCGATTTAGCCTTCTTTTCAGGGGCCATTTCTAACGTAGATTTATTGGTGTCTACTTCTGTTATTGCACGTTTTGTATTTCTAATGTGGGGAGTCGAGGTTTTGATGAATGCATAATCCTCATTCCTGTAGATCTCATCCAGACTACATTCTTCCTGATTTGATAGACCTTCAGGGTATCCTGTTGTTGAGATGGTTTGTTTTCCCATTACATTTTGCTTTATTGTAGGTGTTGGCACCTTTTGCCCTTGCTTTGCTCCTTTTTTTCCTTGTGATTTCTTCCGCTCATTTTCTTCGTTATCATCTGGTGTTATGCCAAGATCTGCTTTCTGAGGATCATGGAGTGGAGTACATTGGGTCGATACTAACAGCAATTCTTGGTCAGTTATTTCTTGTGTATTTTGTGTTTTATCATACTCCTGCTTATCCATATTTTGCATGGTTTGCTCTTTCCTAAATTGTGATATCACTGGGTCTTTCACTTTGAAATGCCATTTTATTGATCTGTTTTCTGTCATGGATTTTGAATTTATTTTCACCTTCTGATCATTTGATTTTTTTTGTGGTTCCATCGGTTTTCTTTTTTTACCATTTGCTTTGTCTCAAGCACTTTACTTGCATTGCAGTCCTTCTTTTGTTTTGTATTGCCCATGACCCCGGGCACGATGACCTCATTTTCCACATATTGTACTTGTCTATCTTTATTCAATTTACTGATATTAGGATTAGAGACATTTTGTGAGGAGTTGTTTCTTTCTCCACTCATTGGAAGTTCTTCCACCGCGTCCAAATATAGAGGAGAGTCAATTTGTAGGTCTACAGCTCCTACCGGCATCATTCCTATTACGACTTCCACAGCCGTTTGGGATCTTTTTTATTGAGGTCAAAAACCCCCTCTTCCAAAGGGACACAGAAGACCTCATCGTTCTGTTACCAACTGGCCTCTCTGGCCAGCACAGGGACCTCGCTGAGCCTCCCAGGCCCTCCTTTCCTCTCGCCCTCACACAGTGAGTCATCCACTCCCCCGCCCTCGACTCCAGCTGCCATTGCTCTGCGCACATGCGCAGCATCTGCACCCGCCTCCCCCGCTGTTCGCGCCTCGCTCGCCTCGGGAACAGCGGCTCCCGACACCGTCCCAGCCTGCGGGGAAGACAGCAAGGTAAGGGTCCGTGGGTTTGTGGGGTGGAGGGAGGAAAGTGTCATACTCGGGCAGCGGACATCAACTTCATTCAATTTTAACAGCGAGCGCACAGGACGCGGCAGCAGCAACTTACTTCTTAATTTTGAAGGATCTGCTGCACTGTTGTTGTTTGCCAGCTCGTCGTCCTGTGCTCCGACCAGTTGTTACTGATGTCTTTGATTTTGTAGTTGTTTGCCGTGTGTGCGGCACAGATTGTGCCAGTACTGAATCATCCACAATTGGATGGTGGTGTTTGGTACCCTCAGCCACATTTTCTATGTTTATATTGGGATCCAAAGCCTCCATGTTGTTTACTGTTGTTTTGACACGACTCCTCGTGTGTGGTGCAGTCGTGGATATGTTTGATTCCATGCTCACTCCTCGGCGAACACTCGGCTAACACTCCGTGGACGCTCCGCATCAGGAGTGAGACTTTATGGCCAAGGCACAGCACAGCACAGCCAGAACTCCGCCTCCACTAGTAAGGGTAGTAGAGTTACTCCAGTCACTCCACCAGCACAGCTAACACTCGGCCAACACTCCGCGGACGCTCCGCATCAGGAGTGAGACTTTATGGCCAAGGCACAGCACAGCACAGCCAGAACTCCGCCTCCAGTAGTAAGGGTAATAGAGTTACTCCAGTCACTCCACCAGCACAGCTAACACTCGGCTAACACTCAGCATCAATGTGCATCAATACAACCGTGCTGGGGTGGTAAAAACATGCCGGTAATTCCAGTACAGGCATGTTACTGCACCAGCAGAGTACACGTTTGCCAGTGGGGGGCTCGAGGTACCTCTAGCCAATCCCCCCATGGAGTCCATGTTATTCCTGCCACTTGTAATCTGCTGGTAACTCTGGCAGATCAAGTGGCAGGAACAGTAATTCCGTTTGATGGTATTCCACCAGATTTACCGGCGGGATACCACCACACTCTTAATGAGGCCCAGTGACTCTCCCGGCACCACAAAGTCTCACCACCCCTGATTAGCATGGTGTGAGACAGTGCCAGCACTGAGCAGGGATGATGGATAAGGATTTGGAAGAGGGCAAGGAAGCAGACTGAATTCAGAGAAAAGGGAAGGAAACAAGAAGGGGAAGCAAGGCAGGACTAGCCCCAAAGACTGGAAACAGAAGGCAGGAGACCAGTGAGGGCCAGAGCTAGGAACAAGAATTAATTAGGGCCAGATAGGTAATTTATTTACCAGAAATCATTTCCTCACAGGATTAAAGAAGATTGCGATGTACTGCAGACCGCAGCGCTGGTGTTTTTGGCAGAATTGGCACAAAAGTGAGACACAACCGCTCTTTCGTGCTAGCCCATAGCAATGGCCCAAGCCCGTGCATTTGTCACGCCTGCAACACGGTGGACCCCATGGTCTTGGTCCAATAAGAAAGGGGCACAGTGTCAGGATTCGGCAATGGAAGCTATGGACTACCTTGCGATTCTCCCGGAGAACCTGAAACAGCGGTCTAGTCCTCACCCAACATGGCGGCTTACACTATAAAGAATGGCCACGCCCCCGGCTCGGGCGTTGTATCTGTTCTCTAACTTCAGCGCTTGTGTACACTGCCGCGTTTTCCTTCAGCTGCGATATTTCCCTTGCCCTTGGGGAATTCCTCTTCTGCGGTTCGTTCTTCCACTAACCGCAGCCCTACTCTTATTTCCCTTCCTGCTTCCTCCGCCCCTGTTGCGAGTTCATATTTTTTCCTTCCCGAACTCGCGGCAGTACGCTACCTTATTATTTCTTTTACTACACTGTCTTTTTCTGCTCGCTCCTTTATATCCTTGCTGATTACGGTTATCTACCTTCTATCCTTTGTTTCCGCAGCTTCCTCTTCCCCCGTTTCGTCCCTTCGTTACGGAACGTCTCTGCCGGCTCCGCGGCACTCCTTTTCGGCTCGGACCTCTTCACAATCCTTTCACAACTCGGTCAGGTAACGATTCTTTCTTTCCCTCTTTTACCCTCTTTTTCAGACTGGTGTTTGGTAGTCTTGGTATACGCCTTCTCACAGGTAATCTTACCACCTTCACTCCTTCGGATTGAGCTATCCTGTTATACTGACTTTGTGTACATTCTTCCTTATCCCTTCTAGGCACTTTCCCTTAATTGTGCCATTTACTTGCTAGTGTTACCCGGTTCCATCTCCCTCCGGATTGTGGTAATCTGTTCAGTACCTGCTTTCCTGGATACCCAGCTGAGCCCCATCTTGACTGTGTCCTGCTTGCCGGATACTGGAAAAATTTCACTCGAGGACTACCTATTGCTCCAGATAGCAGTCTTGACTCTACACAGACCATATCCACCTCATCATTCTACAGTCTCACAGGGTTTTTTGTGGCCAAGGCTTTTTTCCCTGTTCCTTGGGGGTCTAACTCCTCGGGGTTCCCCTATAGCAGGTCTCACTCCCTGCCAAGGTGGCCTCTGAGGGAGCTAGACCCTATTTGCACGATAAGAAGAAGAAGACAAAGGGAAAGGTAACCCCAGACAACCGGAAGACTCGGAAACCAACAAACACAGATTCCAAGGACAACTCCTCTGGAACCTCAGGTGAGGAGGAGGTTGGGGAGTTTCAAAGATTACCTGACAAAATACAACGTGCCCAGAACCCTATGGCGTCCTTGGAACAATATCAAGAATTGGTAGCTGCCATGCAGAACCTCACCGTGGAGGTACAAGCCTTAAAGGCCGAAAACGTGAATCTACGGCAACAAGTGGTCCTACGTAGAGAGGACAGAGGAGATCTACCTCCCATGGCTTTGGCATTCGGGAAATATGACGGTCACTCAGGTGGGTTGAAGGATTTTCTCGATGCTTGCCAAGTTTACTTTGCCTTCAGACCACACGCATATGAAACCACCAGTTCTCGAGTAGGATTCATAATTGCAAATTTGATTGGGCATGCATTGGCATGGGTAACCCCACTGGTGACGAACAATGATCCAACCCTGAAGGACTTTGACCAATTTGTAGGACCTTTCAGAGAAATATTTGATCGCCCTGAAGTCCTATACACCTCTTTCGAAGCAATCCTCGATGTCAAACAAGGTACCACCGATGTGCAGACATACATATCCAGGTTTCTGAGGCTAGCTGCTAAGGCAGATTGGCCGGACTCTGCCAAACAGACCATCTTTCGACGTGGATTACATGAGGACCTAAAGGATGAATTAGCTCGGGTTGCACGCCCGGCGTCCTTCCAAGACCTCATGACATTAGCATTACAGATCGAATTCCGCCTATTGGAGCGACGTCAGAAGAGGAGAAGACCTCGTTCTTCCTCCCCAACAGGCATCTCTCTTCAACCTCCCAAAGAAGCATCCTTACCCGAAGAACCCATGCAGATCGGTACTACCCACGGTCCTTTAACTCAGGAGGAGAGAAAGAGACATAGAGAGGCTGGTCTCTGTATGTACTGCGGATCCTCGAAACATTTACTTTGGAACTGTCCTGAAGTACCGCCTCATCGCAAGGAAAACGCCAGCCCTCGGTCTTATGCAAGGGAAGCATCGGGGGAACAATCTGCAACCCTTGCTACTACACAAAACCAATAGAGAATGACTCAGACAACAGTCTCATGTTCATCAAGGTTTTTTTGTGGTTGTCTAGTCCCGAACCCCTGGAAGTGTTAGCCATGCTAGATTGTGGAGCGGCAGGCAACTTTATTGATGTGGATTGGGCTTGCAAGAACCGAATACCAGAGAAACTTAAGCATAAAACCATTCCGGTTGAAGGAGTGGACGGTACCCCCCTTTCTTCCGGACCCATCGTCAAGGAAACCATTCAGTTACGACTAATGTTGGGAGAACACCAAGAGTACATGGTGTTCGATATCATCAAAGCAGCACACTTTCCTTTGGTTATCAGAATCCCATGGTTGAGGAGACACAACCCTCTCATAGACAGGGCTTCTAATAGAGTGAGTTTCAACTCTTCCTTTTGCCACTTTCACTGTATGGCGGTAACCTGCAGCAGAGCCGATATTGAAAGGACTGAAGGATCCACAACAAGGACTGTCTCTTCCATTCCTCTACCATATCAACATTATGCTGAAGTGTTCAGAGATGTTATACCTAAATTCCTACCACCACACAGGACTGAGGACTGTGCTATAAACCTGATACCAGATGCACCAGTGCCCTTTGGATGAATGTACCCGTTGTCGGTGCCAGAAAGAGGAGCGCTAAGGGAATATCTGAATGCCCACTTACAAAATGGTCTGATTCAAGAATCGAAATCTTCATGTGGGGCATCCCTGTTTTTTATCCCCAAAAAGGAATCCTCTGAACTCAGGCCCTGTATTGATTATAGGGCTCTCAATCAAATCACGGTCAGGGACCGTTATCCGATGCCCTTGATAAGAGACATAATGGAGGCAGTACAGGTCTCTCACTACTTCACCAAATTGGATTTACGAGGAGCCTACCACCTCCTTAGGATCGGCGAAGTCGATGAGTGGAAGACTGCATTCCGGACACCACTAGGACTCTTTGAATATAGAGTAATGCCGTTTGGACTTGTTAACGCTCCGGCCATATTTCAGAGATTTATGGACAAACTATTCTCCGACCTACTTTTTTTATCTGTTGTGGTTTATATGGACGATATTCTGATTTTCTCCCAGACTCTGCAGGACCACATACAACAGGTCAAGGAAGTCCTCTACCGTCTACAGATCAACAGACTATTGGTCAAGCCAGAAAAGTGTACATTTCGAAACAGGATCTGTGTCCTATTTGGGGTTTATGCTTTCAGGTGAAGGTATACAAATGGATCCCAGGAAGACCCAAGCAATCTTGAACTGGAAGGAGCCACAGAACATCAAGGACTGTCAAGACCGGTGGGGGGGTCTGTACTTCCGCTCTCTATATGGTAGAGGAGAGGCACAGAGGACCCCAGCCAAGATTCTCTAGCGATGGACGAGCAATCAAGGCCTAGCTTCTCAGGAGGTGATGCAGGCTGGTTCTTAAGTACAGTGTATCCCCAAGCCCCCCACAAAGGAATGTCCACACACTGTATTACTGAAAACACAGTCTTTATATAATTAATATTCAAGGGTTATGTACACTTATCACAACAACGCACTTTGTGCTCAGGAAAACCAATAATGATAAATATCTACAATTCTAAAGTGGTACCACTAATATTAGACCTCATTAAAGTGCATTCACAATACTGTAAAAATGGCACACAGATCAATAAGAAGGAAACCAGCAATAGAGAGAGGAGAGATAAAAGATGGTTGAAACAATAGGCAGAATACTGGCCCTAGCTATTGGACACAGTTCTGTGTGGAGATCCCCCCACCTGGGCAACCTGTAAAATAAAGGGATATGACACAAGCCCAGTCCATATATTGTTCAACAGTCTTATTCTCTCCTACAATGTTTTTACCCCCCCAATGTACCTGGTGGAGTCGAGTTCTTCGAAGAGGCGTCGACAGATCCTTCTTGAATGACCCCCTTTTAAGCAGGAGTCACGGATCGTCGAGAGGCGTCGAGAAACGTCGAAGACCTCGGGGTTCGGCGACGGGGAATCGACGGCCCTTCTTGAATGCCTTCCCTTTCAAGCGGGAGGCACGGGGCGTCGAACGTCCGTCGACAAACGAGGTAGAACGATGTCGAAGAGGCGGCAGCTTCGTCCGAGCGGTGCTCGTCGGCGTCGGGGCGTCGGCGTCCTGCAAGGCGGAGGTGTGCGGGGCACCTCGATGACAATAGTTCTGGACCGCAAAGATTGTAGAGACGGGAGCCCAGCAAGGGCGTCGAGTCGCTCGAGTCTTTGGGATCGTGAGGTGGCGGGAAACCCACCGGCGGATTCTCCTCGGCGCGTTGGTCGTCCTCGACTATCTCCGGCAGGGCAAAAGCGGTCGACGGTGCGGACGAGGGAGTCCTTCGAGTCAAATGTTCTTAGGCAAGGAGCGGACGGCTCCGGTCGTCGGCGGCACGGCGTCAAGTGGTTCCCACGGCTGGGCAACACAACTTCGACGGGCCTCCAGCGGTTACACAGACCTGCGAACCCTGGTCGACGGCAATGGACTTCGACAGCGTCGAGGTCCGGGTGCTTCACTTCGATCTCCTTGGCGGTCCCGTCTCGGGTCGGCAGCCTTTCGAGGGTCTGACTTCCAGGGCGCTTCGGCGAAGATTCAGCGGTGCTCGATGGTCCCTCGGAGCACGGGAAGAGGGCGCCTAGCCAGGTCCTCTCTCGGGTCAGTCCTCGACGATGTCGACAACCTTCAGTTTCTGTCGAAGCAAATGCCACAGCAAGTCTTCTTCTTCCAGTTGGACGTCGAGGGTCAGCAAATCCAGTTACTCTTGAGTGGAGACTCAGCTTCTGAATGCTTCTGAACAATTTCCAGTGGTGAGAGGTCCCCAGATATACTATTCTGTCTCTCACCCACACTGCTGGCACACACACAGCAGCCAATCACACAGAAGGGCATTCATGCAGTCAGTCAGCCAATCAGGCACACAGTGCATTCAGGCCACACTCCTCCCTTTCAGACACTCACAACAAGGAATGTGGATTGGGACAAGTACCCAGCCATTCAACACTACACACTGCATTCAGGCCAGTTTCGGGCAGGGCTGTCTCAGTCTTTGTCTCTCATGCCAGAAACCAGACAACCACAACAAGGAGTGTATATTGGTCACACACTCCATTCACCCAGGTCCCACCCACAGGAGGTACCCACAACATACAGTCACTGGGAAGGCTCCAGTCAGTCTAGCTGGGCCTTCACAACAACACCATATATGGAACTTCCACCCAACAGCCAGTCAGGGGGAAGGGACAGAGTCAGGGCTTCCCAGGACTTTGGGAAAAACAAGATAACAGGCAATAGAAAGCAAGAGGCCACAGGGGCCATCTTGTTTCCTATCAGGAATCAACTGATTCCAATGGCAGGGCCTGGGTATCCCAAAATGAAGGACACCCAGAGCACCTGTCAAATTCAGCATGGAGCTGCCACCAGCCCATACCCTGCTCTGTGGGCCACCCACAGGTGCCCAAAAACATACACTAGGGGCACAGGGTTGTACCCCTACCCATGGGTGCCATAAGGGTATCCCATGGGTCTGTTCACCAAACCAAAAGAGAGCTGCACTGCCAGGAGTCCCTCATGGACTCCTGGGCAGAAAACATGACAGAACACACGGTAAAAACAGAAAAAGGACAAGGATTCAGAGGCCCTGTCCCTCAGATGCATTTCCGGCATCACAGTCGCCCCCCCCAGACTGAGGTGGAGGGTGCCTAATCTCCCACGGGATAGACACCCTCATCCAGACGGTCAACATACCTTCTGGAAAGGCCATCTGCATTATCGTGACTCTTCCCTGGTCTGTGCTCTATGGTGAAGTCTAGCCCTTGTAGGCTAATCGACCACCTGAGCAATTTCGGATTCTCACCCTTCATCTGCATAAGCCACTTCAGGGGCTTATGATCTGTTTGGACCTTGAAGGTGGACCCCGTAAGGTAGGGCCTAAAACGCCTAAGGCTCCAAACTATACTAAAACATTCCTTTTCAACAGTAGCCCACCTAAGTTCTCTACCCTTGAGTTGTCTACTGATGAATATGATAGGATGTTCTCTCCCTTTGTCATCTAACTGGGACAAGACAGCTCCAATTCCGGTGTCGCAGGCATCCGTCTGGACGATAAAGGGTCGGCTGTAGTCAGGCGCACTCAACACAGGTGCCCTACACAGACTTTCTTTCAAGCCATCAAAGGCCCTCTGACAGTCTTCAGTCCAATTAACCTTCCTAGGCTGTTTGGGTGAAGTTAGAGCTGTCAGGGGTGCAGCTATGGTTCCATAGTCTGCCATGAAATTGCGATAGTACCCAGTGAGGCCCAAAAAGGCTCTCACCTGGGTTTGAGTAGTGGGAGTCTCCCAGTTCTGTACGTCCTGTACTTTACTGGAGAGAGGTTGGATTTGACCCCCTCCTACCTCATGACCAAGATAGGTAACTTTCCCCTGAGCTATCTGGCACTTGGTGGCCTTGATAGTGAGGTTAGCCCTTTTCAAGGCCTGCAACACCTTATCCAGATGTGTCAAATGCTCTTCCCAGGTGGAACTGTAGACGGCAATGTCGTCTAAGTAAGCCACACAAAAGGCTTCCAGCCCACTGAGCGCATGGTTGACCAATCTCTGGAAGGTGGCAGGGGCATTCTTCAACCCAAAGGGCATGACCCTAAATTGGTAGAGTCCCTCAGGTGTGGAGAATGCCGTCTTTTCCTTGGCATGGTCCGTCAGAGCTATTTGCCAATAGCCTGAGGTAAGGTCAAAGGTGCTCACAAATTTGGCAGCACCTATAGTGTCCACGAGCTCATCAGCCCTGGGCAATGGGTGCGCGTCAGTTTTGGTGACGGCATTGACTCCTCGGTAGTCCACACAGAACCTCCAATCCTTGGTACCCGCCGGGGAACTTGCCTTGGGGACAAGGACCACTGGACTGGACCAGGGACTGGTGGAGGGTTCAATAACACCCAGATCCAACATCTTGGCGACCTCAGCCTGGATGTGGTTTTTGACGGTATCTGACATACGATAGCTCCTGCTTTTGACAGGCACACTGTCACCAGTGTCAATCTCGTGCTTACACCACGGTGTAAGGCCCGGTGTCAGTGAAAACAGAGGGGCATACTGCTGGAGCAAAGCCCGGCAGGCCCTCTGCTGCTCTGTTGTCAAATCGGGAGAGAGTTGTACTCCCTCCACTGAGCCATCCTGAGGGTTGCTATGCAGCAAATCAGGAAGGGGCTCACTCTCATCCTCTTCTTGCCCTGAAGCTAGCAAGAGACATGAGACCTCTGCTCGCCTGTGGAAAGGCTTGAGCCTGTTGACATGGAATACCTGGGGGGCTACCCCAGAGGCTCCCATGTCCACCAGATAATTGACTTCGCCCATCTTGGAGATGATCCTGAAGGGTCCAGTCCACTTGTCTGCCAAAGCTCTAGGCTTGGTAGGCTCCATCACAAGGATTTCCTGTCCCGGAGTCCAATCCACTTGCGAAGCTTTCAGGTCATGCCAGTACTTATTCAATTCCTGGCTGGCCTTGAGATTTGCTGTTGCCTGACCCATCATTTGTGTCATCCTCCGCCTGAGGCCTAACACATAGTCCCCCACTTGCTTGGCGGGACCTGGAGGGGTGGCTTCCAAGCCTTCTCGGATCAAGGCGAGGGGCCCCCTCACGGGATGTCCAAAGAGTAACTCAAAGGGGCTGAAACCAACACCCTCTTGAGGTACCTCTCTGTAAGCAAACAGCAGGCATGGCAGGAGGAGATCCCATTTCCTCCTTAGGGGCTCTTCCAAAGCACCTAGCATGCCCTTGAGAGTTTTGTTAAATCTCTCAACCGGACCATTGGTCTGGGGGTGGTAAGAGGTGGAGAACTTGTAGGTTACCCCGCACTCTTTCCACATGGTTTTCATGTAACTAGACATGAAGTTGGATCCTCGGTCAGAGACAACCTCCTTGGGGAATCCAACACGGGTGAAAATGCCCAGGAGAGCCCTGGCAACCACCTTGGCAGTAACAGTCCGAAGGGGTATTGCCTCAGGGTACCTGGTGGCATGATCTACCAAGACCAGGATGAACCGATGTCCACCTGAAGTGGGAGGGTCAAGGGGACCGACGATGTCGATGCCCACCCTCTCAAATGGTGTGCCAACCACTGGTAATGGCTGCAGTGGGGCAATGACCCTGCCTCCAGTCTTGCCAGACAACTGACAAGTTGGGCAGGTCCTGCAGTGGGACTCCACCTCTACTCCCATCCGTGGCCAGTAGAAATGGGCAGAGAGCCTCTGCTTAGTCTTCTTGGTCCCAAGATGACCAGCCAAGGGCACCTCATGCGCCAACTGCAGTAGGAAGGGCCTGTAAACCTGGGGTACCACCAACCTCTTGCGGGCACCAGGTTCGGGCTTAGTGGGCTCACTAACAAGGAGCTCACCCTCCCAATAAATCTTGAATGTCCTAGGCACTTCACCTTGTGCCTGGGACAGGGCCTGTTTCCTCAGGCCCTCGAGAGAGTGGCACTCTCTCTGTCCCTTACAGAAGTCTGCCCGGGAGGGTCCCCCTTCAGCTAACAAGCATTGAAGGTCGGGATGATCCTCCGGGTTGAGAACCTCTCCCACAGGAGAGTCTTCTGTCTCTTCTCCCACAGGAGTTGAGTTTGGGTTTTCCGCTGGACCCAGCCCGTCCGGAGCATGGATCCCAATGGGTGCTGTCGGAACAGCAGGAAGAGAAGGTGTTCCCTCCACAGAGGTGGCCTTCTTGGTCTTCCTTCTTCTTGCCTTAGGCCTCGCCTTTGGCTCGGGTACCTGACTCTCAGCCAGACCCGGTGTCACCTGTGACCTAGTGACTGCAGCAGCAGTCATGGGAAGACCATCCGAGATCAACCCCAACTCTACTAGATCATTTCCTAACAGAATGTTAGCAGGGACATTGTCCTGAACCAGGACAGGAAGCTTTGCTGTCTTGTCTCCAATCATGAGTGTGACTAGGGCTACAGGCGATAATTTGGGAGGCCCACCAGCTAACCTGGTGGTTCTCAGAGGAGCACCTACATAGTCCTCTGGCTTGAGCAGGGTCCTGTCCACCACTGTCATGCTTGCCCCAGTGTCTCTCAAACCAGTAGAAGGCTGGCCATTCAAGAGGACACTTCTCAAAAACCTACGGGTGTTCTGCGGGATAGTTGCCAGTACTTCTGCGTACTGGTCCCAGGCCCCAAGGGACACTAAGGAAATCTCTACCGGAGCACCAAATGTGATTCCTGTACAGGAGGGGAGGACAGTGGCCTCCACCTCAGCCACGGGGTAAGGGTAGGTCAGGCTGACAGCCTGTACTCCAAGTGCCTTACCTTTACACTTGGGGTCACCCCTTTTGTGATCCAGAGCCCCACAATCCCAACAAGTGCCAGGAGTGCGGGGTACGGTACTGGAACCACTGGGAACCTGCTTTGCAGCAGGTGGACCACTACTCTTATTCCCACCCACAGAGGACTTATCCCCACCAGATTTTTGGGTCTTAGGAGAGGAAGGTTTTGGTTTACCCGACTGTGATTGCTTTTGGGACTCCTCAGCTTTCTGAGAGGTCCCCTTTTCTTTGTCCTTGTCCTTCCCACTGGAGTCCTTAGGGGACACCCGGTGGGAGACCCACTTGTCAGCCAACCTAGCCAGCTTAAAGGGGTCCAAAATGTTCTGGTCAGCCACATACTGACGCAGCTCTGGTGAACAGGCTTCAGAAAAATGCTCAAAAAACAAGAGGTGGGACAACTCAACAAAAGTTTTCACCTTGTAACCGTCAATCCACCCCATCATGTTCATGTGCGCAGTGCTCACCCAGTCAACCCAAGACACATTCTCTCTTTTCTTAAAATCCCTGAACCTTTTAAGGTATTGGGTAGGTGTCTTGCCAAACTTGGCAATCAAAGCAGACTTCATACACTCATACTGACCCCTTTCCTCCACACTCAGCTTCAGAATACAGTCATATCCAGTTTGAGGCACTCTGCTTAACAAACACTTAGCCCAATCTCTTTTATCTACATCATGAATTGCACAAGCCATTTCAAACGCTTCAATCCATTGGAGGATATCTGAACCCTCCACAAACACACCAACCAAATCTTTCATAAACTTGGTGGCTGGGGACCTGCCACTCTCAATTGGTCTAGCTGAAGTCTCCACTCTAGCTCTCTCTAGCTGGATTCTCTGACATTCAGTGTCCTTGTCTTTGAGCGCAAGATCCCTATTCTTGAGTTCCACTTGCTGTGCCAGCTCCTCTTTCTTAAGCTCAGCTTCTATTTCCAACTTGCGATATTCAAAGGCCAATTTCATCCTTAATAACTCAAGTTCCATGGAATTGCTGGGGTTTGGAACAGAGGCAGCAGGAATGGTGGCATTCCCAGAAACAGATTCAGCGACAACCCCAGGGGCAGAGTCCTCACTGGTTGCATCCCCCCCTTCATCAAGGGTTTCACCATCAGTCTGGTAGTCCACCAGGGCAGCTATCAGCTCAGCCCTAGACTTATCCACAAAGTCCAACTCCCTGGCTTCACAAGCACTCTGGAGAGCCTCTAAGCTCATCCGAGTCAATTTACCATTTGCAATGGGCTCCATTGCCTGTAATGCAGTTATTTGGTACACACCCAAACCTTAATCTAATAAAGTGCGGATATTTTGTAAGTGGCACGGTTATACACTGAGTCTTAAAACCATAAGCATCCCACCGCTGCCACCAGCTTGTCAAGACCGGTGGGGGGGTCTGTACTTCCGCTCTCTATATGGTAGAGGAGAGGCACAGAGGACCCCAGCCAAGATTCTCTAATACGGTAGCGATGGACGAGCAATCAAGGCCTAGCTTCTCAGGAGGTGATGCAGGCTGGTTCTTAAGTACAGTGTATCCCCAAGCCCCCCACAAAGGAATGTCCACACACTGTATTACTGAAAACACAGTCTTTATATAATTAATATTCAAGGGTTATGTACACTTATCACAACAACGCACTTTGTGCTCAGGAAAACCAATAATGATAAATATCTACAATTCTAAAGTGGTACCACTAATATTAGACCTCATTAAAGTGCATTCACAATACTGTAAAAATGGCACACAGATCAATAAGAAGGAAACCAGCAATAGAGAGAGGAGAGATAAAAGATGGTTGAAACAATAGGCAGAATACTGGCCCTAGCTACTGGACACAGTTCTGTGTGGAGATCCCCCCACCTGGGCAACCTGTAAAATAAAGGGATATGACACAAGCCCAGTCCATATATTGTTCAACAGTCTTATTCTCTCCTACAATGTTTTTACCCCCCCAATGTACCTGGTGGAGTCGAGTTCTTCGAAGAGGCGTCGACAGATCCTTCTTGAATGACCCCCTTTTAAGCAGGAGTCACGGATCGTCGAGAGGCGTCGAGAAACGTCGAAGACCTCGGGGTTCGGCGACGGGGAATCGACGGCCCTTCTTGAATGCCTTCCCTTTCAAGCGGGAGGCACGGGGCGTCGAACGTCCGTCGACAAACGAGGTAGAACGATGTCGAAGAGGCGGCAGCTTCGTCCGAGCGGTGCTCGTCGGCGTCGGGGCGTCGGCGTCCTGCAAGGCGGAGGTGTGCGGGGCACCTCGATGACAATAGTTCTGGACCGCAAAGATTGTAGAGACGGGAGCCCAGCAAGGGCGTCGAGTCGCTCGAGTCTTTGGGATCGTGAGGTGGCGGGAAACCCACCGGCGGATTCTCCTCGGCGCGTTGGTCGTCCTCGACTTTCTCCGGCAGGGCAAAAGCGGTCGACGGTGCGGACGAGGGAGTCCTTCGAGTCAAATGTTCTTAGGCAAGGAGCGGACGGCTCCGGTCGTCGGCGGCACGGCGTCAAGTGGTTCCCACGGCTGGGCAACACAACTTCGACGGGCCTCCAGCGGTTACACAGACCTGCGAACCCTGGTCGACGGCAATGGACTTCGACAGCGTTGAGGTCCGGGTGCTTCACTTCGATCTCCTCGGCGGTCCCGTCTCGGGTCGGCAGCCTTTCGAGGGTCTGACTTCCAGGGCGCTTCGGCGAAGATTCAGCGGTGCTCGATGGTCCCTCGGAGCACGGGAAGAGGGCGCCTAGCCAGGTCCTCTCTCGGGTCAGTCCTCGACGATGTCGACAACCTTCAGTTTCTGTCGAAGCAAATGCCACAGCAAGTCTTCTTCTTCCAGTTGGACGTCGAGGGTCAGCAAATCCAGTTACTCTTGAGTGGAGACTCAGCTTCTGAATGCTTCTGAACAATTTCCAGTGGTGAGAGGTCCCCAGATATACTATTCTGTCTCTCACCCACACTGCTGGCACACACACAGCAGCCAATCACACAGAAGGGCATTCATGCAGTCAGTCAGCCAATCAGGCACACAGTGCATTCAGGCCACACTCCTCCCTTTCAGACACTCACAACAAGGAATGTGGATTGGGACAAGTACCCAGCCATTCAACACTACACACTGCATTCAGGCCAGTTTCGGGCAGGGCTGTCTCAGTCTTTGTCTCTCATGCCAGAAACCAGACAACCACAACAAGGAGTGTATATTGGTCACACACTCCATTCACCCAGGTCCCACCCACAGGAGGTACCCACAACATACAGTCACTGGGAAGGCTCCAGTCAGTCTAGCTGGGCCTTCACAACAACACCATATATGGAACTTCCACCCAACAGCCAGTCAGGGGGAAGGGACAGAGTCAGGGCTTCCCAGGACTTTGGGAAAAACAAGATAACAGGCAATAGAAAGCAAGAGGCCACAGGGGCCATCTTGTTTCCTATCAGGAATCATCTGATTCCAATGGCAGGGCCTGGGTATCCCAAAATGAAGGACACCCAGAGCACCTGTCAAATTCAGCATGGAGCTGCCACCAGCCCATACCCTGCTCTGTGGGCCACCCACAGGTGCCCAAAAACATACACTAGGGGCACAGGGTTGTACCCCTACCCATGGGTGCCATAAGGGTATCCCATGGGTCTGTTCACCAAACCAAAAGAGAGCTGCACTGCCAGGAGTCCCTCATGGACTCCTGGGCAGAAAACATGACAGAACACACGGTAAAAACAGAAAAAGGACAAGGATTCAGAGGCCCTGTCCCTCAGATGCATTTCCGGCATCACAAGGACATACAAAGATTCCTAGGATTGGCGAATTTCTATAGACAATTCATTCCAAACTTTTCCAAACTGGTTCAACCCATTACCTCCCTGCTCAAGAAAGGCGTGAGGTTCGCCTTCAATCACGAACAGAAGGAAGCCTTTTCCCTATTGAAGGAATGCTTTACCTCTGCGCCCATTCTAGTACAGCCCAACCAAGACAACCCGTTCATACTAGAGACGGACGCTTCAGCTGGGGCAGTGGGAGCGGTTGTATTGCAAGAGGCAGGAGATGGAAAGGAACATCCTGTAGCCTATTTTTCAAAGACCTTGACGAGTAGCGAACGGAATTATTCGGTCCTTGAGAAGGAGTTGCTGGCAATCAAACTGGCATGTCAGGAATGGCGCCAACTCCTGCAAGGAACCAACCATCGGTTCCTAATACGAACTGACCACCGTAACCTTCGAGTACTTCAACAGATGGAGTGTTCCAATGCTCGACATGATCGATGGGCTTATTTTTTTTTGCAATTTGACTTTCAGATAACCTATATTCCTGGAGCAGAGAATCCGGTTGCTGATGCCTTATCACGTTCTCTAGGAGAGGAAGCAGGAGGTTTTCAAGGACATGACCTAGTTTTACCAGGACTCAGAACAATTTTGATAGTTGCTTCATTTTTACAGGAATTGTTGACACTGTACCAACAGGAGTCGCACTTTCCACCCACAGTCAAGCAGAGCACGGACGGCCTTGTTCGTACCTTCCATGGAACTTCAGAGACAGGTACTCTTGTGGTATCACGATGCTCCTCTCTCAGGTTATCCAGGTGTACGTAAACTAAAGAGCTGATAAGACGAAGATTTTGGTGGCCAACTCTAGTCCAAGACGTCAATCGTTATGTTACCTCCTGTCCTGTCTGCGCATGTAACAAGTCTGCCACCGGCAAGCCCATTGGTCTTCTTCAACAACTTATGCTGCCTGGTCGCCCTTGGGAGCATATTTCAATGGATTTTGTTGTTGAACTCCCTACATCCAATGGCATGAGCACCATTATGGTAACAGTGGACTCATATAGCAAGCTGGCACACTTCTCGGCCATCCCCCACATGCCATCCGCACCAGAAGCCGCAACAGTCTTTCTACATGATGTGGTTTGCCTACATGGTTTGGCAAGAACTATAATATCCGACAGAGGCTCCCAATTCACCTCAAGGTTCTGGACTACTCTATGCCAACAGCTGAGGATACATAGAGCACTTTCCTCAGGTTATCATCCACAAACCAATGGCCAAACCGAGAGACTAAATGCTAGTCTCGAACAATATCTCAGATGTTTCTGCAGTACTAATCAAGAAAGATGGTCCTGTTTTCTTCCCCAAGCCGAATTCGCATACAATAATTCCTTCCACACCTCAATCCAGATGAGTCCATTCTATTACTTATGGCTACCATCCCCAACCTCTGCCGTGGGCAGGTCTCCCTTCCACCCGCACACCAGCGATAGACAGTCTTTTGATGGATCTGTCCCTGATCCATAACTCCGCTAAGAAGGCCCTTGAAGAAAGCAGACTGACACACAAGCATTGGGCCGATCGTAAGAGAAGTGCTAACCCAGACCGGAAACCAGATCAACTGTTTTGGTTATCCAAGTTCCTACCTAAGTGGGTCCACGCTGGCAAGTTTGCCCCTCGTTACATGGGTCCGTATCCGATCCTGTCTCAGGTCAATCCAGTGGCCTATAAGCTTCGTTTACTCAAGAGTCTACAACGGGTTCACCCTGTATTTGATACCTCCTTGTTAAAGGAACCTAAGGAAGATCCATATCAAAGAAGATCTCAGAACAAGATACCCCAAGAACCCTGAGTACCCGAAGAATACGAAGTCTCGTACCTGGTGGATTCACGTTACAGAAGAAGCAAGGTGCAATACTTAGTGCATTGGAGGGGCTATCCTAGTGAAGAAAGGACCTGGGAGCCCAAGGGACACATACATGCACCCAGATTGTTGAGAAGGTTTTACCTTCTTCACCCGGGCAAGCCTGGAGGCCCTCCCAGGGGAAGGGGGTATACTCTCAGGATTCGCCCATGGAAGCTATGGACTACCTGGCGATTCTCCCAGAGAACCTGAAACAGCGGTCTAGTCCTCACCCAACATGGCGGCTTACACTATAAAGAATGGCCACACCCCCGGCTCGGGGCGTTGTATCTGTTCTCGAACTTCAGCGCTTGTGTACACCGCCGTGTATTCCTTCAGCTGCGATATTTCCCTCGCCCTTGGGGAATTCCTCTTCTGCGGTTCGTTCTTCCACTAACCGCAGCCCTACTCTTATTTCCCTTCCAGCTTCCTCCGCCCCTGTTGCGAGTTCATATTTTTTCCTTCCCGAACTCGTGGCTGTACGCTACCTTATTATTTCTTTTACTACACTGTCTTTCTCTGCTCGCTCCTTTATATCCTTGCTGATTACAGTTATCTACCTTCTATCCTTTGTTTCCGCAGCTTCCTCTTCCCCCGTTTCGTCCCTTCATTACGGAACGTCTCTGCCGGCTTCGCGGCACTCCTTTTCGGCTCGGACCTCTTCACAATCCTTTCACAACTCGGTCAAGTAACTATTCTTTCTTTCCCTCTTTTACCCTCTTTTCGGACTGGTGTTTGGTAGTCTTGGTATACGCCTTCTCACAGGTAATCTTACCACATTCACTCCTTCGGGTTGAGCTATCCTGTTATAGTGACTTTGTGTACATTCCTCCTTATCCCTTCCAGGCACTTTCCCTTAATTGTGCCATTTACTCGCTAGTGTTACCCGGTTCCATCTCCCTCCGGATTGTAGTAATCTGTTCAGTACCTGCTTTCCTGGATACCCAGCTGAGCCCCATCTTGACTGTGTCCTGCTTGCCGGATACTGGAGAATTTTCACCCGAGGACTACCTATTGCTCCAGATAGCAGTCTTGACTCTACACGGACCATATCCACCTCATCATTCTACAGTCTCACAGGGTTTTTTGTGGCCAAGGCTTTTTTCCCTGTTCCTTGGGCGTATAGCTCCTCGGGGTTCCCCTATAGTAGGTCTCACTCCCTGCCAAGGTGGCCTCTGAGGGAGCTAGAC
Organism: Ambystoma mexicanum; assembly: GCF_040938575.1. Lineage (NCBI taxonomy): Eukaryota > Metazoa > Chordata > Amphibia > Caudata > Ambystomatidae > Ambystoma > Ambystoma mexicanum. Next base: position 1,520,259,967 of record NC_090931.1, on the reverse strand, counting down.
TCTATTTGCATGATAAGAAGAAGAAGACAAAGGGAAAGGTAACCCCAGACAACCGGAAGACTCGGAAACCGACAAACAGAGATTCCAAGGACAACTCCCCTGGAAGCTCAGGTGAGGATGAGGTTGGGGATTTTCAAAGATTACCTGACACACAGGACATGGATGATACCTCCAAGTGGTGATGCCAACCAGGTGCCATTGTGGGTAATACCACCAGTCACCTGGATTGTGCCATCTCAACAGGTGTGGAGCATAGGTGTGCACTGTGACACGCTGCCCTCTGCCAAGACCAGATGTTGCACCAGGTTCACATGGATAACGGAGGATGAAAAGGAAAACCAGGAGGGGAGCATTGACGTCAGGGGATAGTTCCCAAATATGGTTGCAGGCAGTGTTGACTTTCCAGTCCACCAGAAAGTAAAAGGGACCTATCTGCAGATGGGAATCACAGATGTCACTGACCTACTATTAAGGCATGTTGGGGACAAGAACAGGACCAGGACATAGGAAGGAATGACAGAAACATCTAAGATGACATGGCTACAACAAAGACATGTGAAAGACGAAGTGAATCTGCCAGGTAGGTGGTAATTGATGCAGAAATGCCACCAGTGAAACACAAGCCATGATGCGAAAAAGGACCCTCATACCTAGGTGCCAGTTGCCAGGTCAGGCTTTGAGCTGGTAGGTTGTGAGTTGAAAGCCACACCTTATCCCCCACTTGGTAAGCAGGGGCTGGATTGTGGTTCTTGTCTGATGGACTTTTCATTGCGTCTTGTGCCCTGTGTAATTGATTGAACATCTAGCGATGTATGCTCTGTAGTCTGGAAACAAGTTTGTTGGCTGTGAAGACTTTGTTGGACTTGATAGAAGTTATAGGAAGTCATTTAGGATGCTATCCATAGTTCCCTTAGTAGTGGCTGTGCTGTGTGGCTGAATGTTGCACATTGTTATAAGCGGGTTCAGCTCAGGCCAGTTAAGAGTTCCAATAGACTGAAGGACATTTGTGTAACATCTCAGGTGTTGGCCTAACATCTGATTAATTCATTCAGGTTGGCCATTATATTGTGGGTGGTAGCTGGAACTAAAAGCAGGTTGTGTACCAGGAGCCTACTGAGAGCAGTCCAAAATGTGGTTGTGTACTGAGTACCGTGATCAAATACAATCTTTTTTCCGGAAGGCCATGTAAACTGAATACCTCACAGAAGAATATCTCTGCCAATTCTTTTTCAGTGGGCTACCCGGCCAAGTGTTTGAAGTGTGCCATTTTTGTGTACCCGCCCACTGCCACATTTATGCAGGTGAATCCGTCTGATGGTGGGAGGTCGACAATGAAATCAGTGGCAATAGTATGGCTGGGATGCAAAGTTATTGGAAGGTGTTGGAGAAGTCCCATGGGTCGCTGCCTGTCCATCTTGACTTGAGCACACATGAGACAGGCATTCACATAGGGCCTCATTACACGGAAGGCGGTAAGGGTTAACGGTCACCGGTAATGGTAACCCTTACCGCCTTACTACGAGGTCCCTTTGCGGGTTGGAGAATTTAACGCCTGCTTTTTGCAGGCGTTAAAAACCAACCCGCAAAGGGACCAGGGAGCTAATTACAGCACCGTAATTTACGGTGCCGTAATTAGCGCCTTCCCCATTACCATTATGCCCTATGGGGCAAAAATGGGAATGGGGAAGGGCAATGGTGGAAGGGGGAATTACCGCCCCGCCAACCTTGGAATAGGTGTAATGAGGCCCATAGTCTTGAACATGTTATCTCAATATAGGCCCTCAAAACTGCCTCTCGATCAATTCAGTAGGGCCTTTAAGGCATGATGTCCTGCAAGTCCGGAGATGTGAACGTTGTCAACAAGCTGCAGGTCCGGAGTAGTGATAGTCTTTTCTTGGAAAAGATGAGACCTTGGGCCTCATTACGACCCAGGCGCTAATGGTTTAACGGCGCCGTAAAAGGCTGCGGCGCCGTTAAACCATTAGCGCCTAATTACGAGGTCCCTTTGCGGGTTGGACTTTAACGCCTGCTTTTAGCGCCTTCCCCATTCCCATAGAGCCCTATGGGCCAAAAATGGGAATGGGGAAGGGGCCATGGTGAATGGGGAATTACCGCCCCGCCAACCTTGTAATGGGGCAGTAATTCCGCCATTCACCATAGCGGAATCCGGCATGGACCATGGTGCTAATAGCAGGGTCCATCGCCAGGGTCGTAATGAGGCCCCTTGTTTTGTCTAGATATCTAACAGTAGTGGATGCTGGCCTCATGGGTCGGCTTGCGTGGCTTGCTGCACTTCTCCAACAAAGGCACTACAGCTGTCAAAAAGCGTGTTGCGGGGGATAGGCTATACCCGTTGATGTCACCTTCATTGGTGTCCTGCAAAGAATGTGATAGCGCATTCGCCTTTCATAGCGTATCACCTGTACACCTGGCCTTTTCATAGCGTATCACCTGTACACCTGGCCTTTTTGTTTTGCGTGCCATGTGTACAGGTGATAGAAAAGTCAAACTGCATGAAGAAGAAGGCCCAATTGGCCTGACAGCTGTTGTGACATTGTATATCTCTAAGGTACTGGATGTTCTGGTGGTAAGTACGTACATCTACCTTATGCCATCTTCCCTGCAAATGCCGACGCCATTCCTCAAATGCAACTTTAATGACCAGAAGCTCCTTTTTAATGATCAACTAATTTTGTCCGCAGGCCGTAATCTTACGGGAGTAATAGGCAATCGGATGTTCCTGATAGGTGGCGGCGTGCAAGAGAACCACACCAATAACCTGATCTGATGCATCCGACTCTACAATAAAGGGCAAGGAACTATCTGGTGCTGTAGAATGGGTGCAGTGAGAAGCTCCCATTTCAATAACTGGAATACTGATTCTGCTTTCTCATCCCAAAGGAATTCCCGATTTATGTGCAATAGCCGCGTGAGATCAAGGGTCAAGAGTGTGTAGTTGGAAATAAATCACTGGTAATAGTTTGCAAAACCAAAAAAGCGTTGTTCTGCTTTTCGGCCTTGTTGGGATCTCCATTTCTGAATGGCTATTTTTTTCTCGATCCATATGTATTCTTTTGGGGTAAATCACATACCCAAAGAATTCCACGACTGGAGTTTTGTCAGCCAAGAGGCAATAGTGAAAACCAAAGGATGAGATAAGTCTTCCTGGGGCAGAGGTATAGGGGGTAAAGAGCAGAGGTCCAAAGACTGATTGTTGGTGGATGCTGACAGGCTGCTGACAGGGACAGGTGGTGTCAGAGGATTGCGAGTTCCAGGTGGTTTTAATGGATCGACCTTCCAGAAAGGAAGTGATCCAGACAGGAGCAGATGTATGATATGATATGATATGATATGATATGGCATTTATAACACGCCTATACACAAGTGTTTCAAGGCAAGGGAGTGGAAACAGAGGGAGGACAGAGACAGCGATCCTACTAGGCCAGGTGACATTGAGATCGCGCAAGTGCAGGGGAGCGTGGAAGGGGAAAAGTGCAGGGGGAAAGGGATAATAGTAAGATAAATAAAGACAATAAATAAAGTGCGGCCAGCTGGTGGCAAGTGCACAGGTAAGTGCAGACATCAGGTGTCAAGTGCTAGTACTGTATGAAAACCAAGGTCCTGTAGAGACGAGTGGTTGACAGTGTCTAAAGCGGCAGATAGGCCCAAAAGGTTGGCCAGATTGAAGTTGAACTCCAAAGCAATTATCCTTAAGGTACGTAGTGATCTGGTCGAAAAACCACTGCTCAAAGACCTTTGAGCAATGGGGAAGGTGGGAAGGAAACTGGGCGATCATTTGCTGGGATGTTTCAGTAAGCCGAATGTTTCTTCAATTGCAGCCCTCCAGCCTCTTTTCCTTGCAGTTAGGGAGCAGGTGCAAGTGGATCTAGGTCACCTGGCCTAAGCACCACTCACCTTCTTAACCCTGTCTCTTCCTTTCTGCTCTTAACTCTTAGATCAAGGGTGACTCTCACCCGTGTCGTCCGAAGTGAATGGCAGATGGAGAAAAGCGCAATTTCTGTTTGGACCTGTTCAGACCAGGAGGACCCAGGGCCCGAACCCCTGCTCAGACAACAGGTAAGCATGCACCAACATGTGGTTTCTCCCTCTGTACCCACAGGCCATCCCCACCATCATCAGGCAACGCCAACGTCAACTTCCCGGTGCAAGGGTGAAGACAGGTGTTCCGTGGCACAGTAAGTTGTGCATTTGTAAAGGTTTTATTCTCATGCCACAGCACTTGTGTGCCCGCTTCCCACTCCCTTTGTCCCGGTTGCTTCCTTGTTTGTTGGACCTCCCACTGCGCTCCTATTGGTTGGCGGGCCCTTTAAATTGGCCACCCAATGCACCCCCCTCGGCCAAGGACCAGAGGCTAAAGACAGCTACAGTGGTGTCTGCCGGTGTCTGCCGTGATAGCACCTAGCCTGCAGCCGTCAACCTGCTTCGACTGATCAGGTAAGTCGAATCTGGGTGTGTTGCATTGTGCTGTGCTAAAAAAATGTAGCCTTTTTTTCCCCTTTTGGGAAAGTCGAATCTGTGTGTGTTGTATTGTGCTGTGTTCAAATACTTAGCCCACAACTTGGTGTGCACAACTGGGCCATGTGCGCTCCCTTGCTTCTCTAGCCACGTGCGCTCCCTCGCATCATAGGTCCCCGCATCCTGTGCCGTTCCCCCCCTGCGTTTCCCTTCCTTCCTCTCGCATCTCAGCCCTTCCCTCTTCGATCTATTGTGTGCTATTCTGACACTGTCTCGTGCTCCACTGTTTTTCTGGCATTACTTTGCATTGCCTGCATTCTTCTTCTAGGCTCCCATTGTGTTATGTGCCTTGTTGACTGTATTGACTTTGTGTTTGCTCTCTATGGTTCTTGATATTGGGGGTCATTACAAGTTTGCCGGTCTGGTAGTTACGATGCCGGTAAGCTACCGGCACTTTTACTACCGGACCGGCAAACTACGAGTTGTGCTTGCGGGTGCCGGTCTGCCCGCCATTCATGAATGGTGCTGGTGCATCCGACCTCCCCATTCCCACTGAGCCCTATGGTGCTCAAATGGGAATGGGGAGTAATGGCTACTGGCACCTGGCGATGGGTAATTACCGGGTCCGGTGGGGTCGGAATACCCTGATAATTGCCCATTGCCAGGTGCCGGTATTTTCACGAGTTTGGCAGCAGCCGTGCCGGTTTTACCAGCACGGCTGCTGCCAAACTCATAATGCGGCCCATTGTGTTGCTATCCACAGTTTGTGGCATCACATTGCAATTGCCTGCGTCCTTCACTTCTAGGTTCCCTGCTGACCTCTGTGTTTTGCTTTTGGTTCTGTATTGTTTATTTATTTATTTATATAGTGCTCCAAACCCAGAGGTATCTAGGCACGTTACAGGTAATTTCAGTTTGCAAGTTACACATAAGATCAATTACAAGGTAGAATATTTACAGGTAATTATTATAGTGTATACAAGATAAAAAAGCAAAGTAATATAATACATGAGAAATATACAAGAGGCAATTTACATAGAAACCAACAGTGTGTTAATGTGGCAGGTCTTAAGTAGGGCAGACTAGAGTTAGTCATGAATCCTTTGTGAACAGCCAACTTTTGGTATTTTTCCTAAAGCTAAAGAGGGACTGATTCGCTCTTAAGGTTGTGGGTAAGGAGTTCATAGTCCTTGTGGGGTGTGTCAGGGTATTTTTTACAATTTTATCCATTAGGTATTTTGGGGCTGAATTAGTTAGACATTTGTGGGTGAGGGAGACCGTTTTTAACCGTATTCTGTCCTTGACTAAAAGCCAATTATTCTTACGTCTATCCTCAGAGATATGTGGTCTTCTTGGAATACTTAGAGCTGTTCTAAGTGCATTGTTCTGTAAAATTTGAAGTTTGTTGACAATGTATTTGCTAGCACCTAGATAAATGGCATTGCAATAGTTGATTTTTGATAGAATTAGGGTTCTCACTAGGGTAATGCAACTCTCTGTAGCTAAGAAAAGTTTGCAGGCATGGATCAGCTTGCAGGTGTATGCAGTCGCTGAAGACGTGGCGTTAGCTTGCTTGCGCAGGTTTAGGGCTGAGTCTAAGTAGAAGCGCAGGGTTTTTACCTCCTTCGCCACTTTAATGTCGATACCGTCAATGTAAAATGAGAGGTATTGATTGCTGCGTTTGTTGAGATTCGCCAAACCTCCTAGGATCAAGAGCTCGGTCTTATCATCATTCAGACATAGGCCATGTGAGGCCATCCAGGCCCGAATGATAAGATACATTTTGTTGACTAAGGCTCGGTCCATATCATAGTCACCGGTCAGTGGTATGAGGATCTGGGTGTAATCTGCATAATTAGTGTAGGTGACACCTAGATGGTCTAGGTCATCGAATAGTGGCTTGGTGAAGATGTTGTACATCATAGGCGATACACAAGATCCTTGTGGTACTCCACAAGTTATTGGAGTGGGTTCTGCTGAGGCCGAAGGATAGAACACTCTCATAGACCAATTGTTCAGAAAGGATTGGATCCAGGCTGTTGCTTCTGGGTAGAAGTGGGCAGCAGTAGACAGGTGGTTGAAGAGCACTTTATGGTCCACCAAATCAAATGCGGCCGATAAGTCTAATAGGAGTAGGAGGGCAAGTTTCTCTTTGTCTTTAAGTTTGTCAATTTGGTTCTTTAGGTCAATCAAAGCGGTTTCTTGGAAGAGTGATGATCTTCAATGGAAAATGAGTCCAACAGGCTGTGTCCCTCCTTTATTATCAAAGTCTGATGGAGTCTTGGAGGGCTGTGTTGGTAGGAAACAAAACTCCAGAGTGCAAGAGACTGATGTCAGAATCGGATTTCACAGGGAGCGGTTTTACAGCAGACGTGCGGTAATAGCAGGTCACAGGAAGCAGCCTTGCAGATGACGCGCGGTGACAATAAGGGAGGAAGAAAGGATAGGGAAATAACAGAGCACGCAATAAGTAAGGTAAGAGAGAAAAAGGAATCCCGAAAGTCAAGCAAGCGGAAAGAGAGGAAGTAAACGGCAGACGCAAGGTTCCATCTCCGCCCACAAGAACAGATGCAAAAAAGGAGCTGCATGTTGCGGGGAAAGACACTGTGAGAAAGGCAGAAACATAGAAGTTGAAAGGAATGCCTGAACACTTGGATAGATCAGAAAGCAAGAAACCGAAGTAAACAAACCTTACCCGAACTATAGAAAGAGAGAAAATGAACCAACGAGTGACCGCCGAGAGTGGTAGATATCAGAAAGAAACAAAGAGTACATAGGAACAGTAGTTCAGCAGCAACACAGAGCGCGGGTGAGCGTAACTCCTAAAACGGATACAATGCAATGAAGCTTGTCTCCGCCCCCTACTTATAACTTGGCGGCCATATTGGAGGAAGGCTAGACCGCTGCTCCTGCAAGAAAGGAATAATTAATTATACGTGCTTCCAGCGCTGCCACAATTTCTAGTCTCTGCGCATGACACTGACCCCCAAATGCACCACGCCCCACTTGAGGAATGCCAAAAAAGAAAATAACTCTCTTGAACGCAAATGGCGAGCATCTAATACCGATCTCAGCAGATCCATGTTTGTCCTGCACCACGGTAACTACAAATCCGAAATTCGAAAGGCCAAAAAAGCCTATTACAATAAACGAATTCTCAACTGTGGCACCCTCAGCAAAGAAGTCCACATGATCATAACAGAATTCGTGAAACCCTTGTGCACCTCAACCCAATCCACCCCCACACAATCACTCTGCGACTCCCTCTCCCTACATTTTTACAACGCTGCACTTGACAGGACATCATCCCTTAACACCAAACTGTCCTTCCTCTCCCCCTTTGTCTACCCCTTCCCATCACCGTCCCCCCGATCCCATTGCTCCAACGACCAATTTCTCTACATTCGACTCCTTCCAACCCATCTCCAGGGACGAGTTCCTTGATCTACTATCAGCCAGCAAACCCTCTGGGCCGCCCCTCGACCCCTGCCCCGCCTCTGTCCTGAAAGAAATATTTTTGTCTACCTGCACAGAAGAATATGCGAGAGCCATAGTAAATTACTCCCTCACCTCTGGCATCTTCCCTGATGCCTTCAAAATAGCGCATGTCAAGCCACTTCTAAAAATGTCATCCCTTGACCCCAAGAATTACAGACCCATCTCCAACACAAGATTTCTCGCTAAACTCATTGACCGGATGGACAGCATACTCACAGCTCAACTCCTTTGTAGAAACCAACTGTCTCCTCCACCCCTCACAATCAGGCTTCAGACCGCGACATGGAACAGAAACCACTCTGATATCGATCTGACAAGATCTCAAGGTCACTGCAGACTCTGAAGGCAGTGCAGCTCTGATTCTCCTCGATCTCTCCCCAGCCTTTGACACAGTTAACCACTCAATCCTCCTTGGCCACATTCATTACCTAGGAATCCGCTGCTCTCAAATGGATCGCCTCCTTCCTCAGTAACAGGAAACAAATAACCCTCCTCTCCCCTTTTGTCTCAACTGCTCGCTCGGTGAACACTGGAGTACCCCAAGGGACATGCCTAGCTGCTCTCCTGTTCAACCTTTATATGACCACTCTACCAGGAATCATCTGCATGCACAACATCTCCTGTTACAACTATGCTGACGATACCCAAATTATCCTAAGAATCCCCAAGACTAGCACCAACCCTCATCCCAACCTTGAAGCCTGTCTCTGCGATATTGGCTGATGGATGACAAAGAACCACCTCCTTTTGAACCCTGATAAAACTGAAATCATGGTGTGCAGCAATACTGCCCTTCTGCCACATCCGCTCCCATGGCCCCCCCCTTCCTTGGTTTACCTCCCCCCTCGGATATATTGAAAAACATAGGCTGCACTATGGACTCAGGCCTAACCCCCTCCCATCAGATCAACAATGTGTCAAAAGGCTGTCACTACCACCTCAAACTTCTCCAATGCATTTTTCCCTGCCTCTCCTACCCAAACAGACTTGCCGCAGTTATGTCTATTGTGATGTCGAGACTGGACTATGCCAATTCCCTATACCTAGGAGCTGTGGCATACCAACTCAACAAACTACAAAGAGCCCAAAACGCTGCCGCAAAACTGCTTCTCGCCCTGGGACAAAGAGACCACATCTCGCCTCCTCTCCAAACCCTCCACTGGCTCCCAGTCGGATGAAGGGCCACCTTCAAGACCATATGCATCACTCACCGAGCAGTGCACAAGACTGGCCCAACGTACCTACAAGAAAAGATAAAACCCTACCTCCCATCTCGCACCCTCAGATCAAGCACTGCCCCCCTTCTAGTGATTCCAACCTCTAACTCTGTCAGGATTGGAGGATCCGCCTTCTCAACCTTGCCCCAAACTCTGTGGAACTCACTCTCCCTACATATTCGACACACCCAAAACGGTATGACCTTCTGCAAAGCTATCAAAAAATTGTCTCTTTCCGTAATACCGACCATGACCACTTGAGGCGACTAAGTCCTTGGAACCAGTTCACAAATGATCAATAAGATCCAGAGCAATGACCCAATGAATACGCTTAAGTCACTATTAAGCAAACGCACGCTCAAAATCCAGAATTGCAAACTCCTTACATCATAACTCCACCCAAACACTCACTTGCCATATAACTATGCTTACTCTCTACTCTACACCAACACAAAATTAGTACAGCTATACCCCTCAATCAATTTCGGCCTAGCTGCTCACATACAATAAATACCCCAAGAACAACTCATCATTCTAATAAAACGCAGCTACATCCCATGTCAAACCAGCCTAGCTGCACACAAGCCTCCTACAAAGGCCTAACATAGCCCAAACCCAGTCCTGGAGTCCACCCTCCAGTCTGCACATATTCAACGGATATCAATTCCACCACACCTAATGCTAGGATGCAGCTACCATCAAGCAATTGCATCAGCTGCACGCATAACTGGTGCACCCAAGCACCCTATGACACCTTACTATCTCAACTGACCTGGACTACGGTCCCCGAGGGAGTTCAATCCACCAGCGCTTTGAGGTCATACCAATGATATATAATGCCAAATAACATAACATCAATCATTACAGCTAAACCCATCCAACACCATAGGTTGAAAATCCAACATCACTGTGTAGAAATCCACCCATGTAATCAATCATTGGAGCAAAATCCATCCAACATCACAGGGTGAACCCCCAAGATCAGTGTGGAGAAATCCACCCCTTGTGATCAATCACTGGAGCAAAACGCATCCAACATCACAAGGTGAAAACCCAAGATCACTGTTGAGAAAACCACCCATGTCATCAATCACTAGAGCAAAACCCATCCAACATCAAAGGGTGAAAACACAAGATCATTGTCGAAAAACCCACAGTGTGATCAATCACTGGAGCAAAACCCATCCAACATCATTGGCTGAACACCCAAGATCACTATGCAGAAAACCAGCCATGTGATCAATCACTAGAGCAAAAGCCATCCAACATCACTGGGTCAACCCCCAACATCACTGTGGAGAAATCGTTCCATGTGATTGATCACTGGAGAAAAATCCATCCAACATCATAGGGTGAACACCCATGACCACTGTGGAGAAATCCACCCATGTGATCAATCACTGGAGACAAATCCATCCAACATCATAAGGTGAACACCAAATATCACTGTGGAGAAATCCACCCATGTGATCAATCACTGGAGCAAAACCCATCCAACATCACAGGGTGAAAACCCAAGATCTCTGTGGAGAAATCCACCCATGTGATCACTGAACTCTGAGCAAAATCCATCCAAGATCATAGGGTGAAACCCTCAAATCACCATGGATAAATCCACCCATGTGATCAATCACTGGAGCAAAATCCATCCAACATCATATGGTGAAAACCCAAGATCTCTGTGGAGAAATCCACCCATGTGATCACTGAACTCTGAGCAAAATCCATCCAAGATCATAGGGTGAAACCCTCAAATCACCATGGATAAATCCACCCATGTGATCAATCACTGGAGCAAAATCCATCCAACATCATATGGTGAAAACCCAAGATCACTGGAGAAGTCCATCCATGTGATCAATCACTGGAGCAAAATCTACCCACCATCATAGGGTGAAAACCTAAGATCACGGTGGAGAAAACCACCTTTGTGATCAATCACTGGAGGAAAATCCATCCAACATAAATCCACCCATGTGATCGATCACTGCAGCAAAATCCATTCAACATCATAGGGTGAAAACCCAAGATCACTGGTGATCACCATAGCTGCCTACCCAGAAATAAGATCAAGGAGCACCCCCACATCAGCCTCAACAGGGAGACCATCAAGTGGGAGAGCAGCAGCCGCTACCTGGGTTTGACCCTGGACAGCAAACAACTGGCAAAAGCATATTGAGAAGAAACAGCAGAATGTATGATATGATATTATGTGATAGTTTATTTATATAGCGCCTATACACAATGTGTTTAAAAGTGCTTCAAGGCAAGGGCGGGAACAAAGGAAAATACAATGGGCCTCATTACGAGTATGGAGGTAGCCATGCTGCTTTTAGCGGCATGGCTACCCCCATACCGGGTACCGGCTCCGGGTTCCTGGAATGAGGAATTACCGGGCCATTCCGACATTGGAGGGCCCGGTAATTCCCTTTCCTGGAACCCGGACCATCCCCATTCCCATTTGAGCCCCCATAGGGCTCAATGGGAATGGGGAGGATGCTAACAACGGGCACGTTGTTAGCACCCTGGTCTGCTAACGGGTCCCGCTATGGACGCCTGGTTTTACCAGACGTCCTTTGCAGGACCCGCTAGCAGACCTCGTAATGAGGCGGTAGGGGGATAATGGAGCCGGCAGCTCTACCGGTGCCGTTATCCCCCTACCGCCTTCCTCGTAATGAGGCCCAATTACATTCTTACAGGCCATGCACAGTGAAGATGTGAAATTAAATATCGTACTCAGCTTGACGACATTTCAGAAGAAAGAGATCTACCACCAACTTGTTGCTTGGAGAAGCGACTGACCCTAAGAGAGTTGGAGGTGGTTGAGCGAAGAGCTCGAGAGGGAAGATATTTAGATATGATATGATAGTTTATTTATATAGCGCCTATACACAATGTGTTTCAAAGCGCTTCAAGGCAAGGGAGGCAACAAGGGAAAATACAATGACATTCTTACAGGCCATGAACAGTAAGGATGTGAAATTAACTATCTTACTCGGCCTGACGACATTTCAGATAGTGCAAGAGCTAAGACATAGATAAGGAAGGGAGGGGGAGAGTGGGAATGAAATGGAAACAGACAGGCGACTACCATACTACGCCTGACGACATTTCTGGTAGAGCTAGAGAAAAACAAAAGGTGAGGGAGAGGGGTGCACAAAGGGAGGGGAGGAACAAAACAAGCGACTATCATACTAGGCCTGATGACATTTCAGATAGTACTGGAGAGGGGGGAATAAGTAAGGGGAGGGGGAGGAGACAGATGAGTTTGCTGTCGGGTCAAATCTGATATAGTAAGTGCATAGAAGAAAGTAAGGGGAGGGGATAGGAAAGGGAGAAAGGGAGAGGAGGAGAGAACAGAGAGTAAGCAGTCACAAAGAGTGGAGAAGCAAAAAGGGAGAGCAAATACAATTGCAGAAGTCAGTAGTAACACATAATGTTGCAAGCCAGGATACAATATGAAGATGGGAACAGCATGATTCAGGGCCACCATGAGTACAAGATACAAAGGAAGTCCAGCATGAGAGTTGAGAAAGGGTGACACACTGTGAATCAATGAAGTCCATAAAAGTCAAATCCAGCATTGGCCACAAGACAGTGATGGGAAAACCAGAATGTATCAGGACAGACTCCTGCAGAAGTAGGCTGGATGGGGGAAGCGGGAGCATGTTAGAAGAATCAAGCAAAACAGGCAACACCTGTGTGCGAGAAGGGGGGGCACAAGGGAACATCACAGGGGGACCAGCGGGAGTAAACACATTTTGGTGCATGCTTACCTGCTGTCTGAGCAGGGGGGGGTCGGGCCCTGGGTCATCCTGGTCCGGACAGGCCGAAACAGGAATTGCCCTTTTCTTCATCTGCCCTTTGATTCAGATGCCCGGCGAGAGCCGCCCTTGATCTAAGAGTTAAGAGCAGGAAGGAAGAGTCCGGGGTAAGAAGGTGGGTGGTGCTTAGGCCAGGTGACCTAGATCCACTTGCGCCTGCTCCCCATCGGCAAAGGAAAAGAGGCTGGAGGGCTTCTTAAGTAGGGAAAAGAGCAGCAACCAGGAAGGCACCAGGTGGGCGGGGCTTGCTAAGTGGGGAAAAAGAGCAACAACCTGGAAGGTACCAGGGGAGTGGGCTTAGGCCAGGGGACCTAGATCCACTTGCACCTGTATCAGGAAAGTTGGCAGCGTTGTACCCACTTCTGAAGACCATGTCCATGCCGTTCCGAACAAAGATCAATGGCCACAAGGCGATCATTAGACCTACCCTGACATATGCCTCCCCAGCATGGATGACCTGCCAGGAGCGACACCGGAAGAGTTTTCAGATAGTGCAGAACAAGGCCCTGCCGATAGCAGCTGATGATCCACTCTTCATAAGGACAGCTGACCTTCACAGATAACTGGTCATCTAGATGTTGGACGAACATCTAGCAAAGCTGAGCTATAACTTCTGCCAAGGACTGGATCAGAACATGAACTCTCTGATCGGGAGACTCACTGCCACCACAGCAAACACTTTTGAGCACTACCCGTGGCCCATCACGGCAAGGACCCTGTGAAAAAAGCCTTAGTGTGACAAGTCCACACAGACCATGAAGAAATCCAACCTACGACTACAACTCAAGCCTCAGTATCCTATGTATCCAATAATCACTGATGGATAAAATATGACCGTCCACCCAGGTGATCCTTCCTCGCTTCTCCACCCCCAGGGTCAGGATCCAAAAGCAATGGCCTTTCCCTGGCCACCTGAGATCCAATGGCAGTAGGAGTGAGGATACCCTCAGATTTCTCACATACCCCTCCCCAATGTGGGTTGGACCGGGGTGTTTCACAGGGAAACCAGGAGAGGAAGTCCGCCTTACCTTACTGTCTGATTTTCTGGTGTTCCACTGTGAAGCAATAAGATTGGAGGTCCTAAAACCACTGCATTACCCAAGGGTTTGACTCCTTCCTCTGACTGATCCATACAAAAGGGGAGTGGTCTGTTATTGGCAAAACCTACAACCCAGAAGGTAACGCAAAGCACCGGCCTTAAGGATGGAGCAGCTTATATAGCTGAGCTTCTGAAGCCACGCCCACCAGGTTCAGCCTGCCTGCCCCACCCTGCCACACCCGATGAGTCAGCACATGAAGACCAGGCCTAGGGAGCCACACCCGATGAGTCAGCACATGAAGACCAGGCCTAGGGAGCCACACCCGAAGAGTCAGCACATGAAGACCAGGCCTAGGGAGCCACACCCGATGAGTCAGCACATGAAGACCAGGCCTAGGGAGCCACACCCGATGAGTCAGCACATGAAGACCAGGCCTAGGGAGCCACACCCGATGAGTCAGCACATGAAGACCAGGCCTAGGGAGCCACACCCGATGAGTCAGCACATGAAGACCAGGCCTAGGGAGCCACACCCGATGAGTCAGCACATGAAGACCAGGCCTAGGGAGCCACACCCGATGAGTCAGCACATGAAGACCAGGCCTAGGGAGCCACACCCGATGAGTCAGCACATGAAGACCAGGCCTAGGGAGCCACACCCGATGAGTCAGCACATGAAGACCAGGCCTAGGGAGCCACACCCGATGAGTCAGCACATGAGGATGTTCTCTGGAAAAAAGGCTTTCAGCTCCAGGAAAGTTCTTGTAAAATAAAAGCACTCCTGCACTGAAATAAAGTAAAAGCACTCCTGCACTGAAATAAAGTAAAAGCACTCCTGCACTGAAATAAAGTAAAAGCACTCCTGCACTGAAATAAAGTAAAAGCACTCCTGCACTGAAATAAAGTAAAAGCACTCCTGCACTGAAATAAAGTGTTCCTGCTCACATTCTATATGAGCCTGGCGCCAAAGCCAGGACTTAGTCCAGCCAGGGCCCCTGTGTTTATAGGTCCCAAAGAGACATAAGTGAGTCAAGTGACCCATTGCACCCATCACTAGATGGTGTGGCTTTTGTGTTCTGGGGCCTGTGGCCATGACACAGCACCATGCAGACCAAAAGGCAGGACTTTAAAATGAAACAAACCTATGGGAGTGGCAGTTTTCTCTTTATCACACCCATACAACAAAACCTGCCAATACCCTTGCGTTAGATCTATTGCTGAACGGTAGACAACATTACCCAGCCGGTCGATCAGATCGTCGATGCGGGGCACTGTGTAAGCGTCAAAGGGTGTTCACCTTTCTACAGTCTATCCAAAACCTTCAACTTCCATCGGGTTTTGCCACCAACACGAAAGGGTAGGCCAAGGACTGTTAGAAGGTTCGATTATGTTAGCCTCAACCATGCTTTTCTAGCTTTGGGTAAGGGATAAGGTTTCAAGTGTACCACTTTGCCTACGGGAGTTCGGATATGATGTTGAATATCTTTCACTCTTCCGGGCTTCTTTCGATCAGTAAACTGTCTTATAAGGTCATACAGGTCTTGTTTTTTTATTGTTACCAAGGCCTGGTGAAATCAAGGTTTTGGTATCTGTGTCATCTGCTAATAGACAGGATGATATTATAGCTTAGGACTCCAAAGGATTTTCCCTCCATTCCTTTCATAAGTTTACATGGTAGACTTGGGTTTTAAGACAGCGGTCCGGTTGTGAGATCTTATAATTACACATACCCATTTGTTCCAGTACCTCATATGATGCATGCCTTCTGGAAACAAGCTTATTGTCAGAAGTAGGCAATAGTACCAGCACCTTTTGACCTATGGAAAGGGACCTTAGAGAAACATTTTGTATCATAGGAGGTATTTTGTTGTTCCTGTGCTTTAACCATGTGAGTTTGTACTAATGATCGAACAGCCGTCATGTTATTTGAGCCTAGTTGCAGTTTGGAAGAGTGGAATTGTGGCTTCCTCTCTCTGTCCTCCCACGTTGCCCTCAACATATCCAGGATATCCTGGGGTTCTCGTCCATAAAGGAGTCCAAATGGGGAGAATCCTTTCGAGGTCAGAGGGGGGTTTCTAAGTGCGAACAAAGCCCATGGTATCATTTGATCAGAGTTTATTTATTTATTTATTGGTCATTTGTTAGGCACTTATACAATTAGGAAACATTGTTTCAAAGTGCCCACAGGGCAACAGGAGAAGGTAGTCAATGAATTACAACAAAGATAAATAATGTAATTAATAGTACAAACAAATAATGATAATAACAGGGAGGGGAGACAAACCTACTATGCCTTGTGAGTGTTCAGAACATGCAAGTGCAGAGGGGGGCGGGGGTAAGGGAAAGGTGCTGTGGTCCTCGTGGAGAAGTGCTCGGGGTGAAGTGCTTAAGAAGAGAAGAATGTAAGTGAAACCTCCCGTGGGAGTCAAAGTAGGTGCAGTAAAAAATAGACAGCGGTTGGGATGAGAGATGTGGGGGAGGAGGTCAGGGCCCCAATGATACATAAGGGCCCTCCACATCAGTCACTCTACTGTATGATTAGCAGGGAAGCAAGGATTAGAAGGAAGAGGTAAAGAGAAAGGTCTTGAGGCTTTTTCAGAAATTAATGAGGTCCTGCTCAAGTCGCAGAGGGAGATCCACAGAATAGAGCATGCTGAGGAAAGTGATCGACCATCGTTCCTACCATCCTGTTCAACTAACTTTTGTAGGATAGTTTTTAGGGTTTTATTAAATCTTCCACAAGGCCACCTGTCTGAGAATGTGTTAGGCAGAAACCTGTGCAGTTCCCTCTGGGACCACTGCAAAAGATTTAAGACTACAGGTGTTTGGCAATAAACCCACTTGGTAGCAGTCTGTACCACCCAGATTTACCTGGTAGCTGTGGCTGAGCAGTCAGACTTCCCTCAAGAAGAGTTAGGCAGTATATAGAGCATACACAATAGGCACTCAGATACAATAATACAAGCAAACACTGACCAGAGCTAGGTGTAAAAGTATATAAATTATTTATTTAAAAGACACACTCATAAATTACACTAGCACAGAAAGGTAAGTAAGTCAAAACACAGTCACTATTACTATATGTACATCCCTAGTTATTTGTTGGACAAGTCTAAGTTAACACCACTTATTTCCAGACAGAGGTGACCGCTTAACGTTAGAGGGCACTCCAACAAGTTAGTTAAAAAGGGAGGGAAAAGGCAGAATTAATGAAACAGCAAGGCAAAACACTTTTCAGAGGTTCACAATAAGTTTAGGAAGGCAGTCTATTGAGGAGCAAGGAAGTTCGGTTGCCAGGCCAACTTTAGGAAGAGCCAGGCACAATTTGCCCAAGATCACACAATGTCACAAAAGTCTTCAAAAGTCTTTACAGGTGAGTAAGAAAGGTTTTGCTAAGTTCAGAAAAGTTTAGTTAGGGTGTCCCAGGCTTACCCAGGTTCGAGAGCCGAGGGCTAAATCTACCTCGTACAATCGGTGGCAAGGAAAGCCGGGCGGAACACGGTACCTTTAAAATGATAAGGATCCTCCAGCGGTGGCAGTTGTTCCTGGCAGTGGGTGCAAGTCGCGGCATCGTCCAGAGGAAGAGAAGATCTCAACGTGGAGGAAAGCTGAAGGTCGTTGCACTACCAGGGAAGAAACCAGCCGTGGAGTTTTCCGGTTAAAAGGATGTTACCCCTCTTTCACGGATGAGGTAAAAAGTGGTATCCCGGTTGCCGGGGTGCTTGGCACAGGCAAGGCGGCCACGAGATACTTCAGGGAGGTGAAAAGAAGGCAGAAACTGGTTGTCCCCACCAGTCAAGGGAAGAAGACTCTGCGGGCTGGAGATCTCCTCCGTCGTTGGGAAAAGTGGTGAGACGGTTCCGCAGGGCTCCATCGGTGGTGTCGTCTTGGCAGGTCGGCTCGGCTTCTCCCTCTTCGGCTTCTTAGGTCCTGTGGCGACTTCTGAAGTTCCAGTCCCCAAAGCCCTGCTTTTATGCAGCAAACCCCCATTCACCAGTCCTAGCTGTCACTCAAACATGCTAAGTGGTGAGCCGGGGGGCTCACCACTGGGCCAATCACACAAGAGTGCGACTTGAGTTGCCAAGGCAACGCAGTCCAGGGTGCCTAAACCCCCCTCCCACACATCCTGTAGACCCAGACATAGTGGCACCACTTTGGAGGGCTTCTGTGCAGAAGCCCGCCAAAAGTGGAACAAAGGCTCGACTCGGGTTCAGGGTTACTGAAGTGAACACAGACGCCATTTTGGCGACGAGTTCTGGCAAAAAATCCCAACCGGTGAATTAATATTAAATAAATAAACCGGCGGTATCTTTAACATTACACCAAAAAGTGGTGCATTAAAATCAATGGAAAATCCCATTGGGAAATATTCCGGTGGAATATTTCCGTGGTATCCACTGCCACCAGCCAGAAACTCGGCGAGGGGGGACGGGACAGTACCCCCTCGAGAACAGACCCAGGGGCAATCTAATTGCCCCTACCAGTACTTCCACAGTATGATGGTTTGTACTGGTTAAGTTCCTAATTTAAGACTAGTAAAGTCAATGGTGACTTTACAGACCCAGGGAGACAGTAGTCAGTCCCAGGGTGTGGAGTCTATGTTTGGGGGTCACTATGACACCCCTGTGTTACTGCACTGAGGGTGCTGTGTAACACACATACAAAACCAATGATAGCCTATGGGGAAAAATACCCCATAGCCCATAAGCACATATCAAGTCAATGAACACACTCAAAGCAAGTCCAAGAGTGAGGGTAAAAGAGTCTCACTCCTGGCAGGAGAATAAAATAAACCCCAAAAATCCAGCAAAGCTGCTGGGGGACTCACTAGGTTAGGAAATTCAGCCTAAACAGAGAATTCTGCCTAACAGAATGAAACACAGATGTTTGCAGTGTGGTGATATGCACCAGTTGTTTAACCTCCCCCATTAACTTACTCATGAAAGTAGAGCCCTGGTCAGTCAATATCTCCTTCGGAAACCCTACTCATGAGAAGAAGAGAAGAAAGGGAGCAGGTGTTTCAGGATTTGCTGTGTTGTGTTGGCTCTCAGGGGGAAGGCCTCAAGATATTGTGTAGCGTAATCTACAATGATCAAAATGTATTCCCCAGTTTGCAAGTTTCCAGGGGTCCGACAATGTCCATACCAATCCAGGAAACTAGAACCTTAATTATTGGTAGTGAATTTAGGGGAACTGGTGATGGTATGTGTGTGCTAGTTTCCTGGCAGATTTCACAGACCTGAATGATATTTTTTATGTCGGTATGGATTCCGGGCCAGTAAAATGTGTTTGCAATTTGGGCCAGTGTTTCGGACTGCCCCAGATAACCCTTGACATCACCTCTAAACTCTGGGTCTATCACTCTTGCTAATACATCATTTACAAACCTCCATGCCCGCCCTGATTCCGGTGCTAGTCTGATGCATGTATCGGGAGGTGGAATTGGTATCAAATCAGTGGGTATCAGTCTTCTTTCGCCTGGAGGAATAGTCTCATCCCTACTCCTACATATAACAAACTCACTAGAGCCCTTCGTAGCTACTGAGGGATCTGATGCTCTATCACTTATCTTTTAAAATTTTAGGGTCCCCCAAAGTGCATCGGTAGAGCCGTATCCCACCCCTGACACCATTTGTGAAGGCATCATGAAGCAAGACAGATTCAAAGTTCAAAATAAAATGTTTTATTAACCTAAATGTTAGGATGGTTGAAGGCCTGACTTGCCCTATGCTAAGGTGGGAACAAAACTAAGGTAAGTCTGAGTCAGAAAGTTCATCTTAAAAGTCTGTCTGTGTCCAAAACCTATCCCTGCCCTCACAACTAAAGCTAACAATGTGTAGGGATGTCAACACCAAAAGAAATGGTGATCAACACAAAGTTCTGAGCTTCTTCCAGTTCCCCAAGTTCAAGAAAGTACCACACACACTTGGGGTTCCCTTCCCCAAGATAAAGGCAAAACTGTTCCAAAGAAAAGAGTCTTGAAGGTTCTGTCCTCAAGACAACATTAAAGTTCATCAAGTCCCAGGATTCCCTTCTCCAAGACTTCAAATTGCCAACCTCCAATTGGCTTCTGTATTTCAATGTTCACAACAACTTCAAAATCAATTTAGCTTTCCTCCTGGATATGCTTTACTATTCACTCAGCTTACTCCATCTTGTTTTGCTTTAACATAGTCTTTAACTTTCCCATTTGAGGGTTCCCTGGTCTAGGAGCAGTTGTCAGACCACTCGGTCCACCCATTACCAGTTGCCCAACCAGGAACCCTGCGCTCTTTCACCCACACAGGTTCTTACGCCTTTACTCCTGGGTGGATGTTCACACTCACTTGGCTTCTCCTCGTCAGCCTCTTGGCTTTGCCACACTATGTCACACAACTGGGCCAGTCCTTGGCCTTGCCACACTGTATTCAGGCTCAAAGGTTAACTTAGTGGTTATTTTACCCCTTTACCACCTTGCCACCATGCTCTCTCACATTCTTCCACTCTTGACTCGTACTTTGCTTAAAAACAGACAATGTTTACATTTCACTTTATTTTTAATGTTATGGCTTAAAAAATTCTTCCTTTCAATAAAAACATACTTAAAAGAAAAGCAGAAAACAGTTTACATTATTTAACAACACCAGTGCAAAACAGTTCATAAATTGTGAAATAACAATTCATCATCATTAAAAGGGAGACAATATTCCTTGTTCTAAATTGGGGGGGTAAAATCTCCAAAGACAAATTAAAGTTTATCAATGCTAAAACCACAGAGACACGTTTGCCA
Source organism: Ambystoma mexicanum (assembly GCF_040938575.1). NCBI lineage: Eukaryota > Metazoa > Chordata > Amphibia > Caudata > Ambystomatidae > Ambystoma > Ambystoma mexicanum. Next base: position 1,520,239,144 of record NC_090931.1, on the reverse strand, counting down.
CTAAAAATACTTTCCCATAAAATTCTTCTCTGTTACACACCTATAGTCCTTAAAACAATGGCATAAATATTATTTATTTTTTACAATAGTTCTGGACAGGTGACCACTATATGTCTCAAGGTCACTCCCTATATGTTGCAAAATCGACTTTGCTTCTGCTCCTCAGACCATTTTAATCAAGTGCCCAAAATATCTGTAGTTGCCCATGAGTTCAAACGGAATCTTAAACCCAGTGCTCTATATTTTTTTACTTGGAAATTTCAATAAATACATTGAAATTTGATATAGAATTTTCATTTCAAAACAACCATTCTTGAAAGAGTTATAATTACTACATTCTTGCCATGTTACCCTCCAATCATAGTACCATAATTTTACTTGTGCTCGATGTGGATTAGTTATCAATAGGTCCAATGTAATATCTGCTGCTAACAGGGTGTCTAAGCCTTCTTTCTTCTAAGTCTGTAAAGAACCATCAGTTTGATCTTCCAACAACTTTGCAAATATCAGAATTATTGAATTTACTTCATACTGGTTTAAAATACATGTCCTCAGCATAGACACAGCACAGCCCTCCATTTAACCATGATGTTTAGGGATAATAACCCCAATTCATAACAGTTGGACAGGGAGGCTTAGAGGGAGAGATAACACTTTCTTCTAATATAACCCCTCAATTCTTCTCCAATCCGGCACAAATTCCATCATTTCTGTCTCTGCACAATAGGTTAATGTAGGAACTACCTTCTGTTTATAAAGAATTATAAAAGGGTAGCACAAAGATTTCCCGTATTCCCTATGCAGTAACAGCGCCTGGGCAGCCGCCACCTTAACCTTTCACCTAATATCACCTCTATATGGGCCCTCTTGCATACTGTTATTAGTGTTGATATCCAGGTATCGATGTTCATTGACCACCAACAAGGGATTCCTATATAAAGACGAGCTCATCAAACATCTCTTATTTAACTTCTTTGTTGAAAAAATTAGGATGTTTGATTTCTCAACATTAATTAGCAGTTGGTTTTTATTAGCATAACGCTCCAGAGCCAGTAGAGATCTTTGTAACCCTATGGGAGTCTTGGCAAAAAGGACAAGATCATCCGCATAGAAGAGCCAAGATATAGGGGAGAGTCCTATTTTTGGAGGATATGAATTTGACATCTCCAAATGTTTCCACATATCGTCTAGAAACAAATTAAATAACGCAGGGGCTAGTATGCACCCCTGCTTTAGACTGTTGGAGGTCGGAATAGATTCAAAGAGGAGTCCCTGTTAGTTTAGTCAAACTTGGATCAATGTTCCCGAGTAGAGCTGCTAAATTAGGGATTGCAAACACTGACATGCGGCGTCCTTCATCTTTTGAAATAACAAACGTCTAGGTACCAAATTAAAGGCCAGTTTGAAGTAAAAGAAATGCCATAAAAACCAGCTTCCAGACTTCTATCACTCGTTTTAATTAGAGTGAGCGGCAGGTGATTTATTAGGGTCCCCAGACCTGGAATACGTCCTGATTGATGTGTATCTAAAAGCAAGGCATGGTCCGCCCAGCACAATAAGTCTCTCAACAGCAAACGTGCACAAATCTTTCCCGGTACGTCTAATAAAGTTATGGGGCAGTAGTTATGAGGGTGCTCTCTATCTCCCTTCTTAAAAATTAAGATAATCACAGATTTCTTCCATGAGAAAAGGATTTGTTTTGTCGATATAACCTGGTTAAAAATGGATAGTAAAATCTTAGACCATTCCTCCGATTCCACTTGATTGCCAGTACCTCTAACTAAAAGATTGAGTAGTTCTTCTTACGGTGGAACAGCTTTCTGCTGATGTACAACATTGGATGTTCCACACCATCATGGTCTTGTGACAGGACTGCTCCTAACCCCATTAAGGAGGCATCAGTCTGGAGAATAAATTCTTTAGAAAAATCTGCGACTTCCAAAATGGGGCTATGGCACAGGGCTTGCTTCCAGGTTGTACAACAGATCTTGTCTTCCTCTGCCCATCTGATCTTTTGGGCCTCAGCATTTTTCAATTTGGCTGTCAATTGGGATAACAGAAACTGGAGGGTAAGAAAATGGCAAGCCTGACTATAAAAGTGAATCATGGTGTGTGATGAATAAACATGGTTTTCAAATAACATTAAGTCCAAAACCCTTCCCAACAATAACTCGATAACTAACCATGTACCACAATTCCCCCCCGAATTTAAGCTCAATGTTGTCAGAGGCTGAATTGATCCAAATTGTGAAAGGCCTGAAACCCTCGCTATGTATTGGTGATACATGTCCAGCCAATATAATTAAGTAATCTATTGACTGCTCAGCAACTCTTGTGACGGAAATAGTGAACTCCTCTTAACACATGTACAGTACCTCAATGCCTAAAGGAGGTATGGATCTTTCCCATCCTTAAGAAGGACACTGCTGATCCTTTGAGGCAGGTACCTTTTGTCCCATTGCTAAGGTTCCTTTTTTATTGGATATCTTGGACAGGGCAGCGTATTTAAAGTTACAAACACATATTGAAACGTATAATGGGCCTCATCACGACTTTGGCGGTACCGCCGGCGGTATTACCGCAAGCGGTATTAGCCCTACCGCCGGACTCTCCGGCGCTAATATCGCCGGATCACGAGTTCGGCGGTAAAGTAATTCCCCATTGAGCCCATTCGGGAATGCCCCATTCCCCATTGGGCTCAATGGGGAATTTTCGCGCTCTTACCGCCGGCGGTAATAGCGCAAATTTTCAGCGGATTTCCCCCCAGCTCAGAGCTGGGGCGAAACCCGCCGAAGCCCTGATTCGGCAGACCCTTAAATTCGGTGGTAATAGCGCGACTGCCGGATTTAAGGGTTACCGCCGAAGTCGTAATGAGGCCCAATGTGTTGAGTGTCTGACAATGGAATTTCCGAGCCTCTCATGGAACTGAAACATCAATTGCACTGATGATACTGTCTCCTGGATGGCCTAGTTTCTCGGACCATGAACTGCTAGAGTAGCCTCATATGGCTTTCAGGCACCATCGGAGTAACTTACTTGTGGTGTGCCCCTAATGTGTACACAAGACCACTTTTTGACCTCCTGGATAGTGCCAGAATAGGATATACTAACTATGCCGACGATACCCAGGTGGTCTTGGAACTAACTGGGAATAATGGTGAAGAAGTGGAAAAAATAAAAAATTGTATGATCTAATCAAAGAATGCATTACTGTTAATTCACTGGCATTGAAAAAGAATAAAACAGAGTTAATAATTGGATGCACGAACCAAAGAATGATAAAACTAGATGACAGGTATGCTCAGTTCAAAATGTCAAACTGTACCATATAAGTAGGTACGTGTGTAAAGACCTTGGGGGTCTACTTAGACTCCGGCCGTACCATGGTAAAACACGTACAACAGACTAAAGCTGCATGTCTTATCTTATGTTATCTTAATGATATTTGTAGAGTGCAGCATAAGCCCAGAGGCATCTTGGCGCTAACAAGAGGCACGGATCAAGATAGAAGATTAAAACAGAAAAGTCTTCAAAGCACAGTGGAATGCGATATGAGACTTCATGCTGCGCAGTGCACATGGCAATTGCTTCCAAGCTTTAGCAGCAGCCACTGAGAAGGCACAGCCCCCCGTGCATGTAAGCCTGAACCTGGGAGATTACAAAGTCTGAGATGCTGGGACCCAAGAGGCCCGGTAGGAATGTACAGAGCAAATTTGCTTTGAAGAAACTCAGCGAATAAACCATAGATACACAGTGGGGGTCATTACGAGTTTGGAGGTAGCCATGGTGCTAATAGCACCATGGCTGCCTCCAAACCCGTGTCCAGGTCAGTGGTGTCAGAATGGGGACTTACCGGGACATTCCGACCTAGGCGGACCCGGTAATTCCCCATTCTGAATGCCATTCCCCATTCCCATTCGAGCCCCCATAGGGCTCAATGGGAATGGGGAAGGAGCTAATAACGGGCCCGCAAATAGCGGGCCCGTTATTAGCTCCCTGATCCCTTAGCGGGTCCCGCTAAGGGCGGCTGGCAAAACCAGCCGGCCCTAGTCGGACCCGCTAAGGGACCTCGGAATACGGCGGTAGGGGGTTAACGGCACTGGCATCCTTACCGGTGCCGTTAACCCCCTACCGCCGTACTCGGAATGACCCCCAGTGTCTTAAACCTGATGTGTTGCTCAACAGGCAGCCAGAGAAGCTGTCGTAACAATGGGGTCATATGAGCCCCCCAGGGCGGATGTAGAATAGCCCTGGCAGCGCATTCGGCAAAAGCTGGATATGACACAAAGGGTATTGCAGAAGAGCCAAATAAAGAGCATTGCAGTAATAGATGTTAATGATAACTAATGCTGACACAACCGGTGCATGGAGCTTAGCCGGGATATATGGAAGAAACGTATGTAACATTCGTAGCTTGAAATGGGCCCTTTGAACCACAGAAGAGACCTGGTTGGCCACAGACAGAGACGCCAACAACTTGACACCCAGGTTTTTGACAGATGAAACAGGCTGGGGGAATGGGCCAAGACTCACTGGCCAGAACTCAAGGGTCCAATAGAGAGATGGCGAGATGGAACCCACCACCAGCACCTCAGTTTTTCCACCGTTGAGTATGACAACATGTGCTTATACAACCAAGATGATCAGGCAGATTAAACCTTACCTATCTGCAAAAAGTATCTCTGCAGTGGGTACATCCTTAGTAAACTCAAGACTTGACTACTATAATAGTCTTCTGGCCGGAACTACAAAACGTTATGTAAAAACTCTTCAGATAGCACAGAATGGTGCTGTTAGAGCCATATATGGGCTAGCCAAGAATTAACGTATAACATGTCAGTGACACCGCGCATTAATCATAAAATCCTTACACTCACACACAAGTGTGTACATGTCACTGCACCCGCATACTTAAAACAGTGCCTGAAGAAGACTGTACACGCATGCCTTCTTTGATCAAATTCGCATGCAAATCTAATAGTACCCCATTTAAATTTGAAAACATTTGGAGGCACTTGTTTTGATGTTTGTGCACACAATCTTTGGAACTCCATAAAATCAGAAATAAAAACATTCCAAAATGTGTGGTTTTTAAAAAAGCAATAAAAACCCTTTTGTTCAACTCCCAGGACTAGAACAGTTACATGTGTGATTGCCAGTTATTGGCCCCACTCTCATACTAACAGGTTTCCTCTTACTACTGTTTGTACTTTGATAGTTGTGCGCACTGAGACCTACAAGCCTATAAAAAAACAAATAATAATAATGACCTCATGACATTAAAGTTTCATGCAATGACGTCATTTACAACGCACACTGCAGCTATATTGAAAAGGCTGATATCATCGCCTTGATCAAAAAGAGACAAAAATAAAGTAGAATGTCAGAAAAGACTAATTCAAATCTAGTTTAAAGACGCTGCCCTCATTCCGAGTATGGTGGTAGCCATGGCGCTATTTGCGCCATGACTGCCTCCCATACCGGTACCGACTCTGGTTTGGTTAGATGGGGACTTACCGGTCCATTCCGACCTTGGAGGGACCGGTAAGTCCCCATTTACCAAACCATTCCCCATTCCCATTTGAGCCCCCACAGGGCTCGATGGGAATGGGGAAGTAGCTAATAATGGTACTGCAATTTGCGGTACCGTTATTAGCTCTGAAGTCCCTTAACGGGTCCCGTCCTTAACACCTGGTCAGACCAGGCGTTAAGGAAGGGACCCGCTAAGGGACCTCGGAATAGGGTGGTAAGGGATTACCGGCACCGGTGCCCTTACCGGTGCCGGTAATCGCTTACCACCTACGGCGTAATGAGGCCCATAGTAATTTTTATTGTTAATTGAAGTATGTATTTTTATAGAACTTTGATTGGGTATTCTTTTATTTTGTAATCATAGTACTCACATTATTTGCATTGCTACTTGTATCAGTGCATACGCCTCCAGAAATATAGCCATTACAAGAGGAGGCAAATGAGGTAGGCCTTTTAGGCTGCACCTGTGTCATCTTTAGGATTCAGATCACTGCTGGTTTAGTAGTACTGTGGGGCTGAGTAGAAGACTTAGCCACTACTCGTCCCTGTACTCCTACATTGAACTAGTCATTTAATCACACTAGGTTTTAAAAGGGATAACTTATATTTTGCAAACCAGGCTTGCCTGAAATGAGGAGTTAATGATGGTCTGAGGTTACACCACCAAAACGAGGTTGGAAACTTTAACTATCGCTGTTAGGCCTGGCTCTTCAAGCTAGTCAAGAAGGTAAAAAGCTCAGCTTACAAAACAGGATGAAATGCAAGAAATGGGTGCGAGTGTACCATTTGAAGGTAGGGCAACAAAGGCACAGCCGGGCTACAAGAACAATATCCAAACGTGTTGTAGAAGACGGTGAAGCCTTTCGAATGGAGATGGTGCAATCAAAGAGTATGTTTCTTGTGGGTCATGTATGCAGTTGAATTATCATTTCAGTTTTTATACTGCAACCTTCTGTAGGTCTGGATCGCTTGATGTTGTCTGGTATGTCGTAGAACTGGGATTGTCGACCTAGTTATTTCCAAAGGGAAAGGGGCAGGGAGTACAAGTAAAACAAACACGTTAGGTTCCCTCTTGGGGTGTACACAGAATGGGGGGAAGAGTTTCCCACAGAACCAGGGCCACACTCTGAATGCTCACGGAAAGGAGCAACAGCAGTGAGTCCACAATGGGTGCCAATTGGTGCTCCAGTTGCACAGTTGTGACAGTATATGTTATTTGACAAAACCAGACAATTTGTTAGATGATGGTTTTTTCGATGGAAACTGCTCTTACTTTCCGTGCACCTGTTAATTATTTTCTTTCTGGGTTGATATCTCCAAATGAGGTGGGTTAACACACACAATACATGCCTTGATGGAAATGAACACCGTTCTTACGACGATATAAAGAGCATGGCATTGCACCTGTTAATCTTCCTATTCTCAATGCACAGTTTCTATCTTTGTGATTTTTGGGTCTCTGGATATTTGCTTGTGGCTTCCGTTGTGGGACCATCACCATTTGCAATGGGCTAAAACCTCATCTGGGTTTTTCTGGCTGAAGCTTTGCTGACATTTCCGGCAAAGATGCAACTGTTCTCCAGTGTGTTTACTCTCATGTAAAACCAACCTCCTTTTGTCTCTGAAGCGTGTTTGGCATTGTGAGCATTGAAAAGGTTTTTCTCCAGTATGTTTTCTCTCATGTAGAATCAGATTGCTTTTCTGACCGAATGTTTTTGGGCATTCAGAACATTGATAAAGTTTTTCGCCAGTGTGTATTCTTTCATGCAGAACCAGGCTGGGTTTTTGACTGAATGCTTTTTGGCATTCAGAGCACTGATAAGGTTTTTCTCCAGTGTGTGTTCTCTCATGTACAACCAGATTGCCTTTCTGACTGAAGCGACTGTGACATTTTGAGCACTGATAAGGTTTTTCTCCAGTGTGTCTCCGCTCATGCAGGGTCAGTTTGCTTTTCTCACTGAACCTTTTTTGACATTCAGAACACTGATAAGGTTTTTCTTCAGTGTGTTTTCTTTCATGTTGAGTCAGGTGGCTTTTCTGACGGTATGTGTTTTGACATTCAGAGCACTGATATGCTTTTTCTCCAGTGTGTTTTCGCTCATGTCGAATCAGATCGCTTTGATAACTGAATGTTTTTTGACATTCAGAGCAATGATAAGGTTTTTCTCCAGTGTGTTTTTTCTCATGGAGAACCAAACTGCGTTTGTGACTGAAACTTGATTGACATTCAGAACACTGATAAGGCTTTTCTCCTGTGTGTCTTCTTTGATGCAGAACCAGACTGTGTTGGTGACGGAAACCTGTTTGACATTCCGAGCACTGATAAGGTTTCTCTCCAGTGTGTGTTCTCTCATGTCGAACTAGATTGCCTTTATTACTGAAACATGCTTCACATTCAGAGCACTGATATGGTTTTTCTCCAGTGTGTGTTCTCTCATGTTGAAACAGACCGGCCTTGCGACTGAAGCAGGCTTGGCATTCAGAGCACCGATAAGGTTTTTCTCCAGTGTGTGTGCGCTCATGTACAGTTAGATGTGCTTTCCACCGGAATCCTTTCTCACATTTTGGGCACTGGTACACTTTTTCTGGGGCTTTGCTTTCTCCAGGTGGGGTTTTGTTGAGGAAATTTTCCATGAGAAATGCTAAACTGATCCCAGGGACAGGATATGACTATATCCTGCTCAATATGTATCTCCCAAGGAGCCCTTCCTTATACTTCCGTATTGCATAATGGAACTTCATTCTGAAGTTAACGTATGTTCATCTCTATGGGTTCTGCCAGTTTCTTAAACAGTCCAGTTTTCATGTAGACCATCTACTGCGTAGGCATCTCCTGTGAAGAATCGGGCTGATTTCATGACGATTGATTTTCTACCAAATACCACAAATATAAAGTTACTTTGCTTTGTTTACTTTTGAAAAGCATTTAATTCCCCTGGAAATGCTTGCGCTTGGTGATACGTAATGCTGAGAGAGCAGAAACCGCTTTCAGAATCCATAGCTTTATAGCTGTAGAGTTCTTGACCTAAAAGTCTTCTTGAAATAGTTTGAATTTGAGATCTCTGGGACATCTTCACGTTATTCCAAGTAGAGCAGTTACTTCTGCTAATTTTTCAGAGAACACATTAGCACATTGTTTCTTCTTTTTGTTTCAGTCACCTGTGGAAGTAAAATGACAGATTATATGTCAACATGTTAAAAAGCATATAGACATACTATGCATTGGCTACTTCAGTGTTCAATGGCAGCAATTTGAGAGGTTTTCTAGCACTCTGTGGACAGAGGTAGTAAAGACCAATAATATTTATAATCTCATTATTGTGTTTTTATAGTGACTCATGCTGGATCCCTCCCACTTTCAATAATAGATAGAACTAAAAAACCATTAGCAGCTCTGGGTCCCATATTCTGCAACACTGTACGCCCCACGCTGCAGACATCATCCAAGTAACCTATATTCAGAAAAAGACCTCAAAATGTGCCTGTTAAAGAAACTCTTCGCTAACTCAAACTGCTAACGGGTCTCTTCTAACAAGAATGGACGATCCACCAACTGTATGGACGCCATCAAGGTTATTTGGGTAGATATGTGGGAAAGTAGACACAAATGCAGCAAAGTGAATAAGAGTTCAGTTATTTAACTCACCCACTCCCATGAGAAGAGGTCCGCTATCTCAGAACCTTCCATTTGCCTGCCTCTCCCGACCACACATGTGCAGTAACAGATACCTCTGTGCTCATTCAAGATCTCTAAACTTTATTTCTGAGACATTACCAAAGAAGAAAGCCAGCGTCAGTGTCTCTCGCAAGACACCTTCCAAGAAGACAGCCAGAATCAGTGCCTCTGCCAAGACAATACCTAATACTAAAACCAGAATCAGTGTCCCTACCCAGACCCCAACCAACAAGAAAAGTAGAGTCAGTGGGCCTCATTACGAGGTTGGAGGTAACACGCCGGTGCCACAACTGTATCCGCTGCCTGAGATCTCAGTACCACCGAGACGTACAAGTCCCGGCGGGCCAAGATCTCAGGCGGTGGAAATCATAAGTCCCCTTGCCAATAGATTCAAATACGACTCTATGGGAGTGGAGACAGATGCACCGGCACTGTTGCTAATGGTGCCGGTGCTTCTATGAAAACTGTAACTACCAGGGACGCTGCACCTGGCAAGTTAGACCCTGCCAAGTGCAGGCACAGTTATAGTCTGCTGGTCCGGGAATTTTGCTGGTACGTTACTACCGGCACCCTTAATTCCGGACCGGCAGACTTGGAATCAGGCCCAGTGTCTCTGGCAGGAAACCTGAATACGAAAGCCAGAATGAGTGTCTGTATCAAGACACTACCCAACAAGAAAGCCAGATTCAGGGCCTCTGCCAATACACTACCAAAGAAGAAAGCCAGAATAAGTGTCTCCAGCAAGACACTTCCTTATACGAAGGCCCAAATCAGTGACTCTACGAAGACCATACCTAACAAGAAAGCCAGAGTCAGGGCCTCTGCCAATACACTACCAAAGAAGAAAGCCAGAATAAGTGTCTCCAACAAGACACTTGCTTATACGAAGGCCCAAATCAGTGACTCTACGAAGACCATACCTAACAAGAAAGCCAGAGTCAGGGCCTCTGCCAATACACTACCAAAGAAGAAAGCCAGAATAAGTGTCTCCAACAAGACACTTCCTTATACGAAGGCCCAAATCAGTGACTCTACGAAGACCATACCTAACAAGAAAGCCAGAGTCAGGGCCTCTGCCAATACACTACCAAAGAAGAAAGCCAGAATAAGTGTCTCCAACAAGACACTTCCTTATCCGAAGGCCCAAATCAGTGACTCTACGAAGACCATACCTAACAAGAAAGCCAGAGTCAGCCTCTCTGCCAAGACACTACCTAATACAAGAACCAGAATTCAAGTCTTCTGATGAATTAAACACAGCTTAGGCTGCTACAAGTTTGTGTAATGCTATAGAAATCTGTAGACTCCAGCTTTTATCATTGTGTTCATTACTTCAGTGAACAAGTTTCCACTTCTATCCTGTCCTGGTATTCCTTAGGAAAATGACAGAATAATAATACAGAAATCATGGATATCCAGGCACCCATTGGCCGCTCTAGTGCCGAGAGACATCCCCATGGCACAATGTCCATAGATATAGAAAAGGCATTTGACTGCAGTGGAGAGGGCGTATTTACAACAAGCCCTGCTCCGACTCTGTTTGATGGGGGGACATTCAGAATTATTTATCAGATATAGTGCACTCCCCGAGAGCAAGAAACTAGAATTAGCCACAGAACTAGGCAGGGATTCTCTCTATCCCCGCTGCTTTTTGCAGTTCCTCTCAGATTGTCAAATAGGAAGGCATTTCTGGGTACAAACAACTAGGAATTTAAAATTCGACTATGCATCAATTATAAGATTATTAAAACAGCTTAGAGCACTAACACAGATCTGCATCATTCTGGGTCTTTTTGGGGCTTTTAAATCAATCATTACAACACGGAAACTATGGCATGAAATTCTGATTACCACATTGGTATCCTTTACAGAAAACAGGAAAATACCTAGGACTGATAGTGCAGAAGACCCAAACACTACCTATTAAGTGAACTTTCATGCAATACTGAAAGAAAATGAGTAACTACTAGCTAGATATACTGCCCTCCCCCATTCCTATAGTGGGAAGAATTATCATAAGATTAACATTCTCCTCAAACTGTTATATATGTTCTCAAAATGTACCTATGCATATTCCTACTGACGTCTTTAAGCAACTGAACTAAAAAAGGAAGACACTTCATGTGGTCAGGGAAGCAAACCTTGTGGAGCTCTGATTATATGCACCCAACCAATAAATAAAGGGCTCTTTCATTCCTTGCCTTTAGAAGGGATCATTGGACAGGCGTGAGCCTTCGCCTAGAACGATCCCATAGAAATGTGAACCTTTTGGGTTTTTCCACACTAGAGTATTACTAGCTAAAGAGTCCCCAGAAAGGCATCAAGTTAGGAATGTACCCCAAGATGTATGAAGACACTGCAACCACCACCTCCCCTGCTCCCTCCCAGCCCCTCTACTCAGCTCTGGCTTCTCATTTCACCACTATAACCCAGGACATCCTGTCCTCACTTTCCCCTGCCTCTCTCTCTCCCTCTATCTCTCTCATGCCTCCTATGGCTGCCTCTCCCCCTCCTCTGCTTCTTTCCTCCCTCTCTTCGGTAACACCCAATGATGTTTCTAGACAAGTCCAATCTATGAAAGTGGCTCCCAAACAGGTGCTCCCCTTCTCTTCTAGAACTATCAAGGACCACATTGCTTCCCTTGCTCCAGCCTTGGCCAATTTCTGTAATCACTCCTTCGTCACTGGATCTTTCCCCTCCCTCTTCAAGCACTCCCTTGTGCAGCCTCTTCTAAAAAAAGCATTTTGCCTATCTCTCCTGTCTGGCAAACTATCGCCCGATCTCCATCACTCCTTTCCTGGGCAAACTCCTGGAAAAGCTGGCCATCTACCAACTAACCCTCCACACTGGATCTGCTGGTTGTCTCCATGTCCATCGGTCTGGCTTCAGAGCAGCCGAAGGCACGGAAACTGCTCTTCTGAACACCCATGAAGGTCTGCTCTCTAACCTTTACTCCAGTGCTCCTGCTGTCCTCATCTTCCTTAACCTTTCCTCTGCCTTTGACATGGTCACCACGCCATCCTGATGAACCGACTCCGCAAGAACCTAAGCATCATGGTTCAGGCTCTGGCGTGGTGGACATGCTTCCTCTTGGACGAACCGTCCCAGGTCCAACTTGGGTCCTTTCTCTCTACCACCTCTCTCAAATTGTGGTGTCCCGCAGGGCTCTACCCTCTCTACCTGGCTCTTCAATGTCTACTTGGCCCCTTTGGTCCTCCTGATTTCCACCTTCTCTTCTAACTGCCAGTATTATGCAGATGACATCCAGAGCTCTCCTTTAGGCTTCCATCAGCCTACTATCCTTCCTAGCTCATTCCTGACCATCTATTCGCGATTCAGGAATGGTGCGCCTCTAATGATAAATGCCACAATGCCAGTAAGACTGAGATTTTTCTCATTGGGCACCCTGCTCCTGCTTTCCCACTCGTACTCTGGCTGCCTTCATTGGGCCCTCTACCCTTGCTCTCCTCGAAGGCTAAAATCCTTTGGGTCATCTTCGCTTCACCCTCTCCTTCTCACCTCACATCACAGACATTGCGAAGAAGGACTACTTCCAGCTGCACCTCCTCGGAGGTTTTCTACCCTTTTCTCAACTTCCCCCAGAAGAATACTGTCTCCAGAGCTCTGGTTCTCTCCAGGCTGGACTACTACAACAGCCTCTTTCTCAATCTGCCTAACTCTACTCTTCGCCCTCTTCAACTAATCCATAACAGGACTGCACGACTTATCCTATCTCTCCAGCCCTGAAATCTCTGCACTGGCTCCCGGTGGCTGCAAGAATCAAGTTTAAGGCCCTTTGCATCGTCCACAAGGCTTTGCTCAGCTACCTCGAACTCTCTGTGGGTCAGACACTTGTCCAAGCAGAGAGTGGGAGTTAAATCTCATTCCTCTGCAGGTGCCTCCCTCTGGAACGGCCTCCCAAACCCCTCTCAAACTTGAGCCAGACCACCTGAAGTTACCGGAACCTGCTCAAGACCTTCCTTTTCTCCTCTGCCTTCTCGCTCCCTCTTCCTTGCTAACCTTGATATGATGTGGCATTTATGATATGATATGGCATTTATAACGCGCCTATACACAAGTTTTACAAGGCGCAGCAAGGAAGGGGAACAGAGGGAAGACAGATACAACGATCTTACTAGGCCAGGTGACATTGAGATTGCGCAAGTGCAGGGGAGGGGGGAAGGGGAAATGTGTGAGGGGGAAGAGGTGGGGAAGTGCAGTACATAGGATAACAGTAAATAAATAAAAACAATAAATAAGAACAATAAGAAGTGCAGCCAGCTGGTGGATGGTGCAAGGGTAAGTGCAGACATCAGGTGTCAAGTGCTGCGAGGGGGCTGTAGGGATACAGAAACAGCCCCAATTGCAAGGGTTGCCCGGGGGGGCAGTGCAGGTGTGCAACTGGCGGGAGGGGACTTGGGCCCGAGAACACAGGGTAGCCAGGTGACAGTGCAGTTTCAGTTTCAGCCAGGAGTTCAGCAGGGGAGAGGAGGAGAGAAAGCAGAAGCAAAGAAGAAGGTCTTGAGTTGCTTCCGGGACCGGAGATGGTTCTCCCCAATTTTCAGAGAGGCAAGGGGGGTGTTCCAGGGGGAGGCCCCAGTCGAAGAAAGCGATCTACCACCAACTCGTTGCTTGAAGAAGTGGCTGACCCTGAGGGAGTTGGAGGCGGATGAGCGAAGTTCTCGAGAAGGAAGATATTTAGGAAGAGAGAGTTGAAGGTATTGAGGCCCCAGACCCCAGAAGGCCTTGTGAACGACGCAGAGGGTTCTGAACTTAATCCTCACAGCCACTGGGAGCCAGTGCAGAGATTTCAGTCATGGAGAGATATGATCCCTGGGCTTGAAGCCAAGGACAACTCTCGCAGTCCTGTTCTGGATGAGTTGCAGGGGGCGGAGGGTAGAGGCAGGCAGATTTAGAAAGAGGCTGTAAGCTTTTCAGCTACCAGAAAAGGTGTGTTACATTGTGACGGTCCACACTCACGATTGGAGAAATTGCAATTGCACATAATTTGTTGCCGCACAAGTGGTAGATATTAGCAGCAATTGGTTCCCTCATTACTAAGAGGGTGGCTTTGAATTTTGTCAGTGACTTGACACAATTCACATTTATTGCATTAGTACATACAAACATGGAGGCAAAGGTCAGCTTCATCTGCATTACACATATACTGCCTGAACCCTTGCTATAGTAGAGTGTGCAGAGCCATAAAGCCATATAGGTCTTTAGGGCGCTGCACACTCTGCGTTAGACCAATGAGTGCATCCTCTCGCTCGTTAGCAGACGTGAGGTCTTGAAGACACTTGGCCCTAGTAGGACATGTACTTGATTGCCAGTATTTTAGCATACACTTTTTGCCAATCAGTCATGCCAGATTGAAGAATCTGTGCATTATAATGGAGACTTTGCCAGTGTCCCCTAGGAGGTACTTGTTTCTGAACCAGGTTTGGTGGGATGTCCATGATTTCAAATAATGTGGTAGCTAATGCTGTCCAGAAGGCATTAACCCGAGGACAGGCACAATACATGTGCATGAATCTGGCCGCCCCACCATGACACTTGGGGCATTCCCTGTGTACATTTGGGAATATTCGTGCCATTCTGGCCGGCGTGTAATGCAATCTATTCAGTACTTTACATTATATCAAGAGAAATCGGGCATTGAGCAAGACCTCCTTCATTAGCTGACAGAATCTCCTCCAGCTCTCGTCTGTCATCTCACGACTCACAGCTGACTACCATGCGGCCCGTGCACTACTAGTCATGGTCTGCCCTTGCTGCACCAAACTGTACAACGCTGAGACTGTCCTACAGCTCTCAAAGTCTTTTAAGATAAAATCAATACATTGGTGGGATTCCGGCTTGTTCGGAAAGAATGCCCCCAGTTTCCTACATGCCGCCCTCATGCAGTGATAGCGGACACGGTTTCTCCCCCCGGTTTATGCGCGAAGTCTTCTAGCGTCCCAAAGTGTCCCTCTGGAAACATGTCTCCCATTGCTATTACTCCTTCCCTAACCCACTGACCTCTGATCTCCTTGTCCACTGCCGGTTGCAGGTCAGGGAAGTCCCAAATGTGTAGTTGTCTATTATAAGGCGTCCAGATGTCCAACCTTCTAAATATCTGTGACCAGGCATTGACTGTGATCCTAACCAGGTCAAAGGTGCAGAAGTCTAGCCCTTGTCATGGAATTGCAGGTTATATAGGGCTGCATTTCGTCATTTTGACATCTACATGTGGTGCCTTGTGGTCTGTTCTGTACTAGTATGACACAATACTGTGCTTGGGCCACTACGTAATACAGCTCAATGTCAGAGGCCACCATGCAGCCCTGAGCAAAGGATGTAGTCCGACATTCCCAGTGCAATATCGCTGCTCCCTGATGCCAGAGTCATATAGACGGGCCTGCGCGGCCAAATAGGCACAATAGTAAAGATATACAGGAGTTTAGGTAATATGACCATCTTGAGAAGAGACAGCTGACCGGGCATTGATATTGCTAGTTCAGACCATCCCTTTAACTTTCCAGATAACTCTGTTAAATATGTGGTCAGATTATGCATATGCACCAAGGCGTAGGTTCTAGCAACCGAGATGGTCGCAGCTGACCACCAGAAATCCATTAGATCTGGCGGGGTAGGAGTTGCCTCCATCAGTGTGAAGAGCTCTGACAGTGTCCAGTTTACTTTACAGGCTGAATATTGTGCAAAGTTCTGAACTTCCTCCAGAACTGGCCTCATATTTACATCTGGATATCAAATATACAACAGTATATCATCTGCATACAGTGATATTACCTCGGGAGACCCCAGCATTGCAGCCCCCGATCATGGCGCGATCAGATTAACTCTGCCAGAGGCCCTAAGCATAATGCATATAGGAGAGGAGACAGGGGGCAACCCAGTCACATACACGTATTGCATTTTATCGGGGCGAGAAGCAACCATTAATTCGGACACTGGCCAGGAGAACGGTATAAAGCAGATTTACATCAAAACTAATGAAGTACAGGCCCAAGCAGAAAGGCCCACAGCACAGTAAATATAGTTCCAGAAGACAGAATCAGATGCTTTCTCTGCATCTAATGTAGTCGTGACTGCTCTTGCGTGTGGATTAATTTGTGACAGTATGCAGAAAAGCCTTTGTAAGTTGTGAACTGTGGATCAAGAGGGGACAAAGCCTGGCTGATCCGGGTGTACTATATTAGTCATGCTTGGTAATAGCCTGCTGGACAGAATTTTCACAATGATCTTTGTGTCAACATTAATAAGTGACAATAGTCTGTTTTAACCTAGTTCCCTCCGGTGGTTTGTTGGGTTTGAGTAATACCATGATGAGGGCCACCCCTAGCGTTGGTGGTAGTACACCCTCGTTGAAAAACCCTTCTCAGACCCCAAGCAGGTATGGTCCAAGACCTGCCTATACTCTTTGTAGAATTTCGGCAATTAGCCAGTCTGTACCCGGAACCTTCCCGAATGGCAGATCCCAGATGGCGCACTCATTTTCATCCACTGTTATTCCTGCTTTAAGGGATATGGCTTCATCCAGTGTCAAGGACGGGAGATCAATCCCACGCAAGTAATGAATCATATCCGGATCTGTATACACATCTACGAATCAGGGTGATTTTCCCGAGGTAGAAATGTTCAAGGGAGAAATGACCGAAGATTATTTGTTCTAAACAATCTTCGGTCATTTCTCTCCTGAACATTCCCAATGTGCCCAAACCCTCTCCCCACAAACCCAACCACACCCCTACCCACACCTCCAACATACCCCCACCCCACCCCCTTACTTACCTTGCCTTCCGTCTCGTTGTGTCCCTGCAACGCCTGTTCCCTTTTACTTCTGTGATCGGGAACCGGCGTCGCAGGGTCCTTTTCTTTTTTCTTTTTTGTCGAGTAGCTGCGGGGGTGTCCTCCGCAACCCCCACTCACCATATACTCTATAGTATGGTGAGTGAGGTGTTGCGGGGGACACCCCTGCAGCCTTTTTGCTTTTTTTTTGGACTGCAGGACAGCTGCGGGGGACACCCCCGCGACCACCGCTCACAGTATAGTAAGTCGGGGTTGGGGGGACACCCCTGCAGCCCTAAACCGAATCCAGATGACCAACCCAACCAAAAGTCCGAACGAAGGTCGAAAATTTGGTGGTACCTTCTTTCAGACTTTTGGTTGGTGAGGTCATTTGGATTCGGTCATTTTGGCCGAAATCCGCATCAACATTAGCACAAAGGGCACTATAGCAGTGAGCAAATGCATCATTTATGCCGCTTCATCCATGACTTTTCCATTAGTTTGAGCCTGTATCTCCCTAATCATTCCCTTAACGCCCATAGTCTTGATCTCACGGGCTAGTGTACAGCCTGGTTGTTCAGCCACACCATATCTGCGAGCCATAACTGGCCTGCTGATATAACGAATCTCTCGCTCAGCTAGCACTCGAAATTCCAGCAATTCACTTTTGATTCTACCCAAGAGTTCGTCCATCTGAGAGATGCCATACTGGTTCTCTAACACCCAGATTCTGACTTCCACAGCTGCCAGCTCCTTCCAAACCTGTTTCAGGATCCCCCCTACCTAAGACAGGGCAATACCCCAGATGTACGCCTTGAAGGATTCCAACAAAGTTGACTAGCTAGACACCAAACCTGTGTTTGTTTCAAAGTTTGTCACAATGTTATCTGTAAGGGCCGACACAAATATGGGATGAAGTAATGTGACTGCCGTCAGTTTCCACTGTGGGCATAGAACATACTCCACATCCAGCCTGAGGGATAATCGGACCACTCCCCGGTTCTAATAGGTGCTTGGCAGGATGTCATACCTGCCCAGAGTTCACAGTAGGGATGCCGACACCAGTCAATAGTCTACTCTTGACATACAGTCATGGAGCGAGGAGTAAAAGTGTTTTCTCCGAATGTCGGATGCACATGTCTCCAGGCAAACTTTAGTTGTTGGGCAGACATGATCTGCCTGATAACTTTCACAGCTGCTGAGTGCGACCTAAACTTCCTCGTCGATCGGTCCTTATGTATGTCTAGCATGGTGTTAAGGTTGCGTGCTCCATATTATCTCAAAGCCGTCCATGACATAGTCACAGGCTTGTGCTAGTTCCATGTAGAAGGAAGGATCATCTACATTGGGGTCTTTACTCCCGCTAAAACTCCCAAACAAGGACATATCTACCTACTGGGTCTATTAGGACCTTCATAAGCCGCAAGTGAATAGAGTGATGTATGATGATAATGACCCCACACGATTGGGAGGAGTAGCACATACGTATCTACTGGGTGTATTAGGTCCTTCATAAGCCGCAAGTGAATAGAGTGATGTATGATGGTAATGACCCCACACGATTGGGAGGAGTAGGACATACGTATCTACTGGGTGTATTAGGTCCTTCATAAGCCGCAAGTGAATAGAGTGATGTATGATGGTAATGACCCCACACGATTGGGAGGAGTAGGACATACGTATCTACTGGGTGTATTAGGTCCTTCATAAGCCGCAAGTGAATAGAGTGATGTATGATGGTAATGACCCCACACGATTGGGAGGAGTAGGACATACGTATCTACTGGGTGTATTAGGTCCTTCATAAGCCGCAAGTGAATAGAGTGATGTATGATGGTAATGACCCAGCACGATTGGGAGGAGTAGGACATACGTATCTACTGGGTGTATTAGGTCCTTCATAAGCCGCAAGTGAATAGAGTGATGTATGATGGTAATGACCCCACACGATTGGGAGGAGTAGGACATACGTATCTACTGGGTGTATTAGGTCCTTCATAAGCCGCAAGTGAATAGAGTGATGTATGATGGTAATGACCCCACACGATTGGGAGGAGTAGGACATACGTATCTACTGGGTGTATTAGGTCCTTCATAAGCCGCAAGTGAATAGAGTGATGTATGATGGTAATGACCCCACACGATTGGGAGGAGTAGGACATACGTATCTACTGGGTGTATTAGGTCCTTCATAAGCCGCAAGTGAATAGAGTGATGTATGATGGTAATGACCCAGCACGATTGGGAGGAGTAGGACATACGTATCTACTGGGTGTATTAGGTCCTTCATAAGCCGCAAGTGAATAGAGTGATGTATGATGGTAATGACCCCACACGATTGGGAGGAGTAGGACATACGTATCTACTGGGTGTATTAGGACCTTCATAAGCCGCAAGTGAATAGAGTGATGTATGATGGTAATGACCCCACACGATTGGGAGGAGTAGGACATACGTATCTACTGGGTGTATTAGGACCTTCATAAGCCGCAAGTGAATAGAGTGATGTATGATGGTAATGACACAGCACGATTGGGAGGAGTAGGACATACGTATCTACTGGGTGTATTAGGACCTTCATAAGCCGCAAGTGAATAGAGGAATGAATGATGGTAATGACACAGCACGATTGGGAGGAGTAGGACATACGTATCTACTGGGTGTATTAGGTCCTTCATAAGCCGCAAGTGAATAGAGGAATGAATGATGGTAATGACACAGCACGATTGCCAG
This sequence comes from Ambystoma mexicanum, assembly GCF_040938575.1. Lineage (NCBI taxonomy): Eukaryota > Metazoa > Chordata > Amphibia > Caudata > Ambystomatidae > Ambystoma > Ambystoma mexicanum. Next base: position 1,520,219,412 of record NC_090931.1, on the reverse strand, counting down.
AAGTATGTGGTGTAGAATCTGTTATTTCCCCACTAGAGCTTGGACCGCATGGATTTCTGGTGGCATTATAATTTTGGGATTGCGCCCATCTATGCAGATGACCAGTTTCCTGCCTTTAATCGGTTTGTTGATGCCCCGTACATTCCAGCTGAGGAACAGGCGTGATACTGCCTGGCTAGCTAACAGTGGTGAACGGCGATCAGTATCTTAGCCTATGGGGCTCTGTATAACCTGAGAACAAATGAGGTCGAAGGATAGGACCCTCCGGTCCCCTGCACACTTTACAATGCTGAAAGATCAGGCAATTCCTAGAGATAGAAATTCACACTAATAGATACACAACTAAATAATATTAGAAAATGTAGTGGTTTAATAACATCAATGTCCTCAAAAGAATAAGCATTCCGATGGGAGCGGATGCGTTTCAAGGTAGACACCCCTTCTTCAAGAGCAATATGGACAGGAAAAAACAAAAATAAACAACCTTATCAGATCTGTGTATCACAGCAGGTTAAAAGGCATGTGCTCATGTTTTGGCCTAAGAGACCGTGACCGTTTTGGTGCTGTTTCACATAAGATTCACATCCCGTGTGTAAAAAAACCTATAAACAACTCTGAACCAATTGTATGTGGCAAGGAGGTCAAGCAAAGAGAAAGAGAAGGGTAATAAATCAGTAGCCATAGCATTTGAATGGCATCCAAAAGTCATGCATGTGTTGAAAAGTTAAGAAACCGAAACCCCATCAAAGCATAAAAGGCCTCCTGGCCAACAATAAACACTATTCAATGGATAAAGATAAAAGAGGACATAGCCAAACACAATCCAGACAGAGAAATAAATAGAGACAGTAGTGAAGAACTCTCATTTCAAGTTTATCTCCAGAACGTGAAAGTCCAAGCACAGAAAACTACTGACCTGGTCTAATGCACAATAGTCCACAAGGAGGTAAGGAACAAGGCCCGGTGAGGAACCCCAAGTCAACTAGAATACTACAGGTGGGCAGGACTCTTCAAAGGTAAAGTGCTCTACAAGAGGCATAAGCACACTCTATTAGTCACACAGCGCCCCAAACAAAGATATTGCAAAGTAAAACATTGTTTGCTCTCTCTAGCGAACCACGAGAGATCCAAACAAAAACAAAAACGTATGGGCTCACCCACTCAATGGAGATTCAATGAATACCTCTGACGGCTGCCACTGATGTGTGGTTGCTGCAGGGCACTCTGGCGTGATGCTAGGACGGTGCTGTGTCCTAGACAGCTGCTACTGATGTGTGATTGCCGCAAGGCACTCTGGCGTGATGCTAGGACGGTGCTGTGTCCTAGACAGCTGCTACTGATGTGTGATTGCCGCAAGGCACTCTGGCGTGATGCTAGGACGGTGCTGTGTCCTAGACAGCTGCCACTGATGTGTGGTTGCCGCAGGGCACTCTGGCGTGATGCTAGGACGGTGCTGTGTCCTAGACAGCTGCCACTGATGTGTGGTTGCCGCAGGGCACTCTGGCGTGATGCTAGGACGGTGCTGTGTCCTAGACAGCTGCCACTGATGTGTGGTTGCCGCAGGGCACTCTGGCGTGATGCTAGGACGGTGCTGTGTCCTAGACAGCTGCCACTGATGTGTGGTTGCCGCAGGGCACTCTGGCGTGATGCTAGGACTGTGCTGTGTTCTAGGATGCTAGGACTGTGCTGTGTCCTAGGTAGCTGCCACTGATGTGTGGTTGCCGCAGGGCACTCTGGCGTGATGCTAGGACTGTGCTGTGTCCTAGGATGCTAGGACTGTGCTGTGTCCTAGGTAGCTGCTACTGATGTGTGATTGCCGCAAGGCACTCTGGCGTGATGCTAGGACGGTGCTGTGTCCTAGACAGCTGCCACTGATGTGTGGTTGCCGCAGGGCACTCTGGCGTGATGCTAGGACGGTGCTGTGTCCTAGACAGCTGCCACTGATGTGTGGTTGCCGCAGGGCACTCTGGCGTGATGCTAGGACGGTGCTGTGTCCTAGACAGCTGCTACTGATGTGTGATTGCCGCAAGGCACTCTGGCGTGATGCTAGGACGGTGCTGTGTCCTAGACAGCTGCCACTGATGTGTGGTTGCCGCAGGGCACTCTGGCGTGATGCTAGGACGGTGCTGTGTCCTAGACAGCTGCCACTGATGTGTGGTTGCCGCAGGGCACTCTGGCGTGATGCTAGGACGGTGCTGTGTCCTAGACAGCTGCCACTGATGTGTGGTTGCCGCAGGGCACTCTGGCGTGATGCTAGGACGGTGCTGTGTCCTAGACAGCTGCCACTGATGTGTGGTTGCCGCAGGGCACTCTGGCGTGATGCTAGGACTGTGCTGTGTTCTAGGATGCTAGGACTGTGCTGTGTCCTAGGTAGCTGCCACTGATGTGTGGTTGCCGCAGGGCACTCTGGCGTGATGCTAGGACTGTGCTGTGTCCTAGGATGCTAGGACTGTGCTGTGTCCTAGGTAGCTGCTACTGATGTGTGATTGCCGCAAGGCACTCTGGCGTGATGCTAGGACTGTGCTGTGTGACAGAAGCATTAGGGGCCTGAGGTTCGCTGCTGCCGATGAGAAGCAGCAGGGGCCTGCGGCTCGCCGCTGCCCATAATCACACTCCAGCACACCCCATCATCACTCACCGGATGAGGAGCAGCAGGGACCTGCGGCTTGCCGCTGCCCATAATCACACTCCAGCACACCCCATCATCACTCACCGGATGAGGAGCAGCAGGGGCCTGCGGCTCGCCACTGCCCATAATCACACTCCAGCACACCCCATCATCACTCACCGGATGAGGAGCAGCAGGGACTTGCGGCTTGCCGCTGCCCATAATCACACTCCAGCACACCCCATCATCACTCACCGGCACACCCCATCATCACTCACCGGATGAGGAGCAGCAGGGACCTGCGGCTTGCCGCTGCCCATAATCACACTCCAGCACACCCCATCATCACTTACCGGATGAGAAGCAGCAGGGGCCCCCGGATGAGAAGCAGCAGGGGCCACGGCTCGCGCCACTGCCGATGAAAGTTCACTTCTATGCTGTTTCTGAGCAGAAGGTGAGGTTCAGCCATCAGATTCCAGGCAACACACCTGTCACTATCTGCGGAACTGCGCATGCGCATAAAACAGACACTGGGGCACCAGAACAGAAACCCGGCTACCAGTGTAACCAATCTTGTCCTAGTGCACGGCAGGAGACACGACAACCGAGCGTGCTATGAGACAACACAAAGTTCCTTCCCGGAATACAAATCAGCCCTGGAGAACCTTGCTGCAAAGTGTGCGCATGCCCAGCCCAAAGACACCGCTCTCCGGGGCATGCGCAGAAGCACCAAAGCAGGGTACATGCCTGAAATGCAGGTGCTAAGCAGCAATCCTGGCCTAGTGCAGAGCATGAGACAGCGAACAGCCGAGCATGCGCAGAGGCAACACAAAGTCCCCAGGACGGCTCGGAGAACCGCGCTGCAAAATGTGCGCATGCCCAGATCCAAGAGAAGCTCTCACAGCATGCGCAGAAGCACCAGATAGTCCGCAAGCCAGAAATGCAGCTATAAATACAGCCAAATCTCGCCTAGACACACCACGACACACTACAAACATGAGCATGCGCAGAGGCAACACAAAGCCCCCAGAACACGAATCAGCCCCTGAGAACTCGCTGCAAAATATACGCATGCCCAGATCCAAGGGACCTTCCAAGGCATGCGCAGAAGCACCAAACCAGGCCGTAGGCCAGAAATGCAGCTATAAATACGGCCAATTCTCGCCTAGTGCACAGCACGAGATACTACACACCCGAGCATGTGCAAAGGCAACACAAAGCCCCAGGCACCATATCACAAATCAGCCACACAGCTGCCTTGCTGCAAAGTGTGCCCAGATCCAAGACACTACTCTACAGGGCATGCGCAGAAGCACCAAACCAGGGCATTAGAACAGAAATATAGCTGCAGAGAAGCCAGTAGCATCTACACGTTTCCAGAACGTGTTTGTTTTTTATCGCACATTTTATTCAAATGTATGATAGAGTAACAGCAATGAAGATACATTTAGTCTAAATAACACAAATTCAAATGGAGGTGTTGCAAACATGGCAACATTTTGAAGCATGACTTGAAGCATGACTGCCCGGCCTAGCCACCTTAAAACCACCCTAAAACCAACCTATCCCAGAACTCTAACCCTATACATTCACTTAGTCCCTCTAATCAGGTTAATTCTGAACAAATACAAGACCACCACCTAACTACAAATACCAAAACCACTGCGAGTCCCCAAATCAAGGGATCCTCAATCAATGCCAGATCATTAGGTGCTCACTCAACAGAAATTGCAGACCTGATCCTAAAAGAAGACCTCGACCTCCTTGCCATTACGGAGACTTGGTTACATCCAGCAGCAAGCCCAATGCTCATGCTGGCAGTCCCAGACAACTACTCCATCTTGAGACAAGACCGACCCAATTCCAGAGGTGGGGGTGTTGCAATTATACATAAATGGAGTCTGACCATGAAAAATGTAACCACTATCAACGCCCTCTCTTGCGAACTACTTTCAGTTAATGTCCCTCTTACCAATGCCCAAACTGTCAATAGCCACGTGATCTATCGCCCTCCAGGCCCAATAGGTACCTTTGATGAGGACATTAACACTATTCTATCTAGCAACCTTAAAAGCTCCACCCAGGTACTCACCCTAGGGGACTACAATATGGGCTTCAACGACCCGGAAGATCCAATTGCCAGTACTACACTTAATACCCTCTCCCAATTAGGATTTACCCAAAGATGTATGGTACCCACACATGCCAAGGGCAGAATACTCGATTGGGTAGCAGACCATAACTGCCTAGCTAACATCACTGACATCTCACCATTAGCTTGGACTGACCACTATTTGGTATCGTTCATGCTATCGACCATCCAACCCCCACCCCTACCGATCAGCAGGGCCCCACCCACACTCACGAGAAACAAGAAGAATATCACTGTGGAGAGACTTATCCCAAACCTACTCCCCACACTCAACACACTCCCTGACAACGTGAATCCAGAGACTCTGGTCGAAGAATATAACAAAATCATGTCCACCTCGTTGGATCTAATCGCCCCCCTCAAACTTAGACCAAGTAAGCCCAAAACCCATCTGAATAAATGGTACACACCATTCCTTAAAAGTTTAAGACAGCGGAAAAGAAACTGCGGAGCCACCTGGAAAAATCTCCCCTCAGTAGCTAACAAACTTAAACTTTCTAAACTAGCTGCCCTTTACAAAAGAGAAATCTACCTTGCAAAACGTACCTCCTTTGACTCCTGCATATCTCAAGCTAAATCAAATATGAAGGAATTATTTTCCATCCTTAAAGAAGTAGAAACCCCTACAGCCCCACCAGATACCTGTACCAAAGATAAAAATTGGTGTTCAGAAATCCAAAATGCCTTAGCTAATAAGATTACCACTCTACAAAACAAAATTTCCCGTAAAAAAGCTTCCCTGAATGACCCTCCCCCGTCCAAACTGCCTGAGAAGCTTCCCTCAAGGGAAACTACTCGATTTAACTTCTCCAAAGTCACCTCACTTGAAGTAGAAAAAATTATCCTGTCATTGAAACCGTCTAATTGTCAGGGTGATCTGTGCCCCGCACAGCTCATTAAAGATGCTGCTCGTGATCTCTCCCCTTTCATCACGAAATTAATCAACGCATCCTTCTCCACTGGCTCTATCCCTACCAACTTAAAACAATCCTGGGTACTCCCACTTCTAAAAAAACCTACACTCGACCCAGCCACACCTACTAACTATAGGCCTATAACGACCGTACCATTTTTTCTTAAAATTCTGCATACGGTTGCCTATGTACAAATACAGAAGTATTTGGAAGAACATCACCTACTAGGAGCCAGACAATCAGGCTTCCGTCCGCAACATGGGACTGAGACTGCTCTCATTGACCTTAAAGCACAGATCGACAAGCTTATAGACAACGGCCAACCTGCTCTACCCCTCCTCTTAGACCTCTCGGCAGCATTCGACATGGTTGATCACTCTGTCCTATGCACGCACCTACACACTTCAGCTCACTTCTCTGTTGAGGCCATTACATGGATTAGATCATTCCTCAACGGCAGAACCATAAGGGTCTTTTCATCCACAGCTGCAGCAGACCCCATACCTATCACTTGCGGTGTGCCACAGGGTTCTTGTGTCTCCCCCACACTGTACAATATATTTACCAAGCCCCTTTTCGATGATTTGGATCATCTCGGTATCACCTACACAAACTATGCAGTTGATACCCAGATCCTCCTTCCGCTTTCTGGAGATTATGGGAAGGATTTGGCCTTGATGAATAGAGTGTACATCATCATCCAGGCATAGATGGCCACACATGGACTATGCCTAAATGATGATAAAACGGAACTCATTATCCTTGGTACCACCACCAGCTTAAAGAAACTAGGCCCCGCCTATTGTTCCTTCATGATTGATGGCAACAGCATCAAAGTGGGACAAGAGGTTAAAACACTAGGCTTTTACTTGGACTCCATCTTCTCCTTAAACAGACAGGTGAACACCTTAGCCTCTTCTACGGCTTACACGTGTAAACTGATCCATGCAGCCAAACCCTTTCTGTCCGACACCAGTTGTTTGACCCTCGCTAGAGCCCTCATACTGTCCCGCCTGGACTACTGTAACCCTCTCTATCTTGGGTCCTCTAAAGCCACTACCAGCAAACTTCAAACGCTTCAGAATAACGCTCTTAGAGCAGCTCTGGGTATTTCCACAAGAGAGCATATTACAGTCTACTGCCAACAGAATAATTGGCTCTCCATCAAAGACAAAATTCTCCTAAAAACTGCCTCACTCACTCACAAATCCCTCAATAACGCTGCCCCCATCTACCTGATCGACAGATTTCATAGACAGACCTCCCAGAGACCCACAAGAACAGCCTATAAAGACTGCCTTTCTGTCCCCAACTTTAAACGCTCTACTATAGAGGGCAACAGTTTCCCAGTGAAAGCAGCTAAACTGTGGAACTCTCTACCGCCAACTCTCAGAATGGACCTTCCCTATCAGAACTTCCGTTCCAAGGTCGTTTTATGGTTGAAAACGTAGGCCGACAAATATATCCATGTGCATAGTCCTCATACTCCTGCCATCTGTACTTATTGTACCGCCTATTGCCTATACTCACTGCTGCCTATCTGTATATTTGTATATATTCCTGTTATTACTTTACTATGTGTATGTATATATAATTCTTTGTTGTTGTAACTAAGCCTTGCAATGTCATGTAAATGTTGCGCACTGTTACCTTAGGGTATGCTCGCGCATTACAAATAATAAAACAAACAAACAAACAAACAAGCAGCTGGGAGGGAGATTCTCTCCAAGCAACCTGAGCGTTGAATTTCCCCATTCAAAAGCATTTGGGTTAGAATTACTTTAGGAGGGAGGCAGTAAAAAATAGCAACATTTTTCATAACAAAATCGGGAGGGTTGGTATTTATGGTGTTGTGACGAAATGACGACTTCTCTATAAGATCGCCGGGGCCCAATTCAACATGGTGGTTGCTCCCCCACCACCTTGCTTTGAGTGGAAAACAATAGTGTGGTGGCCTAAGTGATGACAGGACTCAGGATGTGCTTAACAAAGGTGTTTATTTAAGACACCTGATATAACTTGCTTAACAGGGATGATAGAGTCCAGGGCCAGGGGCACATCAGTACTCACTTGTTAGACAGTCTCTTCTTGGCAGCTGCCTCACTGCATCATGTGTGTGTCATGGGTGTACACACTACACACTCCAGAGCACCCAGTTGGCTTGCCTCAGCCATGGTATTATGCTCTGGGTGTGTGTCCTTATGTTGTCAGGGCCTGGAGGTATGTCAGCCCCCTGATTCAGGAGGAGCGCTGGGGCGGTGCTCACACTGTGCTGTCCGCCTGCTTCTGACGTTCTAGCACGTTGGATCTGTGCTTCCCATTCTTTCGCAAGATCTCCTTCCCATGATCTCGCGATGGGTAGTCCCCACACACCTCCCCTGGTTGGAAAAACGACGGATGTTTGGTGCATGACAAAGTCTGAGAACTTGCTGGGTCTTCTTTTCTCCCACTGTGGTTTGCCTTGGTCGGGAGGTGACGTGGGGAGATTCGGGTGGATCAGGTTCTCCTTATGCCTTCTCTCCTTGTGGCTCCCCGGACGGGCACAGGGGGCCCATGCTTGTGAGTTTGTCATGATGCTGTGTTTCCGATGAGTTTTCTCTTGAATGATGGGGTTTGCTGGACGTGCCTTGATGGGCCAGTCCTTCTCCTGCTTCCGAGGATGGGTGGTTGGTAGATTCTCTTCTGCAGTACATGGCCACTCTTTCCAAGTTCCATCGCCTACCGTCGCTGGTGCATATGTGGTTGTACCCCTTTGCGATGACCTCTATGGGTCTACTGTATTTGGAGCCGGACATTTTGTCTTTATGGGGAAGGCGTATTTTTACTAGGTCACCTTCACTAACGGCTGTGTGTTGAGCAGCCCTGCGTTTGTCCCCTTGAGCCTTCATTGCTTCCTTGTTTCGCTGCATGCAGAATATTATGTCTCGCATGTCCACGTCTTCGTCTGACCTTACTTGGTGTAGCCAGGGCGGTACCAGCGTGGACGCCGCCCTTCCCCCTCTCAACAGTTTGAAAGATGAAACACTGGTGATGGCGTTTGGTGTGATGCGGTGGGCCGCGACGGCCTCTTTTACCGTCTTGCTGGGGTCTAGGCCCGATGCATGCGCCAGTTGCAGCGCTCCCTTGATGTATCGGTTTTCCCTCTCCACTAGCCCATTTGCTTGCGGGTGGTACAGACTCGCTCACAGCTGTCGGACGTTATGCTTTTTGAGGAATCTTTCCATTTCTCGGGACATCAGTTGCACCCTGTTGTCGGTCACTATTTCTTCGGGAAGGCCTTCACGATGAAAGACGGCGGTGAGTGCCTCGATGACCATGCTTGTGGTGAAGTCTGAGGTGAATTCGACCTCCACCCATTTGGAAAAGTAGTCCACCATGACAATTCCATACTTGTGCTCTGAAGACATGCCGTCCAGTGGGCCGATGAAGTCCAACCCTATTTTGTGCCACACTTCTTTGGGGACCTCAGTGGGCATCATGAGGGCTTGTCTCACGAACAGGCATTTGTCGCTGTTGATGCATTCATGGCACCTCTCGATCATCACCCGTATGTCCTGGTCCATGCCTGGCCACCATTCAGCATTGCGTACTCTGCGCCTCGTCATGTTGCATCCCAGGTGGCCTGAATGTGCTCGTCACAGGATGACTTTCCGAATGCCTCTGGGGGGAATCACACGGTCCCCTCTTAGAATGAGACCGTTCATGGCGGGAATGTCGTTGCTCACTTTCCAGTAGGGGCGTAGGCCTTCTGGGATTGCTCTTTCGTTGGGCCATCCCTCGCAGACCCACACTGCCACGCAGCGGAGGGCTTCGTCCTGCTCATATTCTTCTTTTCAGTGGAGCTCACTTAGTTCCATAAATTCGCCGTTCCTGAGATTGCCAATGGAGGCCAAAACGCATTTGTCCTCAAGGAATCTGGTTCCTGGGGTATTTTGTCCGCTTGGGCGTTCTTCAAACTGGCAATGTGGGCTATCTTGTAAGTGTAAATTTGGAGTTTGGCGGCGATTCTGGCCAGTCTCTGTGTGGCGGTCTTTGTGCTGCCTGGGCTTAGCATGTGTATGAGGGGTTTGTGGTTGGTGACCAATCAGATTTTTGTACCCCAGACATACGACCTGAGGTATTCGACAGCCCAGGCACACGCCAACATTTCCTTTTCTACTGTGGAGTAGTTCTTCTCCGATGCTGACAGTGCCTTTGAGGAGAAAGCTACTCTTATCTCTGTGTCGCCCCTTTTTTGGGTTAGAGTGGCGCCTAGCCCGTAGGCACTGGCATCTGTCGTGATGCATGTTTCCCATTCTGGGTTGAAAGGCTTTAAACAAGTTGCATGTATGACCCTCCTTTTAATCTGCGTCAATGCTTCGTCCTGCTGGGGCCCTCATGCGTAGATTGCACCCTTCTTCAGGAGTTCCCTCATGGGAGACGTAGTTTCTGAGAATCTCGGGACAAATTTTGCGTAGTGCTCTGCGAGCCGCAGGAAAGACCGGAGTTCATCTTTGGACATCGCGGTCAGGGCTTTGGTTATGGCTTCGAGGAGATTCTTCTTGGGACTCACTCCCTCCTTTGAGATGTGATATCCGAGGTACTCTACTTCACCTACGCCGAACATGCATTTTTCATGGCGTAGGTGGACGCCTGCTTCTTGCAGTCTGTGCAGTACTGCGGCGAGTGCCTTGTCGTGAGCTCTGAGTCCTTTGCGTACACGAGGATGTCATCCTGAAAGTAGGAGACATTCGCGATCCCTTTCAGCAGGTAGCTCATCATCCTCTGCAAAGCGGATGCCGCTGAGGACAACCCGAATGGCATGCGGGTATACTGGAACATGCCGAACGGGGTGATGAACGCCGTGAGCGGGCACGAGGCCTTGTGCAAGTTTATTTGGTGGTATGCGTCATGCATATCTAGCTTCGAGAACACGGTTGCTTCTTTCATCATGAGCACCATTTTGCTGATGCTGGGAAGCGGGAAGCTGTCGGTGAGGTCTGAGGTCAATGCAGACTCTAAGTTCGTTTGAGGATTTCTTTTTAATGAGCAGTACTGGGCTCAACCACTCTGAGGACTCCACAGTTTTGATGGTCCCTTCTTCAACCATCTTCTGGAGGTGGGCTTCCAGCGCAGGTCTTGCTGTGGAAGGTACAGGCCTGACCTTGTGCTTCACGGGCACTGCATTCGGTTTGAGGCAGATCTTGTGGACATAGTTCTTGATTTTCCCCAGAGTTTCAGAGAACAGGCCAGGGAGGCTTCTTTCCAACTCAGCGCTCCTCCTGAAGAGACCAAGAGCACTTGCTCTGGGGTGCTGGGGTCTAGCCTTATGCTGAGCCTGTGTTGATCGTCCCACCCTAGTACGGCGGGGCCTTGGGACGCAAAGTAGACTTTGGTAGTGGTGGACCTGCCTTTGAATTTTATTTTTGCTTTGATGTAGCTGAGTAGATCCACAGAGGCTCCTCTGAAGACCGTCGGCTTTTGTCTGGTGGTTCTAATTTCCACTTGGTCTTGTCCCATCATCTCTTCATATATGTTTATGGGGAGGATGGTGAGGTCTGAACCTGAGTTGGCCATGACTCGTGTCTCCATGCCGTCCACTTTCACTGTGCAGTGGGGTTTTTCTCTCCTGGCGTGGGGGGCGTTGAACATGATAACCATGGGTTTGTCGTGTAACTCGTCTTCACTCGACACCCTGTCGCCATCGATGCAGGTGACGGTTTTTCCCCGCCACGTGCAGGCCGGGGCCACGTGACCGAAGCGTCGATATTTTGAACACTCCTTGTTCCTGGCGGGGCAGTCGGGATCATTCACCATGTGCTTGGTGCTGGTGCATTTGTAGCACTTTGGTGCATCTCTTTGCCTGGGACCTTTGTCTCTGGGGCTGTCACAGGGCTGTGTTTCTTTGCGCCCTCTCCATTGCAGCATGGATAGTTTGGGTACCGGCGATGGACTCTCGACTTCTTTGCGCCTGCTGGTGGTCTCCTCTTCGGCTCTGGCAATTTGGATGGCCTTGTTGAGGTCCACTTCCTTTTCCTGTATGAATTTATCCTGCACTTTCCTGGAGTTAGTGTCGACTACCAGCATGTCGCAGATGACCTGTTCTGCATTGTCGCCGAAGCCGCATAGAGATGCTAGTTCCCTCATCCTGGTTATGTAGTCGTCGACTGGTTCGTTGCCTTCCTGCTTGTAAAACCTCAGTCTGTGCAGCACCACATTCTCCTTATTGGTGAACCTCTTCATGATGCAGTGAATTGCCTCCTTGTTTGCATCGTCCTCTTCGCCCGCTTACAGCATGGCCTTTAATCCTGCAAAGATGCACTGCCCTTCAACCCCATTGTGTTCAACTGCATCGCTTTCTTCCTGGCCAGTGCGGACCCCATTCCGCCCATCAACTCCATGGAATGTGGAGAATAGTGGTTCCCACAGCTGCCATGGAATTGCCGGGGTCCCAGGCGAGGGGAGGAAAGCGGGGGGGCGTGGCGCCTTGGATGGTGGGCACGCAGGGTTCTGGATCCTCGTCGCCAATTATGTGGTGGCCTTAGTGATGACAGGACTCAGGCTGTGCTTAACAAAGGTGTTTATTTAAGACACCTAATATAACTTGCTTAACAGGGATGATAGAGTCCAGGGGCGGGGGCACATCAGTACTCACTGGTTAGACAGTCTCTTCATGGCAGCTGCCTCACTGCATCATGTGTGTGTCATGGGTGCACACGCTACACACTCCAGAGCATACAGGTGGCTGCCCTCAGCCATGGTATTATGCTCTGGGTGTGTGTCCTTATGTTGTCAGGGCCTGGAGGTATCTCAGCCCCCTGATTCATGAGGAGCGCTGGAGCGGTGCTCACACTGCGCTGCCCGCCTTCTTCTGACGTTCTAGCGCGTTGGATCCACGCTTCCCGTTCTAACTCTCGCGAGATCGCCTTCCCGTGATCTCGCAATGGGTAGTCCCCACAAATAGTCTTGGGTGCATACATTATAATTGAGACAAAGAAATACAGCCAGCGGTTAATAGCCACTGATTATCACAAGATGGCCAGCCAGCAGGGAGCTTTTAAATGCCCACTGAAAAGCTATCAATCCTTCTTTGTCAGCAAGGCGCTGATGTGAAGGCAATGAGGTGATAACACTTGTGTATACCCTGAGGGCAGTGACAGGCTAAAGGGCTCCAGCAAACACAGCTTCTAAGGCGAACTTTGCTAAGCACACATTTAAAGCCCCAGAACAAAAATAATATAGAAAGGAATATATTGCTGTGTCATATGTCTGCTTAGTGCCAACATGGGGGCATTTTCTGGGGTCCCCCCCAGGGGTTTGTGGCCCCTATCACCTGAACAAGTCAAAATGCCCTGACACTGCCTGTCTATAGGAGTACAGGGATGAGTAGTGTATAAAACTCCCACTCAACCCCACACTACTAAACCAGTAGTGATCCCAATCATGAAGATGAAACGGGCATGTGGTATTTTTATAGATGCAGCCAATCAATAAAGACTATAAACACCTGTAATTCTTCCACACTGAATCATTTTTCTAGACAGAAATAAACCTTTCATCTATGGCCTCGTCTTTCATGCCTTTGTTGGGACAGAGTGTCCACTTGCCTTATCCTTTCTGTATACTCTCTCTCGCCTTCTCCCTTTCGCCGGACATTCGTCCTCCAACGCCATGGAGATAGAGAGAGGACTGCGCATCACAAGGCACAGCCCTACAGGTATACATTCTTTGCCTCTTGTGTTCACGTGGGCTGAGTGCAGGTTATACTCTTCAGGATGAATGTCAGCTAGTACAAAAGCATCCAAATCAGCAATAAAAGAATGTCCAACCAAGGTTTTATATATTATAGGAGACTTTAATTAAACTAAAAATACAAACACACTCATAAAATCACTATAGCCCAGCCCTATAAGAGTATACTATGCATATTGGTTTTACAGAGAATTTAGGTATTTCCAGTTTCAGATTGGTCATTTTTAAAGACCTCTTGGCATGCTTTTCCTGGGACTCATAGGGTTTCCTATTTCTGGGAGTAGTATACATAATACATTTTGCAAGAGCTTTTCTCACTCTTAATTCATGACTGGCTATAATTGTCTTCACTCACACTATTACAATTAGCTTTAGGGAGTAAACGTTCTCTTTGACAACATGCCATTATATGTGCTGGCATGTAGTCAAGTACCGCGTCCCATCCCATGAAGTCCTCCTGTTTACCTGGAGCCCTTCTCCTCCCAGGTGATCCTCCCGGCTAACACCGCCCCCAGAGTCAGGATCATGCAGCATCTGCCTTTCCCTGGCCACCTGAGAGCAGACTTTAGGTAGGATTTTCATGAGGACTCTATAGGATTCATCACAAGAATATGCAGACTTTGTAATAAAAGGGAGCATTGTGGATTTGAAGACGGGTGCATAGGCAATTTCTTACTGCAGCAAACACTAGTTCAATGAAGAAGATCTTTAACATGTAAGGAGTGGGGCTACTAGAGCTTTTTAATGCAGGCTAGGGGGCCGGACTGCGCCGACTTGGTAGCAGATCAAAGCAGGCAAACAGTGCACAGAGTGGATTCTCGGCTTGTGGTTGCTGCGGGAACCTGTGCAGGGTCTCCACGGACAAGGTAAATCCTTTTCTGTACTTCCCAGCCATGAAGTTTGAAGAGAGCACTTGCAAGGACTGTCACGTCCAGCAATCTGGTTCTGGGTACCAGTAGCCTCGCCTTGTAGCAGCAGGTCATAGCAAATACTACCCAATGTTGGTTTCTTGGAAGTTCATAACTCTTAACTCAGACACTTTCACCCAACCACTAGCACCTGGCCCCCACAGTCACCCCAAAAGATGTCCCTCAGAGGCAGGCAGTGGACTTCATCACAGGACAAACTGCATTTGGAGCAACAGAAGGCTGACAAATATGTATTGTGAGTTAGTTTAATACAATAAAACCTTTTAAACATTTCCTTATAACAATCTCTCTTATGTTATCTCATCATTGTCACATTTTCTACTTCACTCTCTCCCCCACTTTAAAAATATTCTTGTCTCTTCGTGTTCATTACTTTTTCTAGCAGGTTTATGCCTGCACAAGTTAGCTTTTTGTTTTTCCCGTTTAGAAATACACTCCACCAATCTTCCTTTGTTCTTGTAGTGTATAGTCTTAAATACTTGCTCAGGACTTTGTCTCTCTCTTTTGTTATTACTTTGCATTCCACCATTATATGTTTCACTGTTTCTAGTGTGTCTTTGATGTTATAGAATCTGCAATCTTCTTCGTTCACTCCTCGACGTCCCCTGTTATGTAGGAATCCATTGGTCAGATATACATCCATCCTTATTTGTAAAAGCCTTGCTCTGTGGAATTTGCTGTGAAATATCGTAAGATATTCAGGCATTGTATCTCTTTTTCTATGAGCATTTTCAACGTTCTCAAATGATTGGTAAAAAAGTTTTGTCTCTCTCGTCTTTATCCAAACATGATTTCTTAATTTGTCTTTTACTTTTTCAGGATTCTCGATTAGCTCTGATAGATTCGAATCAATCTGTGTGTGATAATTGGACCATTTGTCTTTCCACAGGTTTGAAAGCATTCCACTTTTTCCTTTCCAGTTTGTGGCAAGGATTTTATATCCTAATACGGGGTCGTCTTGAGTTATTATTCTTAGCAATGTAACTGATTTTCAACATATGACCGAGTATAGGGATTGCAATCCTAATTCAGTTCTTATGGCCGATATCGGAAGGCAATTTGGTAGATTTAGGGCTGGTTTCCAGAACCTACTTTCTAGTTTGTCCCACAGTCTCCACAATATATTAAGGCTCGCTTCTCCTCCATATGTCAGTATGGGTTGGATATTCTGTACCTAAAACGCTCTCAATGGTATCAAAGAAAATTGGCCATAGCGTCCGTTTATGATTATTCCCTGTGAGCATAACATCTTTACTTTTATCATTAGGTCTTTTTCCCAATTTTCTTCTGCAATTGATGTGTTGAAGTATCAGATTTCTTTCACCAATTCAAGTTTCTCAGGTCCAATCTTCCAATTAAATTCTTTTGTACTTGTTCGTCTATTTTCCCTAATCGTGATGATTTTTTACTTATTGGTGTTTATTACAAGATCATTCTTCTCCATGTATACTTAATTTCTCTAAGTGCTGTAGTCCTATTTCTGTTTGGTTTATCAGCACTAAGTCATCTGCATAGCATATTGTTGCTATATTGTTGTTATTTATTTTTGGAGGATGGTGATTTGTGTCTTTCAATGCCTCTACGAGATCGGCTAAGTACATCTTAAAAGGGTTGCAGCCAAAGGCCAACCCAGCTTCACCACTCTTTTTGTTTTTATTGCAGCCGACAGTGTACCTTTGTTGTTTAATCTTACTCTTGTCAATGTGTTACTGTGTAAAGCTCTGATCGGTTGGAGTACCGTTCAGGACAGTTCCACTTTTTACATTTTTGCCAAAGTTTATCACGATTGAATCCATCGAAAGCTTGTTTTAGGTCTACGAAGGCTAGGTGTAATTTTTCCTTTGCTTGCATCACGTTTAGCTTCAATACAGCTATTAAAAATAAGTTGAGATCCGTACCAGTCCCTTTTGTAAATCCTGATTGTCTTGGGTCATTAATACTTGTTGTTTTGGCCAATAGTTTGACGGGTCCTCTCGTTTACCTTTTTTAAAGATTGGAACTATGGTACTCGCTGTCCATGATGTTGGTAATATCGTACACTTTTCTATTTGTGTGAAAATGATTAGGATAAACTTTGCCCAACCCTTTGGGTCCTTTTTCAGTTCCAAATTTGTTAGCCCGTCGGGACCAGCTGCAGACGAGTTTTCCAGCCCTTTTATTGCCTTTTCTATATCATTGTGGTCTATCCACAAAGACCATTTCTAACTAGATGTTTTTTCAGGTCTATTTGAATCTGGGTCGTTACTACCAAATACTTTGTAATAATGGGCTATCCAATCGGTTTCTAATACCCCGTTGTTTAGCCGACTCCATTGGTTTAGAGTCTGGTTGTTTAGAAGTGTCCACATGTCTCTTGTTTGTTGTCCAATTGCTTTTATCATCAGTTCACCTTGCTCTTGCAATCTCTGTTTTCTGAATCCTATCAACCAGTTTTTATAGTGTTGTCTTTTGATTTTAACTTGCTTCAGCTTCAGTATGATGTTATCACCGTTTTTCTTTATTACTGCTAGTTCCTGTTTCAATGTCTTCTTTTTTTGCGACCACCAATTCACTGTATTGATCTATTGGTTCCAATAGAGGTAATTTCATAACAGTTTTTATGGTTTTATAGGCCGTCAACAGCCATTCATACAATGTATCAGTTCCACCTACTCTTCTTTGATCATTGTATTTGTTTGTCATTACTGATATAGCTTGCTGGTTTAGTCTCGGTCGAATTCCTCCATTGTTCATTTCAACATTTTCATTTATTTCTGTTTTCTGGTTGTTCTTTCTTACAGTTCCATGTTAGCCTTACGATGTTATGGTCGCTGTCTTGTTAGGGTAAGATGTCGGGGCGTTTTTCCTGGCATAGATGATTCTTTGTTTCCATATATAGTCAATCGTGGATTTTTGCATTCCATTTTGCCACGTTTCTTTACCGGGGATATCTCCCATAGTCTGACCATTTAGCATAAATAGGTTGTGTGCCTCGGCCATCTTTATCCATCTTGAGTTGTTTTTTTTCCCTATCTTCAGTTGTTCGAGGCATGGTAGGCCAAGTTTATTAAGACATTTAATATTAAAATCTTTGCAGGTAATGATTATTGGTCTTTTCTCATGTTGTTGTCCTTCTCTTATTACTTCCATTATTGAGTTTATGAGCGTTTTGGTTCTTATTTTGGCTGGGTTGCAGTAAATATGTATCACAATTACGAATTTGTTGGTTAGTTGTATTACGGCCCATTGTACAAAAGGATTTGGGTTCCTGAAATCAATTACTTTCACCTTTTTTGAGAGTCTTATCAGTGTCAGCTGACCTGAGTAGGGTCTTTCTTTGTCTCCTTTAATTGCTGGATTTATTAGGACATTATGGATCTTACTTGTTGGAGCTTCCTGCACCAATGTTTCCTGTAAGCATGTTATTGTTCCTTTTTTTATGAGTTGATGTGGCTTGTGTAAAAGATGGCTGTATCCTCTAGTATTCCAGGATATCAGTATGTCCTCTCCTTCGTCCTCTTTTGTTGTTTGTTATTCCTTATCTGAATATGCTAAAGCTTTTGCTAGCCATTGCCAATCATTCTTCTTTGTTACTCTTTTAGTTTCTTTTCCCCTCACTGGTTTAAAGACTGGAGGGGGGTGGTCTGTACTTCTGCTCTCTATATGGTAGAGGAGAGGCACAGAGGACCCCAGCCAAGATTCTCTATTATTGGTACGTGGTCGAGCAATCAAGGCCTAGCTTCTCAGGAGGTGATGCAGGCTGGTTCTTAAGTACAGTGTAGTCCCCAAGCCCCCACAAAGGAATGTCCAAACACTGCATTGGTTAAAACACAGTCTTTATATAATTAATATTCGAGGTGATGTACACTATCACAATAACTCACTTTGTGCTCAGAAATCAACAATGGTAAATATATACAGTTCTAAAGTGGTACCACAAATGTTATCAGATCTCATTAAAGTGCATACGGTCAGAATGACACACAGATCAAAATAAAGAGGAAACCAGCAGTAGAGAGAGGAAGAAAAGCAAGATGGTTGAACAACTGGCAGAATACTGGTCACTACCGTTAAACACAGTTCTGTGTGGAGATCCCCCCACCCGGGCAACCTGTAGAATAAAGATACAAGCACAGTCCATATATTGTTCTCAACAGCCTTCCCAATAGTTCTGCAACACCAAAGTACCTGGCGTTGTAGCGTTCCTCGTCGGGGAATCGATGGCCCTTCTTGAGTGCCCTCCCTTTAAGGCAGGAGTCACGGGTCATCGAACGTCCGACGGAGAACAGGTCGTCCTTGTCTACTTTCTGTGTCTTTAGATCATTTTTGCATTTTTCTATTCACAGTTCTTCAAACTCTTTAGGGTCCAGAACACTGAGGTGCCCCGCACGCCTCTTCCTTGCAGGACGTTGTATGTATGTTAGAGGCTGTCAGAAAAAGTGGTAGCCTCGAACAATGGAAAAATCCCATAGGAAAATATTTGCGGTTGAATATTTTCGGTAGTAACCACTGCCACCAGCCAGAAACCTTTGAGAGAGGGATTGTATGGTACCCTCTCGAAAATGGACATAAGGGAAAAACTATTAACCCTTCCCTGTACTTCCATAGTAAGATGGGTTGTACTGGTTTAGTTCACAAAAATTGACTAGTAAAGGCTTTGGGGACTTTAAATGCCCTGGGAGACAGTAGTCAGTCCCAGGGTATGGAGTCTATGTTTGGGGGTCGCGACAACACCCCTGTGTCACTGCACGGAGGGTGCTGTGTAACACATGTGAATAAAGATGGTTCCTATGGAGGGGAGAGCCACTCCATAGGCATTAACCACAAAAATAGCCTAGAACATACATAGAAAAAATGCTTAAGAGTGGGAAAAAGAGTCTTACTCTTAGCAGGAGAAAAAAACAAACTCTTCAAATCCAACAAAGCTGCCGGGGGACTCTATAGGTAAGGGAAATTAGCCATAAGATGAGAATTCTCCCTAACATAAGACCCCGACCGGAAAAGAGAATGAAGAGCGTTCCGACCTTGATAACAGAAAGGGAACAGAAAAAGCTTGCGCTATGGTGGAAGTAACTAAAAAATCAGTATAGCTTTGCCGATGGATAGCGCAATACCAACTCGATCAAGTCGATCAGTTTCAGGTGCCATAAAAGATCTGAAAAACAAGTGTGGCGGAAGCCACACAGGACACACATGATATGCTCACTGTTTCCAATGGATTTGGATACAACAACGGAAACGTATCTGGTAACCAGCAACGTGAAGTGATTAAAAACACAGACACTTAACAAAAACAAGTGAAATAATAGCACATGAACATGAAGAACTCAAGACTATGAAGCAGAAAGAGGAGAGATAATCAATGGCCATGACACACATGGCGTCGTGGAGAGAAGCATGAACACACAGTGTGGAGCTCTCCGCGAAAACGGCCAACATACAAGGATATTTTATGAAGATGAAGTGTTTGAAGATATTGACATGGGTTTAAACTTAAACAACAAAAGTCATCAGAGGGCTCAAGAACTGGTTGGAAAATATGGGAAAGGCCCTCACATACAGGAAATATATATGTCTACAACAACAACAGGGAAAAGGATAGGTGTAAGAAGAGAATACTATATTGAAATATCCCTGGCTGATGAAATAAGAGAAATTGAGCGGCGATCAAGCTTTATTAAGAGGATGAAGGTAGGGGATGCATGGATACAAAAAGACAAACTTTCAAATACGCTTTGGAACAACAGTGACATGGAGAACACGTTCTGTGTGAAAACAATATCCAAAACAGAATAGACACAGAAAGAACACAGAAGAGTGAACTCCAAAGGGGAAATGTTTCCCAATTGAAAACAAGCATTAAAATAACAAAGAGTAAACCACAGACAATTGAAAATCAAGATATTCAGGAGGAACAAAACAACAAAAACAGAATAAGTATAGAACATCTGGAGGAAGTAACAACAGGAGACAACGATGATCAAACAGCGGACTCAGACCTATTAGTAAGGGGGAAAAAATCGTGTGAACCACCAACATCAAAAGATGCTAAAACAGTAACTATAGAAAAATCACAATTATCAACGGCAGCAGGGATTTCGATCCATACCAACGTGATGGCAGCGATGACCATCTCTTTAGCACCATACACAAAACTTTATGAAGCTATCAATGGAAACGTAAAAGATAACACAAAGATGTTAGTCACAAAACAAAACAAACTGACACAAATGGAGGCCTTTACGATGAGAATTGTTGAGAGATTGAATCTAGAGGCAGAAGCCTCAGCAATTTGGCAGCAGAGATTATGGGACTTGGCAACCACTGAGCAGGAAGAAAGAAACCAAATTACAGAAGACTTGATGGAAACGATAAAATTAATGAGAAAAACAGCTGAGCAAAAGGAGAGAGAAGTGAGAGTGCCTTAAACATTCATAACGTGCCAACAGCCAATGAGAAATAAAAATAAAAACAGAATACTGGAAAATGAAATAAGGCATCAAAAAGAACCAGAACTGAAATCTGAAATAAAGGGGTGTCAAATGGAAACACAAGTAATGGCACTAGGAGAAACTACTAACAAAAAAAGTTTTTAAAAAACACATGAAACTGGAAAGTCTGAGCTGAGAAAAGAGACAAATGATAAAACATTGAACGCGAATCAGATACGCAAAAGAAATCCTCCAGAAAATAGGGAAACTCAGAATAAGGAAAAACAAAAACAAAAGGAGTTACAAAAAGAAGAAACTCAAAAGAAAAAAAAGTGAAGATAGATAAAAAGTAGAAAACGTGAAAAAATGTAAACAAGATTGATGAGGAAGAAACAGAACAGAGTTCTGATAAAACATATTCAACGGTGCTACAACGGTGAAGTGGCAGCTTCGTTCCTAGCGGTGCTCATTGATGGGGAAGCGCAAACGTCCTGCAAGGAAGAGGCGTGCGGGGCACCTCGGTTTTCTGGACCATAAAGAGTTTGAAGAACTGTGAATAGAAAAATGCAAAAATGATCTAAAGACACAGAAAGTAGACAAGGACAACCGTAAATAACCAAAAAAGACAAAGACGATAAAATAATAGAAAAAAAGACAAAAAACATAAAAAATATACCTAAGAAAAAATAAACCGGTTCTAAAGCCTTTCTGCGAAATATTCAGACACCTTGTCGGCAAAGAGCGGGAGAAACTGATCTACCAAAAGAAAAGTATAAATACAGAGAAAATCGAAACGAACAGAGAATGGAAACTAGAAAACTAAAAAAAGTAGAAGATAAGAGCGAGTTAGATCAGGCAGAAGATGAACAAGAAGAGTCACATGACCTAATCGACGATGCTTCTTTCTATATAGAAATAAACGCATCATGGATGGAAAACGATGAGGACGAAGAGATAACTGATAAGATCGACTTTCAAAGAAACGCGCAAGAGAAAACTGAACTCCACTCGGTCGAGATGTCGGAAAATAAAGATCAGGATTCTGATACCTCACTTGAGGAATGACAATTTTGCACTTTAGTGCAAAAAATTGAAATACTCCATCAAAAAAACCAAGAGCCACAACTAAGTAAGGAACAAGTATACTGTGAGACACATTTAAACTGGAATCCAAGTAGCCCAGCCAGGATATCCAATGATAAACAGTCGTAACGAAAAACTGAGACAAAAACGAAGGCCAAGAAAGACACTTACCTCAAAGTGAGATTTCAATGTATATCCAAAGAAAAGAGAACATCAATGTAAATAGGTACAATGTAGTACATCTACTCAAAGAAATTCGGACCCTGAGGAACATCTCGCCAAACGATATTGCAATCGTTGAATACATTGATGAAAAACAAGTTGATCAAGTAATATTACATCTTAATTCACAGCAAGTGAAAATACTGTTATTGAAGAAAAAATACGACTTGGAAAGTGTTGGGTACAGGATAAGTGATCATGTACCAATAACTAGCGAGATCCCGAGGGAGAGATGCAACACAGAAGAAAACAGATCTGTCGATCAAAGGCTTAGTAGAACAAGAAAGTCAAAACACACCGAGGAACACATGAGAAAAATCCAATATAGGTGACATTCGACAATCAAACGGAAGGAGAAATAAAGAATGGACACGGTGTGATGCTGGAAATGCATCGGAGGGACAGGGCCTCCGTATCCTTGTCCTTTATTGCTTTTTATCGTGTGTTCTGTTGTGTTTTCCACGCAGGAGTTCATGTGGGACTTCTGGCGGAGCAGCTCTCTCTTTTGGTTTGGTGAACAGACCCATGGGATACCCTTATGGCACCCATGGGTAGGGGTGCAACCCTGTGCCCTAGTGTATGTTTTTGGGCACCTGTGTGTGACCCACAGAGCAGGGTACGGGCTGGTGGCAGCTCTGTGCTGAAATGACTGGTGCCCTGAGCGTCTTCCATTTTGGGATGCCCAGGCCCTGTCATTGGAATCGGTAGATTCCGGATGGAGACAAAATGGCCCCCATGGCCTCTTGCCTTCCATCACCTGTTACCTTGATCTTCCCGAAGTCCCGGGAAGCCCTGCCTCTGTCCCTTCCCCCTGACTGGCTGTTGGGTGGAAGCTCCATATAAGGTAGTGTGGGGAAGTGCCGACCAGACTGGCTGGAGCCTTCTCAGCGACCGTATGTTGTGGGTACGCCTGTGGGTGGGACCTGGATGAATGGAGTGTGTGACGAATACGCATTCTATGTTGTGGGTGTCTAGTATCTGGTGTTTGACACAATGACTGGGACAGCCCTGCCCGAAACCGGTATGAATGCAGTGTGGAGTGTTGAATGGCTGGGTACACATAACTTGTTGTGAGTGTCTGGAGAGAAGTGAATGGCCTGAATGCACTGTGTGCCTGATTGGCTGCCTGCCTGCATGAATGCCCTTAGTCGTGATTGGATGCTTGAGTGTGACCCAGCGGAATGAATGGGAGATCAACAGTATATCTAGGGACCTCTCACTGCTAGGAATCGTGTTCAGAAGCTGAAGTCCACTACGACGAGTAACTGGAGTAACTGAAGCTTGACCTTGAAGCCCTGCTGGACGAGAAGAATTGCTGTTGCTCTCCTTCACAATCTGAAAGCTGCCGTGTCTCCAAGCACAGACCCATAGAGGACCTGGTAAGGCACCCTCTTCCCGAGCTACGAGGGACCATTGTGCACCAGCTGATCTTTGCCAAAGCTCCCTGGTAGACAGACCTTCGACAGGCTGCCGACCTGAGACGGGGACTGCTGCGGAACTCCAAGGAGAAGCGCCCGGACTGTTGTTCGCCACTGTCGATGACCGCCGTCGCCGACCGAAAACGCTGTGCTCCTGTTTTGCCTAAGAACTTTCAGATCCAAGGACGCTCTCGTCTGCATCTTCGCCGCTGTATCCTGCTGGAGAAGGCCTGACCGTTGACGCGCCGAGGAGCATCCACCGGTGGGTTTCCCGCCACCCAAAGACCACAGAGACGCCAACGACTCGACGCCCTTGCTGAGCCACAGTTCTTCAAACTCTTTCTGGTCCAGAACACCGAGGTGCCCCGCACGCCTCTTCCTTGCAGGACTTTTGCGCTTCCCCATCAATGAGCACCGCTAGGAACGAAGCTGCCACTTCACCGTTGTAGCTCCGTTGAATATGTTTTATCAGAACTCTGTTCTGTTTCTTCCTCATCAATCTTGTTTACATTTTTTCACGTTTTCTACTTTTTATCTATCTTCACTTTTTTTTCTTTTGAGTTTCTTCTTTTTGTAACTCCTTTTGTTTTTGTTTTTCCTTATTCTGAGTTTCCCTATTTTCTGGAGGATTTCTTTTGCGTATCTGATTCGCGTTCAATGTTTTATCATTTGTCTCTTTTCTCATCTCAGACTTTCCAGTTTCATGTGTTTTTTAAAAACTTTTTTTGTTAGTAGTTTCTCCTAGTGCCATTACTTGTGTTTCCATTTGACACCCCTTTATTTCAGATTTCAGTTCTGGTTCTTTTTGATGCCTTATTTCATTTTCCAGTATTCTGTTTTTATTTTTATTTCTCATTGGCTGTTGGCACGTTATGAATGTTTAAGGCACTCTCACTTCTCTCTCCTTTTGCTCAGCTGTTTTTCTCATTGATTTTATCGTTTCCATCAAGTCTTCTGTAATTTGGTTTCTTTCTTCCTGCTCAGTGGTTGCCAAGTCCCATAATCTCTGCTGCCAAATTGCTGAGGCTTCTGCCTCTAGATTCAATCTCTCAACAATTCTCATCGTAAATGCCTCCATTTGTGTCAGTTTGTTTTGTTTTGTGACTAACATGTTTGTGTTATCTTTTACGTTTCCATTGATAGCTTCATAAAGTTTTGTGTATGGTGCTAAAGAGATGGTCATCGCTGCCATCACGTTGGTATGGATCGAAATCCCTGCTGCCGTTGATAATTGTGATTTTTCTATAGTTACTGTTTTAGCATCTTTTGATGTTGGTGGTTCACACGATTTTTTCCCCCTTACTAATAGGTCTGAGTCCGCTGTTTGATCATCGTTGTCTCCTGTTGTTACTTCCTCCAGTTGTTCTATACTTATTCTGTTTTTGTTGTTTTGTTCCTCCTGAATATCTTGATTTTCAATTGTCTGTGGTTTACTCTTTGTTATTTTAATGCTTGTTTTCAATTGGGAAACATTTCCCCTTTGGAGTTCACTCTTCTGTGTTCTTTCTGTGTCTATTCTGTTTTGGATATTGTTTTCACACAGAACGTGTTCTCCATCTTACTGTTGTTCCAAAGCGTATTTGAGAGTTTGTCTTTTTGTATCCATGCATCCCCTACCTTCATCCTCTTAATAAAGCTTGATCGCCGCTCAATTTCTCTTATTTCATCAGCCAGGGATATTTCAATATAGTATTCTCTTCTTACACCTATCCTTTTCCCTGTTGTTGTTGTAGACATATATATTTCCTGTATGTGAGGGCCTTTCCCATATTTTCCAACCAGTTCTTGAGCCCTCTGATGACTTTTGTTGTTTAAGTTTAAACCCATGTCAATATCTTCAAACACTTCATCTTCATCAAATATCCTTGTATGTTGGCCGTTTTCGCGGAGAGCTCCACACTGTGTGTTCATGCTTCTCTCCACGATGCCATGTGTGTCATGGCCATTGATTATCTCTCCTCTTTCTGCTTCATAGTCTTGAGTTCTTCATGTTCATGTGCTATTATTTCACTTGTTTTTGTTAAGTGTCTGTGTTTTTAATCACTTCACGTTGCTGGTTACCAGATACGTTTCCGTTGTTGTATCCAAATCCATTGGAAACAGTGAGCATATCATGTGTGTCCTGTGTGGCTTCCGCCACACTTGTTTTTCAGATCTTTTATGGCACCTGAAACTGATCGACTTGATCGAGTTGGTACTGCGCTATCCATCGGCAAAGCTATACTGATTTTTTAGTTACTTCCACCATAGCGCAAGCTTTTTCTGTTCCCTTTCTGTTATCAAGGTCGGAACGCTCTTCATTCTCTTTTCCGGTCGGGGTCTTATGTTAGGGAGAATTCTCATCTTATGGCTAATTTCCCTTACCTATAGAGTCCCCCGGCAGCTTTGTTGGATTTGAAGAGTTAGTTTTTTTCTCTTGCTAAGAGTGAGACTCTTTTTCCCACTCTTAAGCATTTTTTCTATGTGTGTTCTAGGCTATTTTTGTGTTTAATGCCTATGGAGTGGCTCTCCCCTCCATAGGAACCATCTTTATTCACATGTGTTACACAGCACCCTCCGTGCAGTGACACAGGGGTGTTGTCGCGACCCCCAAACATAGACTCCATACCCTGGGACTGACTACTGTCTCCCAGGGCATTTAAAGTCCCCAAAGCCTTTACTAGTCAATTTTTGTGAACTAAACCAGTACAACCCATCTTACTATGGAAGTACAGGGAAGGGTTAATAGTTTTTCCCTTATGTCCATTTTCGAGAGGGTACCCTACAATCCCTCTCTCAAAGGTTTCTGGCTGGTGGCAGTGGTTACTACCGAAAATATTCAACCGCAAATATTTTCCTATGGGATTTTTCCATTGTTCGAGGCTACCACTTTTTCTGACAGCCTCTAACATACCGCCGTTGTATTTTAATATTAACTTTACTCCGGTAGGTTTTATTTGCCAGAACTTTAATATAACTTCTTTCTCGTGTCTTTCTCTAAACTCCTAACCCAGGTCGGGGATCCTTTGTTCGTCCGTTTGGCGGGCTTCTGCTGAGAAGCCCTCCTTTCGGCGCCACTGAGTCTGGGGTGGGTTCATTGTGTGGGAGGGGGAGTAGGACCCCTGGACAGGGTTGACTCAGCAACCCATGTCGCACTCTATCCTGATAGGCTGGAGGGTCTCCCGCCAAGATAACCACTCCACTGTGTGAGTGACAGCGAGGCTGTATTAATGGGGATCTTTTTGCCTAAAAGCAGGGACCTGAGGACTGGAAGATCAAGACGTCGCCACTGGAACTAAGAAGCCAAAGAGAAGAGAAGCCAAAGACATCTGCAATGAATGAACCACTGGTGAAGCCCTGCTGCAGCGACTCACCACTTTTCTCCACACAACGAGAGAAGATCTTCACCTGCAAGAGCCTTCTTCCCTTGAGCTGGTGGGGCCAACCAGTTTGCCAATCGCCTACCCGGACCTGCCTTGGCCGAATCTCGCGTACCCTTTACTCGGAGGCCGGATAGCCAGGCACCAGTCCACCCGGACCACGATTTAAAGGAGCGTACCTTTTATTCATTGGGCAGCACCGTGGCTGGTTTCATCCCAGGGTAGTGCAGTAACTCGAACCTTCCTCCACGATGAGAGCCTCTCTTCCTCTGCTGGATCACCCGAACTGTAGGAACTACCAGGAACAACCGCCACCACAGGAGCCACTTCTTCATTTTAAAGGTACATTGTTCCGCCAGGCCGCCCTTTCTTCACGGTAGCACTAAAGGTGTTTTAAATCCTTTACCTACCTGTTGGGTTGGCCGCCCCTCTCTCTTAACATTGTCTTTCAACTTCTGCATCCACCTTTTAAAAATCGTGAACCAAAGACTTGACTGCAGCTACAAGAACATTTCGCTCCTGAGCCCTTGCCCTGTACCACTGACACTGGCACAAGCCTACTGACTCTCGCTACATTTGTTAGACCTGCCCTCTCTAGATTGATTCTCAACTAGAACTGTGTTGATGCACCTACTTCCTATAATCACCCTTTGCTTCCCCTTTCTAAACCTTGTGAAATGCCATTTCTCTCAGTTTTCATTTAAGTATTGCTTATACTGATGCACTGTCTTGCTTAATCTGCTTCACAAACTTATGGGAAGTGTTGCTAGGGTGTGTAAGAAGCTATTCCTATATAAGTACAAAATAGAAGGTGGGTGAGGCGCGCACTCCCGGTCCTGGTCAATTGAACCTGTTGCAAAAAATATAGTAAGTAGCTGGGTCAAATCCCAAAATGGACAAATATTCACAGGGTTAGATCACTTCTGCTGCAAATCAGGTACTCAGTATTAACAGGGTTAGATCCCTTGCTGCAAATCAGGTACTCAGTAATAACAGGGTTAAATCCCTCAGCTGCAGTTCTGTGGTCTGTAGTTGTTCTCCTCCTAGCGCTTTCTTATCTCAAATAATCATCAGGGAGGCTGTTGAGCAGGTATGTCTAATTAGACTCAAAGGATTCTGGTAGCTGTAGTGAAAACGTTTTTTTCTGTTCAGGTGACCAGCAACCGACACCCCTCCAAAGCACAAGTCCTTCCCAAATTTGGGGGAGGGGAGAGAACCATCTTTATGGTTCTCCAAAGTGGGGCACAGTCACCCCGTGGCGCTGCCTCTGGAGACCGGGACTCCCATAGCATTCAGTACAAAATAGAAGGTGGGTGAGGCGCGCACTCCCGGTCCTGGTCTATTGAACCTGTTGCAAAAAATATAGTAAGTAGCTGGGTCAAATCCCAAAATGGACAAATATTCACAGGGTTAGATCCCTTCTGCTGCAAATCAGGTACTCAGTATTAACAGGGTTAGATCCCTTGCTGCAAATCAGGTACTCAGTAATAACAGGGTTAAATCCCTCAGCTGCAGTTCTGTGGTCTGTAGTTGTTCTCCTCCTAGCGCTTTCTTATCTCAAATAATCATCAGGGAGGCTGTTGAGCAGGTATGTCTAATTAGACTCAAAGGATTCTGGTAGCTGTAGTGAAAACGTTTTTTTCTGTTCAGGTGACCAGCAACCGACACCCCTCCAAAGCACAAGTCCTTCCCAAATTTGGGGGAGGGGAGAGAACCATCTTTATGGTTCTCCAAAGTGGGGCACAGTCACCCCGTGGCACTGCCTCTGGAGCCCGGGACTCCCATAGCATTCAGTACAAAATAGAAGGTGGGTGAGGCGCGCACTCCCGGTCCTGGTCAATTGAACCTGTTGCAAAAAATATAGTAAGTAGCTGGGTCAAATCCCAAAATGGACAAATATTCACAGGGTTAGATCCCTTCTGCTGCAAATCAGGTACTCAGTATTAACAGGGTTAGATCCCTTGCTGCAAATCAGGTACTCAGTAATAACAGGGTTAAATCCCTCAGCTGCAGTTCTGTGGTCTGTAGTTGTTCTCCTCCTAGCGCTTACTTATCTCAAATAATCATCAGGGAGGCTGTTGAGCAGGTATGTCTAATTAGACTCAAAGGATTCTGGTAGCTGTAGTGAAAACGTTTTTTTCTGTTCAGGTGACCAGCAACCGACACCCCTCCAAAGCACAAGTCCTTCCCAAATTTGGGGGAGGGGAGAGAACCATCTTTATGGTTCTCCAAAGTGGGGCACAGTCACCCCGTGGCGCTGCCTCTGGAGCCCGGGACTCCCATAGCATTCAGTACAAAATAGAAGGTGGGTGAGGCGCGCACTCCCGGTCCTGGTCAATTGAACCTGTTGCAAAAAATATAGTAAGTAGCTGGGTCAAATCCCAAAATGGACAAATATTCACAGGGTTAGACCACTTCTGCTGCAAATCAGGTACTCAGTATTAACAGGGTTAGATCCCTTGCTGCAAATCAGGTACTCAGTAATAACAGGGTTAAATCCCTCAGCTGCAGTTCTGTGGTCTGTAGTTGTTCTCCTCCTAGCGCTTTCTTATCTCAAATAATCATCAGGGAGGCTGTTGAGCAGGTATGTCTAATTAGACTCAAAGGATTCTGGTAGCTGTAGTGAAAACGTTTTTTCTGTTCAGGTGACCAGCAACCGACACCCCTCCAAAGCACAGGTCCTTCCCAAATTTGGGGGAGGGGAGAGAACCATCTTTATGGTTCTCCAAAGTGGGGCACAGTCACCCCGTGGCGCTGCCTCTGGAGCCCGGGACTCCCATAGCATTCAGTACAAAATAGAAGGTGGGTGAGGCGCGCACTCCCGGTCCTGGTCAATTGAACCTGTTGCAAAAAATATAGTAAGTAGCTGGGTCAAATCCCAAAATGGACAAATATTCACAGGGTTAGATCCCTTCTGCTGCAAATCAGGTACTCAGTATTAACAGGGTTAGATCCCTTGCTGCAAATCAGGTACTCAGTAATAACAGGGTTAAATCCCTCAGCTGCAGTTCTGTGGTCTGTAGTTGTTCTCCTCCTAGCGCTTTCTTATCTCAAATAATCATCAGGGAGGCTGTTGAGCAGGTATGTCTAATTAGACTCAAAGGATTCTGGTAGCTGTAGTGAAAACGTTTTTTTCTGTTCAGGTGACCAGCAACCGACACCCCTCCAAAGCACGAGTCCTTCCCAAATTTGGGGGAGGGGAGAGAACCATCTTTATGGTTCTCCAAAGTGGGGCACAGTCACCCCGTGGCGCTGCCTCTGGAGCCCGGGACTCCCATAGCATTCAGTACAAAATAGAAGGTGGGTGAGGCGCGCACTCCCGGTCCTGGTCAATTGAACCTGTTGCAAAAAATATAGTAAGTAGCTGGGTCAAATCCCAAAATGGACAAATATTCACAGGGTTAGATCCCTTCTGCTGCAAATCAGGTACTCAGTATTAACAGGGTTAGATCCCTTGCTGCAAATCAGGTACTCAGTAATAACAGGGTTAAATCCCTCAGCTGCAGTTCTGTGGTCTGTAGTTGTTCTCCTCCTAGCGCTTTCTTATCTCAAATAATCATCAGGGAGGCTGTTGAGCAGGTATGTCTAATTAGACTCAAAGGATTCTGGTAGCTGTAGTGAAAACGTTTTTTTCTGTTCAGGTGACCAGCGACCGACACCCCTCCAAAGCACAAGTCCTTCCCAAATTTGGGGGAGGGGAGAGAACCATCTTTATGGTTCTCCAAAGTGGGGCACAGTCACCCGGTGGCGCTGCCTCTGGAGCCCGGGACTCCAATAGCATTCAGTACAAAATAGAAGGTGGGTGAGGCGGGCACTCCCGGTCCTTGTCAATTGAACCTGTTGCAAAAAATATAGTAAGTAGCTGGGTCAAATCCCAAAATGGACAAATATTCACAGGGTTAGATCCCTTCTGCTGCAAATCAGGTACTCAGTATTAACAGGGTTAGATCCCTTGCTGCAAATCAGGTACTCACTAATAACAGGGTTAAATCCCTCAGCTGCAGTTCTGTGGTCTGTAGTTGTTCTCCTCCTAGCGCTTTCTTATCTCAAATAATCATCAGGGAGGCTGTTGAGCAGGTATGTCTAATTAGACTCAAAGGATTCTGGTAGCTGTAGTGAAAACGTTTTTTTCTGTTCAGGTGACCAGCAACCGACACCCCTCCAAAGCACAGGTCCTTCCCAAATTTGGGGAAGGGGAGAGAACCATCTTTATGGTTCTCCAAAGTGGGGCACAGTCACCCCGTGGCGCTGCCTCTGGAGCCCGGGACTCCCATAGCATTCAGTACAAAATAGAAGGTGGGTGAGGCGCGCACTCCCGGTCCTGGTCAATTGAACCTGTTGCAAAAAATATAGTAAGTAGCTGGGTCAAATCCCAAAATGGACAAATATTCACAGGGTTAGATCCCTTCTGCTGCAAATCAGGTACTCAGTATTAACAGGGTTAGATCCCTTGCTGCAAATCAGGTACTCAGTAATAACAGGGTTAAATCCCTCAGCTGCAGTTCTGTGGTCTGTAGTTGTTCTCCTCCTAGCGCTTTCTTATCTCAAATAATCATCAGGGAGGCTGTTGAGCAGGTATGTCTATTTTGGGATTTGACCCAGCTACTTATTATATTTTTTGCAACAGGTTTAATTGACCAGGACCGGGAGTGCGCGCCTCACCCACCTTCTTTTTTGTACTGAATGCTATGGGAGTCCCGGGCTCCAGAGGCAGCGCCACGGGGTGACTGTGCCCCACTTTGGAGAATCATAAAGATGGTTCTCTCCCCTCCCCCAAATTTGGGAAGGACTTGTGCTTTGGAGGGGTGTCGGTTGCTGGTCACCTGAACAGAAAAAAACGTTTTCACTACAGCTACCAGAATCCTTTGAGTCTAATTAGACACTCCTGCTCAACAGCCTCCCTGATGATTATTTGAGATAAGAAAGCGCTAGGAGGAGAACAACCACAGACCACAGAACTGCAGCTGAGGGATTTAACCCTGTTATTACTGAGTACCTGATTTGCAGCAAGGGATCTAACCCTGTTATTACTGAGTACCTGATTTGCAGCAAGGGATCTAACCCTGTTATTACTGAGTACCTGATGTGCAGCAGAAGGGATCTAACCCTGTGAATATTTGTCCATTTTGGGATTTGACCCAGCTACTTATTATATTTTGTGCAACAGGTTTAATTGACCAGGACCGGGAGTGCGCGCCTCACCCACCTTCTTTTTTGTACTGAATGCTATGGGAGTCCCGGGCTCCAGAGGCAGCGCCACGGGGTGACTGTGCCCCACTTTGGAGAATCATAAAGATGGTTCTCTCCCCTCCCCCAAATTTGGGAAGGACTTGTGCTTTGGAGGGGTGTCGGTTGCTGGTCACCTGAACAGAAAAAAACATTTTCACTACAGCTACCAGAATCCTTTGAGTCTAATTAGACACACCTGCTCAACAGCCTCCCTGATGATTATTTGAGATAAGAAAGCGCTAGGAGGAGAACAACCACAGACCACAGAACTGCAGCTGAGGGATGTAACCCTGTTATTACTGAGTACCTGATTTGCAGCAAGGGATCTAACCCTGTTATTACTGAGTACCTGATGTGCAGCAGAAGGGATCTAACCCTGTGAATATTTGTCCATTTTGGGATTTGACCCAGCTACTTATTATATTTTTTGCAACAGGTTTAATTGACCAGGACCGGGAGTGCGCGCCTCACCCACCTTCTTTTTTGTACTATTCCTATATAACTTGACCTTTCCCTCCCTTGTAAGAAATTGATAGAGTATCCCTAGTGTGTGGTTTTCACTGTGCCGTTTTGCTCAGTTTTCACTCTGGTTCACTTGGTCTACAATTTAACTAAGGTTTGTGTATATTTTTCCTCTGACTTATTTAACTTGCTTTAAGAACTGTAATAGATGTGTTTAACTAGAAGTCTATAAAATAAATATATATATACTTTTTAATATAAAGCTTTGCTCAGTGTTTCCTTGTGCCATAGTACTGTAGGGCTATTGTGTAAACCCTGAATACTGCTCATCTCCCTCTTGAGATAAGTCTGACTGCTCAGCCACAGCTACCAACTAAATCTTTGTGGTACAGACTGATACCAGAGGGGCTTTATTGCTCTCACCTAATCTTGTGTAGTGCTCCCTAAGGGAACTGCACAGGATTCTGCCTGACACTGGTGTTCAGCGGTGAGGACAAAAGTATTGGATTTACATTTTAGAGTTCTGCTAGTACCTTGGTTCAAATAACCACAAGGCTAACTATCACAAAAAGTTTATTTTAAACAAAAGTCAAAAATATGGAAAGTTACAGCCAGGAGACCCTCCTTACTAATACTGCTGATTATTTAAGGGATCTGTGTAGACAGAAAGGTCTTCCTGTCAAAGGCAAGAAATTCGAAATGATTGATAGACTGTTAGAGAAACAAAGTCTGGACAGTGGTGCTGTAGGGACCACTACCCCAGCAAATGTAGCAAACCTTGAGGAAAATAATATTGAAGATGTTATTGTTGAAACAGATGAGGAAGAGGAGGAGAATAGTGTCACCCCTTCTGGGCCTCTACCTGCTCAAAGACCTCAACCTGTGGCTACTGGACCCTTATCAGGTCCCACATTAAGTCCTGAATTTATCTCACTAGAAAAACTGAGACTTGAACTAGAATTCAAAGGAATTAGTGCCCAAACTCAACAGAGACATCAAGAACTAAGGCTCAAAGAAATGGAGCTCAATCATGAGCTTGAGATGAAGAAATTGTCGTTGGAAAATGCTTCTCTCCCCGAATCCTCTAGATCTTCCAGTCCAAAAAGACCCTGGATGCCTATACAGATTGTGGGTATTTATGAACCTAAATTGGATGTGTTGGATTGGTTGTCTCTGTTTGAATATAATCATGGGCTCCAGAACATCACAGGAAATGACTTACTCACCTGGTTGTTCTCTAGGCTTCCCCCTGTTACAACTGATGTGGTAATGGAGTTGGGGGAGGTGTATAGGATGGATTATGAATGTGTAAAGCTAGCTTTGATAGCTAGATTTGGGAAGACTCCTTCCCAGTACCTAAAGAGGTTTAGGACCCTCAAGAAGCATGATAGTACCCCTTGGGCTACTTGGGTGAATGAGTGTTTGAAGAACCTAGAGGGATAGATTAAGGGTTATAGCGTTAACACTTATGAAGGAATGAAAAATCTTGTAATGATGGAGTCTATCTATGATGCCTGCTCTCCTGAGTTCAGACAGCACTTAGCTGATTCAAAAGAACTGGATTCTAAGAAGCTAGCTAAGGCTGCTGACTTGTGGGTTGCCAACAGGGCTACTCACAAAGATTCAGGGGTAACTCAGAAAAAAGATGAGGGAAAGCAGCCTAAGAAAGACACCAAAGAGAATTCAAATAATTCCAATTCCAAAGAGGGCCCCATACAAAATTCTAAGAGTAAGCCACAAGGGAAACCTAATCAGGCTAGTGCACCTTCTGGTCCCAGACCAGAAGGAGGTCAGAACAAGCCACCATTCATAAAGACATTTGGAAAATGTTATGTTTGTGGCTCTACTGGCCATGTGAAAGGGGATCCCGGATGTAAGGGTAAACCTTCAGGGGTCCACACTGTCTCCTTAGCTTTCGCTCCAGAGGAGGAAGTACATATGGCCAGTGGAAACTTTCAACTACTAGCTGAAGACCCCATTGGATTCTCAGCTAGTGTATCTTTAGTCTCTCTAGGATTGTGGGAACAACAGAATTTAGATGTGTATAATTCTATCCCTCCTAATACTAAAGAGTATTATAAAGACAGTGGCCCTCATTACGACCCTGGCGGAAAGTGACTGACCGGACCGCCACAGCGTAAATAGCGTTTCCGCCATTGCACGATGGAGCAAAGTGCGGCCCATTCCGACCCATCGGGCACGAGCACCACGGCATGGCGGAAGTGCAAAGTCCGCGATGGCGGAAATGACCCCAAAACGGCCCACACCGCCGCCGTACGGCGCCCTAGGTGCAATACCGCCACCCATCTTAGCGGACACCGCAGTGAGCGCCAACCGGAAAGTACGGTGACCGTAAATATACGGAAACGGAAGTAAAAACATGGGCCCTGAACGGGAAACAACACGCCGTACACCTATAAAACCACAAAATCCACACAACCACTAAAAACACTACCCTGAGACACATCCCAACCCGTCATCCACCCTAGTGAAACCAAGAAAAATGGGAAAAGTAGCGAAGAAAGCGTGCGACCGCAAGCGGCAGGTCCACTTCTCCCGTGAGGAACTCACCGTGCTTACAGAGACCCTCCAGGAGAATGCCGCCGCCGCCGTCTTCTCCACGCAAATGACCAGGACGGCACTTGCGAACAAGAAGGCCATATGGGCCCTGGTGGCACAGCGGGTAAGTGCGGTGGGGACCGCACCCCGCAACCCACAGCAATGCAGAAAGCGATGGGACGACCTGCGGATACGCGTCCGTAGCATACTTTCTGCCAACCGCAACATTGCCACAGCCACCGGGGGAGGATCGGAATCACCCATCAAGTTGACCCCCTGGGAAGAAATCTGTGCCTCCACCATTGGAATGGAGAGCATAGAGGGAGTCGGAGGGATGGAGAAAGGAGTGCAGACATCCGGAGAATCCGGTAGGTGGCCCAAATAAAACCATGCCAAATCCACAATGTCCAATCATGTGAATCACATGTGTCCACATAGCGCAACAGCAACACATGACCAGGAGAACGTCCACACACATTGGCCTGATAGCGCACTTTAAAACTCACAATAAATACATAAATAATTAAAAACCCCCAAAACACCCACTACACGTGCAGCAGGCACACCCTAACTGCAGGCTGCCAAACAACTGCACCCTCACTCCACACACAAATGAAAGCACCTCCAAGGCCCCGACCCAAATCACCCTCAGGTACCACCCCAATGCATGTGATACATTGGCATTCCAATTCCCACAGACCCATTAATAACGCTCGCCCTCCTTTACTCCACCACAGGGTCCGATCCAAACGACGAGCTTCAGGACACCCCTACCAGCACACCTGCAAAGAGGGCCAAGACCAACGGCCAAAGACCCTCCACCTCAGCTGCACGCATCAAGACACGGCAGCAGCACAAATCAAGTGGCAGCACAGAGGAGGGAACATCAACAGGCACCCCAGCAGCCAGCATGCCCACAACAGCAGCACCACAGGTCCCCCCAATGGATGCCACAGAAGGCACTGCCTCTGGTGGCAGCAGCACCATAGGTGACACCCCATTAATGGCAGCATGCTCCGACACAGAAGACGGGGATGTCGAAGTCAGATCCATCCATGACCTGTCCCAATCCCCCTGTCTGTTCCATCCCGTACACCATGAGGATACCACGCAGGGGCACCCACAAGACGACGACTGGCCATCCCCCACAAGCCCTGTGGCAAGGCAACATGAGGCGAACAGCCACTCTGTGACACCACCGCAAATGGCCATGGCCCAGCAGAGGCAACAGTCCCTCGACCAGTTAATCGTGCAACAGCAGCAACTGGCCACGCTCCTCAAGGACCATGCCGATGAATGTGGGGGCACTAAGGCAGACATAGAAACATCAACTGAGACACTTAGGGCAGAAATGGAGAGAAGTACAGAGACACTAAGGGCACAAATGGAGAGTAGCACCGAGTGCCTGAGAGTACAAATGGAGAGTAGCACCGAGAGCCTGAGAGTCCAAATGGAGAGAAGCACCGAGAGCCTGAGGGGGGAACTGCATGCGACGTCCAAAGACGTATGTGCCGAACTTGCCGCAGTGCGCCGTGTGCTCACTGAGCTCTCACAAACCCTTAGGGACATGCATGGACTTGAGCAGGCAGAGACATCATCCGTTGCAAGTTCCGTCCAGGGCAGCCCCCAACGTAGATCTGGGAGGAACCTGCGCTCCACAGGCAGGGGTGCCCCTGATACCCGCAGAGGGGGCTTGCAATAGCGACTGCCCACTGACAATGAGAATCTTTGGACACTGGTGTTCGGGGGGGAGGTAGGAGGGTGGAGGGGGTGTGTTGGGCTCACTTGGGTGGCGGGTCGATAGGGTGTTCAACATGATATCACATATGCCATAAACAATGCACGATCAACCAATGAGATGTGTGGACAATGATCTTTGTGTACTAGGCCATCATAGGCGTACAGTCCATATTGTGCATCTACCAGACACACACAGTGCCACGAGTCCCGTGTCCATGTATCAGCCACCAGGCGTGAGTGCTAGAAGCATGCATCAATGAGATGCTGACGAATGTCACGGCCCTCCTTTGCCTCGCGGACTCCTTGAGGTGCTGCCACATCCCCACCCTCATCATGACCATCATCAGGTGCTTGCAGTTCTGCGTCAGGGGGCATGGGCACATTTCTACGTACGCACATGTTGTGTAGCATGACACATGCCATCACCATCTTTGCAACCTTCTCATGGCGGTACAGGAGTGCCCCGCCAGACCTGCTGAGGCACCGGAAACGAGTCTTCAGTAGGCCGAATGCCTGTTCAATGACTACACGGGTACGTGAGTGGGCATGGTTGTAGTCCTCCTCATGCTGGTCCCGTGGGTTCCGGACTGGTGTGAGGAGCCATCTCTTCAGTGGATATCCGGCATCACCTGTATGTGGACGATAAACGAATTATGTGGAATGCCATTGCTACGTACGCACCCCCCCCCCTTCCTGCCAGGTCATTGCCGCATCACATACCCCACATCATCATGCATGAAATGAGACTCACCGAGTAGCCAGGATCTGTACCCTGCGTGTCGCTCCATGTAGCGTGGTATTGTTGAGTTCCTCAAGACCATAGAATCATGGGTTGATCCAGGGAATCGGGCACAACAATGTGTAATGATCCTGTTGGAGTCACACACCATTTGTACATTCAGAGAATGAAATTGTTTTCGGTTGCGGTACTGGGCCTCCATGGCATGTGGGACGACCAATTCCACATGGGTGCAGTCGA
Source organism: Ambystoma mexicanum (assembly GCF_040938575.1). Taxonomy (NCBI): domain Eukaryota; kingdom Metazoa; phylum Chordata; class Amphibia; order Caudata; family Ambystomatidae; genus Ambystoma; species Ambystoma mexicanum. The sequence goes on along the minus strand of NC_090931.1, from coordinate 1,520,181,617 downwards.
TGGCACCAAGGCAACCCGGTATGCCGCCAAGTGCATGGAATCCCACTTTTGTGTTGGTAATTTCCTGCTCCGAGCGTGGTAGAGAGATGTAGTCGTCTGCGTGCTGCAGGAGGGCATCGAGCACTTGCAATAGTGTCCGTGAGAACAGTGGCTGAGAAATGCCATGCAACTGTCCGACTGTGTGCTGGTAGGTGCCTGTGGCCAGGAAGTGGAGTACAGACACCACCTTCAGTAGGGGTGGGATGGCGGTTGGGCTATCTATCATGCTGACAAGGTCAGCCTGTGTCATGTCCACAATGGCGGCTATGGTGTCCCGGTCCAAACGGTAGAGGGTGTGGATCTGCTCATCAGTGAGGTTGAACGGATGTGCTCGGAGGCGTGGGATTGCGGGCTGCCTGCGTGGTGGTAGTGGCTCTGCTGGCGGCCCTTGCTGGCCCTGCCTTGCCCTCCTCCTCCTCCTGCGTCTCCTCCGTGCGGCCGGTTGTAGTTGGTGTTCGTCTTCTTCTTGGAGTTGGAGTACTTGCAGTGCTATCAGGTCCCCCAGGGCCAACATCGCGAGTCCTGCCGGTAGCATTTCGGAGTGGGTGTGGTTGTGGGAGGAGACTGGGTGTGCAATTTATGTGTTTTCAGGCTGTATGGCCTCCACCTGTGGTGATTCATTCCACCTGTGCAAGCTGCTCTCCCCTTTGGCCGAGCACGTCCCGCACACAACGCTGCAATTCGAGGAATGGCATCTTGCTATTACAATCATGTATTTGTACCCGATGGCCGTGTAACATTGGTTGATATGTTCATTCGGCTATGGTCCCATTGTTTCACATACAATCTTTGCAGTCGCGAACAGACTTGTGAAGGGTCAGTGGAACGTAGTACTCGAGTAACGGTGGACCCTCATGCATCACTGTACCGAGTTGCAACGACGGGCGGGGCGTCCCATTTGTGAGTGAAGGCAGTTGCCATTTTCACACACAGCCGCACTAGATGGATTAATTTGTGATTTCAAGCGGCCACAGATGCCTTTTCGACGTGATGTTGCAAATGATGAATTCGAAGGGCGGCGCTTTCGGTTATCAGCTAGCGGCGAGGAGATGCCCACAGGTCTGACTGCAAATATAACGTTCTATTGTTCAATGTCCTTGGGACAGGGGCCATGGCGAGGATGCAATGATTGATATGAATAGTTTGGGATGCGCAATAGCGAAGTGGACGATGAGGCCGGACGTTCCCAAATACATGTTACTTCACAACACTGGAATTACGGGCTGGGGCACAGTGGATTTTGCAGGCTGCATAATGCACAGACTCAATGGATATTTCTAATGTTATGTGAGTAAATATTCAGGCGTTTTTATACCGGGATGAGGGAATGATGAATGGATGCATGGACAGATGATTTGATACAGTGTTTGCCATGTACAGGGCTTCTTGGAATCTGTCCGCCTCCCCTGCGCTATGTGATGCAGGGCTGCCATAGTGGGACCATCGTCTATCTGGCCTTGTTGAGCCCTCCCTGTCTCGACGCGCCCTCAGACACTTGTGTCCATGCACGTTACCAATCCCATCTGATGGATTCTGTTTTCACAGACGCATGCACAGGTACACTCGTTTGTGATGGTGTTTACACCTGGATATAGATAGTTATGAGTCGCAAGTGGTTTTGGGGTGGTGATGATCCTTTGGAGTGGGCTAGCATGCATATGGCTGTGGATTTAGTGTGATCATTGAAGTGAGTTGTTCGAATGTAGTTCTGATGGCCATTCTGTTCTTTTTCTTTTCTTTTGGTTGACAGGTATCTCCTCCGCTTTTGCCACTGCCATCTGTATGCCACTCCTGCAGATGGCTTTTACTCCCGACACCTGCTGCTTCGTGTTAATCAGTGGAGCAGCATTACGATCTTATGGGACGATCGCCAATGGGCCACATGCCCTTTCGCAGTACTAGTGGCTCGGAGCAACATTTCGGCCTTTCAGCTGGACTAGTGCCTCCCCATTGGGACGGCCCTGCGGTTCTGTGCGCTTCCATGTTGCCTTTTCGTACGAGAATGTGGCCCTGTGTACCATGAAGGAACAGGGCGTCACACAAGAAGTAGCTGGTCATTTCTTGCGGATGCAGCCCACAATGGTGAAATGTGTTTTGGAGTTCATGGCCTAATGGCTGTATGGGCTTGGTGAATTTGTTGTGCATTAAATTTCTATTCTGATATGGGCCGTGTAGCGTTCTTCTTTGCAAGTGATGTGGCATATTCCTATTTGGGGAGCGATGTATTGTGAGGAGATCTGCATTGGGTTCCAGCTTCGGAGTATAGTTGCGTGGTACTGTGCTGGGCGCGTTTGCCTACGAAGCCCAGTGAGGTCAGGGAAGTGGGCTGCCAATATGACTGTTTGAATGATGTCATGCTCAGGGGCGGGGGATTAGGTTTTGTGTAACAGATGCCGGTCAGCCAGGTGGACTGGTGGAATGATGTGATTTTCGGAATATTGCTGGTCACAGGTGCCTGTGTTTGCGTGCGTTTCTTGGTGGGGGACTGAGGTCATGTCCATTGGAATGGCTTCTGTATTCGTGCCATCTGTGCCCTGCAGCTCCCATTGGCCCCTCTTGAGATTCTTTTGTTCGTTGGCATGCATGGGTGACTTGTACATTTCACTGGCTGCATTGTGACTTCATTGCACCTACGGGGAGTTGTACTATGTGGCCAGGGAGCGGTGTACAGGCACTCAGTGGGGCCGTTTACGGTTGATTCGCGATGCCGTACTTCTCACCATGGCGGAATGGTACTTTCCGCCGTGCTTGATGGCGTTAGGTACATGTCCGCTAGGGTCGGAATTCGCGTACCCTTGCGCCATGGTGGTATTTACGGTTTGGCATGGCGCGCGCGCGCGTACTTGGTGCAGTTAGCGTTGGCGTTCACTACGGTGTCGCTAATGGCATCGTACTTGGCGGTGACGGGTCATAGTCGCACCGAGCGCTATTCGATGGCGGTATTGCATTTCCGCCATCGTTTTTCGATTTCCGCCAGGGTCGTAATGAGGCCCAGTGTCCTAGTCAATGGTCAGGAGACCCCTGCCATTAGAGACACTGGGGCCAGCATAACTGTGGTGGACAAATCTTTTTTCAAGGTGGAGGATGTTGCTAAGGCACCCAAATGCCTCACCAAGTTAGCTGGAGGGCCTGTGCAGATGCTTCCCCAATTACCAGCTCTCATCCAGTGCAATGAAATGACTGTCAGGATATCTGTGAGTGTACAATCTGAAGTACCAGGAAGGGGTGCTGTTGGGCAATGATCTGAAAGACCTGGGAGTAGTGTCAAGTACTCCCAGACCTCCTAGTAAGAGATTACAGGAGCTTACCAGACCTGCAAGGGAGAGGACCTTGAGGGGCTCTCCTGAGGAGATGATAGAAAAAGAAATCACTCCTATTCCACTGGAGTTACTAACTGCTATTTCAAAGCAACCAGAAGCAAAGGGGAAACCCAAGACTTCAAAGAAGAAACCAGCAGAAGGCACTCCAGTGCTTCCAACCAGGAGATCTCCTAGGTTGTCAAAAATCACACCTGTGATTCCTCCCCCAGCTGAGGCTGAGAGTGAGGTACAACCCTGTGTGGTTGAACTAGAGCCTGAGGACTCAGATCTAGTAGGAGGCCAGGAACTCATTGGAGATCTTGATCCTGTGGACCATCCTGAGCTGCAGTCTTTACTGGCAGAAGGTGGCCCCAACAGGGCAGACTTCAGTAAGGGACAAAGAGAATGTCCAACCCTGGAAGGTCTTCGCCACTAGACAGCTTCTCAGCTTGAAGGGCAAGAGCCTGGGAAGTATAGGTTACACTGGGAAGATGGCCTCTTCTATAGTGAACCAACAGAGTCAATCCCTGGAGACTACAAAAGACTTGTAGTGCCTCAAGCAAACCAACTCCAATTCTTGCAACTAGCCCATGAGATACCTTTGGCTGGTCACTTGAGTTTCAAGAAGACCAAGGAAAGGCTCTCTCTCTACTTTTATTGGCCTAATATGGGGGCTGAGGTGGATAAGTATTGCAAGAGTTGCCACACTTGCCAAACCTCTGGTAAAAGTGGTTCCAAGAACGTGGCACCTTTATTGCCTCTCCCTGTGGTGGGAGTACCATTTGAGAGGGTAGGAATTGACATTGTAGGTCCACTTGATCCAACTTCTTCAGGCAAATGGTTTATCCTTGTTGTAGTAGACCATGCTACTAGATACCCTGAAGCAATTCCTATGAGGACTGTTACAGCTCAGACTGTAGCTAAGCCCATCCTTGGTATTTTTACCAGGGTTGGGTTTCCTAAGGAGGTAATATCCGACAGGGGGTCAAATTTTATGTCCCACTACATGAAGGCCATGTGGAGAAACTGTGGAGTTACCTACAAGTTCTCAACAGCATACCACCCTCAGACAAATGGATTGGTAGAAAGGTTTAATAGGACCCTGAGAGCATGATAGGAGCTTTAGAGGACCCCCTTAAGAAAAAGTGGGATCTTCTACTGCCATGCCTTCGCTTTGCATATAGAGATGTCCCTCAGGAGGGAGTGGGTTACAGTCCCTTTGAACTTCTCTATGTCCATCCGGTCAGAGGTCCATTGGCCCTGATCAAGGAGGGGTTGGAGTGTGCTCCTTCCCCCAAGCCAGTCAGAGTCACTGACTATGTGATAGGACTCCGGAGGATAATGTCACACATGATGGCTGAGGCAAGTGATAACTTGAAAGCAGGTCAGGCTGTGGTCAAGCATTGGCATGACCAGAAGGCCAACATGGTTGAGTTCGCTCAAGACCAGCAAGTTCTTGTTATGGTCCCAACAAGGCAGAGGGCCTTACAGGACAAATGGATGGGACCCTTCAAGGTTGTGGGAAAACTTGGAGAGGTGAACTATCTGGTGGACTTAGGCAATCCTAAGGAGGCTCCTAGAGTGTTTCACACCAATGTTCTAAAAGCTTATGTCTCAAGACCAGAACTGGGAGCTTTGCTTCTAGCTTCAGCTCAAGAGCAAGAGGAGAGTGAACCTCTACCTGACCTCCTCAGAGGCAAACCTTTAGATGAGAAAATAGAAGGAGTTAATCTCTCTTCTAATCTGACCCCTGAGCAACAGGAGGAGTGCAAAGTGTTGTTAAATCAATTTTCCCCTCTGTTTTCTCCAGCACCAGGCTTGACCCCTTGGGGCCAGCATGATATCAATACTGGTGACTGTTTACCTGTCAAAAGCAGAGGCTACAGGATGTCAGAAAATGTCAGAACCCACATCAAAGGAGAGGCCAACAAGATGCTTGATCTCGGGGTAATAGAGCCCTCTACTAGTCCATGGTCTAGCCCAGTTGTGTTAGTACCAAAGGCAGGATCCAAGGAGTTGAGATTCTGTGTGGACTTTAGAGCTCTAAATGCAGTCACTAAGACTGATGCCCATCCTTTGCCAAGGACAGATGAGCTGGTGGATAGACTTGGCTCAGCCAAGTTCCTCAGCACATTTGATCTCACGTCAGGCTATTGGCAAATAGCCCTGACTGACCATGCCAAGGAGAAAACAGCATTCTCCACCCCAGTTGGCTTATACCAGTTTAAGGTTATGCCTTTTGGATTAAAAAATGCACCTGCTACATTCCAAAGGATGGTTAATCAGGTTCTGAATGGGATGGAGGACTTCTGCATGGCATACTTGGATGACATTGCAGTGTTCAGCCCTACTTGGAAAGAACATGTTGACCACCTAGGATATGTTTTGCATGCTCTGGAACAGGCCCATCTGACCATAAAGGCAAGTAAATGTCAAATTGGTCAGAGTAAAGTGGTCTACCTTGGGCATGAGTAGGAGGTGGTGAAATAAGGCCTTTGCTCAGCAAGATTGAAGCTGTGCAAAATTGGACAACCCCTTCTACTCAAACCCAGGTGAGAGCCTCCCTAGGCCTCTCTGGGTATTACAGGAATTTCATTGAGAACTATGGATCCATAGCTTCTCCACTGAATGTAATCTCTTTGTCAGGGTAGCCGGTCCAAGTTGCCCCCGTAGTGTAGACGAAGAGTTCTACCCTGCAATGTAACCCTGTGTCTGGATGCAAATGAACCAGCACCAGGGGTCAATTGCATGGAAGAATGGACCCAAACGCGTTGCAGAGGACTCCCTTCTTGGAAGGAGACGAATTCCCAGGTGACACCCTTTTGCTCTGCAATAACATCAACATCAAAGAAAAATCCGGAACAATTCTGTCACAATAAACCAAAACACAGAAATCTTAGTACTTACAAAATACCAGGGTGAATAGGGAAAAACAGGAATATGGACAGACACTTCTTACCATGGGATGGGTGGATGATATTCCGAATAGTGCAAATGCACCCAGTAAGACCGCCAGGTACAGGGGTTGTTGGGACTATTCCCGCCGGCACGCGGACGCCTATGGATAGGAAGTCCAACAAGGAATACCCAACGAAACGAGGACGCTCCACCCTCACCCTGTGATGGTACGCCAGCAGTCTCTAGTCCGTACTAGGGTGAGGAGAGGAGGAAGGCACCGGCAGTCTTTTGGGGCACTTGCAGTCGTGTGGATCCCAAAGAATAGAAAGCAATCCAATGAAGTCCGGGTCGGTAACGGGCTGGAGACCAACTGTGATGAATCGTGAGGCAATAGCAGTCCAGAGGGCAGTCCGGGTCCGTAATGGGCTGGCAACCAACTGTGATGAATCGTGAGACAATAGCAATCCAGAAGGCAATCCGGGTCAGGAACGGGAAATGTTTAACAATGACAAGGCGTGAGGCAGCAGATAGTCCTGGGGGAGTTCTGAATAGTCAGCGGGAGAAGACACAGCAAGAATGAGGCCTGTAGCAGTTCTGAAGGGCATTTCCAAAAAGGTAACAGGAAATCAACAGGCGAGAGAGAAGAACACAATGGATGGGTAAGGCAGGGCGGGAGTACACGAAGGGAAGGCTTGACTTTCGTGAAACCAAGATGCAGAAACTCAGAAGGGAATTTGAAAGGCAAGGCAGGAACAATAAAAGGTCAAAAGCAGAAAAAGAGTCTTGAATCCAAAAGACGTAGCGTACTTCAAGTAAAATCAGAAGCAACAAACTGACTTCACGCTAGAGTTTATCAAGCTACAGACACATGACCATAACGTGCGTCTGACGTAGAGGGATTCAGTGTCCCTGCCCCAATTTCCATGGCAACCGCCACCGTGACCAGGCAGAAGGAAAAGTGTTCACGAACTTGGTGCAGCAGTGTGTTAACCTTCTTTTTGTTTTACGAGGAGGAGAACGAAACTGTAACAATGAGGGATGTTGTAAAGAACGCATTCCGGAATGCCCCGGTTGTGTCTGACAAGACGAGGACGGCACTTGCCTTGTACGATTTGGAACACGCCCAGCTCGATTCCTGACACTCTTCTCCTAAGTTCCCTAAAAAGATCAAATGGAATGAGGAGTGCAATCAGGCCTTTGAAAGCCTGAAGAAAGCCCTTTGTCAAGCTCCAGTTCTCAGAGCTCCTGATTACCACCAACCCTTCATTGTACAAACAGATGCTTCCAATATAGGTATAGGTGCAGTACTCAGTCAACTGGATGAGAAAGGTAGGGAGCACCCCATTTGCGTCATCAGTAGGAAACTGAAGGAACCTGAGACAAGGTGGGCAACTATTGAGAGAGAATGTTTTGCCATTGTGTGGGTTTTGAAGAAGTTCAGACCATACTTGTATGGATCTACTTTCATCATTCAAACAGACCACCAACCCTTGAGATGGTTGATGGAAATGAAAGGGGAAAACCCAAAACTGATAAAATGGTCAATCTGCCTGCAAGGGTTTGATTTTACCACTGAGCACAGGTCAGGATGTCACCACCAAAATGCTGATGGTCTCTCTAGGATGTTTTTAACCGAATAGAGGTAAGATCCTCCTGTCCCTTAGTCTGGGAGGGCGAGTGTTAGGGAGAATTCTCATTTTATGGCTAATTTCCCTTACCTATAGAGTCCCCCAGCAGCTTTGCTGGATTTGAAGGGTTTGTTTTTTTCTCCTGCTAAGAGTGAGACTCTTTTTCCCACTCTTAAGCATTTTTGCTATGTGTGTTCTAGGCTTTTTTTGTGTTTAATGCCTATGGAGTGGCTCTCCCCTCCATAGGAACCATCTTTATTCACATGTGTTACACAGCACCCTCCGTGCAGTGACACAGGGGTGTCATAGCGACCCCCAAACATAGACTCCATACCCTGGGACTGACTACTGTCTCCCAGGGCATGTAAAGACCCCATTGACGTTACTAGTCAATTTTTGTGAACTAAACCAGTACAACCCATCTTACTATGGAAGTACTAGGAAGGGTTAATAGCTTTTCCCTTATGTTCATTTTCGAGAGGGTACCGTACAGTCCCTCTCTCAAAAGTTTCTGGCTGGTGGCAGTGGTTACTACCAAAAATATTAAACCACAAATATTTTCCTATGGGATTTTTCCATTGTTCGAGTCTACCACTTTTTCTGACAGTCTCTAACATACCGCCGGTGTATTTTAATATTAACTTTACTCCAGTGGGTTTTATTTGCCAGAACTTTAATATAACTTTTTTCTCGTGTCTTTCTCTAAACTCCTAACCCAGGTCAGGGATCCTTTGTTTGTCCGTTTGGCGGGCTTCTACCGAGAAGCCCTCCTTTCGGCGCCACTGAGTCTGGGGTGGGTCCATTGTGTGGGAGGGGGAGTAGGACCCCTGGACAGGGTTGCCTCAGCAACCCATGTCGCACTCTATCCTGATAGGCTGGAGGGTCTCCCGCCAATATGACCACTCCACTGTGTGAGTGACAACTAGGCTGTATGAATGGGGATCTTTTTGCATAAAAGCAGGGTCCTGACGACTGGAAGAGCAAGACGTCGCCACTGGAACTAAGAAGCCGAAGAGGAGAGAAGCCAAAGACATCTGCAACGACTGAACCACCAGTGAAGCCCTGCTGCAGCGTCTCACCACTTTTCTCCACACGACGACAGGATATCTTCATCTGCAAGAGCCTTCTTCCCTTGAGCTGGTGGGGTCAACCAGTTTGCCAATCGCCTTCCCGGACCTGCCTTGGTCGAATCTCGCGTACCCTGTTCTCGGAGGCCGGATAGCCAGGCACCAGTCCACCAGGACCCCGATTTAAAGGAGCGTACCTATTATTCGTCGTCAGCACCGTGGCTGGTTTCATCCCTGGGTAGTGCAGTAACTTGAACCTTCCTCCACAACGAGAACCTCTCTTCCTCTGCTGGATCACCCGAACTGCAGGAACTACCAGGAACAACCGCCACCGCAGGAGCCACTTCTTCATTTTAAAGGTACATTGTTCCGCCAGGCCGCCCTTTCTTCACGGTAGCACTAAAGGTGTTTTAAATCCTACCTGTTGGGTTGGCCGCCCCTTTCTCTTAACAATGTCTTTAAACGTCTGCATCCACCTTTTCAAAATCGTTAACCAAAGACTTGACTGCAGCTACAAGAACATTTCGCTCCTGGGCCCTTGCCCTGTACCACTGACACTGGCACAAGCCTACTGACTCTGCCTACATTTGTTAGACCTGCCCTCTCTAGATTGATTCTCAACTAGAACTGTGTTGATGCACCTTCTTCTTATAATCACCCTTTTCTTCCCCTTTCTAAACCTTGTGAAGTGCCATTTTGCTCAGTTTTCATTTAAGTATTGCCTATACTGATGCACTGTCTTGCTTAATCTGGTTCACAAACCTATGGGAAGTGTTGCTAGGGTGTGTAAGAAGCTATTCCTATATAACTCGTGCTTTCCCTCCCTTGTCAGAAATTGATAGAGTATCCCTTGTGTGTGGTTTTCACTCTGCCGTTTTGCTCAGTTTTCCCTCTGGTTCACTTGGTCTACAATTTAACTAGGGAGTGTGTATATTTTTCCTCTGACTTATTTAACTTGCTTTAAGAACTGTGATAGATGTGTTTAACTAGAAGTGTATAAAATAAATATATATCTACTTTTTAATACAAAGCTTTGGTCAGTGTTTCCTTGTGCCATAGTACTGTAGGCCTATTGTGTAAACCCTGAATACTGCTCATCTCCCTCTTGAGATAAGTCTGACTGCTCAGCCACAGCTACCAACTAAATATGTGTGGTACAGACTGATACCAAAGGGGATTTATTGCTCTCACCTGTAGTCCTAATCTTGTGTAGTGCCCCCTAAGGGAACTGCACAGGATTTTGCCTAACATCTTACGTACGACCTGGTCTTCGTTTGAACTCCACTCGACATTGAAGACGGGATCTGTAACGGCAATGGAGGTGGCGGCGGTAGCGTCGATGATACTGTTTGTCCCACCCTCTCCCTCTCCCACTTTTTCTTTCCTTTCCTGTTAGCTAACGTGTGTTTGAAGATGCGCGTCGATTGCTGGCTGAAGGAGTCTGCCTCTAGCAGCTCTGCATCCGTAATGTCTGCATTACAGTTGGCAGCAAAATCAAAGTTCAAGTAAGTGCTTGGGTGAATGTTTGTTTGTGGCGCTGCTTGTTCACAACAAATGAAAGGTTCTCTAATGCTCATTATTCCGCGCTCACATTCACAGTTGCATGCGCATTCGCGCTTACTTGCTCTGTTGTTATGTGTCCTGGTTTCAGTTTCAGTCGTCGTTTCTTTGTGGTTACATCAATTGGATCTGCTTCCTCCACTTCTCCCAAGCGAGGATTCGCTCTAACAAAAAAAAAAATATATATATTTTAGTAGGGCAATATTGTACTATATTAATCGGGGATATTAGAGAGTTAATTAACTCTTTCTGGGGGCAGAGCATTTTATATGCACATTTTTTCTTTTTTGGGTTTACCATTGTAGGGGCATTTACCCAAGGGTAGGTACTGGCTCGGGGGCGTAGTTAGGTAGTTGTGCGGCTGAGGGGCATATTATAGGGTACGATGGTGGGCCTGGGGGCAAGTAAGAAGGGGCTGGTGGATGCCAGGGCTCTGAGGGAGGCGCTGGAAATAATTAGTAGGGCATCTAGGGCCCAGTTGGAAGGGGCAGTGGGGGATGTCACGGGAGAAGGGGAGGCAGGGGGGGGCAGGCTGCAGCATAGAGCTGCGGCTGATGGGGCTCTCGCGGCAATGGTGGCATGCACCCCCGCAGCGGGGAGAGGGGAGGTGTGGGAATCTAGGGGCAGGAAGTTGAGGAGGGATTTAGACAAGAGGGCGTCTGGGGGAGAAATGAGTTCGGGTGGGCATCCATTGAGGGAGGGAGTGAATGATAGCCCTAGGGGAGGTAGGGGTGTTCAAAAGGAGGGGGGTCAAGGTATCCCCGGTGGGGGCGGAGATAGGGCGCAGAAAGGGGGGACAGGGCAGAGGGGGGGAGGGGGTAAATACCTGCAGAAGAGTGCAGTTGGGAGAAGGAGGAAAAGATCCCCATCAATTGAGGAGGTGAGAGTGGGGCCCGGAATGGCCCCCCCGGTTAAGAGGAGTGAGGGCGAAGGGCGCTGCGCAGCTCCTGCTGTTCAGGTGGAGGTAGAGGGTTTTAGAACGGCCCCTCCCCAGTCAGCGCAAGGGGAGCCTAGAGGGTGCAGCACGGCCCCTAGCGATGAGGATTTCAGGTTGGAGGACGGCACGCCTCGCCCGAGAGAAGAGGACCAGGCAGGGGTTTCTGCGGCCCCACCGAGAAGACGTCAAAGGAGTGGCGGGGCGGACGCCCCGGGCTAGCAGGAGGAAGATCAACTCAACTCGGGCATGAGCTCGCATCCACAATGGTATTTGAGGGGTGATGAAGTTGGATTGGAGGGTTATGTGGGGCAGTGGGAGGTAGAAGGTTATAGGGCTTTAAGGGAAAGGGGTGAGGAGAGAACAACTTTGGGGAGGGATCCTGAAAGGCAGGTGCAGGGTGGTTGGGGGGAAAGAAGACGGGGGAACTATTGGCTGGGCGAGTCCGCTGACATGTTTTGTCCCCGCAGCAGGAGCCCTCTAAGAAAAGAGATGAGGAGCATCGGTGTGGACGCCAGACCGCAGACGGCCTGCGTGGAAAGAGGTGAGCGGGAAAGAGATTGGTCATCGGCATGGCAGAGAGGGGACACGAGAAGGGGGGCGGTAAATGAAAGTGAGGGACGGCAAGGGGTAAGGAAGGAAGTTGGGGTACAGGCCATTGGAGCCTCGGGGGATGAGAAGAGCATGTGCTCGGCGGAGGTCCAAACGGACAAGGTGGTGGAGCCATTGGTGCGCGAGGTGCAAGCTGGCAAAGAGAAGGAGGTTGAATTGAAAGGAAAAGAGAAAAAATTGCCATACAAGGGGATAACAAAGCCATTGGGGGCGCACTTGATGGCAGCGACCAAAGAAAAGATTCAGGCGGTGGGAATTTGTAGATGTTTTTAAATTGCTCCATAGGGAAGTGAGAGCAAAGGAGGGGTCTAAAGAAGAAGAGAGGGAACTGGCTTCGCATCCGAGGGTCCCGGTGACTATTGAGAATTGGACGTCGGCGTTTATCATTTATGCCAGTGTCTATTGTGAAAAATTCCCAGAGCGTTGTGTGGCCCTGCTTAAATATATGGATGTAATTAGGAAGGCTTTCACGAGTTTCGGGGGCTTCGCCTGGGTAAGGTATGATGAGGAATTTAGAGCGAGAATGGCAGAGGACAGTCAGGCGGTATGGGGGGAGATAGACATGGATCTTTGGCTGCAATGGATGGCTCCAACGAGGCCTGCCCCGACATTGCACACAGCAAGTGGGCTGCCTGTGCCTTTCCGGCCCTTTCTTGGTCGCCCCGCCCATGAGGCGGCGGGGGAGGAGGCAGAGGGCAGTCTACAGCAGCGTGTTGGGCGTTTAATAAGGACGGTTGCACAAGGACCCTGTGTAGGTTCAGGCACGAGTGTAGCAAGTGTGGAGGAAAACACCCTCTCACTCAGTGTTCCCAACAGGGAGACAGGGGGAGGGGGAGAGGTTCAGGTAGAGGGGTTGTGGGGAAAAGCTTTTACTCCAATTAAAGTGGGGGTGCTTGAAAAATGGTTGCAATTTTATCCGGACAGGGAAGGGGCTAAGAATTTGAGGGAGGGGTTTTGTCAGGGGTTCAGACTGGGGTACCAGGGCCCAAGGGTGCGTCGGTGGGCTGAAAATTTGAAGTCAGCCAGAGAAAATGTTGAGGTGGTAAGACAAAAGTTGAGCAAGGAAATAGCGGCAGGAAGGATAGTGGGCCCATTTGATGACCTGCCGGGTGATTTAGTTATATCCCCACTAGGGGTGGTGCCCAAGAAAGCTCCAGGGGAGTTCAGACTGATACAGAATGGGGGGTATGTCAGTTAATGATTTCATTGCCCCGGAAGAATGTGGGGTTGTGTATGCAAGTGTTGATCAGGCGGTGGAGCTGATAAGGAAGTAAGGGCAAGGGGCCTTCATGGCCAAGTGAGATATCAAGGCGGCTTTCAGGTTATTGCCGGTGCACCCAGAGGATTTTTGGTTGTTGGGTTTGCAGTTCGAGGACTGCATATACATAGACAAAGCCTTGCCAATGGGGTGCGCAATCTCCTGCGCTTTGTTTGAACGGTTCAGCTCCTTCTTACAGTGGGTTTTCTCATTCAGCTCGGGTTGGGAGAGGGTGCTGCACTATCTGGATGATTTTCTGTTCATTAGCGGGGCAGAAAGAGAGGAGGACTGCAAAGAAATGCTAAAGTTGTTTCAGGAGCTGATGGAGGAGCTGGGGGTGCCCTTAGGGGAAGACAAAACAGAAGGGCCGGCAGTGGTGTTGACATTCCTAGGAATTGAACTGGATTCCGTGGCCATGACCTCATGCTTGCCGCACGACAAGGTGAGCAAATTGATGGTACTGTTGGAAAAAGCGGTGGGGGCCAAGAAAATGATGCTGGTGGAGATGCAGAGATTGGTTGGGCATCTGAATTTTGCATGCAAGGTTGTGGCCCCAGGGCGGACGTTTTGCAGGAACATGGCAAGGGCTATGGCGGGAGCAAAGTGCCCACATCATCGGATAAGAGTATCGGGGGCAGTGAGAGAGGATTGCAGAATTTGGCTGCGATTTTTGGAGAGTTTCAACAGAGTGTCAATGTGGTTGCAGGGAGACCCGATGACATGGGAAGTTCAGATATTTTCTTATGCAGCAGGGGCAGGAGGTTTCGGAGTTTTTTTGGGGGGGGGGAAAGTGGTGTGCGGAGAAGTGGCCATCGCGGTGGTTGAAAGAGGGGAGGAGCATAGCGTTTCTTGAATTTTTACCCTTGCTGGTGGCAATGGAGTTGTGGGGAAAGGAGTTGCAAAATAAGAAGGTGAATTTCAATGTTGACAATGAAGGCGTGGTCCACGTGGTGAACAGGCAGTCAGCTAGGGATCAGAGGGTGGCAAGACTGATGAGAGAATTTGTTCTGCGCTGCATGGGATGGAATGTGGTGTTTAAGGCAACACATGTGCCAGGGAAGGATAATGGCATCGCTGATGCATTATCTCGTTTTCAATGGCAGAGATTCCGTGGATTGGCTCCAGACGCGGATCAGGAGGGACAGCAGATTCCGGAGGAGCGGTGGAAGATAGGAGGATGAGAGCGCTGGCTTTGGTGGAGGGTTCATTGGCCTCGGCATCCAGGGAGTCATATAGGAGGGTCTGGGAGGATTTTATAGAGGCGGGAGCTTGTAGTTGGAAGGGTAGATGGGATGCAGAAGAGCGGAGGAGGGATGATGTCATGAATTTCCTCCTGAGGTGCATAGATAAGCGCTGGTCAAGGGCAACTATAGCGGGGAAGTTAGCAGGGATCGCTTTTTATGGGAAATGGTTCTGGGGTTTTCAGCCAAGTGGTGGGGAAATGGCAAGTAGGATGTTGGAAGGATGGGCAAGGGAGAGTAAGATGGACAAGGATAAGAGGAGGCCGATATCGGTGGAATTGCTGAAACGGTTGATTGGGAGGGTAAGAGGAGTTTGCTGGTCTGTATGGGAAGGGGAAGGGGAGCTGTTTGCAACTTGTTTTATATGGTTATTCTTTGGGGCTTTCCAGGTTTCTGAGTTGGTAGGGGGAAAAGGGGTGTAGGGGGACTGCAATGGGGAGATGTTCGAATTACGGAAGAAGGCTTGGACATCAAGATTAAAAGGTCTAAGACGGATCAAAAGCGGAGGGGCTCATGGGTTTTACTGGGGCGGGGGAGCAAGGATTTATGCCCAGTCAGGCGGGCAGGGTGTGGAAGGAGCGTTGTGGGGGCAAGCCAGGCCTGGTTTTTCAGCATGTGGATGGGTCGCCGGTTTCAGCAGCACAAGTTTTTGGGGTATTACGGAAGGTTCTGGTAGTGGTGGGAGAAAGGGCAGAGAACTTTGGGACACATTCATTTAGGATGGACGCAGCATCTGAGGGTAATAGGTTGGGTTTTTCAGAAGACAAGGTGAAAGGTTTGGGGCGCTGGAGGTCCGGGAGATACAAGGGGTACGTCAGGGAGTTTGATGAAGGGGAATTGTGAAGGAAGGTGGGGGTTCTTGGGTGACAAATGCGTTCTGTTAGTATGCATTGATTTGTCAGTGATTTTGTCATTTCTTTTTCAGGTGCTGCGAGAAAGGAAGGGGAGTTGGCGCAAGTGTGGATTGTCGGCCATTCAATTGTTAAGTGGGCGGGGAAAGAAGCGGAGAAAAGGGTGCTGGGTAGGCAGTTGGGGTGTAGCTATAAGGATGTGGTGGTAAGATGGCACGGGCTAGGGGGTCTGCGCTGGGACCAGTTGCTTCCTATGTTGGCAGGGTTGCGGGAACGTTACGGGGCTCCAGAGGTGTTGATTATTCATGCTGGGGAGAATGACCTGGTAAGAGACACGGGGGTGGCTCTGCTAAGGAAAATGAAGAGAGATTTAGTCTGGGTGCGAGAAATGTGGCCTCAAGCTGCGGTGGTGTGGACTAAGTTGTTGCCGCAAAGGGTTTGGAGGGGAGCAAGAAGTGAGGGGGCAATAGAGCGGGCGAGGAAGGGGATAAATAGGGAAATGGTTAAGTTTTGTGCCTCGGTGGCGGTACAGGTCATGGACCATAAGGAAATAACATATGAAGGTCTCCTTATCTTTAGAGAGGATGGGGTACACTTGTCCATGTATGGGAATAATCATTACCTGGCGGACTTGGGTTCTTGGCTGGGAGATTGGGTAAAGAGTTGGAGGTAGAGAAAATGGGGGGGGGTGGGGCAGAAAGAACTCCTCGGGGGAGGGTTTTTCTGGTGCCAGGGGTATGGGCACTGCACACGGCCAGCGAGTGGGCGTGGGGGGCAGAGCGCCTCCCGGGGTATTGAAGGGCTCAGGGAAGGTTCGGGAGGCAGGCGACGGTTGGACTTGATGATTGTCCCGCCCTCCCACCCCTTCATTTTGGGTTTAGGATGGTGTCTGGTTATTGAATATGAGGGGGGTCCATGGTACGTGGGATTCTGCGGGGGGTTTTTATGTGCCATGTCAAGTTTTTTATGGGGTTTTGGGTCTGTTAAGGAGGTAGGGGTTGGTAGTTTTGTGTGACAGGTCGGGGCATTGTGAAAGTTGTGATGTAAATATATGTTGCTGATGTGGCAGGTCAGGCTGGCTGCAGGTCCTAGGAAGGGGGAGATTGGTGTAGAGGGGAGGCCGAGGTGTCGTGAAGTGGTTCTGGTTGCCGGGGGCATGGCCCCTTTTGATGTGGGGGGAGGGAAGCACAATGGGGGAATGACACAGGAAAGGATGGGGTGGCGCTGTTTGCACAAGCAGGTCACCCCTGGGGAACAGGTATTGAGCCTGGAGGGGCATGGCCCCTGAGAGAAAGCGGGACGCCTGGAAAAGGGGCAAGGAGACGGTAGGGTCCAAGGGATAGTTAGGGAGGAAAGGGCTTATTTAATTATTTAATTGTTGGGGGAAAATGAAAATCAAAAGGAAAATGTTTAATTATTTAATTGGTTGTTAAAATATTTATTTAGTTTGTTAGGCCATGGAGCCAGTTAAGCGTTTTGATTGTAAGCTTTGGCCTGTCACATTAAAGCGACCTTTTCCACTTTTAAATGAGTCTGGGTTTTTGTGCAATAAGCCAAAAAGACTGAGTTAGACTGGAACTCCTGCCAAAGACTCACACGCGGCGCTGCGCACCTGTGCTGGGTTTTTAAAGGAAGTCCTTTCAACTGCAGTTGCAGTTAAAGTAACAGTGAATTTTCAAACCAACTTCACTGAAAAACGCAGGTCTCGGCTTCTCGTCTACACACGTAGAATGCTGGGGTTAGACTGGGACTCCTACCGGGACTCACGCACCCCGGGAAGTGATCCCTCACAGCCCGCCCTCACAGCCCACCCCATCAGGAAAGGCTGTTTGTTAGGACTTCCATTAAGATGTGTATTACAGGAAGCAGAGAAGGATCCCACATGCAGGTCTATGTGGGGTTAAACAGTATGCGAAACATCCTGCTGCATTCCTCATGGTTGCTTCGTGATCATGCACCATGTGCCATGTCATGCAGCGAGGGATCAACGTGGGACTCAAGAAGCAATGATGTGATAACAAAACATGTTTACTGTGGAGTAACACTGGAGAAGGAACAATACGTTCAAAGCACGGTTGGATACATCTCCATACACGGTGTGGGTGGGAGAACTGATCTGTGCAGGGAATGTTCAAAAGGCTCAAGGCCAGACTCAGGCCGGGTCATCACCCTGGGATAAAGTTCAATAAAATTTCATAAAGGGTGAAAATGTTCACAAAGTCACTCAAAGTTACTGTTTTATCTCTCCACAATGCAATGTTTTTGTTTCTGAGAAAAAGAAGATGGATGTCAGATGACAATTGATTTCTTCCTAGTGGATATCTGGTAGATTTTCAAGTCTCTTCCACATCACTGCTTCGTCGTCATTATAAACCACCTGCTCAAGGACAGTAGGGCAGCTTCTTTGCCTTTTGCTGAGCCAGCAAGTGTACTTTAGTATATTGGTGGACTTCGGTTATCGACTAGCCTCACTCTTATATGCTTATTCGGGGTGTTTTAGCCTTGAACCCACCAGTTCTCAGCCTCGGTTCAGAAAGCTGCCGAAATGCTTAGGCCCTGATACACTGACTTTCTTCCATCTTGGCCCACCTGGGTTCATCCTTCGCCCCCCTACTTCTGCCTCCTTATTCCCAATGTATGTGCCATCATCGCACAGTACGCAATTCTCAGGGGCTCTGTAAGTGCTCGTCTTAGCCTATGCATTGTGGTCTACATTTGGAGTTTACAGGTTGTTGTTTTGCACTCGTCATGTCTAGGTGAGTGTAGATGTCCTTCTTTTGAAGCAGCCCCGCACCAACAATAATCAGTGCTATTGACTTTATTTCATCCCCTTGCATTTTGGAATCTTTATTCTCTTATTGGAGGCTACTAAATAATCACTCAGAATCGATTTCTCTTTTAAAAAGTAATAATGATTTTTTTCAGGCATGATGTAACAAAGGAAATCTAATGTTATCATATATGATTTTAATTCTAAGATACATTGACGAGGGGAAGGGTGACAGCCTTGCTAAAACTATCAATGATAATCAATGAAACAAAACCAAACATTCCAGCAGCTTTCGTACCCTTTTCCGTATCAATAATGCTTTCTGTAAATCTGTCTGTTAGATCATGTCTTCAAGCCAAATTTAGAACTTTGCGTTATATCTAGGTTTCGACTGACATAGGAGTTTCTTCCTGCCACAAGTCTCAGCTTGTCAAAAGCAAACACTTGAAGACTCTAATGAGAGTGAACACTTTGTGAATCGCAATACAATTACCGTAACTTTTCAAATCAAGTCAACTCTTTTACCCTCTTCCGCATCAAGCCTCCTCTACTTATTCTGAATGTGCCGAATGCAACTCCTGGTCTTTCATAATCTCTCTCTCTTAGTACTCAGGACTGAACCATCACTGCTGACTGAGTTTGTGACATACTGTGACTGTCGTGCAACACATTTTTTAACTGTACTTTTTACAAGTTTGTTTCCCTCCTTGCCTTGGAGGTTCCCAAGTGCTGGAATATTGCAGTGTTTCCAGTGTTGTCATGCCATCATAGCCACACATCCAGACACAAGGGTGCGCTATGGCGCAATCTGCATTATCTAATTTCCTTCCAGTGTTGTCGTGCCATGATAGCCACACATCCAGACAAAAGGGCGTGCTATGGTGGAATCTGCATTGTCACATTTGATTTTTTTGTCTAGTGTTTAGAAAACAATCTTGTCCTGAGCTGACCATGCTGTGCTGTCATGATTAATCTATTTTTTATTAATTGTTTCTGTTTGTTACAATTCGCCTTGTCTGTAGGTCCATGTACTTAGAATGACTTCTGTACTACTTCAGTTTGTTCTCTTCCTTTATTTTAGCTTTAGTTTTTCTCCCTTGGTTAGTATCTCTTAATTTGATTCATATTTAATGCATTTGGTCATGGAAGGGAACATGAGTCAAGGTAGGGCAGGATGATCGCCTGAGCTGGAAGTGTAAGCAGGCCAGTTCTTCCTGTGTCCAGTGCATTGTTTCCAAACCTGCAGATTTAAAGAGACTTGACTATATGTTCTTTTCTTTTGTGGAACCACAAGCCCTCTGTCTTATCAGAGTTACAGATTGACTGAAGCTTTTCTTGCACTCTGCACATTCATAGGGGCTCTCCCCAGTATGGATTCTTTGATACCTCCACAACTGTGACCTCTGAGTGAAGCTTTTCTCCTCACACTCTGTATACTGGTATGGGTGCCCCCCAGTATGGATCTTCTGGTGCTGGTAGAGATTTGAGCTCTTAGGGAAGGTTTTTCCACACTCCGTACAGTCCTAGAGTTTACTGCCCATGTGTGAGGTGTTCAGTCCGCGGGTGCCTCCCAGTATGGATCGTCTGGTGCTGGTAGAGATTTGCGCTCTTAGGGAAGGTTTTTCCACACTCCGTACAGTCCTAGAGTTTACTGCCCATGTGTGAGGAGTTGTGTCTGCGGGTGACCCCAGTATGGATCTTCTGGTGGTGGTAGGGATTTGAGCTCTTAGTGAAGGTTTTTCCAAACTCTGTAAACTGGTATGGTAGCTCCCCAGTATGGATCTTCTGGTGCTGGTAAGGATTTGAAGGTTTTTCCACAATCCGTACAGTCCTAGAGTTTACAGAATATGTGTGAGGTGTTGTGTCCACGGTGTGCCCCAGTATGGATCTTCTGGTGCTGGTAGAGATTTGAGCTCTTAGTGAAGGTTTTGCCACACTCCGTACAGTCCTAGAGTTTACTGCCCATGTGTGATGTGTTCTGTCCGCGGGTGCCCCCCAGTATGGATCGTCTGGTGCTGGTAGAGATTTGCGCTCTTAGGGAAGGTTTTTCCACACTCCGTACAGTCCTAGAGTTTACTGCCCATGTGTGAGGAGTTGTGTCCGCGGGTGACCCCAGTATGGATCTTCTGGTGGTGATAGAGATTTGAGCTCTTAGTGAAGGTTTTTTCCAAACTCTGTAAACTGGTATGGTAGCTCCCCAGTATGGATCTTCTGGTGCTGGTAGGGATTTGAGCTCTTAGTGAAGGTTTTTCCACAATCCGTACAGTCCTAGAGTTTACAGAATATGTGTGAGGTGTTGTGTCCGCGGGTGTGCCCCAGAATGGATCTTCTGGTGCTGGTAGAGATTTGAGCTCATAGTGAAGGTTTTGCCACACTCCATACAGTCCTAGAGTTTACTGGCCATGTGTGAGGTGTTCTGTCAGCGGGTGACCCCCAGTATGGATCTTCTGGTGCTGGTAGAGATTTGAGCTCTTAGGGAAGGTTTTGCCACACTCCATACAGTCCTAGAGTTTACTGCCCATGTGTGAGGTGTTCTGTCAGCGGGTGATCCCCAGTATGGATCTTCTGGTGCTGGTAGAGATTTGAGCTCATAGTGAAGGTTTTGCCACACTCCATACAGTCCTAGAGTTTACTGCCCATGTGTGAGGTGTTCTGTCAGCGGGTGACCCCCAGTATGGATCTTCTGGTGCTGGTAGAGATTTGAGCTCTTAGGGAAGGTTTTGCCACACTCCATACAGTCCTAGAGTTTAATGGCCATGTGTGAGGTGTTCTGTCAGCGGGTGACCCCCAGTATGGATCTTCTGGTGCTGGTAGAGATTTGAGCTCATAGTGAAGGTTTTGCCACACTCCATACAGTCCTAGAGTTTACTGCCCATGTGTGAGGTGTTCTGTCAGCGGGTGACCCCCAGTATGGATCTTCTGGTGCTGGTAGAGATTTGAGCTCTTAGGGAAGGTTTTGCCACACTCCATACAGTCCTAGAGTTTACTGCCCATGTGTGAGGTGTTCTGTCAGCGGGTGACCCCCAGTATGGATCTTCTGGTGCTGGTAGAGATTTGAGCTCTTAGGGAAGGTTTTTCCACACTCTGTACAGTCCTAAAGTTTATTGCCCATGTGTGAGGTGTTGTGTCTGTGTGTGCCCCCCAGTATGGATCTTCTGGTGCTGGTAGAGATTTGAGCTCTTAGTGAAGGTTTTTCCACACTCTGTTCCATCGTCCCGGGAGGATAGCTCAGCTGCAACGTGCGCGCCTTGGAAGCAAGACGTCATGAAGCAACGCAGGTTCGATCCCTGGGTCCGCGCTTAGAAACCTCCGGGTGTTTAAGCGCGTTATAAATACGCAACTAAGACAAAAACAATTACGCAATTGATGTGTTTGTTTGTTTGTTTATTTTATTTCTATAGCGCTCCGGACCCTGGAGTATAAGGGCGCTTAATACAGGTTACAAGGCACAGTACATGGTAATAAGCATTGATAATAGAACAATTTCAACAGCAGTTACAAAAACAATTCCTGTAACAGCGCCTCGATACCCGCGGGCTGTGTGAGCGCTTTAAAAATGTAAAATAAAAAAATAAAAAATAGAGTTTAGTGCCCATATGTGAGGTGTTGTGTCCGCGTGTGCTCCCCAGTATGGATCTTCTGGTGCTGGTAGAGATTTGAGCTCTTAGTGAAGGTTTTTCCACACTCCATACAGTCCTAGAATTTACTGCTCATATGTGAGGTGTTGTGTCCGTGTGTGCTCCCCAGTTTGGATCTTCTGGTGCTGGTAGCAATTTGAGCTCTTAGTGAAGGTTTTTACACACTCATTACAGTCCTAGAGTTTACTGACCATATGTGAGGTGTTGTGTCCGCGGGTGCTGCCCAGTATGGATCTTGTGGTGCTGGTAGCGCTTTCAGCTCTTAGTGAAGGGTGTTCCACACTCTGTGCCGTCCTAGAGTTTACTGCCCATGTGTGTGGTGCTGTGTTTGCGGGTGCTCTCCAGTATGGATCTTGTGGTGCTGGTAGCGATTTGAGCTCTTAGTGAAGGTTTGTCCACACTCTGTGCAGTCCTAGAGTTTACTGCCCATGTGTGAGGAGTTGTGTCCATGTGTGCTCCCCAGTGTGGCTCTTCTGGTGCTGGTAGAGATTTGAGCTCTTAGTGAAGGTTTTTCCAAACTCCGTACACTGGTATGGTCACCTCCCAGTATGGATCTTCTGGTGCTGGTAGGGATTTGAGCTCTTAGTGAAGGTTTTCCACACTCCATACAGTCCTACAGTTTACTGCCCATGTGTGAGGTGTTGTGTCCACCAGTGAAGCACTTCCCACAGACATTGTATGTAAATGCATTCTCCTTTGCATGGCTTCTCACATGCACCAGGAGTTGGGAGTGCTCCATACAGCTGTGAACGCAGTCTGTGCATCTTCTAGGATCCCTAGTTCCCTATTCTAGGATCTTCTAGGACCGCTCTTTGCTGCCACTCTCTGGCAGGCCTCCCTTGGCCCTCCTCATGCTCCGACTACTGTGGCTTAGAACCTCTGGGTTATCTTTGACTCCTCTGTCTCCTTCTCTTCTCATATTTCTGACGTCTCTAAGAAGTTGAACCACCAACTGCACCTGCTCAGAGGTATTCTTACTTTCCTCTCCTTCCCCCAGAACCTCACTGTATCTAGAGTTCTGGTTCTCTCTAGGGTTGACTACTGTAACAGCCTCCTTTTAAATCTGTCTGCCTCTACTCTCCCTCCTCTGCAACTCATCCACAACAGGACTGCAAGACTTGTCCTTGGCCTCAAGCCCAGGGATCATATCTCTCCAGCACTGAAATCTCTCCATTGGCTCCCAGTGGCTGCAAGGATGAAGTGCAAGACCCTTTGCATTGTCTACAAGGCCTACTGGGGGCTGGGACCAAAATATCTGCAGCTTTCTCTTCTGAAGTATCTTCCTAGTTGAGCACTTCGCTCCTCCACCTCCAACTTCTTGAGGGTCAATCGCTTTTCCAAGCAACGAGTTGGTGGTAGATCTCTTTCTTCGGCTGGGGCCTCCCTCTAGAACAGCCTCCCTGACTCTCTGAAACTTGAGCAGAACCATCTCTGGTTCCAGAAGCAGCTCAAGACTTTCCTCTTTGCTTCTGCCTTCTGTCTTCCGCTACCTTGCTGATCTCTTGTCCGATACTGCCGTGGTTACCTGGCGACCCTCTGAACCACGGACCCAGGTTCCTGCCCTCCCAGTTGCACACCTGCACTGCCCCCATTGGCAACCCTGCACTTGGGCTGTATCTACAACCCTACAACCCACCCATACTTGCACTTATCTATCACCTGTCTTTCTGCACTTAACCCTTGCACTGCCACCTGCTAGCCGCACTTCTTGTTTCAATGTCTGACCCTATGTCTTGCACTTGCTCCTCCTCCCCTTCCCCTAGCATTTCTCCCCCTCCGGCTTGTGCGCTCTTGCACGTTCCCAATGTTACTGGGCCTAGTAAGATTGCTGTCTTGTTCCCTCTTGTCTCCCTCCACCGCCTCGTCGCGCCTTAAAACACTTGTGTATAGGCGCAATGTAAATAAAATACCATATCAAATCATATCATTCATTGGCAGGCTCTCAGTTTTGGTAATTGCTCGATTTCCTGTTGAAAGAAGCAGAGCCTATGTATTGTGTTTTGTAATTGTACAACCTATAACATCAATAGATCTAGTGTAGACCTGTGAATTACTGTTTGTGTTCCCTAATAACGCAATTCATAATCCCAGCAGAACCTATTGCCTCGCTGCCCATCATGGTACCTGTACCTTTGAAACATACAATATGTAAATATCAGCATAGTTTACAGTTTCTAAAAGAAATGAAATAAAACAGATTCCTTTTGAGCATTCACACACAAGGAACACAGACAAAACATACTTGGTGTGTATTAGTTTAGAAATTTAAAAATGCAGCACAAACCTAATAGTCCCTGCTCTACAGTGTGCTGCATTGCAGAAGGATTATTGGCTCACTCGGTTGGTGAGACAACCAATCAGGTTTTCTCAAAACCCAGGCTGAATCTAACAATCCAAGCCGGGGTTCTGATCAACTGGAGCATACTTGCCAACCCTACAGATTTAGGCAGTAGGCTACTGCTTTTTAAGCAGTCCTACTGCCTACAGATTTGGGTGACAGATCCTACTGCTTTTACAAGGGCAGGTCATGTATGTGACTCTTAAAGCAGGCAGCCTGAGACGGGCCCAGGACAAAGCATGCAACAGATTAGTCTGAACCACCAGTGAAGGCAAGTGGCAGAGCGTAACACCATCACACAGCATCTGCCTATCAGACTGAGGGGGGTATCAGTCTCCATGTTGTTCAGTTATTCATCTTGCACTGCAGGAATAGATATGTACTGCCCGGGCTGCTGCTACAGAGCAGTGGCAAACGTTACCTACCAGCTCTGTGTGATTACCTTCTATGAAGTTAGGCAATTGAATTCGGTGTTAACTTCCCATTCAGAATTTTACATTTTAAACATTTGAACATCTTTCCATGTTGTGTTGTTTGATGGATTGTGTATTTTAGAATGCTCCAGTGGTGCCAACAATGTTTTGTATTTTCCTGTCATGTAATTGTTATGCGAAGTATTATTTTTGAAACTTGAAAAATCCTACATCTTTTTGATCACAGAATGTTGGCAAGCATGCTGGAGCAGAGGAGGCAACCGCCAGCAATCTTCTCTCCCGCTCCCCGCTCAGTTCCCCACCAGCCCCCATCCCGACCCCGCCATCCTGCACTGACCTGTTGTGGCGATGCTGCGCTGCACCTCACCTGACTCGACAGATGGCCGCCATGAAAATGGAAGTGGGGCTCTACACCGGAGCCCTGACCTCCATTTCCATGGCGCCCATTTTAGGTGATGATGCTTTTGCATGACTCAATGGGTCATGCGCTGGGCGCGACCCATTGATTCACACAAATATATTGCTGTTTGCACCCCGAAGGTGAGCCTCAGAATGCTATTAGCAATAAGCCCTCGTTCTGGGGGCTTCTCCGGGTAGTAACAGTGCTGGGGCCCAGCTTTAAAGCCTTTGCTTCACTTGGGCCTATAACATGGGACCCAGGGTCATTAACACCCTGTGAAGCCCCCAGAAAGGGCAATTATTGCTAGCGGGGGGGCATCCCACTTGAACCAGTTCATCAGACGTCTTCTAAAGGAATATATTCCATGGTTTTGGTATTTATTGAAATATCTTAAGTCCTTTCGCCAAAATGCTGCACAACAAATCAATAGTACATTATGAAAGAGAAGAGGCAGACCGAATGTGGAGAGGTAAGGCCCAGAACGCAAGAAGGTGGGGTTGAGCATGGGGCGGGGGTGAGGAAAAGGCAAAAGATGTTGAGAGGGATAAGGTACCAGAGCTATAGAAGAGCCAGACCAGGGTGCATTGGAAGAGTACATGAAAGGGAAACGTAAACCAATGTAGAGCGGCAAGCAAAGTGGTTATGGAAGGCAGGATGGGAAGATGAAACAGGAGAACAGTAGAGGAATTCAAAATAAAGTGTAATGGTTGTAGGGCGTAGGCTGGTAGCCCAAGAAGAAGTGCGCAAAGATGGTCTATGTGGGAGACAACAAGGGTAGCAATTAGGATCTCAGTAACGTGAAATGTCAGAAACAAATGATTTCTAGCTGTAGTAAAGAAAATAGCGCGCTCATCTAGCGTTATATGAAAAGAAAAGGATTGAAGGGGTTAGACAAAGACCCTGAGATTCCGTGATGGAGTTGATAAGGAAAGGTGGGAAGGAGGGGAACACATTTGAAGCTGGGGCAAGTACAGGTGAGGGAGTTGAAGCAGGAAATTAAGGAACTTCGTTTTCACAGGGTCTAACACCAAGCGAATGGGAAAGCCCTCAAGTTAAATGAGGAGAGTCAGAAAAAGGACGAGCCCAGGTAACTGAATAATTCCGTTATGCGATATAAGAAGCGAGCCAGTAAAAAACAGTCTCAGAAAATGCTAAAGTAGAGAAGGTAGTCTGACGAATTGCAGGATTCTGTCACTTCTCCCCAGTGGGGAGCCTTTCCTTGTGAGGTTGGGGAGGTGAGCCAGCTACGCGATACCCTCCCTAGGGGTAGAGGCAAGCAGGACCGCACCGGGAGAGACTCCCTCCTTGGGGACAAGGACTCCCGTTCTGTCCCGGAGCTCCCTCAATTACTCACTCATGAACCAACAACTGCTGCCAGGCTTCAGAAGGACCAAGAAGATCAAACCACTGCTTGTTGCTCCGCCTTGAAGCCCCTGAATCAACCTGAAGAAATATCTGGTATCAATACTGTGAAGGAGTAATATCGATTACTCATCTGTCTGCAATGGACAATAATGTGAAGAAGAAGTTTGATGGAGTGATGCCGATCACTCACCTGTTAGGGTTGACCACACTGTAAGGAAGAAGAATGTCCGAGTGATAGAGAACAGGCAACAGAAAGGAAAAGAGGACTATAACCCTCCACAGGAGAAGGCACAAAAAAGGGTAATAAAAAGAGAAGGAGCATTGGGCAGAGAGAGAGAGAAGCCTGGGAAACTCAAACCAGCATTCCTGAGAGGCCTGAGTGAAACCTGGAAGTCCAGTGAGCCAGGGAGGCAATCAGCTGGTGTGCACAGGAAGCACTGAGAGAGATAGCAGCAGGAGAGACCAGAGGGATAGAATCCCCAAAGAGCGAAGCAATCGTGGGTGGGGGCATAACCCTGGAGGGGTGGACTGTGCGGTCTGACAACAGTACCGAGACCGCTGCAACTTTGGCACTGCGGAGCGGGTGCCGAAAAATCAAAAGAGTCGGAAAGAGCACGTCCTGACCTGAGGAAGGTTACCCATCATGCGAACATGCTCGATGACGCCAAACCCCAAAAGAAAAGGTAACAGGGACAGCGGGAGACCCGGAAGGGATTACGAAGATAGGGAGTATCTAAATCCTACTTGTCACAGTGAATGTCAAGAGTTAAAGTCAAGTGTAAATTATTACTGATCTAACCATACCTGTCCCAGTAATCTGAATGTGGCAAAGTTAAGTGAGGAACATCACTGGCCCAATCACACTCATCCCAGTGATCAAGAAAAGTGGAAACCCAATGTGAATCATTACTGGTCTAATCATACTCGTCCCATTAATGGTGTGGAGCGAAGGCTAATTGAAGAACATCACTGGACAAAGCATATTCATCCCAGTGATCAAGAGAAGTGAAAACCTAGTATGTATTATTACTGGTCATTCATACTAGCCCAGTAACCCTAAAGAAGAAGCATTAATCGAGAATCATCACTGGCATAATCATACTCGACCCAGTGTCATTGGGGAGTATAAACATAGAGATAACATTTGTTGGAAGAAACCTTTAGACTTTGACACTTTGATACCAAGAGGAAGGGCCTCATTACGAGTAGGGTGGTAAGGGATGCCAGGCACCATTTAGGAGACCGGTGCCGGTAATCCCTTACCGCACTACTACGAGTTCCCTTAGCGGGTCCCTCCTTCAACGCCTGGTTTTACCAGGCGTTATGGACGGGACCCCCTAGGGGACTTCAGAGCTAATAACGGTACCGCAAGTTGCGGTACCGTTATTAGCTACTTCCCCATTCCCATTGAGCCCTATGTGGGCTCAAATGGGAATGGGGAATGGTTTTTTCAATGGGGACTTACCGGTCCCGCAAAGGTCGGACTACACCGGTAAGTCCCCATTGAACGAGGCCGGTGCCGGTACCGTTATTGGAGGCAGTCATGGCTCAAATAGCGCCATGACTACCTCCAATCTCGGAATGAGGCCCGAAGTGTCAAGAAACTGAGAAGTTGGTTAAGAATGTTGTTAACTGGCCCAACCAGGAGAATAATTGGACAGTAAGCCAAGAAAGCATAAAGAGTGTCCTACACCGAGAGGGAGAGGAAAAGCCTTTCAGGAAGGAAAAGCCAAGGGTGAAAGCCAAGTGGGAAAGATTGCAAAACCCTATTTTGGATCTTTGTGAACTGAGTAAAGTAGTGACCAGAAACTACTTAAAGAGTGTCTATTAAAGTAACTTTGGCTGAGAATAAGCAGAATACAGGAGAAGGGAATCATTCTCCTGTACCTATGTCCTTTTTGAACAGGGGTGAATTAGACAGAGATCTAAGGTAGCACCAGGGGACCCCCAAGGTTCATCCTACACTCTCTGGCGCCCCCAGGTTCTGCAGACCCGCCCCTGGTACAGACGGAGGGCTCAGCCAAGGGCAAGTTAGAACTGTCGTTTATTCACAAAACAGACAGGGTTAACACCAGACAATCGAAAATTCTCCAGCATCCCAACGATTTCCATCCCATGTTTCCCCGTATATTGGTTTATGATGTCACAAATCAGGGCCCATCCCAGAAAAACCTAAGGTTTCATATGATTGGGTTTTTTGAGTGGTATTACCTATAGTGGGCACATATAGAGGTTAGTTAATTGGCTCTCATGTCAGGTGGCTCACCTGGCTCTCCCCCCAAAGAGTCACAGGATCCCCATTGGCCTCTGCCCTCTGGTTCTCCACCACAATTCGTGTTCCCTGATTGTCTGGCACTGATCGTCCCAGTGCTTCATGTCCCTTTCCAAGGTAATGAGAAAGACTATGGCCCTCATTACAGGTCCAGTGGTAACCATGCCGGTAAAAGCGGCAGATAGCTACCGGACCTGTAGTGGATTACCACCGACTTGCTGGAAACACTGGGGCATTACAGCCCCAGCGGTCCGGTAAGTCAGGCGGCGGTCATTGTTAGACCCCATTCCCATTTGAGGACTCAATGGGAATGGGGACTGCGGAAACACTGGCATGTGTAATTAAGGTGCCGGTGTATCCACGAAAGTCTGCGGCCAGGTGCCGTTCCACCTGCCAGGGCAGATCGGGCAGACTTGTACTTTGCCTGTCCGGAAAACAACAGTTGCGGTACGCTTTCCACCACTGCTGTTTCCGGACCGGCAAATTTGTAATGAGGATCTATGTTTTCCCGTTGTTGCTATGTGCATTACCACTTGCCTTTGAGGGTGCCTGTATGGGTGACTCTGCTCGGCCACACCACGTGAGTGGGGACCGTGAAATCAGGCTTTCTGCTCTGCAATTAACAGCATTTATTTCACCTTTCTGCTGGTTTGTAATTTGTCTCCAATGCCCAGGAATATACTGCTCGCCAATGACCATGGCTGTGTGCCCTACTGTGGCGCTGCGAGTGGCCATACTCTAACGTTCTCTCGTCTGCCATACTGAGGCCTGTGATTTCATGTAATTCAGCGTACCCTTGCTTCCGGCATATTAAGTGCTTAAGGATACATTACCCCCCCTATATGTTAGTGGCCCCTCGGGTCTTCCAGGTACCTAACGTGGCCCTGTGCTTTCTTCAGGTTTGTTGTTTTAAGTTGCTGCAAGCCGTTTCCGCATCTCTTGCTGTTTTGCGTTGCGTTTCAGTCTACCTACGTTTTGACTAATGACAAAATAATAAAGAATTCAGTCGGGACATACGTGTACCTGTCCCCTATCTACAGAACTGTGTAAGCATGTTCTTCATGTGTGCATGTGTGTTCTCGTAACTTCATGCA
This sequence comes from Ambystoma mexicanum, assembly GCF_040938575.1. Classification (NCBI taxonomy): domain Eukaryota; kingdom Metazoa; phylum Chordata; class Amphibia; order Caudata; family Ambystomatidae; genus Ambystoma; species Ambystoma mexicanum. The sequence continues at coordinate 1,520,151,919 of NC_090931.1, read as the reverse complement.
TAGGTACTGGTCACTGGCTGTCCAAATAATGACTGGCTTCTCAGATTCCGGTTTCTTCTGTCAGTCATGCTCATGGGAGTTAGGAGGGGCATTCCTGGGACCCTCTCTACAGTGGTAGGGACAGAACGGACTAGAGGGGGACAGAGGACAGTCATTATTTTGGAGACTCACCGATGACAGACGAGCACCCAAGTTAGTTTTGGTTAGGCAGGGAAAACACTTACATTAGGTATAGTAAGGAGTTAGTTTGTCTGTCTCCTTCTTTGACAGAAGACTAGCGTGGTCCACTGCATCAAACACAGTGGGAAGATCTAAGAGTACAAGAACAGATGAACGTTCATGCCAAGATGAAAGTAAGGAGTTAGTGACATGAAGAATTGCAGTTTCAGATGAGTGGGGAGGGTGAACTCCAGACTGAGATGGAGGAGGAGTAAGAGAGTGTGTAGTGAGAAAAGAGGAAAGTTGTGAGTAAACTACCCATCGCAGAAATGTAGATAAAAAAGGCAGAATGGAGACAGCTCAGAAGTTTGAGGATATAGACGAGTCCAGGTATGGCAGGTTTATAGTCTGATGGAAACCTACACAATTATGATAACAAATTACAGAGGATAGCAGGGATTACCAGAGGGTAAACTCTTGGAATGATTGCAAATGCGAGAAGGTCAGAAGGGGCTGCAATAGGATGAGCTCTATTCAGAAACAAAGCCCATTTTAATGACAGAGGCCATTTTAAAAAGAGACGAGAGACTGGGAAGAAGAGGATAAACTTAGACATGCTGGGGTAGGAGCTGGAGGAGCTGTTCAAGCAGTGGGAAGTGTGTCAATTTCAGAAGTGAAGCATGATGCAACATTGGAGGCCGTCAGCACAGATGAAACTAAAGGATGAGGAGAGGCGGGGAGAGCAATCGATTGAGGAGCTGACAGTGGGGATGAGAAGATAGAGTTTCTTGGCTAGATCAGTGTATCTTCACCTGTTGCGTTAATGGAAGAAAGGAATTTAAGATCTATAAGGAATTGCGTTCTGTGTGTGCGCTCTGAGAGCAGTACAGAGTGTGGGAGTAAGCCAAGGCCAAGGTTTTTTCTAAGAAGGAAAGAACGCTATGTATGGTAGAAGAGAGGAGTATGAATAGTGTAGGAAAGTGGTAGGTAGCTTTCTTAAAATTCTAATATTTTAAAAACAGAAGCGATACAAAAAAAGCATCGAGGCGAAATTAGAAGAATCAAAATCTCACAGGTCATGGCATAAGACAGGAGTGGGGGAACAGGTGGGAAATGCAGGAATATCAGAGGAAGGTGTGATGGTGCAGGTGAGGCAAACACAACATCACACAATGCCACCCGGAAATACTGAATAAGAAAACCCCTTTACTTTGGCTTTCTGGCCTTTTCTTGACAATACATCCACAATGTGGGTTGCAGATTGTATACACAAGTAGCATAGAGTTAGATTTGCTACACTGAAGGGAACTAGGTTACTGCACCTCAGGTAGATTAGGTTGCGGAATACACAGAGAAACCAATGGAAGCAGTTCTGCATGGCATAAATATAGGTTGTGAGACAGAAAGTTTCCACTAACATTCTTGTGTGCAGCATTGAGCAAATGTACAGCCATTTTGACACACAGTCCCCACCTGAAGTTGCACAACGCGGGAGCTGAAACTGCTAGGCCACATTGAAGACATTTGTTCATTTTTTGAAAACGTTTTCTCTTCACTTCCGTGCGAATACAAGACAGCCATGGTCAGCTCACAAGGGAGTACAGGATGGTGTCAGCCAAAGTCGTGAGAATGGGCTGTCTCAGGACACGAAACTAGATAAGCACTAATCCAGAAGATAACTAGATGAAGACACAGAGCTTTGATCGCCAGCTGCAGGATGATCCGGTCTATGTCATATTTCGGCATGTTAAAGACCGAACACAAAAAAGACAGATTTATTTTGCCCGTGTTTGTTTCGGCTTTAAAATACTGAAATATGACATGCTCCCCCTCGGCCCCCCTCGCTCCCCCTCCTTACAAGATGATCCCTTCCCCACCCTCTCCTGCTAGTTGTTTTGTTAATTGGGGGAATTAACCCCCCCAAAAACCCCTTTTCCCCACCTACTACCCCTTTCCCAGCACAACACACACTTACTACACACAAACACACACACACAGCCCCACATTCACTCACCGACACTCCCGCGCCTGTCAGCCCCTGCGAACACTTGTGTGCGGCAGGGGCATGACAGTTTGTTTTAGAAAGACTGAGTGAAGCAGAGTGTTTGTGGTGTTTGACCTTATCAGAGGAGCTGCAGCCACGTGTGTTTTTTCTATTACCATTGCTTGGAGGTGGAGCTTTTTGCTTAAAATCACTCAGCTAACGTGGAGCGAAGTGAAGCAGAGTGTTTGTGGTGTTCGTTGAGTGAGTAATATCACAGTAAGAAACATGGACTTTGTGACAAATGTGGACATACCTTGTCTCTTACCGCATTTGTCAACACAACCTCAACTACTGAGGACTGACCTGCCACACGCATGTACAAGCCTGTGGAAGAAAGTGCCAGGGTCATCAGCGGCGCTCTCGTATCCGCAGACTTGGCTTTATCACAGACGCTGCAATTCAGCTGTCGAACAACGGACCGCTGTCCTAGACTTGTGCGACTCGATCCCCGCACGATCGCTTACACACAGTGGGAGGCCACGCCATTTATCCTTGAGTCATGGTTCCCTATTAAATATGCATGTTACTCACCCCCTAGTGCCTCTTGGCTCCACTGCGGCCCTGGCTTACGCTGCTGCCGGGACTGGGACTGCCGAACTCCATCAGTGCTCGGGCGGTGAGCCCGCAGCTCCGCAGGATGAGCGGGGCGGGGTCCCGCCAGCGTGTCTGCCGGAGGGGTTGTCCAAGGCCGATGCTCACACTTTAGTCGGGGGGTTAGTCAGACACCTGAAAGGGTAGCGGACATCGACATGGAAGCGGGGCGGAGCTCTAATGTTGAGCATTCCATGTTTATTTGAGAACAGAGAATGCTGTGCAATCATTCTTCTACAATGCCAAGACCCATTCCACTACTCAGCAAACTAATAGCAGGGCCCCTCTCCCGGGATCCTAGTGAAAAGGAAATTGCACCTCCTAACAGTCAAGAGAAACAAGACCTGACTTCTGATAAATCAGAAGACGAAGTTTTAAGCAAAATAAACGGTGCATTAAACAGGCCAAAGGCTATGGACCACGCTCGTATACACTCTGTTCATACACAGCCACCTACTCATCATAAGAGAGTGGATGGAGCACCGACCAGAGAAGCCATGCAAGAAAGTGTCAACAAACTGATACCTTCTGCAAGGCAGGAAGATGGTCAATTGCAAGAATGTCCACACTTTCCTATAATCGAACTCGGAAAAAACAATGCTATAATATTGAAAAAGAGCCTCAAACCTCCAACAGACGAAGTAGATCCATTTCATCTCACGGAGGTGTTGAATGATTGCAACAACCGAAGAAGTTCACTGGCCGTTGCAGACCAACTTCTGCACGACCTGACATTACTCAATGAAAAAGTCCTGACTAGAGGAGGGACTGAAAATCAAATGGCAGTCTCAAGTGCAAATAACACAATGTTAAACAATCCAATCCTCCAAAATCATACATATGATATCGTTAACCCAGGGTTGGCACTAAAAGAGCATACTGTGTTCCCCAGTGGTGCAACTAAACGGAGGCGTTTGGATGTGAGCGCCCAAAGGGACATTCTGGCCTCTCAAAAAATATTGCACCATGATTATCCAATCGGTCGAGTGGGAGAAGATCAGATGAAGACAGGCTCAAACAATGCCAATTACAACAGAGAAGCTGAAAGAGAATCAACGTCCGATGACAACTCGTCGGACTCTTCAATTGCTGAAAGAGCTTTCCCGAAGATAAGAAGAGTAAAAGCTGGGAAATCGCTGCCTCCAAAACATGTCCCGTACTCACCAAGCTCATTAGCGGAAACAATCTGCTTTGAAATGATACCAAAAATATCTTCAGCCATAACTATAGCAATTGCACCTTTTGTAAAAATGTATGAGCAATTTAACGATAATTACAGAGATCAAAATACATTAATAGCTCTACTAAACACCAAAATGATAAATCTTGAAATTGAAGTGCGAGAAACTAAGTTGCAGATGCATACCGATCTGCTAGCACTGGAAAAAGCAAATAATCTATTAAAATAGCAACTGCGATGCACGGCAGATGACAAGAAACTACTAGCAGAGGTTGCAAAAGATGCACTGTCAATCTTAAAAAGAGTACACCAAGATAACATGGACAAAGGGTGAGGTGTTGACCACACAGGAAACACGGCAAACCAACTCAGACTAGGAAGAGAATATGCATGTCCATGCTTAAAGGAAACAGATGACGTAAGTGTCCTCTGCAGTACAAAGAAACGAAACATGGAGTGGGCTCCATTACCATCAGAATCAACGGAGCGCAGTTCGACCCACCTGGTGGAGCCGCAACTCCATGCATCATTCGTTCTGACTTCTGAAGGGGAAAAATAAAATAAAATGTAAGACAACGAATGTGCATGTATTCCTGGACCTCAAGTGAAGAGTACTGTATCAACAATTGAAACAGTCTCTAAAGACATACCTTCTAATGCAAACGTTGCGCCTAGCAATAACATTGAAAACCCGCCCCGAGAAGAACAGCCATCAACCTCCGCACAATCCATCATCATACTGGAAATCATGACTGAAAATGCCCTGGCGGAAAAGAGCTCTAGCACCTATCCAATATTTGAGAAACAAATCAACTCCAGCCTAAGTCTCAGCAAGAGCCCAAACACAAACAAGGGAAGTGTAAAAATAAAACAAACAATTTTACTGGTGTGAAACGACAAAATGGGAATGGTTCGCGAAAATACTTAAGGAACTTTAAATCCTTAAATCTTACTGTGCACACAGCAGGTTCTATAAGTCAACCCATTATTCCAGCCAGGACAGAGACACCAAAAAGCGACTAAACTAGATGTGAGAAAGAGCTGACCTTCTATGTAGATAATGGTGGTGAAACAATTGACGAGCTAATGAATCTATCAACTTATGAAATAAGTAATGAGGAACAAAGTGGACCGGATGAAAGAACTGACGCACTGGCTGAGCCCCAGGCGTGTCTGTCTGAGTCCAACAATGAGAAACCAGTGGCGATTCCCATTCAAATACACTCGAGGAATATACAAACTTACCCTCAAAGAACATTCGAAATGGAGACATCGCCTGAGCCTAACAAGGGGGAAAAAAGAAGCTATAATGATATAAATCAAGAAGTTTCTACAAAATTCATGGCCATGGAAGACAAGAGAAAAGCAGCGCAACAAAAAGCTATAACGTTGAGAACTTCGACTATCTGTGATGAAGTATCAGCGACCCACGATAACAGAGTCGAACTTGAGGCAGAAAGAATTAGTAAAAATCTCTTACAATAAACCCAGGAATTTTCAGAACATGCCTCATTTGAGCTGGAGAGGAGATGCGACAACATCAAATCAGCAAAAAAAGCATCAAGACAAGAACTACGAAAAAAACATCGCCTCCAAATACTGCATTATGTTGGAGAGAAGTTACCATTCTAATGATGGCTTAATTCTGAACAGGAACAACGTGATTGGGCTTTTTCATCACGTAACTCAATGGAGATCAGTGAAAGACATAAAACCGTGGAATTTGTAAATGAAACGCAAACAGATTGAGTTTTATTACACATCCATTCAGTGGCCATTAAGGATAAGATTCTGGAGAGTGTAACGGTCTTGAACCAGCTGGGCTTTAAAGCCGCTGAAATACCAACTGATAAAGTCCAATTCCAAAGGGTTAACTGGATCCATGGATGAACACGACCAGGAAGATGAACCAATGCCAGTAATGAAAATAAAAATAAAAATTACAATTCCCCAAGATAGCAATGAGCATGTTAATACAAGCAAAATGACAAAGCATGAAACCAATCAATCTTCTGAAAATTGGAACTGGATATCTGGAGTGTTAAACTCAAACAAATCTAGCTTGTGTTCAAGGAACATTCATGCTGAGGGCCTGAAAATTGGGTCATGGAACACTAGGGGACACCTCCATCTCTTCCAAGATCAACCAAAGGATCTAATTGACATGGATATCCTGTGTTTACAGGAAACATGGCTGTCGAAAAACACCAATTGCAGCGGACTACGAAATAGCAATGAATCCAGCCATTAAACCAAACAAGTGCCGTCCAATATATGGGATGATTATTTTGGCCAAAAAAAGCAGTGGATATCAAATCATAGACACATGCAATAAATCTCCATACATTCAAACTTCAAAAATAGGCCCCGACATTACCCGAGCAGGACTCCATCAAAAGCTGTACATACTAAACATACACTGGCAGCACAAAGCCAGGGGGACTTGGGCTTTTATTGATGGGCTATGCAAGATTATCGATGATATAATGTCAACGGTCGAGAGGCCAAATATCATCTTATGCGGTGATGGGAATGTTGACTTCGTGAACATGACCCCTAAAAGAAATGGCTCCAAAAAAGTGAAGCTAAAAAACAAGCAAGGTCATCTAGAGATGATTGCAGCTCATTGGCAAAGAGAAATACGCATGAGAGATTTAAGAATACTTAACGGGAACATCATGGTGACATTCCCCCAAAACCAACTTGGAACCGAGATAAACAGCATTCTGTGCTGGATTACTTCTTCATCTAAAGTGGGATTGCAGATAATACAACAGAACTAAAAGTAATTGAAATGAAACAGAGTGACCACAACCTGGTCAGCATTGGGAGAAGAACTCCCACGCATTCAAACAACAAAGACGTGTTTGCGCATGGCGTTGAAGTAGAACCTGGCCGGAATATATTGAGGCTAAATGGCAACAAAAAAAAACGGAGATCACAAAGAGTGTCGAAGAAAATCATGACATGAATTATATCCCATTGTTAGATCAATACAAAGAATCCTGGGCAAACAATGGGAAGAATCACTTTAGACCTTTGCATAGCTTCAACATTGAAATTGCAACCAAGAAACATAAGTTACGCAGAAATATGTGATTCTTGAAATCTCAGAAAAACGGTTCCAACAAGGACGAGATGAAGAAACTGAGAAAGATCTGTAGAAACTGGATAAGATTTCACAAAGCAATCATGTACCAAAAAGATGCTGAGGTCATGCAACAAAGCATGTCGAATAAAACCTCGAAAGATTTCTGGGCCATAATAAACAACAAAGAAACACAACAACAAGCCCTAACCAGTGTTATGGTCAGTGAAATACAATGGATCCAACATTATACAGATCTATTTAAAAAACAGGGTGTACAGTCTAAAGAAAACTTTGATGTTGCTTCTGCTTGGAACATCAATATTAAGCGACAAGACATTGCCGAAAACATCAAATGATAAAATTCCTTCTCGGGCCCCTGGCCCGGACAGTTTGACAAACCATATATTAAAACAGAACCCTGATGAGTGGACAGCCTTCTGTGAAGCTCTGTTTAACGTCATACTCAGTGAAAAGAAAATACCGTCTTCTTGGAAAACCGCAGTCATCGTTCCTATCTTTAAAAAAGGAACATGCTCTGAGCCTAGAAACTCTATACCGATTGCGTTACTGGACGTAGTCGGAAAGATTTTTGTGACCCAGCTCCAAATACAACTGACAGCATGGATCAAGGAGTTAGGATCTTACGACATTAGACAAACTGGGCTCATAAAAGGTGTTGGATGCAACTTGAACTTGGAGGCAATCAAAAAAAGGAAACCCATCTACCTAGCATTTGTGGACCTAGCCCATGCCTTCGATACTGTAGATCGAAATCTCCTGTGGAAGAAACTAAGAGAGCGAAATTGTCCCGAAGGCCTTATTTGTGCAATAAGAGAACTATATTCCAACACCAACATAAAAATCTGCCTTGATTGTAATGGCAACCCGGTCTAAATCTATAATAACCAAGTGAGGTGTGAAACAGGGCTGCCCCCTTGGTGCGGTCCTGTTTAACTTCTTTATATCAGAGGTGGGTAATGCACTGAGAGAAGTTAATTCATTCCCTCCGAAAATTAATGGAAATCTGATTGACTGGATGCTATATGCCGATGATATAGTTCTCGCACATCTCACCCAGATAGGACTGCAATGAAAATTGACCGCCTTGCAAGAATTCATCGTCAAAAACGGTCTTCAAATTTACATCTTAAAGACGGAGATTCTTGTCCTGAAGAACTTATGTGGCCAAAAAAGAACACTGGAAAAAAAAAATCCGACAGACAAGATACCTTGGTGTGATGATAAGTGCAAGCATCAACGACGCACCAATGGCAAAAGCAATTAAATCTATAAGTAAACATCTCACTTCCCAAGGCACAATGATAAATAACAAATACAGGAAATTTAGTTTAAAACCCGTTATCGATTTCTATAAGACTAAGGTTGTCCCAGCGTTGATCCATGAAGCAGAGGTCATGTTTGGATGCTCTTATAAGGTTTGGGAAACGTGTGAATACATGTTCTGGAAAAAAATCCTACACTTGCCAAATGAAACCCCAATGGCGTGTATTATATTCGAGCTGGATTTGACGTCAATAACAGTCAAAATCATATGGAACTTGCTCTCCTTATACAGAAAAGTGTATGGCATTGATAATATACATCAGTTCAAGATACTGAAAAAACCTCACGATAAAGACGATCGATCAATTCAAGGTATGTGAGAGAAGAGCTGTACGGATATGATCCAAACGCTAAACACAACAAAGGAAACATTATGGGCCAACCCGAATGAGATAAAGAAAAAATTATGGCAATGGGACTGGCTGGAAACTATACAGCAAAGAGGTCTGCATAAATGTATGCAGCTGGTTCCTCCCGAAGCAAAAGCATATAACACCCGTGCCAAATTCCTGACTAAATTCCCAAACAAGAGTATGCATGACGTCTTCTTGAGATTTAGATTAAACCAACTTGAAACCAAAGAAATTCTAAACCTAAGTAAAACTGTGGGGAACTACACCATCTGTAGACTCTGTAAATCGACTGAAGAAAATCTAAAACATTTGGTGCTATTCTATCCCGCCTTACGGGACTTGCGGACGTCATTATTGGGCACAGAGATGGAGAAACGATCTACTTGGTGTAGTGAACAATGGTGGTCTGCCATCTTTGAGGGCTCAAACAACAAACTAACGTTTGCCTTGATCTTCTTCCTGCAAAAAATATTGACTCCCAGCATCAAAGATAAGCATTAACACAGCAATTGGGTATTAAATCTTCATCTGAGGCCTCGGAAATAGTTGTCCATACTTTTGATACCGTCGATACACAAGCTGTACAAAGGCTTAATTTTAAACTAAATCAAATCACAAACCGAAATTTGCCCACTGGTTCAGGCGAATAGAACTCAATCAAACAAACGACTTTGCTTTGCTGCTTAATTGTTGTGTTGTTTTGTCTTCACTTGTTCTTTATTTGTCTGCTTTTTAAAAGTCTGTAACAAACTGTATATAAAAAAAAGAAAGACTGCTCTCTGCGTTCACAGAGCAGTCTTACTAAATCGATCTTTTTTTCCCGTTCTTTAGAAAAAGGTTCTTTGACCTATGTGAAAAACCTGAGGGTGTTTTACAACCCAGTCCTCGGGGGTTCCCTTATTCAGTTGGCCAGGGGAGGGCCATCGCTTTTGGATCCCGACCCTGGGAGTGGACAAGCCAGCGAGGATCCCCTGGATAGGGGGTCCATGAAGAGTGGGGATCGGACACCCAAGGGGAACACATGGTATCTACCTTCTCCCTACTACCTTCCAAACCCTATCCCAATGTATTTCATACAACCCTGTGATCCCCATCTGTCTCCCTCCATGACCTCTGATTCAGAGAGAATCGCCCATAGGAATAATAGCAACATCAATTCCTATTGGACAGCTCCATTTTGTCCTGCTAACAAGGTCAGGCAGGGTCAGGCACTCCAGACCAACTATTCACACCTATCACCTATTCACCTCCCCACCTGTGATAAAAGGCAGAGCACAGAGACACGCAGAGAGGAAGGCTGGGGGTGAGAAAGAAAGTTTCTTTGCAAGCTGCAGCAGACTGAAAAGTGGGGCCAGGAGGCTGAGATAGCTACCGAAACCTGGGGTTTAGGCCAGGCAAAATACCCACTCTGTGCAGAGGCAGCGTGAAAGAAAGATAAAGATTTTTCCTTTCTGAACTCCCTAAATAATTATTTCATATCCTCTGTGTGGTGAAAGACTGAAGCTAAGAGATTGTCGAAACGGTAAGAAAAGCAAGGTCTCCAGCCGGTGAGTGATCCGAGTGAAGGAGGGAACCCGGGTTTGTAGCAAATGCAAGTGAAATACTAAGTTGGAAGCAAGGTAATGCATCTGGTGAAAGACACAATAACAAACCCGAACCTTTCAAGTTGAACTGTGCGAGAAACACTGTTGCGTGTCTGAAGCAAAAGACGTGCAGAATAGAGAAAGTATCGATTAGAGTGACCGTTGAATCAAAGTGAGAAAGCAGAGTAACCGAATGTCCCTGTGTAAAGTAGCACGCCATCGGAACTCTATCTGTTGTTGTTTAAAGTGAAAGCAAAGCGAATTAAAGGGAGCAAAGGCTTGCACCCGATCGAGGGAAGCCTAAACAGAATGGAATCTATGTTTAAAGTGTAACAAGCAAGGAACAAGTCTAGAAAGGTTTGAGCCCAATTGAGAGGAGCCTAAAAGACTGTCATTGCGAAAGGAACACTGCCAATATGGCTCAAGCCCGGCCGGCTGAGGGATGCCAAAGGAACCAAAGAGAAAGAAGTGTGTTGTAAATTTGAAATTGGAACTTTAAAACTGCAAGTACCAGAATACCTTGCTAAAGAAGTTTTGTTATGAAGGATCTCAAAGTGGTCAAGCATGGTAATGGAGTTGTAACCCATGCTGTTTCGAAAGCCTTCGAAAGGGAATGCAGTTTTTATGTTAAGAACTTTAAATAGACTTTTTTCAAACTGTTGAAAAGAGCGAGAGGACCATAGAATCCGCCCAGTCAACTGACGTGTGTCTATTCCTTAAACACTGTGCTGCCTACAACCCTACCTTGAAGTCTTGGGGAAGGGTCGCCATTACTTCTGACACATTGCATCTTCCTGACTCTTGTTTTTTTCATCACCCATTTTTCATTGTAAAACATACCCCTCACTTTTTGTATCTAGATCTAGGGCAGACATTAGGTTTATTATTTTACTTTGACTAGGAGACTGACTAGGACTGTTTACTTTTTAGTTTAATGGTTGTGAATACTCCCAGTTTAGTAATAGGGTAAATGAGGAAGTCTCCAACCCCTTTTCATTTGTGTAAATAGAACATTGTTGAACTTGCATTCATTGTGTCTGTCATACCTCTGATGCCAAGACTTCCTCACATATGGTGTCAGCAATGGGATAAGACTCAATTGAAACAAATTGGGGAACCCTAAAGTTTCAGAAGCTTTGTAATTGTGCCTCCAACCCTACCACAGTCACAAAGAAATCCATAGGCTTTGACATTTGTAGCAGTAGAGAAGTGTCCATACCTCCAGGGAAACAGAGTCTGATTCCTACTGACTTGGTTCTAATACCTCCCCCTGTATGTTGCATCAGATTAGCCCCTAAATCAGGATTAGCCTGGAAGTTTGGAATAGATTACTCGCAGGAGTCATTGATCCAGACTTTAGGGGAGACATCAAGGTCCTCTTACAAAATCTTGTGGAAACATCATTTGAGATTCATCCAGGGGATAAGATAGCACAAGGAATTCTTGAGAAAGCGTTGTTCCGTAAGTTAGAGGAGGCAAAGGAACATGATGAAACAGAGAGGCAATTTAGGTTTTGGAGAGGCTGATAAAAGACCTAAACCACATGACACAACTGAGAATAAAATAACTATTCTACCAGACCTAGCCTTCGCACAACGCAATGACCCATTGTTAGCAGAAGCCTTCTAACAAGTAATACCAGCAAGTGAAGGCAAAGAAAAAGGAAGTCTGTATTTCTTTCTGAAACATGGGTTGTTGTATATAAGGGACACATCAGCAGAAGGCCTGTGTAAAACTCAGTTAGTCATACCCAAAACACACAAGTAAATTGTCTTAGAAACAGCACATTCGCACTTAACAGGAGGACACCTACTACAAGTAAAAACCCAATCCCACATTAGTTGAAAGTTCTATTGACCAGGAATACATGTGGATACTAAGAACTTTGTACAAACCTGTGATATTTTGCCAAAAAAACAGTATAAATATTCCTCCACCGGCCCCCTTAAAACCACTACCAATAATAAAGGTGCATTTCTCTAGAATAGGGATGGATATAATCTGACCTCTCGAAACCGCCAAGTTAGGTAACAAATCTATTCTAGTGATTGTGTATTGCACCACTAGATATCCAGAAGCCTTTTCTATGAGGAATAACACGACCCAACAAATATTAAAACATCTATTACCATTTTTTTTTGTTGGGGTCGGATTCCCAAAGGAAATTCTAACTGACCAAGGAACAAACTTTATGAGCAAACTAATGGGAGAGATAAAGGAATCATTACACATTACCAACCTGAGAACCTCAGTTTACCATCCACAAATGGATGGTTTAGTAGAAAGGTTCAATGAAACACTCAACACCATCCTTAGAAAACTAGTAGATGAAGATGGAAGAGATTGGGACTGCATGATCCCCTGGGCCCAGTTTGCAGTAAGTAAAATCCCTCAAACCCATACTGGGTTTTCCCTTTTCGAACTAATGTACAGTAGAGGACCAAGAGATGTCTTAGAAATGCTTAAAGAGACCTGGGAAGAAAAAGAGAAGGCTCCAATACCCCTACCAAATCGAAAGAACACATGATATTAGTGAAATCATTGGTGCATACTCATATAGAAAAAGCACAACAACAAAAACTTTCATATGACAAATAAATTCACTTATGGACCTTATCAGTAGGTCGGAAAGTTTTAGTGCTTTTACGAACCTCAGAAAACAAACTGGTCTCAAAATGGCATGGTCCATATGAGATCCTAGAACAGACGGGACCATGTAATTATAAAGTAGCCCAGCCTGATAGACTACTAAAAACGCACATCTACCATATCAATCTTCTAAAAGTATGGAAAGAGAGCCCTCCATCCACATCTAACCCATTTATACCTTGCTTACCACCTCAGGAAACCGACACTCATGATCATATCCCTCAAGACATCTCCAAAGATCAAAAAGCTAATCTAAGAGATATTATCACATCTTTTCCAGATGTATTTTCAGAGAGGCCAGGGAGAGTAAAAGGAAACTACGACTATATAAGAACCCCAAAGTGAAACGTTGTACATTTGAAACCCGACAGATTACCAGAAGCCCGAAAAAAGATTGCTTTTCAACAAGTCCAAAGTATGTTAAAGGTCAACATTATAGAACCTTCTTCCAGTCCCTGGTCCTCCCCTATTGTATTAGTAACAACTGTGGACCAAACTTGGTGTTTCTGCATTGATTATAGCCATATCAACACTCTATCAGCCTTTGATGCATACCTAATGACCCGTATTGATGATTTAATTGATAAACTAGGGACTGCAGAAAGAAAGCAAGTCAAATCAAGCAATGGCAGAACAGTCTATCTCACTACCATAAGAGCGTTCTGTGCGAGGATCCCCCCACCTGGGCAACCTGTAAATAAAGCGTATTGACAAGCCCAGTCCAGATATGCTTTATATAGTCTCGGATCTTTCTAAAGGTTCTATGACCCCAATGTACCTGGTTTCGTAGAGTTCTTCGATGGGTCGGTGACGGGCCCTTCTTGAGTGACTCCCTTTAAGGCAGGAGCCACGGGTCATTATGAGTCCATGAAGAAGGGGTGAACACGGTCTTTGAGGCAGCAGCTTTGGTCCTTGTAGTGCTCGTTGACGATCGATCGAAAACATCCTGCAACAGATGAGGCATGCAGTGCACCTCGCTGACGATAGTTTGTTGCCGCAAAGAGTCAATGAAGAACTTTGGCCCAGCAAGGGCGTCGGGTCGTCAGCGTCTGGGGTCGGCAATCGGGACATGACCACGGCTGTCGTTTGGATCTTCTCTGGCGTCTTTGAGGACTTCGGGTGGTGGGAAACCGACCGTGGATTCTCCTCGGTCCTTGACTTTCTCCCGCAGGAGGGAAGCGGTCGAATGTGATGAGCAAGGGAGTCCTTGATTCAAAGTGTTCTTAGGCAATAGAGCACGGCGGCTCCGGTCGACGAGATAACAGTGGTACCTCGGTCGGCTGTGGACTTCAATGTTCGGACGCTGCACTTCAGTATCCTAGGCGGTCCCCTTCTCCGGTCGGCAGCCTTTCGAGAGTCTGACTTCCAGGGAGCCTTGGTGAAGATTAGCTGGTGCACAATGGTCCCTTGTAGCTCTGGAAGAGGTCTCCTTACCAGGTCCGCTCTTGGATCAGTTCTTTGATGGTCATGCAGCTTTCAGATTTAGCGAAGGACAGCAGCAGCAATTCTTCTTCTTCCAGCGGGCCTCAAAGTTAAGCATCAGTTTCGACTTCAGCTTCTGAAGGATTTCCATCAGTGAGAGGTCCACAGATATACTATTCAGTCTCTCATTCACACTGCTGGGTCACACTCAGGCAACCAATCATTCAGAAGGGCATTCAGGCAGGCAGGCAGCCAATGAAGAATGGCCTGAATGCATGGTGCATTCAGGCCATTCTTCTCCATCCAGACACTCACAACACAGAATGTGGATTCGGACAAGCACCCATCCTTTCAGCACTCCACACTCGATACATACCAGTTTTGGGCAGGGCAGTCTCAGGCATTGTGTCACACACCAGATACTAGACACCCATAACATGAAATGCATATTCGTTACACACTCCATTCACCCAGGTCCCAACCCACGGGCGTACCCACAACATACAGTCATTGGGAAGACTCCAGCCAGTCTGGCCTGGACTTCCCCACGCTACCATATATGGAACTTCCACATAACAACCAGTCAGGGGAAGGGACAGAGTCAGGGCTTCCTGGGACTTTGGGAAAACAAGGTAACAGGCGATGGAAAGCAAGAGGTAGCGGGGACCATCTTGTCACCATCAGGAATCTACTGATTTCAATGACTGGGCCTGGGCATCCCAAAATGGAGGATACTCAGTACACCTGTCATTTCAACACGGAGCTGCCAACAGCCCGTACCCTGCTCTGTAGGCCACCCACAGGTGCCCAAAAACATACACTAGGAGTACAGGGTTGTACTCCCATCCATGGGAGCCACACCACCAGGAGTCCCACACAAACTCCTGCACGGAAAACAAGACAGAACACAAGATAAAAAGCATAAAGGACAAGGATACGGAGGCCCTGGCCCTCCGATGTATTTCCAGCATCACAGTCCCCCCGCCCAGACTGAGGTTAGGGCCTCTTCCCTGGTCTGTGCTCAATGGTGAAGACCAGCCCTTGCAGGCTAATGGACCACTTGAGCAATTTTGGGTTTTCACTCTTCATCTGCATAGGCCATTTTAAGGGGTTATGGTTTGTTTGGACCTTGAAGGCAGAACGTGTAATGTAGGGTCTAAAATGCCTAAGGCTCCAAACTATGCTAAAACATTCCTTTTCAACAGTAGCCCACCTATGTTCTCTACCCTTGAGTTGTCTACTGATGAATATAATTGGATTTGTCTTCCTTTATCATCTAACTGGGATAATAAGACAGCTTCAATTCAGGTGGTGCAGGTGTCATTATGAAAGATAAATGGTTTGCTGCAGTCCGGCGCACACAACACAGGTGCCCTACACAGACTTTCCTTCAAGCCGGTAAAGGCCTTCTGATAGTCTTCCATCCAATTAACTTTCCTTGGTTGTTTGGACGAAGTCAGAGCTGTCAGAGGGGCAGCTATGGTTCCATATTCGGCCATGAATTTGCGGTAATACCCATTGAGGCCCAAAAAATCTCTCACAAGGGTTTGAGTAGTGGGAGTCTCCCAGTCATGTACATCCTGACCAAGAGAAGTGACTTTTCCCTGAGCTATCTGGCACTTGGTGGCCTTGATAGTGAGGTTAGCCCTTTTCAAGGCCTGCAACACCTTGTCCAAATGAGTCAAATGCTCTTCCCAGGTGGAACTGTAGACAGCAATGCCATCTAAATAGGCCACACAAAAGGCCTCCAGCCCACTGAGCACATGATTGACCAATCTCTGGAAGGTGGCAGGGGCATTCTTCAACCCAAAAGGCATGACTCCAAACTGGTAGAGTCCCTCAGGTGTCTTTTCCTTGGCATGGTCCGTTAGAGCTATTTGGCAATAGCCTGAGTTAAGGTCAAAGGTGCTCACAAATTTGGCAGCACCTATGGTGTCCACGAGCTCATCAGCCCTGGGCAATGGGTGCGCGTCAGTTTTGGTGACGGCATTGACTCCTCTGTAGTCCACACAGAGCCTCCAATCCTTGGTACCTCCCTGGGAACTTGCCTTGGGGACAAGGACCACAGAACTGGACCAGGGACAGATTGAGGGTTTAATAACACCAGGATCCAACATCTTGGCGACATTAGCCTGGATGTGGTTCTTAACTGTATCTGACATCCTGTAGCATCTGCTTTGACAGGTACCCTGTCACCAGTGTCAATGTCATGCCTGCACCATGGGGTGAGGCCTGGTGTCAGTGAGAACAGAGGCGCATACTGCTGGAGCAAAGCCCTGCAGGCCCTATGCTACTCTGGTGTCAGGATTTCCTGTTCTGGAGTCCAATCCACTTGTGATGCTTTAAGGTCATGCCATTACTTGTTCAATTCCTGGCTTGCCTTAAGATTTTCTATTGCCTGACCCATCATCTGTGTCATCCCCCATCCGAGGCCTAACACATAGTACCCCACTTGCTTGGCAGGACCTGGAGGGGTGGCTTTCAAACCTTCTCTGATCAAGGCAAGGGGCCCCCTCATGGGATGTCCAAAGTGTAACTCAAAGGGGCTGAAACCAACACCCTCTTGAGGTACCTATCTGTAAGCAAACAGCAGGCATGGTGGGAGGAGATCCCATTTCCACCATAGGGGCTCTTCCAAAGCACCCAGCATGCCCATGAGAGTCCTGTTAAATCTCTCAACCAGGCCATTGGTCTGGGGATGGTAGGAGGTGGAGAACTTGTAGGTTACCCCACACTCTTTCCACATCGCTTTCATGTAACTCGACATGAAGTTGGATCGTTGGCCAGAGACAATCTCCTTAGGGAATCCAACTCTGGTAAAAATGCCCAGGAGAGCCCTGACAACCACCTTGGCAGTAACCGTCTGAAGGGGTATAGCCTCAGGGTACCTGGTGGCATGGTCTACCAAGACCAGGATGAACCAATGTCCTCCTAAAGTGGGAGGGTCAAGGGGACCGACAATGTCGATGCCAACCCTCTCAAATGGTGTGCCAACCACTGGCAATGGCTGCAGTGGGGCAATGACACTGCCTCCAGTCTTTCCAGACAACTGACAAGTGGGACAGGTCTTGCAGTGGGACTCTACTTCTGCTCATATCCAGGGCCAGTAGATATGTGCAGAGAGCCTCTGCCTAGTCCTCTTGGTACCAAGATGACCAGCTAAGGGCACCTCATGTGCCAACTGCAAAAGGAAGGGCCTGTAAACCTGGGGTACCACCAACCTCTTGAGGACACCAGTTTCAGGCTTAGTGGGCTCACTAACAAGGAGCTCACCCTCCCAATAAATCCGGAATGAACGAGGCACTTCACCTTGTGCCTGGGTCAGGGCCAGATTCCTCAGACCCTCGAGAGAGTGGCACTGTCTCTCTCCCCGACAGAAGTCTTTCTTAGAGGATCCGCCTTCAGCCAACAGGCATTGAAGGTCCGGGTGATCCTCTGTATCAAGTAACTCGCCCACAAGAGGGTATTCTGGCTCTTATTCCACAGGAGTTGAGTTTGTATTTACCACTGGACTCAGCCCGTCCAGAGCATGAATCCCAGTGGGTGCTGCTGAAGCAGCAGGAAGAGAAGGAGCTCCCTCCACAGAGGTAGCCTTCTTACTTTTCCGTCTTCTTGCCTTAGGACTCTCCTTTGGCTTGGCTACCGGACTCACAGCCGGACCCAGTGTGACCAGTGATTGGGTGACCGTCGCAGCAGCCATGGGTAGAACATCCACGATCATCCCCATTTCCACCAGATAATTGCCTAACAAAATGTTAGCAGGTAGGTTGTCCTGAACAAGGACAGGAAGCTTTGCTTTCTTGTCTCCAATCGTAATGTTGACTAAGGCTACAGGCGATCATGTGGGAGGCCCAATAGCTAACCTGGTAGTTCTCAGAGGAGCACCGGCATAGTCCTCTGGCTTGAGCAGGGTCCTGTCCACCACTGTCATGCTTGCCCCAGTGTCTCTTAAACAGTATAAGGCTGGCCATTCAGGAGGATACTTCCCAAAAACCTACGGGTGTTTTGTGGGATTGTAGCAAGTACTTCTGCGTACTGGTCCCAGGCCCCAAGGGATACTAGGGAAATCTCTACGGGAGCACCAAATGTGATCCCGGTAGAGGAGGGGAGAACCGTGGCCTCCACCTCAGGTACGGAGTAGAGATAGGTCAGGCTGACAGTCTGGACTCCAAGTGCCTTACCTTTACACATGGGGTCACCCCTCTTGTGGTCCAGAGCCCACAGTCCCAATAAGTGCCAGGAATGCGGGATATGGTACTGGAGCCACTGGGATCCTTCTTTGCAGCAGGCGGACCACTACTCTTACTCCAACCCATGCAGGACTTATCCCCACTAGAATCTTGGGTCTTAGGAAAAGGTTGTGGTTTACCCGACTGTGAATGCTTTTGGGACTCCTCAACCTTCTGAGAGGCCCCCCTTTCTTTGTCCTTGTCCTTCCCACTGGGTTCCTTAGGGGACACCCGGTGGGAGACCCACTTGTCAGCCAGCCTTGACAGCTTAAAGGGATCTAAAATGTTCTGGTCAGCAACATACTGATGCAGCTCCGGTGAACAGGCTTCTGAAAAATGCTCATAAAAACAAAAGGTGTGACAATTCAACAAATGTTTTCACTTTGTGACCATCGATCCACCCCATCATGTTCATGTGCGCAACACTCACCCAGTCAATCCAAGACGCATTCTCTCTTTTCTTAAAATCCCTGAACCTTTTAAGGTATTGGGTAGGTGTCTTGCCAAACTTGGCAATCAAAGCAGACTTCATGCACTCATATTTATTTATTTATTTATTGTATTTGTTAATACGCCCAAACCCTCGGGTATCACGGCATAGTTTACAGCAAGAAAGCTTGAATAGGGTGGATACAGAGGAATAATACATAGTACATATGAGTTATGACAAAGTACAGTTATATACATGGGAAGAAAGTTACATTTTGAATCACTATATACACGTTAAACATACTGACCCCTTTTTTCCACACTCAGTTTCAGAATACAGTCATACACATTCTGAGGCACTCTGCTTAACACACACTTAGCCCAATCTCTTTTATCAACATCATGGATTCTACAAGCCATTTCATACGCTTCAATCCATTGGAGGATATCAGAACCCTCCACCTACACACCAACCAAATCCTTCATAAACTTGGTGGCTGGGGACCTGCCACTCTCAAATGGATTCGCTGAGGTTTCCAGTCTAGCTTTCTCTAGCTGGATTTTCTGACATTCAGTGTCCTTGTCTTTGAGTTCATGATCCCTATTCTTGAGCATGATTTTCTGTGCCAACTTCTCCTTCTTAGGTTCAGCTTCAGTTTCCAACCTTTTATATTCAAAGGACAATTTCATCCTTAATAATTCAAGTTCTGAGGCATTCCCTGGAGAAACATTGCTAGGTTTCTGAATAGAAGCAGCAGAAATGGTGGCATTCCCAGAAACAGATTTAGTAACACCCCCAAGGGTAGGGTCCTCATTGGTTGCATCCCCCCCTTCATCAAGAGTTTCACAATCAGTCTGGTTGGTATTCCACCGGGGCAGCTATCAGCTCAGCCCTAGACTTATCCTCAAAGTCTAACTCCCTGGCTTCACAAGCACTCTGGAGAACCTCTAAGCTCATCCTAGTCAATTCACCATTTGCAATACATTCCATTACTAGTAATGTATTTATCTAGCACACAACTGAAAACCTCAATTTCACAAAGTGTGAATATTTTGTAAGTGGCAAGGTTACACACTGTTTCTTAAACCATTAGCATCCCACTGCTGCCACCATTGTAAAGCACCGGAGGGGGGTGTCTGTGCTCCTACTCTCTATTTGGCAGAAGAGAAGCACAGGGGACCCCAGCCCAGATTCTCTATGTGGTAAAATGTGGTCGATCAATCAAGGCTTAGCTCTCGGGAGGTGATGCGGGCTAGTTCTTAAGTACAGTGTAGTCCCCAAGCTCCCACAAAGGAATGTCCACACACTAAGTTAGTGAAAACACAGCTCTTTATATAAATAAGGTTCACGCTATGTACACAATCTCAATAACACACTTTGTACGCTGGTAATACTATAATGGCAAATATATACAGGTCTAAGTGGTACCACTCTTAACTATCGATTCCCTTGAAATGCATCAACTGCTAACACTCCAAATGGCATACGAATCAGATTGTAAGATGATTCAACAATAGACACGGAAAGAAAGCAAGTCAAATCAAGCAATGGCAAAACAGTCTATCCCACTACCATGAGACCGTTCTGTACAAGGATCCCCCCACCTGGGCAACCTGTAAATAAAGCGTATTGACAAGCCCAATCCAGATATGCTTAATATAGTCTTGGATCTTTGTAAAGGTTCTATGACCCCAATGCACCTGGTTTTGTAGACTTCTTTGATGGGTCGGCGACGGGCCCTTCTTGAATGACTCCCTTTAAAGGCAGGAGCCACCGGTCATCGTGATTCTGTGAAGAAGAGGTGAACACGGTCATTGAGGCAGCAGCATCGGCCCTTGTGGTGCTCATTGATGATCGGTCAAAAACTTCCTGCAGAAGATGAAGTGTGCAGTGCACCTCAGCGACGATAGTTAATTGCTGCAAAGAGTCAATGAAGAACTTTGGCCCAGCAAGGGCGTCGGGTGGTCGGCGTCTGGCGTCGGCGATCGAGATGTGACCACGGCTGGTGTCTGGATCTTCTCTGGCGTCTTTGAGGTCTTTGGGTGGCTGGAAACGCACTGGGGGATACTCCTCGATCATTGATAACCTTGACTAGAGCACGGCGGCTCCGGGCGATGAGATAACAGCGGTACCTCGGTAGACGGTGGACTTCAATGTCCGGACGCTGCACTTCAGTCTTCTAGGCGGTCCCCTTCTCCAGTCGGCAGCCTTTCCAGGGTCTGACTTCCAGGGAGCCTTGGTGAAGATTAGCTGGTGCACGATGGTCCCTCGTAGCTTAGAAAGAGGTCTCCTTACCAGGTCCGATCTTGGATCAGTTTTTTGATGGTCACGCAGCTTTCAGATTTAGCGAAGGACAGCAGGAGCAATTCTTCTTCTTCCAGCAGGCCTCAAAGTTAAGCATAAGTTTCAACTTCAGCTTCTGAACGATTTCCATCAGTGAGAGGTCCCCAGATATACTATTCGGTCTCTCATTCACATTGCTGGGTCACACTCAGGCAACCAATCATTCAGAAGGGCATTCAGGTAAGCAGGCAGCCAATCAGGCGCACAGTGCATTCAGGCCATTCTTCTCCATCCAGACACTCACAACACTGAATGTGGATTCGGACAAGCACCCAGCCATTCAACACTAGACATTGCATTCATGCCAGTTTCGGGCAGAGCTGTCTCAGTCATTGTGTCACACACCAGATACTAGACACCCATAACATGAAATGCGTTTTCGTCACACACTCCATTCACCCAGGTCCCACCACACGGGCGTACCCACAACATACAGTCATTGGGAAGGCTCCAGCCAGTCTGGCCTGGACTTCCCCACACTACCATATATGGAACTTCCACCCAACAGCCAGTCAGGGGAAGGGACACAGTCAGGGCTTCCCGGGACTTTGGGAAAAACAAGGTAACATGCGATGGAAAGCAAGAGGCTCTGGGGGTCCTCTTGTCTCCATCAGGAATCTACTGATTCAAATGACAGGGCCTGGAGCCACACCGCCAGGAGTCCCACATGAACTCCTGCGCGGAAAACAAGACATAACACATGATAAAAAGCATAAAGGACAAGGATACGGACGCCATGTCCCTTCGATGCATTTCCAGCATTACAGTCTCCCCCTGCAGACTGTGGTTAGGGTGCCTAATCTCCTACGAGATAGACACCCTCATCCAGACGGTCAACATACCTTCTAGAAGGGCCATCTGCATTATCATGACTCTTCCATGGTCTATGCTCAATGGTGAAGTCTAGCACTTGCAGGCTAATGGACCACCTGAGCAATTTCGGGTTTTCACCCTTCATCTGCATAAGCCATTTTGAGGGTTTATGGTTTGTTTGGACCTTGAAGGATCGACCCTGTAAGGTAGGGTCTAAAACGCCTAAGGCTCCAAACTATGCTAAAACATTCCTTTTCAACAGTAGCCCACGAGTTGTCTACTGATGGATATTGATTGGATGTTCGCTTCATTTGTCATCTAACTGGGACAAGACAGCTTCAATTCCGGTGTTGCATGCATCAATTTGAACAATAGAGGGTATGCTGTAGTCAGGCGCACACAACACAGGTGCCCTACACAGACTTTCCTTCAAGCTAGTAAAGGCCTTCTGACAGTCTTCCATCCAATTAACCTTCTTCGGTTGTTTGGGCAGTCAGAGCTGTCAGAGAGGCAGCTATGGTTCCATAGTCTGCCATGAAGTGCAGTAATACCCATTGAGGCCCAAAACGGCTCTCACCTGGATTTGAGTAGTGGGAGTCTCCCAGTGATTTACATCCTGCACCTTACTGGGGAGAGGTTGGATTTGACCCCCCCCCTACCTCGTGACCAAGATAGGTGAATTTTCCCCCTGAGCTATCCGGCACTTGGTGGCCTTGATAGTGAGGTTAGCCCTTTTCAAGGCCTGCAACATCTTATCCAAATTAATCAAATGCTCTTCCCAGGTGGAACTGTAGACGGCATGTCCTCTAATAAGCCACACAAAAGGCTTCCAGCCCACGGAGCGCATGAATGACCAAACCTTGGAAGGTGGCAGGGGCATTCTTCAACCCAAAAGGTATGACTCTAAACTGGTAGAGTCCCTCAGGTGTCGAGAACGCCGTCTTTTCCTTGGCATGGTCCGTCAGAGCCATTTGCCAATAGGTCAAAGGTGCTCACAAATTTGGCAGAACCTATGGTGTCCACGAGCTCATCAGTGCGGCAGAAGTGTAAGAAGTGCTGAACGAGCAAAGCATTAATCCGAGGGAACAGTGTTTAAAGGGAAAGCAAAATACATAGCAGGGATACCCCCTCCCGTGGCCCCCATGCCCAGTAATACATCATATACATTGTCCACACATAATGAGAGGAGACAAGACCTTTTTCTGATTTGGAAAACATATTTTCATTTTTTTGGAAAAACACAAAGATGCTTTCTTGGAGTCCTCCTAACAGGCGGTCCTAGTCCTGCTCAGGCCACAAGTCTGCCTGGCCCAAAAACATCCTTTCCCGGGTGACTCTGCCAATCCGTGTTACATAGTCCCATTCAAAACCGGTGAGCCCTTCTCACTTCGGTTTTCTGCTCTTGCGAGAACGACCAGCCTTGGTATCTGACTGCCATTTCAGTCGCTCCCATTTTAGTCAATGGAGGGAACAAGGCCACTGCATCAGTTGTTGAGGAGTCCCAACCGTCCCCAGTGGTATGAATGCCTGTCTCCCCCAACCTGGCTGATGCAGCCAGTGGTTATAGCTCGAAGAAAGACCATGGCGTGCCTCATTCTCTGGAACCGCCTTTGTAACTTTGCCACATTTTGGGGGTGGCCGCCGCAATGCCCCCACTACGTAGCAACCTGTCACCCTACTCCCTTAATATCATGAGCCTTCCTGCCTTTTCAGTGCTCCGAACATACACTTCAGAAACCCCCAGTTGTCCTTTTCATACGGGTGAAACCTCAACCATGGCGAGATCTAATGGATCTTCAGCACCCAATCTCCTGTTCCTGAAACAAACCAACACTCCAAATGCATCAACCTCTCCATTCCACCGCCAGGGACACCTGTTACTCCCGGTCTTACCACTACTGGGTGGCCCATTGATATTTTGGGGAATTGACACTTAAAACTTGTGTTGAGCGTAGGCCGAGACCTCCTATCCTTCGATGAGCGGTCCCCCTGTACTTTAATATTCTCCCATACTTACTTCCAAGTGACCCACGGCCTTCCCCGGGCATCCCGGTTAGCCGTTTGCCCTAACCGCTCATCCGTGCAAGTGGCCCATTGCCGGTCACTGCCAGCCATTTACCTTGAGGCACCTCTTCACAGAACATCATGTATCTCCGCTGCTACCTGGACCCGCTCCTGGCACTCGTGTCTGCTTGCGGCAGTCCCAGAGCTTTGGGTCCAAGCACCCCTCAATTGCTCCCCTTTCTCAACGACACTACGGATCGTCTTTCCGGGTGGTCCCTTCCCAAACCGTGTATTACCTCACATGCACAAGCCCACCTTACCAGTGCTGCTCTTATCTACCACTCTGAGCTGTTGCCACACTGACTCACTTTCCCGGCGACCCTCTCCCTGGTCCTTTGATCCAGCGACACAAATCCCCAAATCAGTAGTTTAGACAGTACATGCCCCAACAAAATTGCAATGCCAAAATACCACCTTTGCTGTTCCATGGGCCCCGGACCCTACGGATAGACCTACCGGGGGTTCTCCTTGCAATCGGCATGTATTACCAGGAACTTAGTTGCTATATATTCCCTACACCCTTAAGTGGTGTATTGATCTATTCAAAACCTTATGTATAGATAGTCTCAAATGCACAGAGTTGAAATGCAATGCGCGTCTCGTCACCAGTTGGCGTCCTGGTAGCTGTTCGTATGAAGCTGCTAAATCACGCCCCGCTCCACGCAATTCTGATGCCGGCCGCCCGGTGCCCTGGAGCAGTAATGTGTCAGTAAATGCTGCTCCCTTGTTATTTATTCCCTTTATGTGGCCCTACGGCTGTACCTAGCCCATATTCACATATCATTACCTAAATCTAACTTTCCCATAAGACGCCAATCTCTCAATCTGTCCACCATTTCTAACCCCTCCCCCTTTAACTATTGTATAGATCTCTGCCTATTGTAAACTATAAGGATCTCTTTTTGCACCTCTTTCAACCGTGCTGCCTTCCCTAGTGTCCCTTGCATAAAATGTGCACCAATGTCAGTGTGTTATTCCTCATTGGTCGTCTGATTTCACCTACAAGCCCTCCAGTGACCAGGAGACACCACCAGGGAACGTGGCGCTTGTACATAGGGTTCTGTACATCCACCTTTCACGTAAGATGCAAACCGATCAATGTGTCCACCATTTATTTCCCTTCCACTTTTAAATGTTGCATAGCCCTGTCCTAATCCTATGCTTCACCCCAGTTGGAGTGGGGAGCCAGTAGTGGCCCCAGGTCGCTGTTGTTATGAAGTGAACCAGGCTCTTCTACTCTCCCAGCCACAGAGCTAACAGCTCCCATCTCCCTTCAAATCTGAAACCCGCCCGCTCATGTTTGCAGTTACTTTAGGGCCAATCCTCATCCTCTCGTTGTCGCAACCTGGGCAACAGTGAAGCGGGTATCTCTACACAGCCATAGGATGGACTCACAATTGTGCTACCTTTCCACGCATCCCCTGTCGAAAATATTCTCTTTCAATTTCAAGACCTATCCTGATTTTTCCGAAATTGCATTGCCTACGCACTGCAGCAGCTTGTGAACCCGTACATCCCTATTAACAACATGGTATGCCAAAAGAACATCCATGTATCTTAGTCATAAACCACCTAAGAGGACACTGTGCACTTCAACTCAAAGAAGCAATAAAGCAATGCGTGCTGTCAACCCCAGTCTTTGCTCCACAACCCACTGGGACCAACCCCCACGAGCTCCAGGAAACGTGTTGGGCAACAGAACAGGCGTACCCTCAGTATTGGAAGAAGTAACCCACTTACACACCCTCAGCTTTCGTGCAGTGCAGCATAGTACCGTACCATGCCATTAACGGATGAACATTCACTGCCACCATGGAAGGTGACCTTTCCGTCATCCTGCCCCATAAAACCGGCGCTAGTCGCCACATGCACTTAGCAAAGCAAAATCCCCTTATTCTTTTTGTTTCTAGTCTTCAAGAGTTGGGAGTACATTTTTAAAATAAATATACCGGTACTCTATTAGGCTTGCATAATTATCCGGTCTGGAAGTCTGCTGTCTTCAAGTGGGACCCACTATTGAAGTAAGCCATAGGTTTTTTAAAAAAAAACCTTTTTTACCATTCTCTCCGCATTTGTATGTTTCCATTTAGTTTTAAGGAAAGGTTGGCTACACAACGGTACTTTCTATCGCCACCAAGATGACTCAGTAATACTGTACACTTAATTGATAAACATAAATATGAGCGTCTACCCAGTACCCCAAGATATGCAGTGAAGTGCCCCCATTTGGACAATGGTCTCCAATCTCCTCTCCATTTACAACATCATTGTAGCTCTGTTTATCTTGAAATTGAAACTACACACCCAAAATTGTAAAATAGCAAACACCCAATACATTATACCCACACCTGCACCTGACATGCAAATATGCCTACACCAGTCATTACATTGTTGTAACTCGATGGTCGATGGTGCACCACGTTGGCCGCTGTTCCCCACTTGTAATTATCTGCCAGATTTCTTAGTGCCCTTGATGCAAGTTGCGCTAACACTTCATTAAACCACTTGAAAAACTCCACAATTTCATACATTTTAAACTTAAGTCCTTCCTCTGCCACCATTCGCAATACACCATTGTGTTCTCACGCCAAGTTCCGTTCACATATGTACACAACAGCAGTCTTTCTGACAACCATTACGCGAAATGGAGCTATCCTCCATATACAATGCCACGAAGGGCAGCCTTTCAAACCGGCTGTTAGGCAGAAAGAATCCTGTGCAGTGCCCTTAGGGACCACTACACACAATTAAGACTACAAGTGGTAATACAAGTTCACCTTTGGTACAAGCCTGTACTACACAGTTAAAGTGGTAGCAGTAGCAGAGCAGCCAGACTTATCTCAAGAGCAAATGAGCAGTAGTAGAGATTACACAAAGGACCATCATTACTGTGACTCAAACAAACACTGACTCAAGGTTTTTGGTTTAAAAAGTAAAAGTACATTTGTTTTTTTTTTTGTTTTTGTTTTAATTGAATTAACAATTTTTACAAAAAAAAAAAGAAAAGGCACTTTAAATCCATAAGTCCATGTTAGTTCCTAAAAAGACGACAGCAAGAAAGAAATCCCTCCCTCCCAGAAAAGAACATGTCCCTTGCGTCGGGCAAACAGACAAATTCTCTTTAGTTCATCAGAGTCAATCTTTAGTCCTTCCAAGATCTCTTAAGTAATGTTTATTGTTAGTTCCCTTCTGAACCCTGGCTTTTATGGTTCCCAAAGGCCAAAAGACTTTTGAGTCCGAGCTCTCAAGAATTTTCTTTAGTCTTTTGACCTTGTAAGCCTCCATGTTTCATCCAGCATTTTGCTCCAGGTCAATAATTTAAAAAAACAAAGTTACCCCAATCACACAGCGAGTGTCGTCGCCGTTTGACAGGATTCTCCACCATTCGTCTTCTGTTAGAGTTGTGAAAGCTGTCATTATATTTCCCAAAGCTGTATTTCTGACTTGTCGAGTTCCTTTGCAACTTAGACGGAGGAGTCTGCTTGTTTCCACGTCGTCTTCCTTTTTACAAAATCTGCATTTATTCGTTGTCGTTTGTTTTCTTATGAAGAATACTTCATTTGTTTTAAGATGGTTTAGACGAAATCTTAAAAAGAGCCTGCTGCAGATTTTATCTGGGAATTTTTCCAGATAACTTCTAGTCCCATTTAGTCTCTTTGCTGTTGTAGGGAAATGCTTAGTTGATCCATAGCTGTTAGCGGTCTCACCGGTGGCAATCCAATCCAGTTCTAGAAGTTTTTTGGATACACTGTCTGAGTTTCTTATAAGCTGGTCTGTCAGGGCATCGATCTCATTCAATAATGTGATGTTTTGATTTTTCCACTCGGTCAGTAGTCTAATATTATCCTTCTCCCTTTCTCTCCCAATCAGATCGAGAGCCTTTGGCTTGTTGTCCTGTATGATCTTCCGATACAACATCAGCATGTTTCTCTCTTTGATCGCTTTTAATGAAGAAAGACATAATTCCCAGAGTCGCACATTTATTTCTAGACCATCTGTTCATAAAACACTTCACTTCTATTACTTTAAAACCACACGTAAAATACACTACACACAACCAATTCACTTTGTGCAGCACAATTCAAGGTAAGTACCTTTGGATTTGACAGACCGGTGTTGTGAAACAAAGACGTTACCGGGGTACAGATGCGATCTTACTAAAAATACGCATACCCGCGGGAAGAAATGTTACCGGAGTTAAACCACACTTAGCACATGAATCAACACAAGAGAGTTGGGGATAAAAATCATAGGCAATACTTTTGTCAAGGCAGATAGAATCAGAGGACACTTTCCTACAAGTGAATAAAAGTCAATAGGCCTGCGCCAATGTCAAGTGGAACAGGGTTCCTGTTGCAGAGGATCACACGGTTAGTACAGTTCACGATTAGAGATTGCCAGGAGTATTGGATATTGTCAAAAGAGGAAGCAAAAGTTATAAGAGGGAAGGAAGATAAGGACAAGCCTTTAGTAAGGAGAAAAGGGTTCACCCCAGTTCCTCGAAGTTGGACACAGTACCTTATTCAAAGTGAAGAAGAGCTGGTGCTATGGCAGTTGTTCCTGGTAGTTCCTGCAGAATCACGGTTCCTGTGGCTTCAGTCGTGGAGACAAGAAGGAGGACGTCTGGTCCAATCTGCACTACCCAGGGATGAAGCCAGCAGCAGCAAAAGCAATGGTGAATAAAAGGTGCGCTCCTATAAAACAGGAGAGGCTCTTCAGGTGGCTATCCGGACCACTACAGCTGTGTGCAGCGATTTCGACCAAGAAGAGGATCCTATGCCTGCGGAAGATGAGCTGGTTGATCCCACCAGGCTCAAGGGAAGAAGACTCCGGACTGGATCTTCTCTTGTCGTTGAAGGGTAGATAGCTCAGGACTACAGCAGGGCTTCACCGGGACTTGGTAGTTGCAGCAGCCATCTTCTTCTCCGCTTCTCTTCGGTTCCTTCCAGTTCCAGTGGCGACTCTGACTTCCAGCCCAAGAGTCCTGCCTTTTATGCGAAAATCCCCCATTCACACAGCCTGGCTGTCAATCACAGCAGGGGGGTTGTCCGGCCCGGACAACCACCTCAGCCAATCACGACAAAGTAAGACTTGGGTTTCCAAGGATACCCTGTGCAGGGCGTGACTACACCCTCCCTCACATTCAGCCCACCTAGACACCCAGACGCCAAAGGAGGGCTTCTTTGGGGAAGCCCGCCAAAAGACAGTGAACAAAGAAGGCAAACCTGGTTTGCCGCACAAAGTAAAACACAAGAAGGACTTTAACAAAAAGAAATGGCGAATAAACCCGACCGGAGCCAAAAGAAAGAGTATTTGGTCAAGCGGGTTTATATTCGAGGCTAATGTAATAGCCTGGAACAGTGCCGCGTTTATATAGTATAATCGCGGTAGAAAAGTTAGGGTAGATACCACTGCCACCAGCCAAGTCTAAATGTTAAAAGAGCAAAACAAAGCTCAGAGAGGCACAGACAAAAAGGGATAGGAATTAACCCTTTCCAGTACTCCATGTAAGGTGGGGTGTACTGGGTCTGTAGTTTTTAAATGACTACATAAAGTAAATGGCAACTTTACCTGTTTCTGGGGGACAGTAGTCAGCCCCAGAAAAATGGAGTCAGTGGGAAGTCTCAAAGACTGCACTGAAGGTGCTGTGTAACACACATAAAAAGAAGGGCTCATGGAGTGGTGTGCTCCAGAGCCCAAGATCACACAAACAGTAGAAACACACATGGGAAAAGGCTCACACTCTTACCAAGTGGAAAAAATAAACTCCCGAAATGCAGCAAAGCTGCTGGGGGACTCACTAGGTGAGGGAAATTAGCCATAGAATGAGAATTCTCCCTAACACCGGCATTTGATGGTAAAACCGCTCTTAGCCCTTAAAATCCAACAGTGGGAAAGGACCTTGCAATTGGCAGAAGTAATAGCGGGACCCAGGAGAGCAGCTAATGCACTCCATGGTGCTGCCAGACCCTTCTCAAGTGGTGTGATTGCACCTGCGCCCGCCGATCACCCGCCGCCAGCAAGACCAATCGTTCAACCCGCTGGACATGCACCGCCACATTTCCATTGTGAATGCTCGCGCTTCCACGCGCACCTCTTGGATCACCTTTAAGACACCTGTATCCCATGTGGCCCGCCCCGGCAGCCGCACCTGCACCTGCTGCCGCGCCATAAAGGGAATTCTCTACAGACTTACATTATGTATCTTTCGGAGGGAGGAGAAGAAGATGTCTCGAAGGCAGGTGAGGCCTTCAGGGCGCTGTCGCCCATGCGAGGGCAATGTACTGCAAGGTTTTGCATTTAACATCAACGAGCGAGGCAGCAAAGACGACCGCTTGTGATCAGCTAAGTGCGAAAACCTATTCAATGTAAACATAGTTGTCTGTTTGCAGCCACCCCACCTTGTCCAGGCCTTTCCCTTGAAACCTGCCATGCGAAAAGCAGGGTCAGTTATCGGCACTTAACCAGCACTTAGTCAAAAGGTTCTTCCTAGCCCACCAATATCAACAAAATTGCGGACTGCGACCTCCAGTGCTCAACCCACAGAGCTGACTGACTATGGAAGTGCCTTCCAATATCCAGTACACCAATGACATCAAGTGAACGAGGTGTCCTCCGCCCTGTGAATAGGCGCATTAGAAGTGCCCCTTACATTATTATCAGAGCCGGTACCCTTCGTGGAAGTGGTGCATTGTATAATTACCAGCCGGTGTGCCATCAACCTAGTGAATTGAACTGCTCAAAGCTTAAAGCTCCCAAGCCTCCCTGGTCCCTTTGCAAACTTTGCAATGAACCTTTGGTGGCTGCCTAACAAACCCACCGTGCCATATAAGCGTGTGTCCAGCTGTCCTGTGTATTGCTTCTCCCAATGCCGAGACTGGGCAAAACATTCCCAAGGAAATACTGTATGTTTAAAGGTGCCCCTGGCGACAGATACACCGTACGTAAACTGCGCGTGTCCACACCACAACAGCTCATCCAATCCTTTGCGCGTCCATTGGAAACATACTCCCCCAGCAACTCATGCCATAATGCCCCTTCATACCTCCCATGCCCTGTTTGAATTGCACCCAAAGCGGAGGTACATTTGGGGTAAGTCACGCTGTGGGAATCCTATTGGCTTGCTGCATGGAACACCGTCATCACTGGGGGGCTCATCAAGGACCGCGCGCACTTGGGGTCGCACAGCCCATTTATTTGCAAGGAGAGGACACTTTCGTCCCGTGGAGCATAGCCACCACCTTTAAGCGTGAATGTCCTATCCCTAGCAGAAAAGAAATCCACTTTTTGGATTGTTTCTGTCTTGTTTTCAAGCTTCAGATTTTCTTGCCTTTATTTAGGATTTTTGGGGGATTTTTTCTAAGCAAAGATTTATTTGGCTTGGGTTGGAGGATTTATTTAGGATTTTTACTGACTTGTTTCTCAGTAAAAACAATCCAGTGACACCAACTGCCAGGCACCCATTTTTACTGGATTTATTTAGAATTGTTTTACAAGCATGGATTGTTTGATTTTACACTGGAAGATTTATTTTGGATTTTTTCCAACATGTTTCTTGGTAAAAACAATACAGTAACACTAGGCACACATTTTAACTGAATTTAAATGTGGGAAACATAATGTTAACCTTGCTTCAACGATTTGATTGCAGTTATTTGGGATTTTAATCTGGTAAAACAATTAGCACAGTTTAGGTTTTATTTATTTTTTATTTTCTGCACTTAACTAGTTCTTTAGCAAATAATGCCCTGTCGCTAAGCTTTATCTTCAGGGTATACCAATTTGCAGCAATAGGAATAGCACTCTATACATTGACTTCAATGGCTTTGCCAAAGCTGGTTTTAAACAGGTCATCAGAGGCTTTGCCAATGCTTGTTTTAACCAGGACTTCAGTGGCTTTGCCAATGCTTGTTTTAAACAGGACTTCAGTGGCTTTGCCAATGCTAGTTTGAAACAGGACCTTAGTGGCTACAGTGGCTTTGCCAATACTTGTTTGAAACAGTACCTTAGTGTCTTCAGTGGCTTTACCGATGCTTGTTTTAACCAGGACGTCAGTGGCTTTGCCAATGCTAGATTGAAACAGGACCTTAGTGTCTTCAGTGGCTTTACCGATGCTTGTTTTAACCAGGATGTCAGTGGCTTTGCCAATGCTAGATTGAAACAGGACCTTACTGTCTGCAGTGGCTTTACCGATACTTGTTTTAACCAGGATGTCAGTGGCTTTGCCAATGCTAGATTGAAACAGGACCTTACTGTCTGCAGTGGCTTTACCGATGCTTGTTTTAACCAGAACGTCAGTGGCTTTGCCAATGCTAGATTGAAACAGGACCTTAGTGTCTTCAGTGGCTTTACCGATGCTTGTTTTAACCAGGATGTCAGTGGCTTTGCCAATGCTAGATTGAAACAGGACCTTACTGTCTGCAGTGGCTTTACCGATACTTGTTTTAACCAGGACGTCAGTGGCTTTGCCAATGCTATATTGAAACAGGACCTTAGTGTCTTCAGTGGCTTTACCGATGCTTGGTTTAACGAGGACTTCAGTTGCTACGCCAATGCTGCTTTTAAACAGCACTTCAGTGGATTCAATGGTTAGTCCACACCCTCAACCCCCAAGACCATTCAGGAATCTGAACACAAGGGACACAACTCATGCTAATGAAAAGAGAAACTTAGGACAAGCATCCAGAACAGAGCGGGATAACATGCAATGCTCCGCGATCAATGCACACTCTTTTCTAAGCACAGTAGAGACTGACAGGGCCTGCTAACAGAAGGGGGGACTGACTTCTTCTTCCCCTTTGCAGCGTGTACCTCCCATTCTCCAGGCAAGTCTAGCAACCACTTCATAGCCGTTTTCCAGGCTACAACGTAATCAGCGCTTAGGTTGGCCTTCCCCTCCCCTGTCTCCCTCTGGCCCACCCCCTTCCAACTTCCCCCTTCTCTCCACCCATGCCACCCCTTCCCTGATTGTCTAGGACATCCAGAACTCCCTGCAGACTACCCTGGCTGTACAGAAAGCCATTTCCCCTTTTCATCACGTACCACAGAGAATACAGACCTCCTGCTCCCCTGGTAAAACAAGCAAACTCTTCAGAGTCATCTACCAGGCCGGCTTTGTCTTCAAGGCTCCGTTGCCAGCGGTGCTTAGTTTGGCCGTCTGATACCCTTTCTCCCTCTGGTCCACCCCCTGACCCCTTCTTCTCCCCACCCATGCTCTGGTTCTATCAAGAATCGACTATGTCATCAGGCTAAACCTCTCCATTCCATAGCACTTACTAAAGAAACTACAAAGCATCCAGAACACAGCTGCAAGCCTTGTGACCAGGAGAACTCACTACACACCAGCTCTAAGAACCATCCACTGACTACCAGTAAAGAAAAAATGAAATGTTCAAAGCACTCCATTACTCACAAGCTCTTCCGGGCTGTGGTGTTAGGTATAGCCGAGAGAAGATCATCTCATATCACCATATCATATCAGAGCAAAACTGTGAGATCGATTAAATATGTTCTCCTAGCAATCATGTGAAACAGCAGAAAGAGGCACTGAGGTGTGGCCTTCTCCAAAATCACAGCCAAACTCTGGATCTAACTACCAAGGTAATGTTCACACAATTCAAGGTCAGCTTGTGTTCATTAATACACAAAAGACCTGGCTGTTCAGCAAACCTTAACCAACCACTGCCCCATCATTAAGATCGAACAATGATGACACTGAACTTAAGGCAACTCACTACATACTACATACTAATACAGGATGTCAAACACATAAAGGCACCTCACATCACACTACATTTATGGAAGCATTCCCATAGAATAAATAGCATGAAGTTGCAGGGTGTCCCCCAAGCGGGTCTAGTTTGGTACAACATTCTGGAGGAGTCCCACTGTAATTCTGATGTTTTGAATTTGGCGCTAGTTGCGCGCTGAGGTTTAATTACCAGGTGTTACCCTTTACCCTTTACCTTACAAAAGTAGACCACCACCAGGACATCACCCTGACCACTCCAGATCGTAATGACAAATGCTACACAAATGCTACACTATGCTCTTACACGAGACACATCTTTGGTTATTGGATGGAGGGGAACTGGAAGGCATTGTACAACATATGTATCCTGTTCTGTCCGGCAGCGTCTGTGTAGGTCAGCCATGTCGAATCAACAAAGCCCAAAATGCTGCGGGAGGGATGTGGGGGCTGAAGCCCAGTCAGCTCAATGGTGTTGCGCCACTGCGTGGGCTTCACTTGTAAACACATCTTGCCTGAATAGGCTTGCTAAGCACACGTGCAAAGCATAAACGTGTGGGACAGCTGAAGCTCAAAGACAGACCTGGTATTAGGTAATATTATCCCCACCAATAATATCGCCATATGTATGGTTGTGGGGTAAGGCGGTTATAGGTCATTTGGTCGAATCTAAATGGTCGACAGGACAAATGGTCGACACCAAAAGGTCGACAGGTCAAATGGTCGAATTTTTTTTTTTTGTTTTTTCACATTTTTATTTTGGGGGGGTCCCCTCCTACCCCCTTTTTTTTTTTGCTAAAAACACGTTTTTTTACCTAAACAAAACCTAAAAAATATATATTTAAATAAAAAAATTCGACCATTTGTCCTGTTGACCATTTGACCGGACACCGGTAAGGCCAAAGGTGATATTATTAGTGTGGATAATTTATGGGGTTATTAGGATAGGGAGTTGAGGGGGTGTCCCCCGCTCCATTAAAATAATTATGGC
Organism: Ambystoma mexicanum; assembly: GCF_040938575.1. Lineage (NCBI taxonomy): Eukaryota > Metazoa > Chordata > Amphibia > Caudata > Ambystomatidae > Ambystoma > Ambystoma mexicanum. The sequence goes on along the minus strand of NC_090931.1, from coordinate 1,520,116,885 downwards.
AGTTGTGGGGGTGTCCCTCGCAGGTTCCATGGTTATCGCCGCAAAAATAGGGCGATATTCTTGTATACCGATATTTTTGCGGGGATATTAACACATGGAACCACATACCTTTCTCTACAAATGCCTAACAGCGAAAGGTATTCACTTTAGCGTTTGGAAGAATGCTGACCAGACACGTTTCGACACGAAGAATGAAGGGCTTCTTTTTCTAATGTTGAAGTCTCACTTGTTCCCAGTCCCAGGACTCTGCTCTATATCACGCTTTCACTAGACCCTCATGATGCTGGCAATCAGGCGGCCAGAATACAGGCAGACTCTTTTTCTTTTAAATTGAAGGTGTGGGCGAGCACCCAGTGGGGCTCATGTTCTGCCCCTGCTTTTGGCAGGCAGTGGGTCGAGAGGGGGGTTAGGTCAGAGCCCTAGATGAGGCTCGAGCCAGCCCGAAACCCGCTGGGATCGCCCAGCTCTAGCATCCCCACCTAATAAAACACCCCTTTTGGCTTTACCTTTAAAAATGCCATGCCATAGTGAGAAAACATGTCCAAACGGGATGCACAATGCAGGCCAGCCTAGGCACGTGATATTTCTTTTTTTTAATTATTTGTTTTCATTTATTCGGTAACAAAATACAAAAATAAATATTCCAATCAGTACAAATAAATCATATATGAAAAAAACAGTAGGTATAAACTAAAAACGAAACTATGTACATTAACCTAAGAAATACAGTTATCACCCCGAACCCCGTCCCTTCCCACCCCCTACACCCACAATATAAATGAGCATAGTCTAGTACAAATACATAAACTTCCCCCATAGCTTATCAAAAAGAGAAAACTTCCTTTCTCCCCTATGGATTGTTTTCTCCATTTCAGCCAACCTGTGCATTTCACCAATCCAAGCCACAATATTCGTTCAGACATTAAATTTCCAACCTGTTATGATCATTTTCTTTCCCATAATGGTACCTAGAAAAAGCAATTTCTTCTGGCAAGTAGTTAATTCTTCAAATAGTTCATCTGCACCCAAAATCAATTTCTTAAAATCATAATCAATTTTCACCTCCACTTTATTGATTTTGTCAAATTATATGCTATCTTCATCACATGAATTTGTGCAAAATTGGGTTAAATATATCTTTGGAGTTTTGGCAAATGCAGACATAACAATTGACATTCTTATATCAAACCCAGACAGAGCTAAGGTTAAGATGTATATGATAGATTGGATCGATAATCTCTGGTTTGGGCCGAAAGAATATAGAGATATAGAGTCATATCTATGCATGACTCCAACACCGCAAATAAGAAGTGCAATATTGCGTTCTCGTTTAAATTTATGGCCAACTCGAGATATATCGGCACGAAGGAAGATCATTCAACCTGAAGAAAACATCTGTTGTTTCTATGGTGACCCATTAAATGAGGAAACTCTAGAACATCTGATAGTAGAGTGTCAGTCACTCATGGGGCTAAGGCAAATATACTTTGTGAAACACATGGCTTATTTTGGTAATATGAATCCTGAAAACAGATGGATAGCGATTGTGTCTACGAAAGTTATGAGCATTCGGATAGCGACAGTCAATTTTATGAATGCTTTAAACCTGTCAAATTAGGTTAGATATCTGATTTAGTAACTGCAAGGAGTGCAGAATTAGGAGGTCTTGCTACTCTGAAATTTTGAGTATCTCATGAAGTGAAAGTAATTAATATGTAAGTTGATTTGAGTTGAATTTGCCTGGTATGTTGGCTTTTGTTTATGTGTATGTTGGTATAACCAATTCTATTCTATATTCTATTAATCAAATAAGTAGGGTGTATGTAGATACCCATTGTACCTTTTCCTTTTGAAGTTTTCTACTTAACTATGTCTGCAAATGATTTGGTTTTAATATGTTGTTATTAACATGATTGTTTATTTTTGAAACTGTGATATTAATGATTGAAAAAGTTGAGTAACATAAGCTAATCTCAATAAAAAAATAATAATAAAATAAAAGAACCATTATCAACCGATGGTGCGTATATGTTACAAAGAATCATATTTGCACCTTGAATGTTTACCAGCAAGGCGATCATCCACCCTTCCCAGTCAGAGATTTCTTTCAGAACTTTTAATGGAGCATTTTTGCGTATCAGAATTGCAAATCCCCTGGATCTGGAATTATACGAAGAGCCATAAACCATCCCAAACCATTCTTTTTCTAAATGTGTCACTTCCTTCTGCAATAGATGAGTCTCCTGTAGGAAACAAATATTGCTTTTCATATCATTTAAATAATTGAAAATCTTTTTCCTTTTGACCTGATTAATCCTACCATTCACATAACAGGACGGTATACACATTTCACCACCAGATTTTCCCGTCCCTGCTGACGTCATATATTCACCTTCATGAAAAGGCACTAGACAAAAATTAAGAAACCCTACCCCCAGCCCTCTAAAGCAAAAGCTAGACACCAGCTCCAGCTCCAGCTTCGACCTATAATACAAAAGATGCATTCTAAGAGGTCCCACAGTCTAGGCTCCTCTCCTAATATTCCCGAACTCTATCACAACATAATGGGTACAAATCTTCAGCCCTCCTCGCATTCAACCCAGCTGGCAACCACATTTAACTTGTCACCACTATCATCAAATCTAAGAGAATAACATAAAATGTTCAGTAATTTGGCCCTATACTATGTCAACTCTCAATAATAACAAACACAATCGCAGAATCTCAAAAATAGGCAGGCATTGTTAGGGAGAATTCTCATTCTATGGCTAAATTCCCTCACCTAGTGAGTCCCTCAGCAGCTTTGCTGGATCTCTGGAGTTATTTCTTTCCACTTGGTAAGAGTGTGAGCTTTCCCCCCACTCTTACACCTATTTTGCTATGTGCCTTTTACCTTTTTTTAAGATTGTAAGCGCTGGAGTACACCACTTCAGTAGCCCCCTTCTTGTGTGTGTCACACAGCACCTTCACAGCACCTTCACCTTTAGTGCAGTGACACAGGGTTGTCATTAAGACTTCCCACCGACTCCATTTCTGAGGTGACTACTGTCCCCCAGAAAAGGGTAAAGTTACCATTAACTTTACTTAGTCAAATTTAACCACAGATCCAGTACACACCATATTACATGGAGGGCTGGAAGGGTTAATTATTAACTATTTGTCCCTCCTAGAGCATTGTTTTGCTCTTTTAACAGTTAGACATGGCTGGTGGCAGTGGTATCTACCCTGAATTTCTACTGCGGTTATCTTATATAACCATGGTAATATTGTAGGCTATTGTGTTAGCCTCAAACTTAAAACCGCTTGACCAAATCCTTTTTCGTTTGGCTCCGGTGCGGTTTATTCGCCATTTCTTTTTGTTAAACTCCTTCTTGTGTTTTACTTTGCATGGCAAACCAGGTTTGCCTTCTTTGTTCTCTGTCTTTTGGTGGGCTTCTACCTAGAAGCCCTCCTCAAGGCGCCTGGGTGTCTAGGTGGGCTGAATGTGAGGGAGGGGTGTAGTCACCCCCTGCACAGGGTATCCTTGGAAACCCAAGTCGCACTTTGTCATGATTAGGCAAGGTGGTTGTCCGGGCTGGACAACCCCCCTGCTGGGTGATTGACAGCCAGGCTGTGTGAATGGGGGATTTTCGCCTAAAAGGCAGGTCTTTTGGGCTGGAAGTCATAGAGTCGCCACTGGAACTACAAGGAACCAACGAGAAGTGGAGGAGAGGTCGACTGCTGCAACTACCCCGTACCGGTGAAGCCCTGCTGCAGTCCTGAGCTATCTACCCTTCAACGACTAAGAGGAGATCCAGTCCGGAATCTTCTTCCCTTGAGTCTGGTGGGGATAACCAGCTTATCTTCTTAAGCCAGAGGTCGTCTACGTGGTCGAAATCGCTGCACACTGCTGTAGTGGTCCGGATAGCCACCAGAAGAACCTCTCCTGTTTTAAGGAGCGCACCTTTTATTCATTGTCGCTGCTGCCGGCCGCATCCCTGTGTGGTGCGGACCCCCTCATCGCCCTTCTTCGTGCTGAAGCTGCAGGAAAGCGTGGGTCTGCAGGAAACCAACAGGAACAACTCCCGTCGCACCAGCTACGTTCTTTGAGAAAGGTACTGTGTCCTGTTTGAGGAATTTTTGTGAAATCCCTATTTCTCCACCTTAAGGCTTGTCCTTACTTTTCCCTCCTTCTTATAACTTTTGCTTCTGAACATTGACAATATCAATGTACTCTTGGCAACGTTGAATCTCGAACTGTCCGACTGTGTGATCCTCGACAACAGGCACCCGGTGTCACTTGACTTTGGCTCCGGCTCTTTGACTCTTGAATTCCTGTCTATGTGTGTTCTTCGATTCTGTCTGCCTAACCAGCATATTGCCTGTGATTTTTGCCCCCAACTCACTCTGGGTATCTCGGGTGCTAAGTGTGATTTTGCCCCGTTAGTATTTCTTGCCATGGATACGCGTTTATCTAGTAGACCGAACTGTCAAAAAGCGATCGCAATTGTATTCACGGAAACGTGTTCTGCTTTGTAACACCGGTCCATTCAAACACAGGGTACTTACCTCGAATAGTACTGTACAAAGTGAATTGGTTAGTTGTATTATACTTTACGTGTGGTTTTTGAATTAATAGAAGTGTTGTGTTGATAACAAATGGTTTAAAAATAAATGTACTTATATTTTTCTACCTGAAACCTTGAGTCAGTGTTTGCTTGAGTCACAGTAATTGTGGTCCCTTTGTGTAATCTCTCCTACTGCTCATATATTCTTGAGATAAGCCTGGCTGCTCCGCCACTGCTACCACTCTGACTTAGTAGTACAGGCTTGTACCAAAGGTAAAACTTGTATTGCCACCTGTGGTCTTAATTGTGTGTAGTGGTCCCTAAAGGCACTGCACAGGATTCTGCCTAACAGGCACCCACAGCAATGACCGCGTCCTTTGTTTCCAGGGAATATCCCTAGGCCCGATCTGACATGTTAACGGAAAGACCCTCAAGACACCATCATATATTTAGCCATTTCACTATTGAAGGAATAACAGTACTCCAAATGATCCTGTCCCTAGATAATATGTCTAATGATCATTTCAACTCGCAATACGTACTATGAAGAACGCGTCCTCAGAATCACTGTTATGCTGGGTCAGATAATCTATTTATACTATACCTGTGGACAAAACGCATCAACCCACTTAGCCTAGATTCAAATCCTGGGCAGGTAATCGTGAATGCGGTCCTGGGATCCGTTGATCCTGTTAATTAGTCACATGCACACCTATCCACAGACTAATTCCTCTTTGCCATAATGGCAATCTTCCAATCAACCCAAAGTATCAAATACAAATCCCGAAATTCGATATACACATGGACAGAGGAGTTGAGGATAGTCCACTTGTCACGTAATAATATACCTTCAGAGGGTCATCCCGCACATTCATTCCACACATACCCAATTAACGTTGCTCAAAGAAGCAAAGAAGGATCAATGTAACCAGCCCAGGATCCCCAGATTCATCATCAATTACTGATAGAGATAAACTTGAGCTTTAGAAATGAGTGCATGGCTAACCATCCCTCATAGCTTAAACCCTTTTCAGCATCCCATAAGAAAGAAAAATAGACAGGATAGCCTGACTACAACTCTGGAATCACTTAACTTGAAAAAGTAAAATGCTAGTTGAAGAACAGATTGAAGAAAGAAATGTCAGAACCATAAAGTGTTAACATTGAGCAGAGTAGCTGTAGAGCTTCAACATGAAGATGTACAAAATCAACGGGGCGTGAAAAACCACTGGTGCAATTTCAGAGATATTATGCATAATACATCGAAGGGAAGATGCAAGAGAGACACATCACTTCCGTCCTCTTATGCAGGATGATTGCAGACCCAAACCCAGACCTTACAAACAGCCTACTAATATCAGAGTCAAGTGTATGCAGCATAAACTATCCATTCAAACCCAAACGACATGTCATTCAATTGTACTCAGGCCATCCCCCAAACCAGAAAGAAAGGAAAAAACCAGCCAGTGATGAAATATTAGGGGTGTTATTACTAGCCTATAAATCGTAATAAACAGGCAGATTTGTTTGGAGATAGCCAATTTAAGAGGTTAAGCCGGTTTCCTTCCTTCCACTTAATCCAGAGTACTCACACCAAATGTACGTGTATCCATACCACCCACCACAGATAAGCAAATATCAACCCGAGAATTCCAAGTGAATAACCGCCCACCCCATCTTAATTGAAAAATAATTAATTCCAATGAGCTGAACCATAGAGAACAAGTACTGCGTCACATATGACATTTTAATAATACAGTGCCGTTGTCACCTTGAGCATGCACCATCCTCAATCAAATTTAGTTACAGTTATACGGCCAAATACAGGAATCGATTGTATGAACTTCAGGCTCTGGAAACTGGGAGGCCTGCACTGGGTCCGGGTGATCGGATTTAACAGATAGAGCGGGTCCAATCCTATCTCACCGACCACCCAAACCATTGCAAAGGGTGCAGACCTTTGACAGTGCGTTCATACCGATGTGACCCAGCAACCAGCCACCGGCTCCTTCTTCAAGGTTGAATGTCAATTGGAGGTTTTGTACGGAGTACAACAATGGCGCACACGGGCGAGTACCGGCTTGAGTACCGCTTACCCGCTTGGACCGCTTGGATACTTGCATTCTGCTTTGTTTTCTGCTCGTGTGGATTCCAGTGTTTGTTCTGTGTTTACTGCAGCTGCTGCTGCAGCCACTTTGTGACTGACACTCCCCTGTTGGGTAACTCCGCCTTGGCCCGCCCCAGAGCTGCGGGATTGGATTGATTGTACTTCCTACTACTTACTTATTGATTGTGCACGGGCACAGCGCGCGCGCACACGGGCGAGTACCGGCTTGAGTACCACTTACCCGCTTGGACCGCTTGGATACTTGCATTCTGCTTCGTTTTCTGCTCGTGTGGATTACAGGTGATGACTCCGTCAAGCCTTTGAACTATTGTCTGGAACACTGTGAACTTTTGGTGACGCTGTTTTTTTATTTCCTTTTAGTGTTTGTTCTGTGTTTACTGCAGCTGCTGCTGCAGCCACTTTGTGACTGACACTCCCCTGTTGGGTAACTCCGCCTTGGCCCACCCCGGAGCTGCGGGATTGAATTGATTGTACTTCCTGCTACTTACTTATTGATTGCGCACGCGCACAGCGCGTGCGTACACGGGCGAGTACCGGCTTGAGTACCGCTTACCCGCTTTGCCAAGTGGCCGGCGGCCGGTGCCCACCATCTATATCAAAAACAAAAAGTAGTTTAAAAAGCACTTGTGCAGTTTGTGACCAACTGTTTTTGGTGCCATCAACTATCCATTAGTTGTTTTACTTATTTTCTGATTTCAACAGAATGAACGTGCGCGGCCGTCTCTTTTCTTTGAAAACTGGCATGCCGCCTACAATAGAGGTTTGTAATAACCCTGGGGGAATCCCTACGATACCCTCAAAAAAAATGGTTGCCTCACACAAATCCATTACTCTTACTCCACGCCGATGTGTAGCGGGCTGTTGGCAAGTGGTTGCTTTCAATCCTCAAGGTTTGTCTACTCCAATTCAAGCCAACAAAGACAAAAGACAACTCTTGAATATTTCTAGTCCCCATTCTGAAAATAACGGTACAAGATGTTTTCCAAATCGAGGGCTTGTGGATAATACACCAGTCCCACAAGTCCTATCAGACAAGACAATGTTGAATTCCCCTTGTTATATTCCCCCCCAAAATGGCAGACTCCACTCCCAAAGTGACATATCTATGGTTCCATCTACATCTTCGTCAAGCGAGGACTGTGACAAACAAGAAGTGTCTTTCTACGCGAGTCAGCGTGAATCCCCTATTTCTATCCGTGGCTCCCAGAACAACTCAAGATGGTGACATATCGCTCGCTCAATCAATATCGGCAGTCTCTTTTGTTCTGCCGACACCTCGCCAGCCCATGGTGAGACCTGGCACATCTAATATGGATGGTCACCCTTTATTACTGCAGTCTGCTCTAACAGCTAATAATACTACCCTCTTGTCCATATTCAAACTGTTAGAAACATTAGATGCTAAAATAATGAAGCAAGAGTCTAAAATAGACAATTTGTCATTATGGCTACAAAATATGAAGAAATGTGACATAAATTGTATTCACAAGGTACCTGAAAAAGACTGTATTGATCCAACTACTTGTTCGACTGAACAACGAGGAATTCCCTTGGTAGCTTTACCACAATCCGCTTTACCAATGATTCCTCATATTATTACTCCGCGAGTTGATTCTACGAATCCAAGCAGCCCTCCCATTGCCAACAATTTGTGGATCAGTGTACAAGAATCCTGTATCACTGATTCTGTCTTAGTCACGGCCAAGTTCTGTCCACTGGCAATGTTGAGCCTGCTACAAAAGATCCTATTGTGTCGCTGAAAAAAAGGAAGAGTGCCAAAGTATTAGCAGCAAGGAAAACGAAGAACATGCCCCCTCCAAAATCAGTAAAAGCATCATTACACTCTTTTTTAAAAAAAATCACAACAGCTAAAACTAAGACCCCAGTTGTACAATTGAGCTCTGAATCTGGTTCAATGCAGAGCATAACAGTCCCATTGATACCTGATTGCTTATCACTTCCAACACAACCAACTGTTTATGAGCCACTCGATACCCTGGTTGAAGAGATTGCACGTGCTGATGGATTGATCTTGCCCCAGCCTGCTCAACCATCAGTAATTAAACCTTCGATGGCTCCTTGTCAAAGTAAATCTGACCCTCAGAGAACCATAATGTTGAATGAAATGCGTAAAGCCCTAGACTCCTATATGGATGAACGCGGGTTTAACTCGGCGGTCCAGTCTGATAGAGGTTTACATGTGGCACCTGGGAAGAGTGTATCATGGTCCAGTTCAGTAATTGACCGGATACCCTCTGGAGCACGACCAAATGATTCCAAGCAGAACATGGTACCATCTGTAGAGAGAACAACTGCCCCAAATTCTAATTATAGGTGCGAAGCTGATAAAATCTTGTTGTCAAATCCCAAGACTTCCAATCGGACCTCAAATGTATCTCGACATGATGTCCCCTCACACTCAGATTGTCACTCGCTAATTTTAAAATGCTGTGAAGGCGCCCATGCATCTTACAATCTTAATAGACAAAGTGTGCTGAACATATTCAGCAATGTCGTAGAATTAGAAGACTTAGTGTCACACGACATCGCCCAAGTCAAATATGTATCAGATGTCACTACGTCGATTGTGAGGCTATGGATCCCCTTAGGCATAGTCCTAAATGCCATCTGTATGTCAAAAATGGCCCTGTTTGACATGGGTTTTCTTCTAGCACAGGACCCAGAACGTATATTTAGGCGAGGCAAAACTTTTTCTCATTCTAATGAGATATACCTAAGCCGGTCCGAAGAGTCCCAAAGTAGTAACAATTAACCACCAAACTTCTCCCAGAATCGTCCATTCAAGATAGCATGTTGGAACACCAGAGGTCACAATAACTTGCAATCTTCAATGAAATGCCTCTCTGAACACTATGCAATAATCGCTTTACAAGAAACTTGGTATGTTGACTCACCAACGTGGGATAATTTTGATGTAATTCTGCTTCCAGCTAAAGTTGGGTTGCATGGCCGCCCTTCCTCTGGTTTATTAATAGCGGTAAACAAGAAATATGGCTTGAAGATTGAGGCATGGAGTAACGTCAACATTTTTATCCAGCTGGTGAAAATTACCTGTGTAAATCATGTAATAGCTTTCGTTAACATTTATCGTAATCCGGCTGGTCTGATTGATGATGCTTTTTTTCAAGGGTTGACCATGTTACTAGATCTGATTGCATTGTCTGTTGAAATCACTGAAACCATCATAGTTGGCGATTTAAATCTAGACTCCTTTTCTATCAATATGAAAAACACTACAAAAGCTGTCTCTACTTGGTCTAAGCTTATGAAGAATAGGAACTTCTGTATGGTGAATGGTGCAGTTGAGGGTGATATCCATCCGAAATATACTTGGCGATTCAAGTAAATCCATTATTGATTACATCTACGTTGAACATCACTTGCTTAGTAGAATAACACGGTTTGAAATAATTCCACAAACACAAAGTGACCATCACCTCCTCTCGCTCGAACTTAACTGGCAGTCGGTAAAAAACTCACCAGATAGGATGTTTTTCCAACCCCTTAAAGTTAACAACTCTAAAAATCGACTGAAATGGTCTGAACGAAACTTACAGATGTTTTATCAAGCAATAAGTCGAGAGAGCAATTCTTCGAACCTGATTAATTATACTGATTTTCTGGATCCATTTAAAAACACGATTGTTCCTATTTCAAACAGCAAATCGCATAAACATACTTTTGATCCAGAATTAAAATGCGTAAATCCCAATATCGCCGTGAGAGGCGATAGATTATATCAATGGCTCCCACTAACCAATCCCAAGCACTAGAACTGCAAGATGTTGATATCAAAATTGGTTACGGGGCCATCAAGCCTTAGTCTTTCAACACGACAGTGACCACATGCTTAATACCATTCAATCTAAAAACTCCTCTGAAATCTGGAGATTACTAAATTATCGTCCGGTCTTGACCCAAGCATACGCTCAAACTAACATGGTCTTGGAGGAAGTCTGGGTATCCCATTATTTCAATCTATATAAGGACCCTAATTTTAGTGCTGACCAATACCAACTGCAAACAACTTCGGCCTGGCAGATTCATTATTCGCCCAAGTTATTGGAAGAGTTTATAACAAAACTAAGCTCCTCCCGAGCGGCCGGTCCTGATGGCCTTCATAACATAACCCTTAAAAATAACCCAAAGTATTGGGCGACGACTCTTAACATTATCTTTCAACAAGTGTTGGTCCAGCGTAAACTTCCATCATCCTGGTCCACATCGATTATAGTTCCTATCTATAAAAACGGCGAGTGCTCTAACCCGTGCAACTATCCACCTATCGCATTATTAGATGCGCCAGGGAAGTTATTTTCAAAACTGGTTCTGGGTGAATTTAACGCCTGGACTAAAATATGTGGAATGAGAGACCATCAACAGACCGGTTTTCTGTCTGGCCTTGGCACGTGTGTGAACTTACTATCACTAAATGCAATAAAATCTCAATGCCAAATGCTCCATCAATCTGTTTACTTCGCATTTGTAGACCTACACGCTGCTTTTGACTCTGTCTCCCGTGCTCTTTTGATGGCTAAATTAAAAAGGGATAGCTGTCCGGTAGTACTGCAGGACATCATTCATGCTTTCCACGCGGACACCTCAGTTCGCATACGACTAACTTTGGAAGGTCTTTTGACAGTCCCCATCAAGACAGCACATGGTTTAAAGCAAGGCTGCTTACTAGCAGCAGCCATATTTAACTACTTTATACAGGATCTTAAGTATGTGTTTCAACACATATCCTCTGATGCTCCTATTCTTAACTGAACTAAAATAACAAATTTGAATTACGCAGACGATATTGTGTTAATTTCAAAAACTCTTATTGGTCTACAGAATTTACTCGAAGCATTCAATACCTACCTTGTCAAGAACCAACTTGTGATTAACATCAAAAAGACCCAAATAGTAACATATGTTGCCAATCGGAATCGATCAAACACATATAAGTGGACATTAAATCTAACGCCACTTGAAACAGTGACCAAATATGCATATCTTGGATTGGCCTTTGAAGGTTCCTTATCAGCTTGTGGTCAATTGGAAGTCATGGAAGCGAAATTAGCAACAGCCATATCACAAGCAAAAATAATCCTACACCGGTACTGCAAATTTACGTTAAAACCAGTAATTACTTTCTGGAATATGAAAGCCATACCTACCATTCTATATGGCATTGAAACGCTATTAAATAGCAAATCCCTAAACCTGAATGGCCTTGAAGCTAAATATTGGAGAGCAACATTTGCCCTACCTCAGTGTGTACCTGGTGTATGCATGCGATATGAGCGAGGGCTGATTTCGCTGGATGCTATCCTTCAATGGCATCGCTGTGCACTGTTTCGCAAATGTTTGATGGCAAATAACCAACCAAATATGTTACAGGTTATTGCAAAGTATATGCTTACATCAGAAAAGAATTTTGCGCGAAAGTGGGTTGATGATAGTTTATTTTGCTTAGCAAACGCAAATGTTTCTATTCATTTACTAATCACTAACCCAGACAAAGCCAAGAAGCTAATATATGAACTTGACTGGATTGCCACCAGAGAATCCTGCTTAAAATATCGCCAAATTTGTAGACATCGATTTCGGCCGAAAGCAGTTAAATCTCCAGAAGCTTATTTACTAAAATCTCTGTCTGCGGCTTTCAGATCAAGTCTGCTAAGAGCGCGCCTTGACCTATGGCCCACTCGCCAATTACAAAATCGGAAGCAATTGATTCCAAAATGCAGTGCGTTCTGTCGGTTTTGCCTAGATCATCAAATTACGGAATCTCTGGAGCACTTAGTATGTTATTGCCCTGAGTTGAAGTCCCAAAGATCAATACATTTTGCAAATGTAAATACTCTCATACCAGCGGTTGATGAGGAAGACAGATGGACCTTAATACTATGCTCAAACAATCTCTCCGTTCAAATAGCATTGACTAACGTTTTGACATCCCTTAAGTTAGAACATTCTGAGCTGTAGTGAGATCCTGTGAATAAGTTTTGAAAAAGCATTGTAAATCTTGTTGTCTTATGCAGAGGGGAATATGCCCTCTATGTTTTTCACTTTCTGATGGCCTTGAGAATTGCAAATTAATGTATTGTTGACTTAATCAATGGAACAAATGTATGAATGTAAATTGTAAAGGATGATTGTACAAACTTTGAATTTCTTTGAATTGCTTTTATATACTTTTAACTTTGTATATTGAAAAGCTGATTAAATTCAGCTAATACAATAAAAAAATAATTTAAAAAACAATGATGCACTGGCAGATATTGGAGACAATCAGAACCCAGCCAGAGATCTGTTTACCTGGCTCACCGCAATCAGTTATCTCCTGCTTATTGGGGTATGGAATGGTGTAAAATCATCACTATGGTCTCCCCCACTGCATTCATACGAACCAATCAGATATGAAGTCACCGTATTTCTCAGCGCTTTGGAAACACAAATGTATAAGTCACCGATCCATGAAGAGAAAGGGAGAGGAGGACAATGGCAAAGGCAAAATGGCTGAATGAGTCTTATGTGCAGGGGCGGCAAACACCATGTTTTTTTCAACATATTCCAATGCAATACTCCATACCATTCACAGTTTAGACAGGTGCTCAAATCATCTGCTCTGTTCCTCTGGGACTAGGTGCATGGGCTGGATGGGAAGCAGGCTGACCAAACTTAAACTTCACTTTCCTGGGACCACAGGGCGATGCACACCGTGAGTGTGCCTCAGTGCAGGGAGCACCAGCGGTAATGCTACAGGTGCCGCATATAGGTCGACGGGTGTGAGTAGGGCCGCACTCCTGCGTTTTCAGGCATATTACCTACGTTACTTGCCTGTCCATATGCTAATCCTCACTCGCTGCTTTATAGAGGTGCTCCGCGGCATATAAGGTGTGATCTTCGGTGCTTCATCCATTGTCAGGAGACTTCCGTGCCGCTCAGTGTGCTATATCGTTCCAGCACGAATGTCAGCTCATCTCAATGCGTGGAACCTAACACGCTGTGGGCCCCTTTTTCCAACCTCACATTGCTCACGGAGAATCTGACATGCAACAAGTCTGCACACTGTCAACGTTATTATTTCAATTTATAACGTTAAACCCTAGGATTCATGCAGCGCCATTTAGAGACAGTTATTCTCTATATTTTCGGCCATAGTAAAAAGAAAAATTGTGTAAAGATAAGAACAGTATAAAAATAACATAAATAAAAAACCTTTTAAACACCAGCATGGAGGAGGGAGTCCCAATCCACTCAGGACACAGACACAGAGCTAGACTCATTTTTTAGTCTCTCCAGCCACTGTATAGCTTCCTTGGCATCAGAAGTAGTTTTCTCTCCATCAGGTAGAAACAGTCATAATGTTGGCTTTATTCAGATACATCTTAATACCCAGAAGCTTGGCCAGATCCTTAGCACCTTTAAAGGATCTCCTTATCATCAAAGTCTCTTTGGGATAATCCGGATACAGGTAAATTGGGCTCCCTTTATAGCTGGCACTTCCTTAAATTCTGGCAGCTTTCATTAGATTTTCTTTTGTCCTGGAGTTCACGTAGGCAATCAAAAATCTGCCTGGCTCTTGGACCCGATCTTCTCCCAACTCTGTAAGGAAGGTCAATCCCCACCAGTCATAGATTTTTACCTCTCATTTTTAAATCTAGTTCCAGATACTTCTGCTTTTCCTTCTGCAGCTCATCCTTCAGGTTGTTGTAGGCTCCGAAGCTTCCCGCAATCTCAGTGCCCATGGATGAAGAACCCTTTTCCAAAATAGAGACTTGGCTGTCCAGTTGGGAGACTTTCAGGTTGAGATCTGCCCGGGATGTCTTAACTTCCCCCAACATCCTGGGCTACCTTCAACAAGAGGGTATAGATGTCTTGAGGCCTGGGAGTCTCATTCATATCTGAGGTTTGTTTGCATTTCTTGGGAATTGGGTTCTCTGCAATTTCTTCTTTGAATCCATTATCATCAATGATATGTCTTGAAGGAGAGGGCCAGGAGCTGCAGGATTAAGCTGCTGCTTCTGCTACCAGCACTCCAGAATCCTAGACACGTGATAACACTTAACACCAGGCCTGGCTGAAGAGCCTCGCCTGGGGGCCTATTTCAACACGATAATTGGGGGACCCCTTGCTTACAGTGGAAAACAGTCTGAGGCACCTGTCGGTTGCATACATTATAATGGAGAAAAAGAAATATAGCCAGGGGTTAATAGCCGCTGATTTCTATGAGACAGACCGCCAGGGGGAGCTGAAACACTAAACCCCACTGAAAAGCTACACATACTTCTTTATTAGCAAGTGGCTGATGTGGAGAAACATGTGTTTAAGGGCAACGAGGTAATAAGAAAACTTCTGTATACCCCAAGGGAAGTGACAGACAGAAGGGCTCCAGCAAACGCAGCTTGTAAGGCAAGTGCTGAGAAGCCAAGCACACATTTAAAGCCCCAGAATGAAAGGCATATTGAAAGGAATATATTTCTGTGTTATAAGACTGCAAACTAGCAACATGGGAGCAGTTGCTAGGGGTCCCGCTGACCGCCACCAGAGCATACTAATCAAGGACCAGTTGGACGAAGGACCAGAAGTGACGGACCAAAAGCCAATGAATTGTCAGAAAAATAAAATGCATTTTTAATAAATACGTTTTGTTCTAACCTATTATGTCTGTGTTCTCTCTGTGTAAGTTTATGCCATTAGGAGCAAAATCCAATGATGTGAAAATACTAATAGTCAGAAAAATAAAATGCATTTTAATACTATTTATTGTAACATAATATGTGTGTGTTTTCTCTATGTTTATGCTTGTGTGCCCCGTTTCTTACTTTTGAGACCTACCCACAGCATTTCAGGTGTGCACTTGCTTTTTTCTGCTTATTTGCATGGAGGTCAATTTGTTGTGGCATTTTTTCGGAAGGGCATGCAGCTTGTTTTTTCCTTCCGGCCTTGCAACACTGGACACCAGCAGCAATGGCACTGCTTCCTGATCACATGGCCCTGTCAGTGTGCTCACGTCCACCATGTAGGAGGGCTGCTATCTTGGATTGGCGTATTTTCACAAAATGTGCAATCCCTGATAATGCCAGGTGCTGAACCTTCCTCCCAACCTGAACCCTGGCGCGATACTATGACCACCCGTTTATCCCCACCGGTCGCTTCCACCTACCCATACTAATAAGCCTCCCCGATTTTACATTGACCGCACCCCCATTTCACAAAATGTTGCCCACGATGTCACCAGTAAGAGGGGCAGGGGCGAGATGGCCCATGCAGCCATTAACAAGGGAGATGCCAGGCTCACGGGGCCCAACCTGTCGTGGCGCTGTGGGCATAGGCAGCGCCGCACTGGGAGCCCTTGTTCCCCGTCTCCCTTCACACTTACCAGTGTGCACACCCTTAACCTGGAAGCAGGACCAAAGAGCGTGCCCCAGTGCGCAGGCCCCCTTAACCAGAGGCTCATTGGCCGTGGCTCCCCAGTGTTGCCCCTTGATGACATGTCTACCCCCCAAACATAGCCTGAGCGGTGAGTGCAAAGGCCCCCCTCCACTTTAGCATAAGCCGGGCCAAGTCAGCGTCCCCGCTAATAGCGGTCCCCGCCGAGAGGCCGTTTGCAATGGCACAGGAGCCTCGCAGAGTAAGCATGACTGAGTCCAGCCAAGCGTGTGTAAGTGAATGACTGGGATTATGTGGGAGTGACTGACGCTGTGACTAATATTGAGTTACTGACTGAATGTGAATAAGTGATGGTGTGATTGCATGAGTGGCAGGGTGATTGAGTGACCCTCGGACCTGCACTCTGAGTGAGAGAGTGAGAGAGTGTGTGAGTGGTTGACTGACTCAGGGAGTGAATGGTTGGTTGAGGGAGTGAGTTGGTTAGTGAGTGACTGGTTGGCTGCAAATGTTACAATAGCCTCCAACTGGCCCAACCAAGGGCTATTTCTGACATATTGGGCCTCATTACGACCCTGGCGCTAAGGGATTACCGGTACCGGTAAGGGTACCGGTACCGGTAATCCCTTAGCGCCTGATTACGAGGTCCCTTTGCGGGTTGCCGACCATAACAGCTGGTTTTACCAGCCGTTAAGGAAGGGACCCGCAAAGGGACCTTGGTGCTAATTACGGTACCGCAAATTGCAGTACTGTAATTACCGCCTTCCCCTTTGAGCCCTATGGGGCAAAAATGGGAATGGGGAAGGGCCATGGAGAAACGGGGAATTACCGCCCCACCAACCTTGGAATGGGGTGGTAATTCTCCCTTTCTCCATGGCGGAGTCGGTAAGGTACCGGCATGGACCATGGTGCTAATAGCACCATGGTTTTCCGCCTGGGTCGTAATGAGGCCCATTGTCTTTTTTCCTGCAGCAGATGCAAATTGTGCTCTTGGTGAACGCTGCTGGCACAGATTTATCTTCTTGGTGTTTACAAACTCTCGAGGCCAGGATGGATAAAGAAACAAGAGTGAACTCTTGGGAGGAAGTAGTCTTCTACTCCAATGCAAATGTGCTACCTTTTTAAGAATGGTGTCTCAAATTAGGATTTCTTTTTAAAATTATTTTTTTTCTTGGTTATTTTATTTGGGTGTTGTATATTCTAATTTTTGACCGCTTCAACTGCATAGAGGGAGTGATTGAGTAGCTGGGTGGGTGGAAGAGGTTGTGCGGGTGGGAGTGTTTGTGTGGGTCGAAGCTATTGTGTGCGCATTGTTGCAAGATATTTTATGTATGGGGTGTAAGAAGGGTAGTGGCAGAAGGGGAGGTAGTTGGGTAAGAAGAGCGCTGGTGCAGTTAGGGGAAAAAGGGGTGGGGCAGTTAGGGGTAGAAAGGAATTTCGTCACTGGTCACAGCACTCGCTATTCATCTCACAACCTGTCTCAGTGTGAACTAGCTGAAGTGGCAAGCTTGCTGTACCAGTCCTAAAATGAGTGGCTGAAGGCAGACCTGGTTAAGAAATTTGTATTACACCAGTAGTGGGTTTAAAACTCCAATGAAGTCATTAACTATCAGAAGACTGCTTTAAAAAAACACTGTCAGGTCCGTGCGTGGGGCAGTGTGTGCCTGGAGGGCTGATTGTCCCCGGGTGGTGGGGGGGTTGGCCCCATGTCGGACGTGAATACTAGCTTTTTGTAAGCATGGTGTTCTTCACATTTGAAGCCATCATAGTTAAGGAGCTTTATTTTTTTGCTGACCATCATTACCATCATTACCCAGTAAGAAGTGCCATTTGTTGCTATTAGAATGTGTTATATTAATTTTTGTGCTACTATTTCAGTGTACTGGGAAAGAATGCATTTGCATCAGAAGCTAGCCATCGGACACTGCCTAGAACTGGTTCTTCAGAGGGGAAAAAGAGGGGGACTAGAACCACTGAGTTCCTGATGCCAGTCCTGGTCCAGAAACAGCATCAGAAGTAAACCCCCTTTGAGTAAAAAAGAAAGTTGGTTGACGCCACTATTAAAATTAATGCTTTATTTTCTCAGTCAATATGCAAGTGAAATCTTGGTCTTTTCCTGCCTCATCCCTCCCCTCTTCCCCTGGCATTCCTGTGAAGATATCTTGTGGTCGATACCCTTGTAACATTTGAAATAGACCAGCTCACTCGGCCATGTATCTGGACTACCAAGACTCTCTTACTTCCCTCTCCTTGGGTTTAGCTCCCTTCCTTTTGACCCTTTCTCTTCCCTTCCTGAACCTTCACGCTCCCCTCTGCCTGTTCCAACTGTTCTCCCTGATATGCACTCTATTGCTCTCGTCTCTACACTCATCTCTAACTCGTACATCATTTCTTTTACCTATGGTGCCTTAGCACTTGCCAACAAAAGTCAAATTTGGGTGTGTTTTAGAAAATCAAATCCGGGTGTGTTGTAGAAAATCAAATCTGGGTGTGTATTTGTAAGCAAATGGGTGTGTTTTAGATAATCAAATTTGGGTATGTTGTTGTGTGCAAATTCAAGTGTGCTTTAGAAAATCAAATCTGGTCATGTTTTAA
Source organism: Ambystoma mexicanum (assembly GCF_040938575.1). NCBI lineage: Eukaryota > Metazoa > Chordata > Amphibia > Caudata > Ambystomatidae > Ambystoma > Ambystoma mexicanum. The sequence continues at coordinate 1,520,098,210 of NC_090931.1, read as the reverse complement.
AAAAATCAAATTTGGGTGTGTTTTGGAAAATCAAATTTGGGTGTGTTTTTCTAAGGTGATTTGGGTGTGTTTTAGTTAAGTCAAATTCGGGTGTGTTTTTGAAAATCAAATATGGGTGTGTTTTGTAAGCAAATTTGGTGAGTTTTTCATTTTTACTTCGCCCCTCAATTGTAACCTGCTAACCCAGTGACTGTTCCATACCGCTGCACTTGCATATTTCTCCCACTGCCTCCTCTCTCTACCTGCCTGTGGCGCTATCTGTTTCTCCTATCTACTCAAACTGCTTTACTATCAACTATCACTCCCTTCTCACTAAGTCTGGTATGAAGACATTTAAAAAGGATATCTTGGGCTCCAACCCAGCTCTCCCCATTGCTGATACCTATTCCAGCGCTTCTGCCAGACAAACCCTCACTGACATCCTCTTTGTGGTGCCTTCGCCAGATCTTTGGACCCTTCAAATGATTGCTGTGCTCTGTCCTGCCTCCTCCTCTCCCATTAATGGCGGAACCCGCTGGGAAGTGCGCATGGATTCCTTTGACTCCTCTAAAGTCATCATTAAAGTCTACCTAAATGACACTGTCATGGTGCAAGGCCCTCAGGCCAATCTCCTTCTCTTTGATAGGCGGTTACCTCGCCTCATTAACTTCCTCTCATCCCCAGCGGGTGTTACCCTGATTTGTACCCCTCCCCGGGAGGTCTTTAAGGGTGGCAACCTTCTTCATCTTTCCACCCTCAACTCTCGCTCTGCTGTCAAACACTTCTCTGACATCTGCCACCTCCTAGAAGAACTTGACCTTGATGTCCTTGGTCTTACCGAGACATGGTTCACGGCCAGCTCTGTCACAAGCTTTGACACTCTCCTTCCTGACGGCTACAAGATCCTCTCCACCCTTAGATACACCCGTCCCGGAGGGGGTGTAGCCCTGATCTTCGCTGAGTGGATTCCTGCCTCTATCATCCCCACTCAGACTTACTCCTCTTTCTAATGCCTTGTCTGTAGGCTCTCTCTCTCGCCTAGCCACTCTATTACTGTTGTTACTCTCTACCGGGCCCCCTGGCCAAATCAACTCTTTTCTCTCAGAGTGGGCAGACCTCACCTCCGCCCTCCTGGCTCCTCCTTGGTGACCTCAACATCCATCTTGATTCTCCCTGTTCCTCATCTGCGCTCTTTTGTGACCTCTGCGATTCACTCTCCCTCTCTATCCTTCCTTCCGGCCCAACTCACTCTGATGATCACACACTGAATGTCTTGATCTCCTCTGCCCTCACCCTAAGCTACTCACCTCACCACTCCTCTCTCCTGGAGTGATCACTGCCTCCTCTCATCTTTCCATCTCCTCCCCGCAAACCAAGCCTACCCCAAGATTGCCACCCACCTTCTCGGACATCCAGCCCATGAAGCGTGTGTCAGTCGAGCTCCGCTGCCAGCTTCTCCCCCCTCCTCCAGCCCAGGCTGACTCACACCCTGACAGAGCCATGTCTCTGCTCTACTCCTCTATTTCTGCTACTCTTGATGCTCTTACCCCTGCCATGAGGATCCGTTTGAACTCCAAAGTCAAATGCAATTCTTGGTATGACTCTGACCGAGCTACACTTAAACTGAGGTGTAGGGTGGCAGAGAGGAAATGGAGAGCTTCTTGCTCATCCTCTGACACACTGGCCTGCCGTCTGCTCCAAAGGCAATACCGACTCTCTGTACGCACCAAGAAGCAAGTTCACATTCAAGCCCATGTTTCAGCAGCATCTAAAATCTCGGCCAAACTCTTTAAAATCTGCAAGGAGCGGGCCAACCCTGCTGCAGTCTCCACCCCTCCTCTCGCCTCCCAGTCTCTTTGCAATGCTCTTGCCTCACACTTTATCTCTTAAACCCAGGACATCTTGTCCACACTCTCCTTTCGCGCTCCTCTCCCCTTCCCTCTCCTTCTCTGCTTGCTGACCCACCTTCAGCTACACGCTCTCCCTCTTTCTCCTCCTTTCCTCTTTTCTCCCGTGATGAGGTTGCTAGACAAGTCTGATCTATGAAAGCCTCATCAAAACAGGTCCATCCCTGTTCCTCTAAAACCATTAAGGACCACATAGATACCCTCGCGCCGGCCCTTTGCCGATTTCTGCAACCTCTCTTTTTGCCTCTGGATCTTTCCCCTCCCCTCTGAAGCACTCCCTTGTGCATCCTCTCCTCAAGAAACCCACAGCTGATCCTTCCTGTCCGGCTAACTATCACCCAATTTCCATTACTCCCTTTTTGGGTAAGCTCCTGGAAAAGCTTGCCATCTCTCAGCTTAACCTTCATTCTGACTCAGTTGGCTCTTTCCATGACCAACAATCTGGCTTCAGAGCTGCCAGAAGCATGGAAAGTGCTCTCCTGAACATTCGCGAAGACCTGCTCTCCAACCTTGACTCAAACATTCCCTCTGTCCTCACCCTACTTGATCTCTCCTCTGCTTTTGACACAGTCAACCATACCACCCTGCTCAATCGTCTCCGTGACAACCTGGCTATCACTGATCAGGCTCTGACCTGGCTGACCTCTTTCCTCTCTGTTCGACCCTTCCAGGTACAACTTAACTTGGGTCCTTCCTATCTTCTATCTCCCTCTCTACCTGTGGTGTTCCCCAGGGGTCTAACCTCTCGCCCTGGCTTTTCAACCAATACCTGGCAACTCTCGCCTACTGCATTTCCATTTTCTGCTCAAATTTCCAGTGCTATGCTGATGACACCCAACTCATTTCCAGGCTGCCCTCTGCCACCTCCTCTCCTTCCCTTATCTCTGACTGCCTAATCGCCATTCAAAATTGGTGTGCCACCAATGATCTTTGTTTAAATGCCAACAAGACTGAAATCCTTCTCATCGGTACACCTTCTCCATTCTTTCCCCTCACTCTCTGGCCGGCCTCCCTTGGCCCTCCTCCTGCCCCTACCTGCGAGGCTAAGAACCTCGGGGTCATCTTTGACTCCACACTTTCCTTCTCCCCACACATCTCTGACGTCTCTAAAAAGTCAAACTTCTTATTGCACCTCCTTAGAGGTACTCTTTCTTTCCTCTCCTTCCCTCAGAAGCTCACTGTCTCCCAAGCTCTGATTCTCTCCATGTTGGACTACTGTAACAGCCTCTTTATAAATCTACCTGCCTCCACTCTCTGCCCTTTACAACTAATCCAGAACAGGACTGTGAGACTTGTCCTTGGCCTCAAGCCCTGGGATCATATCTCTCCAGCTCTGAAATCCCTTCATTGGCTCCCTGTGGATGCAAGGATTAAATATAAAACCGTCTGCATTGTCCACAAGGCTTTCTGGGGCCTGGGTCCAAAATACCTTCAACTATCCCTCCGTAAATACCTCCCCTCTCGAGCCCTTCGCTCCTCTAACTCTAACTCCCTCAGGGTCAGTCGTTTCTCAAAGAAACGAGCGGGGTAGGTCTGTCTTCGGCTCGGGCTTCCCTTTGGAACTTCCTCCCTGACACCTTGAAACTTGAAGAGAACCATCTACGGTTCCGGAAGCTCCTCAAGACCTTCCTCTTCGCTTCTGCCTTTGCCCCTCTTCTCCCCTGCTGATCTGCTTTCTCTCTTGGCACTGTGCACCCGGCCACCCTCTATCCTTCGGGCCCAGGTACATGCTCACCCTGTCACCCTCCTGCACTGCCTCCAGGCCACCCCTTGCACTGGGGCCTGTATCTGCACCCATACAGTCCCCCACCCACTCCTCTCCTGCACTTATCAGATACACCCTATCTGAATAACCTAGCACTTTGCCACATACCGTTTGCAGTACCACTGTCTATCACCTTTATTTATATATTTATTTTACTTATGATATATTTTGTTTTTTCCTATGTTCCGCACTTTCCAATTTCTCCCCCCTTCCATGCACTTTCCCCCTTTTCCATTCCCCATGCACTTGCGCGTTATCAATGTCACTGGGCCTAGTAAGATCGCTGTTTTTGTTTCTCCCCTGTTCGCCTCCCTTTGCCTGGTCGCACTCTGAAACACCTGTGTACGAGCGCGATATAAATAAAATATCATATCATATAATTGTATGAATTCTGCTTACAAAGCTCTTTCACCAAAGCACGATTCAATGTGAATAAATAACCAGTTAGGCAGATAACTAGAAAAGCAGTAAGGAAACAAGATAAACAGACCATCAAAAAGAGAGAATATCCTTGTGGATGTGGCTTTATTAAATATTGAAATCTGAACAATTTCCATATCTTGATATAGATTTTCAGTTTTGAGAAATCTAATCATTTTTCATTTCTTATCTGTACAGAGGAAAATTCTTCTTGTTACAGACTTCATGGTGAGCCCTGTGAAACCAAGGGAGATTGTGATGACGGCGAAAAGACAGACGAGCAACTTGGCACGCTACCTGCTGAACAAACTGCTGGACCCGGAATGTAGCAAAATGGCAGAAAAGGGAAGATTAACATTGAATTGTCATCGACAAGAAACTATGAAAAGGTGCATAATGCCATTCAGTACACACATGTTTAATATATTTATCTGGAGATTGTACAGTGCAAATGGTCTCCTGTGCTTCCATGAATCCCTGTGCGAGGCACATCTTCAGCAAAGTGTGTGCTTGTTCAGCGCCTCCTTTCAAGATCTACCTGTTGGTTAGATGTGTTTTGCTAGCTCTTTTCAAGATATTTCTACAGAATTCTTCTTTTTGCATTTTAGAATTAATACTGTTAAGGATTTCAATCAGGCGACACACACCTTGGTCTCAGCCTAGGATGTAGCGCTCAACTGAGATGCCTGTCTCTTTATTTTATGCTGATTCAATTTGAGATGGTATACAACTTGTATCACACCCCCTTTTCGAAATACCCTGGGTCACAATGGAACATGAACCAGGCCGGTTGCTGAAAATTACAATATTTATTTATTTTTAAATTCAAAGTAAATCATACAATTTTTAATGTGGGGCAGCAATCACCAATGGGGTGATAATTACAATGAAAATGGAATCAATACACTTGATTAACCTTCTAGTAAAACATATACAAAGCACAAATGAATAGGAACACTTTTTGAATTATGATAGATAGCACACAAGTTAAGGTTTCCCCCTGCAATGTTCCCTCAACCCACAATTAATCAGATTGTGAGTGGATAGAAAGATTTTTAACCCTTTGCAATAGCATAAAACGACACTCGGAAATGGAAAATAAATAATTAATATGCGGTTAAAACTTTGAAGTAAATATGATTTCTCACTAAGGCAGCAATACACAAACACGAGCAATCACAAGGCAATGGATCAACAAGAAGCATACAATTCAAAAATGAGTGGAAGTTAAAACATGCTGCAGCCAAATGACACGTTGGAAAACTTGCAATTTACCTAATTCCCATTTAAAATGTCAAAAACGGTTTCTTTGAAAAACGGGTGAAATACTCTGATTTGGAGTGCGGTTATTGGGCTGGGGAATAGACATATATAACAGGGATATTACAGAGGTGAAAATAGGTCTGTAGCTGGTGAATTGAGAGGGATTTGGAAGGTAGAGTGAGGTACGTTTTTAGGAAAATAGAGCAGTTAAAAGTCATAAAATCCGTTTTGAAAGAAAGGGAAATGTTACTTACACTAAATTATCTAGGCTATATTGTTAAAGAGGAACACAGTAACCTCCAAGGTTGATTCGCGAGGTAAACCTTGTCACCCCAATGCTCAACCCAAACAATAAAATATATGGAAATGATATTGATTACTGCAAATATAACTAAGGGCTTATAATTTACACCAGACAAAATTGAAAAGAGAGATGGCGCTAGCACTTAAACATTAAGGACAGGATACAAGGATAACAGTTTCAACAAGTTACCAGGGTATAAATATGACTACTCAGAGAGTGGGATAAGGGCAAAGGCAAGATAAGATAGGCTATATGTCTCTATGGGGTGGGGATTATACTCAAAATCCACTTTTTAGTTTTGGGATTTTTGGACAATGAACAGGGTCTGGCACCACACAGTGGCGTGCCTGGCAAAAGTCATATCGGCAAGGTCTCGTCAACGGGTATTGAACAGCTGGGCAATTTGGGTCACTGGATGGCACGGGTACCACTGGAGGCAGTCAGTGGGCATGCAGTTAGTGGGCCGCAAGCCGGTCTGATTTCAGGATGCAAAAGGTACCACCGCTTTCCACTTTTTGTTAATGGGATATTAGTGGGTTTTTCTTGATCAATGGCCTTGCTGGAGTAGGAATCAGTTATCTTGTGTTTTGCAGTGGGCTCTGGAGTAGGATCAGCAATGCTTTAGCCTTGTAGGGAAAATCTGGAATCAGCAAGATGAATGGAGATCAGGAATGCAGTGCAGGAATTCAGGAAGAGTGTGTGTGTAGAGTCCTGTCATGGACTCTTATTTATAATGCATAGTGACATCATAGAAGTATATGGCTCGGCAGGCTTAGCTGAACACACCTCTATCCCACTGGATTGGTCAGGGGTGCTAGTCTCCACCTCGCTCTCAGCTGGTAGGATCTAAAGGGCAGGATGGCAGATTTATGATGTGTGTTTTACAATGTTCAAAAACCTCCCACAGTTACTTTGGCTAAAATCCAATTCTGACACAAATGGTACATTTATACAGATGAAGTCTCATAGCAAATTACATAAACAGGTTACATATTTTATGCAGACCATTGCAGTCCAACTCTGCAATCTGTAAGACATTGTTTTGTACGTTTAATAATCTTTGGTCAATTTCAGTGTGAAATGTTAGGCCTAGAATTCTGTGAATTTACACGTGCGTACATACTATCATGGGGCCTATTTCTGTTCATTTTTAACATTCCATCATGTGTCCTTTCCCCATGATTCACATTCATCTGGCGTTTGTGTCCCATACATGCTATTGACAGCCAAGACATCTTATTTGAAAGCCACAAAAATCACATTTAAACTACTAAATGTTTATATTTTTGCAAAGTCCTGCTGCAAAGGTAAAAGTCTTTAAAGTTTATTTATAAAATAGTCTCTGGACACAGATGGGCGGTATTGTGGACACTTTTTTTTTCTCTTCAGCTACCACCAACTGTCATTTCCTCCAGAGTAAGGTGGGGGTTTCTCAGCTTGATTGAAGGTTTATTGCTCCTTCTACACTTCACACTTCTGTGTCCTGGAAGTTCCATTGTCAGAGGGTTCAGCCCAGACCAGATTCTGTCCAACCTAGTAATTATCACAGGGTTGTTAGTATCTACTGAGAGGGGCCCTTTTGTTTCCGTCATCCTCCCAGAAGAAATCTGTTTTTGGCTGATTCCTCCCCCGAAGGCAGCCACTGAAGTTTGATTTAATTGTATTTATTTTTGTTCTGAATTGGAAGAAACCCTGCTCAATAGAACCATTTCATACATTGTATTTTCACAGCACAATCCCCTTTCACATTCCTAGGCAAGAAGAAGCTTTTGTTCAACATAGTACTCTCAAACAAGCAATTTTCTTCTTTAGTTTGCAAAGCCCATTTTTACACATGTGCTGCAAACTGCTAGCACTCTGATTTCAAATTCGGCTGAAATTGACATAGCCCAGAGCTGGAGCTTCTTTGAATTACTGATCATTGACACTTTGTAACTTAAAAGTGAAGCTTTTTCCCGTGCGGTGGAAAATTAAGTTTCCTTGTTTATTTTTCTCAGATTTGGTTTGACGGAGCCTGTCATTCAGGGGTCATGCTTGATTTTGCTGAAGCACAATGGGGATATGAATGGGCATGGCAGGGCCTTATTACTAACAGTAGTTTGAGGAAGAACAGATAACAATAGCATCAGAGCAGCATCATTTTAAGGTAAAATACCCCCTTTTCATTGGGGATTTTGGCCTGGCAGCAAAGCAGCGCTGCTTTTTCACTCTATTTCTTTTGTATATGGAAGAACACACTGGCAGGCTTCCTCAGTGTGCCCACTTGTTCCATCCTGCCCAATATGTGCTTGGCAAGATGGTGCAGCCATCTTTTTGTCGCTGCAAAATACAGTTTTGAGGCCATGGTGCTCACAGGAGCTAGCACAGCCATTTTGCTGGTGACTGCAGATGCGTAGCTTGGTGATGTGGGGAAGTACTGCTGAGTGGGTAAATATATCCGACAAAAAAGTCCCCCCCAACTCTTCTGAGATTCTGAGTCGAGGGAGAGTTGGGAAATGTGGGATTCATCAAGCGGGGAACACAGGGTTTATCAGGTATGAGTACTTCCATCATCAGGGAGTGGTTCGCCACGATCCTCTCGCTGTCTCTCGTAGGAGCGTGGAACGACACCCACAGCTTTTTCTTGGATCTTTCTTTATGGTGTTGAGCGACACCCCCAGATTTTCTTTATTTCTCCCTTTCAGGTCGCCGGGGAGGTCCTCCTTAGTCTTTGAATAGGTGCAACCAGTATGAATCTATTAAATAAATAAGAACTGGTTACTTCATTTTCCCACTAACTGCCTTCCAATAGGGTTGACAGCAGTGGGACACGCATGAATTCAATAATGACAATTGATCGTGAAGAAAAATACTCCCTGTTACGTAATAATACTTATAAATCCATCGTTCCCTTCTGATTCTTCTTTTTCTTATTCTCATGCTTAAGATGTCTCCTCTATTTGATTCTCTCTTGGCTCCTCAATTTGCTGCAAAGTGTGCCTAGGGTGACAATTCTTTAGCTGATTAATATGGACCCATTTCTCTTCTGTCAGTTCTCCTTTGGAGATGCAGATTCTGTAGGCGACAGGTGAAATTTTATCTACAATTTCAAAAGGACCCCGCCAGCTTGAAGAAGACAAGTGCGAGGCAAAAATGTACGCTCTTTAGTCTGGTTCCTTTGGAAATTATACAAGTAGACCCTGTCTCCTACTTGGTATTCCATTTTGGTTGTTTTTAAATCATATTGAGTCTTCATACCCTCTGCAGATCTTTCCAGATTCCGCTGAGCTTATGCAAAAGCATGTTGAAGGTGTTTTCTTAGATTCTCAACATACTCAGTTGTGGAGGCATTTATCATTGTCTGCTCTTGTGTTCTATAGAGCAGATGCTGAGGTAGCACCATCCTTTGTCCAGTCATCAGCTCAAATGGAGACATCTTGGTTGCAGAAGAAGGTGTAGATCTGATGGCCATCAGGACAAGCGATAATCAGATGTCCCAACTTGGACCAGAGTCTGCCACAAACTTTTTTAGAAGGCTCACAATGGTTTTATTGTACCTCTCAACTCGGCCACTAGAGGACCACCGGTATGCAATGTGAAGTTTCCTTTTTACCCCAAGTATCTCCCACATCTTTGTCATCACTTCGCTGGTGAAGTGACACGAGAAGATGTGGTTGATCATCAGGGCAGCTGCTGTTTCTGCCTTGCAATTTGGGGCTGGGAGACATTCCACCCATTTGATAAACAAGCATGTTATGGTTAACATGTACTTGTTTCCCTCTTCTGGAGGGGAGCTCGGTGTGTGAGTGATGTTGGCTGAAATTGTGCACACACAAGACACCCCTTCAAGTATTGGTCGAGATCCTGCCCCATGGGTGGCCAGTAGGCAACATCTCGCAAGATTTCTAAAGTAGTGTGAAAACCCCGATAACCGGCTGTGGCCGCATCATGTGCATGACTTAGCATCAGGCTTCGGAATGAGGTAGGGACCACCCACTAGTCACTGCCAGATATGGATCTCCTTACCAACAAACCGTCTTGGATTTGGAACATTTTGGGACACTTCATCAACACTCTGAGGTCCTCTTTCCCAATATAATCGGTATCAGTCAGGGAAAAGTTCTCAGGGTCCTCAATGTGTTGATAAAATTTACTAATAATTGGATCCCCTTTTTGTACCGTGATTAAATCAGCATCTGGGGTCTCCTTACTTCACTGGGTAGTTGAGAGTTCATTGTGACCATTTTTCTGGGACCTAGGGATTGCAGTGACCTGGATCTCCCCCTACAGGGACTCAATCTGCAGGAGATCCCCCTGGATGGCTCTGGTTTTGGCCAACTGATCAGCTAAGTCGTTTCCAGTTTTGTCTGGCCCCTCTATTCTGGAATGACCCTTGATCTTCTTCCAATAGATGGTCATCCCACTAGAGATGACGAGATCATCAATATTTTGTATTAGCTTGCCATGTTTCAGCAGTTTATTGTTAGCACATAGCAAGCCTCTGGTTTTCCAATTAACCAGCTGCTCCACGTACCCATTCCGGACATAATCTGAATCAGTGATTATGACCAGTTTGTGGAGTTGGTGTTGGGCAGCAGTGAGGATGGCCTGGTGAACTGCCACCTACTCCACCACCTTACTACTGGGGGGACCGATTTTGTACCCAGCGGGGGGTTCCGTGGCATCATTCATCCAGGCATTCCCAACGCCGGCCACCAGTTCCTTTTCCCCGTTGTTGTCAACATGTTAGGAGCACCCATCCACATAAACTGTGGGCATTCCCTCGCACTTGTCTTCTTCATAGACTTTGTGGAATTCAGGTACACCTCCATGTTGTCCTGGATTTTAAGACTTTCGTCCTCGAGGCAGTTATCTCTGGCACAATCATGCAAGTCAGGCAGGCCTTGCGCAAGGGAACTCTTCTGGTTTTGGCCATTTCTGACCTCCACAGGAAAGACTTGCATTGGCAGAATCCAGGAAGTAATTTTGGAATTACTCACATTTCCGTCCCGGATTCTGTCACTTTGGAAGTATTGCAAAGGCTGGTGTGGAGTCTCCACTATGATGTGTTCCCCCTGGATGAACGGGAGGTAATTTTTCTATACCCACACCATTGCCAGGAGTGCCTTCTCACAATCGTTGAATTTTTCCTCCACAGAGGATAAAGTCTTGCTTGCATAGGATATGACTTTATTGACCTTGTCATGCTTTTAATATAATACTGCTGTCAAGCATGTATTCGAGAACCCTTTCTTCAAGAAGAACTCCTTGTTTCTGACAAGGTAAGCTAGACAAGGTGCTTGTGAGAGGTTTCTTTTGAGTTGCTTTCCTGCCTCGGCTTGTTCTGGACCCCACTCCCACTTGACCCCCCCTTTCAACAGATGGATGAGGGGTCTTGTGATCTCTGCGTAATCCTCAATGAACTTCCTACTGTAATTAGTCAGTCCAAGGAGGCTTCTTAGCTCCCGCAGAGTTGTGGGGTCTTTAAGTTTTAGGAGTGTTTCCACTTTCTTCTCCTGGGGAAAGAGACCCTCAGGAGTTATCTCATGCCCAAGAAGTTGACACGGGTCCTGCACCACTGCCCTTTTGGAAGGATAGTTTTGCTCTGGCAACCCACAACTGTGACAGAACATAACGGATTTCCGCTATGTGTTCCTCCACAGTTGAGCTTTTTATCAGGACATCATCCACATAGGCCAGGTTACCCCTTTCACGCAACTCGGGCATGGCCTTATGTAGGAAGATGTTGAATTTGTTGCCGGAGTTGATGTATCCAAAGGGAGTCCATGTCCAGGTGTTCTGCTGCCCCGCGAAGGTACAGGCCAGCTTGTATTGGTCCTCCCTACTGACAGGCATGGTCCAGTACCCATTGGTCAGGTCAATGGCAGTGTATACCTTTGACCCCTGGATCTGAGCCAGCCCCTGGTCAATGTAGGCGAGAGGCCATCGGGACATGTGGACCCGTTTATTCAGCTCCCTCAGGTCAGCACAGAGTCTCCACTGGCCATTCTGATTTCAAAATCCCCAGCACCGGATTATTAAAGATGCTGTGGACTGGACGAATTATCCCACGGGGCTCAAGGTTTTTGATGATTTCCGTCAAGGACTCCATGGATGCGAGAGGCAAACGGTATTGCTTCACAAACACTGGAGTCATTCCAGGATCCGTGGGAATTGTTGTTGTATGGATTTCGGTGCGACCACAGTCATACGAGTCCACCGCAAAGAGATCTTGAAAATCTAAGAACACCTGTTTCAACTTCTGCTTTTGCTCCGGAGTCTCACAGGCATCAGCTAGGTTGACCTGCTCTTCAACCATTTGCCTGAAGCCTGGAAATACTTCTGGTTTTGCTATCTCAGCGGCCTCCTCCAGCTGGGTAGAGCGGTCCCTGGTTAGAGTATTGACCTGGACAGAGGGTTTTAGGTAGGAGAGGCTGTCATTGTGGACCTGGAAGATCACCTCATCCTGCCTGTTTTCACAGGTCACCTCTTCCTCACCGTAAGGGCAGGAAGAGTACACCAGGAAATTCTCCCCTTGCCGGGTGATGATCCTGTCCGGTGGTAAGTCATTGCACTGTCATTGTCAAAACAGTAATTGGGGATTGGTCCTATCAGTTCCTTTCCTACATCCATTGAAAAATGTCGGTCATTTTTAGGGAGAATTCTCATTCTATGGCTAATTTGAGTGAGAGCCTTTTTCCCACTCTTACATGTGTTTTGCCATGTGTATTTCTACTGTTTGTGTGATCTTGGGCTCTGGAGCACACCACTCTATGAGACCCACTTTTTGTGTGTGTTACACAGCACCTTTGGTGCAGTGACACAGGGTTGTCTTTTAGACTTCCCACTGACTCAATTTTTCTGGGGCTGACTGCTGTCCCCCAGAAACATGTAAAGTTGCCATTAACTTTATGTAGTCATTTAAAACTGCAGACTCAGTAGACCCCATCTTACATGGAGTACTGGAAAGGGTTAATTCCTATCCCTTTTTGTCTGTGCCTCTCTGAGCTTTGTTTTGCTCTTTTAACATTTAGACTTGGCTGGTGGCAGTGGTATCTACCCTAACCTTTCTACCGCGATTATACTATATAAACGTGGTATTGTTCCAGGCTATTGTGGTAGCCTCGAAACATAAACCCGCTTGACCAAATGCTCTTTCTCTTGGCGCCGGTCGATTTATTCGCTATTTCTTTTTGTTTAAGTCCTTCTTGTATTTTATTTTGCGTGGCAAACCAGGTTTGCCTTCTTTGTTCACCGTCTTTTGGCGGGCTTCTGCGAAGAAGCCCTCCTCTTGGCGCCTGGGTGTCTAGGTGGGCTGAATGTGAGGGAGGGGTGTAGTCACCCCCTGCACAGGGTATCCTAGGAAACCCAAGTCGCACTTTGCCATGATTGGCTGAGGTGGTTGTCCGGGCCAGACAAACCCCCTGCTGGGTGATTGACATCCAGGCTGTGTGAATGGGGGATTTTCCCATAAAAGGCAGGACTCTTGGGCTGGAAGTCAGAGTCGCCACTGGAACTGCAAGGAACCGAAGAGAAGCGGAGAAGCGGAGAAGAAGACGGCTGCTGCAACCCCGAGTCCCGGTGAAGCCCTGCTGCAGTCCTGAGCTATCTACCCTTCAACGACCAGAGAAGATCCAGTCCGGAGTCTTCTTCCCTTGAGCCTGGTGGGGTCAACCAGCTCATCCTCCACAGCCAGAATATCCTCTTCGTAGTCGAAATCGCTGCACACTGCTGTAGTGGTCCGAATAGCCATCTGAAGAGCCTCTCCTGTTTTAAAGGAGCGCACCTTTTATTCACCATCGCTGCTGCTGGCCTCATCCCTGGGTAGTGCAGATCACTCCAGACGTCCTCCTTCTTGTCCCCACGACTGAAGCACCAGGACCCGTGAATCTGCAGGAAATTACCAGGAACAATTGCTGTGGCACCAACTTCTTCAAGGAATAAGATACTGTGTCCGACTTCGAGGAACTAGGGTGAACCCTTTTCTCCTCATCCAAGGCTTGTCCTTATCTTCCTTCACTCTTATAACTTTTTCCTCCTCTTCTGACAATATCCAAGTACTCCTGGCTGCTTTGAATCTTGAACTGTCAGACTGTGTGATCCTCGACAACAGGAACCCTGTTCCACTGAACACTGGCGCAGGCCTATTGACTTTTATCTTTCTGTCAGCAAGTGTTCTCTGATTCTGTCTGCCTTGACAAAAGTATTGCCTATGATTTTTGTCCCCAACTCTCTTGTGTTAACTCAGGTGCTAAGTGTGTTTTAACTCCGGTAACATTTCTTCCCGCGGGTACACTTCTGTTTCGTAAGAGCGAACTGTCATTACTGTCAAAAAGTGATCGCATCTGTATTCCCAGGAATGTCTTTGTTTCATAACACCGGTCTGTCAAATCCTAAGGTACTTACCCTGAGTTGTTCTGCACAAGGAGAATTGGTTGTGTGTAGTGTATTTTATGTGTGGTTTTAATTTAATAGAAGTGAAGTGTTTTGCAAACTGATGGTCAAAAATAAATGTACTTTTACTTTTTAACCAAAAACCTTGAGTCAGTGTTTGCTTGAGTTACGGTAATTGTAGTCCTTTGCCTAATCTCTACTACTGCTCATTTGCTCTTGAGATAAGTCTGGCTGCTCCACTACTGCTACCACTTTAACAGTGTAGTACAGGCTTGTACCAAAGGTGAAGTTGTATTGCCACTTGTAGTCTTAATTGTGTGTAGTGGTCCCTATGGGCACTGCACAGGATTCCCATGTGGGTCGACCGTCCACAAGTCCAGCACCGGGCCCAGTGAACCCCCGGCAGGGTCTCCGTCCTTTCCCATAGGGAAAAGCTGCAATTCAGCCCAACCAGAGCTCTAGGATGGCCAGGGGTGATGGCCCCGGCCTTGGGCGCCTGTCTCCCTTGTTGGTCGACCATCTGCAAGTTCAGCGGTGGTCCCATGGAGCACTGGCAGGGTCACCATCCATCCCTGGAGGGAATAAGTGTGTCAGAGTGTCCGGTGTGCCGTGAATACTGTGAGGATTTCTTGGGACTGCTGCTAGAAATCACTGCTGGAAAACGATTTTTTTTTTTTTTTTTTTTTTTTGCTGCCTTGGAACTTTACATTGGAGTCTGCTTTCACTTCACAGACACAGAAGTCTGCTTTCACTTGCTGTTGCCCTGCCTGCACTGACGCTCCACCTCCCTACGCCTGCTTGCTTCATAAACCGGAAGTCAAGCGAAGCGTAGCGGAGTGTGTCAGAGTGTCCGGTGTCAGGTGGTAGGTGGAGTGTGGAGTGCAAGACCCCAGCGCCGTAAAAGATCTTCTAAACTTCAAAACACAAAGGAAGGTAAGCCTTCCTTTTTTTAAAATTTATTTATTTATTTATTTATTTATTTATTTTTTCTACACGGGTCATCGGGATTAAGTGAAGAAGAGCACGGATATAAAATGCTCTTAAGGAGAGACAATGAACAAACTGGAGGGGCTGAGGGCACAGCTGGGGACACAGATATCACCTGTTCCACCCCCTCCTGGGCTGCGGAGGCAGAACTACAGTTGGAGGTCCCTGATCCCCTATTAAACGAAAACCCTTGCCCCTTTAACATTCAAGTGAAAATTGGAGCAAGCACAGCTCTATACATAGATAACGGGCTGGGGGCACCCAATACTGGGGAAACACCCAAAGTCACGGGAGCCGCCATGGATGACATCGAAATTGTAGCAGGAAGCCAACAGACGGCCGCTGAGCATTTGGCAAATCAGGTCACACAAAAAACCATAGATAAACCAGTAGAAACCCAAACGCAAAACCTGGTCAGTTCGCCAAATCCAACAACATGGAACGTTTCTACTATTGAGCATTGGGCAAGCCCAAATGAGGCAAGCATAGGTGACAACGCCAGTCTAGGGCCTGCATCCAGTGGGATAGAAAAATCGAACTTACCAACAACGGGGGAGCATCACATACAGAAGATCCTGAAAAGAAAAAACTCAAGCTCCGAGGCAGAAGAAGAAAGGCCGTGGATGGAGTCAGCAAAGTCGGAAGGCTGTGAGGGAGCAAACCCAAGGAACCAGCTTAGCCCCCCAGCCAGATATACAGTTAAGAGGACGAAATACCTGACCAACCAAAAGGAAGGTGCCCCCAGAAGCATTATATGGAAACCATTTACTGCAGGACCATTGCCAATAAACCTAACAAAAGGGGGGACCAAAACTCCAACCATCACAAATGGAGGAACCATAGTTACCCCAGTAAACGCTGGACAGACCCTTAGCCTCAGTTTTGGCAGCAGGAGCTCCGCCTGTACGAATCAATTAAAGAAAACGACAGGAGTGGAAATATCAGACGCAGTTTTGTTGGAAACGTCAATGGACATGGAGAACGCATTAAGAGATAAGTTTACAGGAATCACAAATGTTGACAAAGCAAAAGGAACGAGTGCCAAAGTAGCTACTGAAGACAAATTGACGCAAACGTTGCCACCAAACCAAGTGGGAAGCGTAGACCAGGTCATATCAGGCTGAACAATGGATGACAATTTCCTAATGGTCGCAACTTTGTCAGGTGTCCTAGCACCCTTCATGAAATTGTACAAGGATATCGCGGACACACTAAGAGATCATTCTACAATACTTGCTATGGTTCACACTAAAACAATATTTGTGGAGGGCTTTATCTCAGCAATCCAAAACAACTTGGACAACAGTACCGCCAACGTCACCCAACTGCTACATGACATAATCGAACCTATACTAAAAGAGAGAAAACTAGGGAAGTCAAATCCAAAAAGCAAGGAACCAATAAGGAAAGACTCTGGAATAATGACCACACAAGAGGTCAGCCCAGTCATAGAAAAAGAAAACAAAGCTGGATCCAACAAGCAAGAAAACAAAGGAGAAAGGTCCACGGCAACACCGGTAAACGTAAAAGAGGTCGCAGAAACCCAAAGTGCGTCCGTTACGGGACCGCGAGCAGCCCAAAGTGAAGAGAAGGGGGAGGCAAAACAAAACGAAGACGGACCCACCCTGGCCGAGGAATGCACCAGCAATAATCTTTTGAGAGAAAAATCAAAGAGCACATCATCTGATCCAGATATAAGAAATGAGCCAACGAAATCACTAGAGACTGAAGTGGAAAAAAAAACCCTAAACAGAAGTGCCAGGGACGGGCTAAACAATTCTACAGAAATAGTGGAGGCTATCTCTAGTAAAAAATCGACAACAAGGCCTGAAGACCCCACCACTACGGATAAGTGTCGGGAGAAAGGAAAGAAAAAGGGGAACGTGTGTGAGATCTTCAAAACAAGAGACACAAACACAGGAGGGAAAAAATCAGATAACCAAATAAAAACGAAGAACAACGGGCCCGCAGACAACAAATCAGGGGGTCATCACAAGATCACAGGACCCACTAAAAAACAGAAAAATCAACCACCAGTAAAAGCCACAAGCAGTAGCAAAAGCCGGGCATTTATGAAAAATTGACAATACCAAAAGAACAACCGAGTATAATTGACCAGCTAAGAAACAACAAGAAAAAGGTCAGAACAGAACAAAAGACTGAAGGACAAAAGATCTTAGAAATCGAAGAAGACGATTGTCCTGAAAATGACCTGCTGGATCTCTCTACATACCCGGTCTCAGATGATGAAGACAAACAGGGAATAAGAGGCTTCGAAGAGGTAAATACAGAGGCAGAAGACTCCTTGAGTGAGGAGCATACAGACTATAGTGAGAGTGATACCTCATCTATAATGTCAATACAGACCGAAAACGAGACACAGAGAGACAACAAAAAAGCATACAGAAAAGGATGCATTGAGAAAAAACCGGGATCTAAGTGAAAAAACTCAAAAGAGTGAACGTAGAGGTCGAGAAAGGAACATGGGGCTGTCTGAGACCCGGAACCACGGAACCAGTCGGGAAAGTTAAACAAGATACAGCAAAAAGCGGACCGAGATGGAGAAAAGAAGAGATCGGCATCAACAAAAAGAGGGGGAAAGAGACCTACAGCACTGACTGCGCAAAACAAGTGCTGGTGACAGTTATAAACAACCGGGGCTTGTCCTAGAACGTATCCTTCATTATGAAGACCAACTAATTCTCAACAGAACCAATGTAATAAGATTACTCCACCATATACCGGCCTTAAGACTAATTACAACAGACGACCTGGCGATCGTGGAATTCGTCGAGGAAGATCGCACTGATAAAGTAATTCTGCACACAAGATCAAATCTGGTGAGAGAACTACTACTGGAAGAAGCCCCGCAATTAAGACCAATGGGTTTTGATTTACAAGAAAGTGACGAAGTCCTAAAAACCCAGGAGAGAGTAAAGAAACACTTGGTGAGACAGATCAACAGAAAAGACAGAGAGACCAGCTGTGTTAAAACAAATAGAACATCAGCAGTGAGAAGGGGCAACCAGAACACACAACGCTCAAACAATAGAAGTCAACATCAAGGAGAAGAAAACGAAGCGGCAAGGTGGAAATGGTTGAAAAACATGATTGATGACAAAACAAACACCCAATAACATAAAACAGTAAAAAGTGTGGGTTCATGGAGCCTGGGAAGTTGGAACACTAGAGGCTCTACCCACCTTTTTACTAAGGGAGCGCCTCAAAAAGAGAACTTTAGTGTGTTGTGCCTACAAGAAACATGGCTGTTGCAACCACCGACACTGGAAGGTTACGTGGTTCTGCTAAATCCAGCGGTTAAAGGTCAAAAAGGCAGACCCATGTCAGGCCTACTTATAGCCATCAAAAACGATCTGGATTGGCAAGTCCTGGAGAAGTCAAACCCAAATTTATTCATCCAGATGGTAGTGTTACAGCTGGACAAAAAAGCCAGTAAAATACTAATATTGATCAACATATACTGGAACCCAGCTAATTTATCAAACGAAAACCTACCAGATAAAATAGCAGAACTAATTGATGAACAAAGAGAAAAATGGACTGATACAATATTCATATTGGCAGGAGATCTAAATTGTTCATGCCTGAACAAGGACAACCAACCCGAATACGATACAACAACTGCCTCAGCAAAGGAAAAAAGAGGAACAATGTGGAATCGTATGGTACAATCAAGGGACTGTGTCGTTCTGAATGGAAAGGTGAAGGGGGACCAACCAGCAAAACCTACTTGGAAGGGAACACAATCAGTAGAGATCCTGGATTACATTTGCATTTCAAGCAACTTGTCAGATAACATCCAGACCTTGAAAGTAATCCCAACAGTAGAAAGTGACCACAATCTGTTAAAACTGACGTGCAAAAACATAAGCAATAACAAGATTGGAACCTACAACCAGAAGGTGGTCATAGACCAAAGGGTATTAAATTAAGGATCAGACCAGAGAAAACAAGAGAACTAAACCATAACCTAAAACAAATGATCTCGACGCTTGAAAACGAACAAAGCCAAAAAAGGATTGACTACACCCCGCTTTTCAGAGCATTTGTTACAGAAAGAAAGCTTGGAAGTAACCATCAAACAACGACTCACCAACATCAGTATGACAGTCGCATACGAGAAAGGAAAAAAGCATTAAGGAGAGATATTAGACGACTAAAAAACACCAAACACGACAACTGGAGTAAAGAGATACATAAGTTAAAACAAAAGTACAGAAACTGGTTACACTTACACAAGAAGACATTGCTAAACCAGGACGCAGAAAGAATGTTGGGGAACTAAAAATACAGCTGAAATTTGGGCAATTATCAACGAAGCGGAGAAGCCTCAAGCAATAAGTCAAATGAACCCAATAAGTGGTTCATCATGGGTTAAGTATTATGCACAGCTGCAAGGGGAAATTTACATCGACCCAAAGCGGAAATCAATGACAAACAAAAATGAGGCAGTAATAGATATCAGTATTGAGGAAATAGAAAACATCCTGAAAAAATTGAAAGACTCGAGAGCCCCAGGGCCCGACGGGCACACAAATGTAATACTGAAAAGCAACATAGGTGAATGGGCCAAATTCCTTCAACTTCTATTCAACTACATATTAACAACAGAAAAAATCCCGAATTCCTGGCGAAAGGCAGTAGTGGTACCCATTTTCAAAAAGGGTCTCAGAACATCAGCAGACAACTACAGACCGATTGCATTACTGGACGTGGTGGGGAAGGTCTTTGCGTCCACACTATTGAAAGCATTAAACCACTGGGTACAGCAAAGTGGACGTCGTGATCCTTGGCAATCGGGTTTTGTGAAGGGGAGAGGCACAGCACTCAACATTTTCCTGATTAACTTATTGAAAGCCAGAACACAAAGGAACAAAAACCAAGGAATCTTCATCGCATTTGTAGACTTGTCGAAAGCTTTCGACACCATAAAAAGAGCCAAACTATGGAAGAAAATGGAAAACTGGGAATGTCCTCAGTCACTGGTGGAGAACATCAAGGACTTGTACACGGACACAAGCATCAGAGTCAGACTGGATACAGCGGGTACACTAACAGACGAAATTCAGATAAAAATGGGCTAAAAGCAAAGATGCCCGCTGGCACCGGAACTGTACAACCTGTTCACGTCAGATCTGGAAGATTCATTTGAGTCCACCCGCTGCTTTCCACCAAAAATAGCAGGAACGCCGATTGGGAGACTGCTTTACGCAGACAATATCGTCCTGATGGACCAAACCCAAATCGGCTTGCAAAGACAGCTTACATCATTACAGTCGTATGTGGACTCAAATGACCTGGTTATAAACCCAGAAAAATCAAGAATTCTGAAGTTAGGCCCAGGAGGTAATAAAGCCAGAGGGAAAAAACTAGGATGGTCTCTGAGAAACAAAAAAATCCTGGAAGTCGAAGCATTCACATACTTAGGAGTCTGTATAGACAACACGAAGAACAATACGCCAAGAATAGCTGGGCTAAAAAGAAAAGCAACCAATCTAGCTGCCCAAGGGAGAATTCTGCGTAAAAGATACTGCAGATTTACCTTATCACCTCTAATAGCCTTTTATAGGATGAAAGTGGTGCCTATACTAACATATGGGGTAGAATCACCAATCCCCTTACAAGCTCAAACATGGTCAATCCTGGAGGGTCTGTTTTGGAGGAAAGCTTTACAGCTGCCTAAATCAGCCCCAATACAGCAGATAAGAAGAGAGCTGGCTCTGACATCACTCAAAACAATAGTGGTATGGAAAACACTAAGTTTCTATCGGAAATGTCTTGAGGAAAACACTACGGGTGGATTTGGGGTGTTGAAAAAAGCCCTAAAAGATCAATCCGATGTAATCCTAACAGACTGGCAAAAGTCATGTCGAGGGATCCTAGTGAACCTCAGCGAGTCAGAGGATGACTTATGGATTAACCCAGACAAAACTAAAAAGAAACTATACATGGCAGATTGGATCGAAACCCAAGAAGATAACTGTAAATATAAAGGTTACGAAGACTTCTGGGCCCAGCCACGAAAACTGAATCAGATCCCGAGCTATCTGACTTTATTCCCCAATTGGTACTTCCGAGACCTTTTCCTGAGATTCAGATTGAACATTTTACCAACAGGAGAAATATTACAAAGAAGAAAAAGGCTGGACATCAGGGAAAGCTGCAGAATGTGCAAAAAAAAAGGAGAGATAGAATCTCTGAAACACCTCATACTACAGTGTACCGGTTTAAGGAAAGAGCGAGAGCAGTGCTTGGGGGACATCCTTAGAAGCTACACGACAAGGAATGTCGATGAGTGGTGGAGGACTCTTGTAGAAGGAGAAAAAATGAAAACGACATTAGCACTCATAAAACTAGTGATTTTAATCCTTAAGAAACCAGAGGAGATCAACAACATAACCCAGGACTAGTAAGATGCTACCAAGCACTGCTACTAAGATACTGTATACCAAACGAAGAATCATGATGAAAGAACGGACATGCTCAGGTTAAAGGTTTCAAATAAGGAAACCACACAATCTGTTTAAATAAAATAAAAAAAAAAAAAAAAAAAAATAACTGTAATGCCAGCCAGAACTCCTGGGTGGTCGGGGGTGATGTACCCAGCCTTGGGTGCCTGTCTCCCATGTGGGTCAACCGTCCCAGCGGTGGTCTCGGTGAGCCCTGGCGGCGTCCCTGTCCTGTTACAGATTTTCCCTCTGTGAAGGGACGGAGACCTTGCCAGGGCTCTCCGGGACAGCCATTGAGCTTGGGGGCCGTCCACCTAAATGGGAGACAGGCACCCAAGGCCACGGGCAGCACCCCCAGCCGTCCTGGACCTCTGGCTAGGCTCGGTTTCAGCTTCTCCCTTCTGTGAGGGATGCAGACACTGCCGGGGCGCCCTGGGACCGCAGCTGGGATTGAGGACAGTATACCCTTTTTCTTTTCCACCCAGATAAGTGCACACACATGTGAGGTACTGTTTACGTCGGAACATCAGTGGGAACGTTGGAAGGTAGGACATGTGTTGTTGCTGGCGTGTTTCGGCGGTTTCCTGGTGGCAAATTTCTGAATAATAGTTGTTTCCCCTACATTTTGGACTTTGCTGGGCTTTGTGGGTAATACATCCCAGGGCGATTTGCGAAAGTCAGACCTCTTTGGATTCCCCTGGGTGTCCTTTTCAGAAATGTATGGGGTTCCCATTTTCCATGGTGGCAGTAACACCCCAGGCCCAAATCTATGGGTTGTCCACAAGACCGAATACAGTAAAAACGTGGTCTTCCCAGGCACTTTGGTGTACCAGTGGTTTAGCCTTTACCCTTTGCGCCCAGGTAAGTGCACCCACACATGTAAGGTACTGCTTTTGTCGGGACACCTCTGGGAACATGGGAAGGTAGGACATGTGTTGTTGCCAGCGTGTTTCGGTGGTTTCATGGTGGCCCAAGAAACTCTTGCAAGGATAACATGTTTTATTTCTACACAAATAGGTGCGTCGCAAAGAACTGCCATGGAACGTTCTAGCCAAAAAGGGTGAAAGCAGAAGCTTAAAAGGGGACACAGCATCATAGATTATGTCATTTGTGTACAGTGGAAACCCACGTGGCTGGTTGGTGCGACCCTATACATGGTCAGTCGACTCCATAGGGTATGCCAGGGCATTGGTCACAGCCCAGTCTGTCCGTCTTTCATCACGTGTGTTCTGCAGGGCTCATCGTCTCCAGGGAACCAAGACCAGAGAAGCAATTAATTACATTTAGCCG
Organism: Ambystoma mexicanum; assembly: GCF_040938575.1. Lineage (NCBI taxonomy): Eukaryota > Metazoa > Chordata > Amphibia > Caudata > Ambystomatidae > Ambystoma > Ambystoma mexicanum. The sequence continues at coordinate 1,520,075,452 of NC_090931.1, read as the reverse complement.
GTCAGATAGCACAGCGAGTAGAGCGCTCGCTTTGACATCAGCGCAGAGCCTACTGATGCAGGTTTGAATCCTGGCAGGGCCAGTGGCAGCTGGTGAGTTTTAAAAGTGGTGGGGCGTAAAGTTCCCAGGTGTAATTTGGGAGTGAGCATGCGCAGCGCACGAGCCCACACCACCCAAGGGGAGTCCAGGGGGGTTCTCCCCCAGAACTGTTTTTGAAAAATGGCCTCCAAAATGTGCTATTTACTGTCCAAAACCCACCGAAATAGGACATTAAAAGCATTAGGTTTTACATACTAATGGTAGTACATTATTCTTACGTGTGCAGGTGTGATGGTGTATTTTACAGCAGCTTGTATTGAGAATAACGGGTACTATGCTGTATCATTATATAGTCAGTAATGAGCACAAGTACAGCAATGAACAGATGACAGTAACTGCAGCTTTCAGAAGGGGGTCCAGGATATAAATGACATTGTTAGGACTGGAGCCTGGAGGCCTTGTATAAATGTGTCATAATGCCAGTTTCTAATCTCCGGCTGATCATTAATAATCATAAAATAAGGTGCAAGTACCGCGGCGGCTCTACCCGATTGCTTTTCAGAAGCAACACTCCATTTAAGTCATTAACTCTCATAAGATTGCTTTGAAAAAACACTGGCTGACACATTGAGTGCAAGGTTTGATGATAACGCTTGTTTAATTTGAGCTAAAAGAGTTCCCACGAGGAGGTGTTTTGGGCGGGTAGGGGCTGGCAATGAGAGGGCATGACCATAGGGATAAGCTAATGGGCAGTTGATGAGTGGTCAAATAATCAAACAACACCTACACGTTTTGTTCCCTCTTCATATGCCATTTCTCCCTATCTGTACTCTGATGCAATAGTTTTGGCTATTAGGTGGCACACATATGCCACCTAATAGCCCAGACTAACAAGAGCAGGCACTCAATTGGTTACTAACTCGGGGCAGTGCCATACACACCTGGGTATGGTTACCTATTGTTTACTAAAAAGTCTACTTAGCTATAACACTCTTGAGGCTAGTTTGGGGGCTCTAGGCATTATGTAAAAACGTGACCTTGATATGTTGGGCCTGCAATTCCATTAAAAACACTTTGTAAATCAGGCCATCGGAGTCTATGGAACATGGCTCAACGTGTGGGACCTCAGAAAGAATGCTAAAATCAAGAAATATTGTACAATGAAAGTATGAATGCATAACAGCAGAATATTATAGAAACTTTGCATCGTTGCAAGGTAAATTAGCTCCACGGCAAAAATCGACCTTTTGCAGAAAACATATTCTTTTAATGTACTTTTGCACAAGGGAACCGTATGCCTTAATCCTAACCCTCTCAGCCTCGTGCAAAAATGCATCGAAATGTTATGATTTTTGTAATGCAGGACAATTACAGTTTGTCTGTTACCACCCAATGTGTTCACCCATGTTGCATGAGTACATGGAACATAGGGCGATCAATGGACATGTTAAAAATCAACCAATGTGACAGAGGGGGAAAAGGGATTTATAATCTCGCAACCTAGCGAGTGCTCAAAAGACTAGAACGTGGCCACTCTTGTAAAAGCTGGCAGCTCTCGATATGCCTTCTCATGGCGCAGTGCGATCATCACTGCAGTTGCCAAAGCAATAATGGTGGCTAGGCAGCCATTACCTGAGTGAGAGCGGTCAGCCAGAGCAGAGGGGAGAGGTGGGAGTTCTCCAGATCAAAGACGGGAGATTCTTATCTGCGGGCCATGTGTTCAGATGACAAGTCCGTGAGAGCTGCCGTACTTCACAAGCCCAAATTGAATTCCGTCTTTCCTCCAAAGAATGAGATTCATTAGGCAGAATGGAAATATTAAGAAAGAAGAAAGTCATTCTTACCTCTGGTGTAACTTTTCATAATGAGACTCGGGAAGCTTGAAAGGCCGTGTCCAGTCACATGTGGCTGCCGAGGAGCAGGCCATGCGGATGAGTTGCTATATTTGAAAACAACGGAGCGGGGAGCACAGTAGGCCTGATTTCCTCATAGACCCGTTCCTGCACTGCTTACGTAACGTAACCTTACAAGCTCCAATCGAGAAGAGGTCTGTGAGGCACACACCATGCCCAAGACTCACCCGACTCCACCCACGCAGAATGTCATTGGCAAAAAAGAGTTGTCTCTTCTTCTCTCAGTGTGTAAGCGGCCGCCACTGGGCAGGGCCATACTCAGGCTTTCATCCTTCCGAGGTCGATAAATGTGCACCACACACCGTGGGTAATAACAAGCAGTGCTCAGATGCCTGAGGGTTCGTAGCTCTATATTTGTATTTGTATTTATTTTATTTATAGAGCACACCAGGGCCGAGGGCATCCGGGCACGTGTTTTGGTTACAACATGATAAGGCAGACAGAGCAATACAATTATAGTTGAAATTACAGTTTAAAATTACAGTTACAGTTAAGAACATATATACATAATGCAGTTACGAGTGAGCAGAGGGTCATAACTTAAGTTCAGGTAGTGAGGGGTGGCTAGCGCATGGGGGGTGGTTGGCTAGTAAGTGATGGGTCTTGAGCGGTTAGCCAGGCTTTGGCCATGTTTTTGAATCTGTGGAAGGAAGGTTCAGATCTTAGCAAGTTGAGGAGCGAATTCCAGAGTTTCGCCGCCATTACTGGGAAGTTGGCTCCGCCAGATCTTTGAAGGTTGAAGCGTGGTATAGAGAGGCAGTTAGTTTGAGCAGTTCTGTGAGGTCTGTTGGTATTGTGGAGGGCGAATCTGTTGGCTAGGTAGGAAGGTGCTTGGTTGGATAAGCATTTATGAGTGAAAACAAGTGTTTTCAGTGTAATTCGTTGAGGGACGGAGAGCCAGCGTAGGTTACTTCTGGTGTCTGAGATGTGTTGGTTCCTGGGGATGTTGAGGGCTGCTCTGATAGCATTGTTTTGGATGATTTGTAACTTGTTAAAGTTACATCCGTTGGTGCCCAAATAGAGGGCATTACAATAGTCAATTTTAGACAGTACGAGAGTTCTGGCAAGTGTGATACAGTTGGCTGGTGATAGGAAAGGGCGGCTAGCTGTAATAAGCTTACAGGTGTATGCCACTGCAAAGGATACTGCATTTGTTTGTCTGGCCCTGGATAGAGTAGAGTCGAGGTAAATCCCTAACGTTTTAGTGTCCTTGGAGGCCTTGATAGTGTTACCATCAATGATGAAGGAAATGAACTCAGGGGCTAGTTTGGATAGTTTTTGAGGAGAGCCGAGAATGAGGAGCTCTGTCTTCTCGTCATTCAGACGGAGTCCGTGTTGCGCCATCCAGGCTTGGATGACTTGGTAGATGGCATTCACCGAGAGAGAGTTGGTGACGTAATCTCCTGAGATTGGGATGAGTATCTGGCTGTCGTCAGCATAATTAGTGTATGTGACACCCAGATAGTCCAGAATATCGAATAGAGGTTTTGTGAACACGTTGTACAACGTGGGCGAGACACAAGAACCTTGTGGTACCCCGCAGGTGACGGGTGCCAGTGATGCTGCTGCTAGGGGGGAGAAGACACGCATCAATCTATTGTCCAGGAATGAGCTGATCCAGGCTGTGGCTTTATCAGAAAAATGGGCGGCTAGTTTGAGGTGCCGACACAAAATTTGATGATTGACCAGATCATCGAAGGCCGCCGAGAGATCATGCAGAAGTAGTAGAGCAAGTTTACTCTTGTCTCTTAAATCTTCGATCTGTGTTTTGAGGTCGATAAGGGCAGTTTCAGTTCTGTGACGGGGCCGAAACTCAGATTGCCTTAAACCCAGAAGTTTATTCGATTCAAGAAAGTCTTGAATCTGTAGGTATGCAGCTCGGTCAAGGATTTTTAGTAAGAACGGCACAGTGGTGATGGGCCTGTAGTTTGTAGGTATATTGGCATCTAAAGTTGGTTTTCTTAGGAGCGGAATAACCCAGGCATCCTTGAAATTGTCCGGTATGGTTCCCGTGCTGAAGGAGGAATTGATGAGAGTGGAGATGAATGGAGCTAGCTCGTAGGCCGCTTCCATGATGATGGGTGCTGTGCAATGGTCTCCTTGACAGTTAGTAGGTTTAAGGCTATTAATAATATTTTCCACTTCGGTGATAGATAGTGGTGAGAAGCTGAACGGAGTCAATGAATCTGGGATAGAGTTGTTTATAGTTGGGAGAGAGTTGGGTTGCAAGTTGGGTTGTAGATTACTCTGTTTATCGTTACTTTTGTCTTGGAGAGTGGCTACCTTACCAAGGAGAGCGTTTTGGATATTAGTGCACCAGGTGCTGTCTTTGATGGAGGTGTCGGGCGCAGTAACAGGGGATTCCAGTTCTTTCAAGATTCTGAAGAGTTCTTTTGTATTATATTTAGCATGCGTTTGTTGTACGTGTCTTTTTTTGCCTGGAGTATAACTTCCTTGTAATTTAAGGTAGCTAGGATGATGCTAGATGTATTAGCTTCGGTAGGGTTACTCTTCCAATGTGATTCAGCCATTCATTTTTCTTTGCGAAGAGTTCTTAGATGGGATGTAAACCAGGAGTTGAGATGAGCTCGTGGTTTGGGTTTTCTCAGTTTAGATGGAGCAATGAGGTCAAGGGCTTTGAGCATAGTATGGTTGAAGGTGTCAACCAGGACAGTAGGGTCGGTACTTAATAGCGCTTGTTCATTCAGGACTGGAAGGATGAGAGGGAGGAGTTTGTCACAAGTTATGTCGTGCTTATTTCGTTTGGGAATAGCAGGTGCAACGTCTGGAGTGGAACTGAAGGTTTTGGCAGGGATGTTGAAAGTGATTAAGTGGTGGTCTGTCCAGGCACAAGGTTGGTTAGCTGCCACATTGATTCCGCAATTGACGTCAGCTATCCAATCAAGGATTCTGCCTTTGGAGTGTATGGGGGTGTTGATATGCTGAGTAAAGCCTAGGTTAGTGAGCAGGTTGTCAATCGTTTGGGCAGCCGTGTCATTGGGGTCAGCGAGTCCCAGGTTAAAGTCACCTAGAACAATAATTTGGGAGTGGGTTTTAGTGTTGTCTGCCAGGATGTTGAAGAGGTCTTCAGCGAAGGTGGATTATGACCCTGGAGGCCTGTAGAGTAGGTGAAGTGAAATGGTGTGGTTAGGGGTGAGGGCAAATTTGGCTGTTAGGGCTTCCATGGATAAGATTTGATGAACTATGGAGAGGCGGAAGTTGAGGGAGTTTTTGTGGATGATGGCAATGCCACCACCTTTAAATTGGCTGGTATTGCGGTCGTGTCTGATGACATTATAGCCAGTTGGACCGGCTAACGAGAGTAGAGGTCCAGAGGCTGCGTGAAGCCAGGTTTCCGTGACAGCCATGAAGTCCAGGTCATGAGTTAGGATGAGGTCCGCCACCTCTAGGGCATGGGCTGTGAGAGATCTGACATTAATTAATATAAATAACAAACAAACAAACAAACAAAACATTTTCAAACAGTGCTACTCTATCATTATACTGTGCACCTGGCATACTCAAATACTGGCCCGGGGGAGTCGCGAGGTCACACTAACCCACACATCCTGTCTCTGGGCTTTAAAGGTTTCCATCCTCACTTTTGATCTATAATGTATCCTTCCCTGTACCTCACATTACAAATCATGTCAATATGAAATAAAGGTGGGACGACCATGCTCTTAGATCTTTTATGGTGGATTGGTTTATGATCAGTGGTCTGGGGTCACCTGGTATTTCGGGATTAGGGGTCTTTGGACTGGGGCATGGGCAGGGGCTATAACTCATGGTTGAATGGGTGGGTGTTGGAGGCCTGCTTTGGGCTGTGTGTGATAACACATACACCAAGGCTCCCAGTGCTATCTCGTGGCCTTGCAGGGCACATTCTTTCTAGAACACACATACTGGCAACAATTTTAGAACAAAGAAGTGTTAGAGCTCTATCGTCAGCACTTGGGCCTCTCTCGTCAGCAGCATGGGCCTCTCTCATCAGCACTTGGGCCTATTCAGATTTCCCCTTCAGGCTCGCTGCCTGTGTCTAACACACTAAATGCTGCATGGCCGTGCAGGGCCTATGCTTCGACTATGGCTACTTAATATCTGCAAACTGGTGCCTGCTTATATACGCGCACTATGTCTGATAGTCTAAATTTCATAGAAATTATGATCGTGCAGGGTCCTGTAGAACGCTCCCCTGGTCTATTATAGTGTTTCCAATAGGGCTTACCTCACCCTAAAGTGCCTACCAGGGTGGGATGGATTTGCTCCCTTCCCAACATTGGGACATGGTGACATACCCTCTAGCCCAGAGGAAGACCAAGATGGCACTGAATGGGATTCCAGCAGCACTGAGAGTTCTCACCTTTCTGTGACCTCGGCCACTCTTCAGGAAGGAGAACCGCACAAAAGGTGCAATAAGAGCGTTAAGAAATGCAGACATATTTCCCCGGACAACCCCTTCGATCCAAACCTGCTACTCCACCTGAGATCCTTGTTGTGGGAGCCCCCGGCGAAGGTCGCAAGGTACTTGAGCAAGCGACTACGGACGCCTCTAAATAAGGAGATGAGGAGCAAATTGAAGGCAGAATGTCCCAGACCTTCTCTGCCGGATGAAGTAGTGGACACTCTGGAGGTGGACCTCCATATGTTTACATTCATGGTGAAGTATACCAAGGACCTGAAAAGGGACATGCACCGCTCATGGATAGTGTGCCAGGACACACTCCTCGATTCCGTAGGTCCATTGGCCAAGATTTTACAAATGGTTGAAGAGCCCAAAGAGGGCATGCCTATGGATGTGCATATTCTGGCTGCTTGGGCACAAAGAGCGCTTTGTGTTATAGGTAACACCAACTGTGCGATAACAGCGGAGTGCAGACGATCAATTTTAGTAAAGGTCGACCTGAAACTCAGGGAGTTGGCGTCCTCTGAGGCCGCTGCAGCAGCTAAAGGGCTTTTGTTTTGAGAAGCTTTCGTCAAAGGCATGCGCAGATTTGTTAGCACCTTCTCTGCTCTGGACAAAGGCCAGACATTGTTAAAAAGAGTGTTCAGCCTCGGGTATTCGCTAGGGCTGACAGAAGCAGGGGCTGCTCCTCCAGCCGCTGAGGAGGCCAGAGGCCCTATAGAGGAAACAACTGGCGACAGTAGGAAGAAAGAAGGCCGAATCAACCTGATCTACAATTAGGCACTCTAAAACCCCACCTTCGTTAATATAGGATTTAGATCAACCCAAATATTTCCCATATATATCATCACTAATTAACATATTAAAAAATGACATTTTGAACAAAAGCTTTCATGACTTTACTCAGTTTTACTGATGCTATTTCAGAAAATCCTGGCTACTCATCGGTTTCCCCAGACATGGAAGGAGGAGATAGCTCTTGTGATCTTCAATAAGGGAGACCTATCTCCCGTCTTAAAGCCTCCTACAAAATCTTCTTTATTTTGCAGGCCCTTGAACGTTGGGCTGAGGAATCTGGCAGATATGACCTAAATCAGTCTGGCTTCCGCAAGGGCACAGGCACTTCTTTGAATTGCTTGTTGATAAGGCTTCTTTCAAACCAGGCAGTGAAAACAAACATTGGGGGTTATTACGACCCTGGCAGCCGCGGAATGAACGGTGCCAGTAAGGTTCCGGCACCGTTCATTCCGGGCCGCCACATTACGAGTTTGCTCGCGGGTGGCGGTGTGCACGCCTGGCCTGGCCAGACGTGCATACCAGCACCCGCGAGCAGACCAGGATGCTAAACTCGGTCCCGTCATTAAGAGGACCGTTGTAAGCATCCTCCCCATTCCAATTGAGCCCTATGGGGGCTGAAATGGGAATGGGGATGTACCGGGTCCGGGCCCGAAAATGGGAATTACCGGGCCTGCAAATGTTGGAATGGCCCGGTAATTCCCATTTTTTGGGACCCGGACCCGAGTTTGGGGGTAGCTAATAACGGCATGGCTACCTCCAAACTCGTAATGAGGCCCATAGTCTGTACTTGCCTTTTTTGGACATTTCAAAGGCTTTCGACTGTTTAGATCGCTCTAGGCTGTGGGAGATGATGAGGGAGTGGGGCTGTCTGGAACCCTTGGTTAATATTATGTAACACCTACATTCAGACATTAGACTTAAAGTCAGGCTGGATCAAGGGGGATCGTTCTCTGGCTGGATCCTTGTCGAGCGGGGCTTACGACAGGGATGTGTGTTAGCCCCATTTTTATTTAATCTTTATATCCTCAGCATAGGGGCAGCTCTAGCTTGTATTGTAGTTAATCCCCCTAGACTGGGCTCCCTGAAGCTGCATTATCTTCTATATGCGGACGATCTCGTCCTTATGGATTGTACTGCAATGGGCCTCCAAAGGTCATTAAATACTGTAGATGATTACTTCAGGGACTTTGGCTTGGACATAAATGTGCCCAAGTCAAAGATCCTCATTAAGTATCGACGTAGGATTATTTCAGGTAGGCCTAATTTCATGTGGTGAATAAATAGAACCAGAATGGAGGAGGTTACTGAATTTAGATACCTTGGTGTTCTGTTAAAAGCAAAAAGGTCCTTGGGACTGGCAAATCAGGCTCTTAAGCTTGAAGCAATTGCAGCAGTGACCCAATTACGGGTATCGCATAGGAAATATGGGCGCTTTTCCCTTCTACCTGTTGTGAAAATGTATAACTAAATTTTGGTCCCAAAATTGATTTATGGGGCGGAGGTGCGAGAAGAGGGTCTGTTCTGGCTTAGGCTTGAGTCATTCATCTAGAAGCAAGTCTTGGCACTTCCCATGGGTTCTCCTATTGCATCCCTACGCCATATCTTGGGACTTGTTCCACTGCAGATAACAGCTACTTAGCCGAGAATAGTATTAGTGAGAAGTATCTTGTTTCCTCCAGCCTTTTCCTTTTTTTGGCAGCTAAATGCTCTTTTTAAACAGGGTGACTGCGCTCCTTTGAAGGCCTGGATGAAAGGTGTGTTATATACTCTGGAGGAAAATGGTATATAGTTGGAGGATTTATAGCATAGATCAAACAGGGTTAAGAAGACATTATTTGAAAATGCTTCAATTGCAAATAGACGAAGCCTCGAGCTTTGTAACATTTGTGACCATTTTTCCTTGGACATCAAGCAATATACTCATATACAGATATTTATGGGAAGATATTCGTCTAAACAATGAAGGGAGTTTTGGTTAGGTGTCAAATTAAATTTGCTGCTAACCAATGATGTCTTAGGTGCAAGGAATAGACTGCCAAAGGAACAATGGGCGTGTCGTCTATGTGTGAAACTGTAAAGAAAGGGTAAAGCAAATAATTATTGAATGCCTAGCACTTGGTAATCAGCTGAGTGAAATGTTTGAACTATACTTTAAGGCCACGCAGAACGCTGCCGGCCCTTGCAGGACCACACACCGGAGAGGGAGAATACCAAGTTATTGTGATGCTGATAATACATCGATAGAAAAACTACACCTAAAGAACGGATTTTACTACATTGTCACTGAGACAGAATGGACATAGGGATTACCAATTGCAACCGCGCCATTTGATTCACCACAGAAAAGATTGACCTTAAATATATAGCTGTGCCTTGAAAACAAACGAGGGTCGAAACACGTGTCGGCGAATGCGAACATTCAATTAGAATATTCGAACATTCATTAAAAATTGAAATTGTATAAGCACGATGCTAGTTGTTTTATCTTTTCTAGATAAGCGCACACAGTAGGAAGATTCTCTTACTGTATACTTTAAGACCCGACCACTGTTTTCATGGCAAATGTTGTGGTGGAATCTTCATTGAGAGCCCACGCATCAATTGGTTATAACTCTGATGGATTTTGTAAAAAGTATAGAGACTGATTCAATGAGCTTATTTTAAGGTAATGAAATTATTAGGAATTTGTATATGTAAATTTTTAACATCTTTTATTATGTTTTATATATGTATAAATTGATTGCGTTTTTACTCTTTTGCTGTATGCGTGCAAAGTTTCACTTGTTGAAGCTAGGTCACACAATAAAGAATTGAATTGATGACCAGTTAACAATTCAAACCTATTTCCATTTCTTAAATAAAACAGACTTTCAATCTTGCAAGTACTGAATAAATCAGAACTATTTTGTACTTATTAACTTTTTTAGTGAATATGTACAACATAGTGTTAAAACATAGACAAGTAAACACTCTTAGTTCTTGTCTTCTACTTGGGTGGAGCCCCGTACTGTGTCCTGATTGCTGCCAGTAGAGGGAAGGCCTACTTTCTTGATGTTGGGTCATCCAAGCTCTAGCCTGGGCCTCCACAAATAGCAGCAGCTATCTCTAAGTTAAGAGATATACCTCTTTCTCCCTTTCTGGTAAAGGGAAGGCTGTACTCTCAAGAGGGGTGTGAGTGTGTTTCAGTAGCGACTCAAACAGCAAACAATAACAGTCCAAAATTAAGGGAATGTCCAATCGAGGTTGTATGAAAAATAGACATATATTAATAAAACACACCATCAACAAAATAACTAAATAGACAAACACTACACAAAACCTACCCCTGATGAAAGAACTGAGAATAAGCAAACACAGCACAATGCAGCAATCTGGCATCCCAACCTCACACAATACCAAACGCAATTCATGACCTAGTTCACACAACCAGCATTAGGTGAAGACATTTTGTGTGTCATGGCCACGTCTCGCACCAGAAGGCCAGGTGAGGCTTTTTTGTGCACTACTCCGGGAAGGCAATCGAGAACTAGTCCGCAATGGCACTGGAAGGGCTTGAGGGAGGGGTGGGATTTGCGCCTGGGTGAACTATAAGGCTGGCCACACATGACAAAGGTAAGAATTGTAAAGATTTAGTATGCATGCTATATCTGGAAGATTTGCAATGTGGGCCAACTGGAAGAGCCTGTAAGTGTTGCCCGTGCTCCTCCAGTGCAATTTCTGAGCCGTAGACTGTCACTTAGTGTTTTGTCGCAGCAGCAGAAATCGACAGAGGAAGCTAGTACCTGACTGGGCGCACATAGAACAATTCTCCACCTGAACTGCTAGGTACGTATAATACACCACTCCGTGTCACGATGCCCGTTCCCGGGGAGCCGGCTCAGGCCCTGCGTCCCCGAAAGCGGACATCAAGTCCCCGGGGAAGGTCCCAGCAACCCCTTATAGGGACCCTTTGGACAGCGTCCTGGCGCCTATGGCGCCAGGCTCATAGAAAACGTCAGTCCTGGCGCCATAGGCGCCAGGCTCATTATGAAAGTGTTTGGGTGCACTTACCTGATGCAGACCATGCTGCAGAACCCCGGCCTCCTTAAGGCCTGAAAGGAACTACTTTACCTGTGGGACTCATTTACCACCCGGGCGTGGTCGGGGAAGGATACATACCTGATTGGAGGAAGGACACATTCTAGGAACTTCTTCCAAGGCTATTTAAACCACACCTGATCAGCCACACGTGCTTCGCGTTGTTCTGCATCTAGCAGCTGGACGCTCACCGTGTCTGCTCCTGCATCTTGACTTCTGCCACACCTGCCAGCATCCTGAATCACCTGCAAAGGAAGGGAACAAGAGAACAGCAGAAGGAAAAGGCCTCACGTGCTAAATCTGCATCCCAGAGACATTTCGCAGACAATCCTGGAAAGGAAGACATTTATTTTAAAAAGCATATCGCATCGATCGCTGCAGCGCCGCATTCTACTCACCTTTACAGGGCGCCTCCATGTTCAGCAGCGACCATCCGGATTCGCAGTCGCGCCCCCGCGCCTGGGAGAAAAAGACAAGAACAAAGGTGAGAGAAAGAAGGGAAAAGGGAAGCTAAAACTCCATGTCAAGACTTACCTGTTGGGTCATTCCCTTTTCATTTCGGGTCCGCGCCGTATCCAGGCATTTTCGGACCCCGGCCCCTAAGGGGAAAAAGACATCAGCGTTAATGAGTGAATGAAAAGACATTACCAAAACACTCATTAAAGACTTACCTGATTTCCGCAAGAATTTCACCGCTCACCTCGGGTCGGTACCTGTTCCCCGGCATTCCGTACCCCGGCCCCTATGGGGAAAAGACACTAGCATTAGAACATTAATGCATGGACACAAGGGGAACCACTTATAGAAAAACCTACCTGGAAGCCAAGCAAGTTTGGTTCTCACCCATCCGAAAATCCAGTGACGTAACTGGATACCAACGCGCCCCTGCATCAGAAGCAGGATGGAGAGCTCGTCCTTCCAGACCCTAAGGTGAGACGCTACGGGGAAGCACAGAAGGGTTTTGAGGAGGGTGAGAGGGGTAAGTGGGAGGCCGATTGCATTACCCCGCAGACAGTTAACCCCCTATTCTCACCTACAGAAGGATACTTCTGCGAGTCAGACAAGCCAGATCTGGGGCCCGGTCCAGTCCATCTTCCGAACCCTGCGCATCACCTTAGACGAGGTCACAGCAGCGCGAACCAGGCCAGCGCCCCCGTGGGAGTCAGGTGAGCGTTACAAAACGCGAAGCCTTCCTACAAATTCCCACCCAGGCGCTATGGAAACTTCTGAGACTGATCAATTTGCCCAATTACTGGGGGAATTACGGGCCGAAGTACATCCTGCTCGTAAAGAGACTAATGCCCTCAAGAGGGAATTAATAATATCAAAGGAAAGAACTGATGACCTGGCCAGACAGCTTTTGCAAGGTCAAGCTGGACAAACTCCTCTACCCTGTTCCGGAGGGAACCCCGCTCCTGTGGTTCCCAGTAACCCTGTGCAGATTAATCTACCTGGAAACATGCCGCTGGCCCCACCTGAACGCTTTGCTGGGGACCCCAAACGATTCGCCGTATTCATGAATCAGTGTCATTTGCACTTCCTATGCAGACCTGGGGCCTTCCCTAATGATCAGACCAAAGTAGCCTTTGTATTGTCATATCTCAGCGGCTGCGCTGCCGATTGGTCAGTTCCACTGGTTACTCAAGATGACCCGATTCTCCGTGATTTTCAAGGATTTCAAGCAAGCATGGAAAGGTTATTTGCTTGACACTCTCAGGGGCAGGCTCTGGATGACGAACTTCTATCCCTGCGACAGGGCAATCAGGACCTCCTATCCTATATTGCAACCTTTAATAGACTAATTGTGGAAACGGGATGGCCAGAGGATAAAAGAGTCACGTTATTTTATCGAGGTCTACGCAGAGAACTTAAAGATGTCTTGGCCCAAGTTGTAAATCCGCCCCAAGAATGCACAGAATATATAGACTTAGTGGTCCAATTGGATCACAGACTTCAAAACAGAAAAACAGATTGGTCCAGGTTTGAGACCCGGGTGTTGGTCAAGACCCACGCTAACCCCAAGGGAGTTGATGTCTCTGAGCCTATGCAAATTGGAGGGGTTAAAGAACCCTTAACTCAAAAGGAACATGAAAGGAGGCGGCAGTTAAAATTATGTCTTTATTGTGGGAACTCTGGACACTTTCTACGAGATTGCCCGGCGAAACCGCCCCGAAAGGCGGTAGGAGCCGCTGATAAAAACCATGAAGACTCTGTTTCGGGAAACGACTAAGCCCGACAAGCGTAGGGGTCCGCTTGCCGAGCTTGAAAACTAACTCTCAGACCTCGCATTTCATTGTGCAAATGGTTCTCGTAGATCCAGAAAAGCCTAAGCGGTTGCATGCAATAAAGGCATACATCGATAGTGGGGCTATTGGAAACTATGTGGATTGTGAATTGGCCTCTAGGATTAACCTCCCTCTCCGTCCTAAAACCAGCAAAGATGTCATCACCACAGTCGATGGAACTGAAATTGCCTCTGGACCGGTAACACATTCCACTACTGGGGTGACTCTTATTGGTCCTGACGGCCATCGGGAGGCAGTTGTGCTTGATGTAATCAAGGCTCCACAGTTTCAGGTTATTCTTGGAATTCCTTGGTTAGAGACACATAATCCTCGAATTGATTGGCGAGCTAAGAGAATAACCTTCCCGGATTGTGCACAAACATGCTACCCAGAAAACCTGAAGATTAATCTAGCATCTGTAACCTCTGCCTCCATGCAATTACCTCCGGAATACCAGGACTTTCAGGACGTCTTCCAAAAGGAACAGGCCAACACGTTACCTCCTCACCGATCGTACGATTGCCAAATCGATCTGGTGCCCGGTGCACAACTCCCTTGTAGCAGGATTTATGCCCTTACCGAACCTGAGAACCTGCATTTGAGACAATATTTGGATCAATACCTCACCAATGGTTTTATTCGCCCGTCAAAGTCCCCGGCATCCTCGGCTTTCTTCTTCGTGCCTAAAAAAGAAGGCGACCTTAGAACTTGTATCGATTACCGCGCATTGAACCAGATAACGGTTAAAAACTGTTATCCTCTGCCTCTGATTCCTGAACTCCTTGACCAGGTGAAGGACGCTTGCATATACACCAAGTTACATCTCCGGGGGGCATATCATCTGGTGCGAGTAAAAGAAGGCGACGAATGGAAAACAGCCTTCCGTACAAAATATGGATTATTCGAATACCAGGTAATGCCTTTCGGGTTGTGCAATGCGCCTGCTGCCTTCCAATTCTTCATGAATGATGTCCTTCGGGAACTCATCGATGTTTGTGTTGTCGTCTATATCGATGACATTCTAGTGTACTCCTCTTCGGAATCTGATCACAGAAAACACGTTAGGGCAGTTCTGGAAAAACTGCGCCAACACAAACTATTTGCTAAACTGGAGAAATGTGTTTTCCATACCACAGAAGTTGAGTTTCTCGGTTTCATCCTGACACCCAAAGGAGTCCGAATGGACTCAAGAAAAGTGGATGCCATCCTCAAATGGCCATCACCTAGCTCTATAAAAGGGGTTCAAAGCATGCTCAGCTTTGCCAATTTCTATCGCAGGTTTATCCCAGAATTTTCACGCATAGTACAACCCATTACTGCACTCTTGAGGAAAAATAAACGTTTTGAATGGTCTGAAGAAGCCGAGCAGGCCTTCCAGGATTTAAAAGCTAAGTTTACCTCCGCACCTATATTGAAACACCCACGTCCAGATCTCCCGTATGTCGTCGAAACTGACGCATCCAGCCTAGCCATGGGAGCAGTTCTGTCTCAAAGAGATCCTGAAACCAACCAACTGCATCCCGTAGCATTTTGGTCCAGAAAATTCTCGGCACCAGAGATTAATTACGCAATCACTGACAAAGAACTGTTAGCCATAAAGTCTGCTTTTAAAGCCTGGCGGCATTACCTGCTTGGCGCTCGACATACCATCACGGTGATCACTGATCACCGGAATTTACAGTATTTGAAAACCGCCAAGGCTCAGTCATCACGGCAGCTCCGATGGGCTTTGTTTTTCGCTGAATTTGATTTCGTGATTACCTATCGACCTGGCTGCAAGAACGGCAAAGCAGACGCCTTATCCCGAATTGGAATGGGAGAATCTGATACAAACTCAGAACCAGTACCAATAATTCCCGAACAGAGAATTCTAGGCATGACTTCGTTACAGACACTTGAAGACATTCAAGTCAGAGTGAAAAAACTCCTGGACCCTACAGTCCTACAGGATTGGATACAAAAGGGATCAGACTTTACCATAGATAATGGTTTACCTTATTACCAAGGACGCTTATTCCTGCCGCACAAGGATTTACACGAACTAGTTATTTCAGGTTATCATGATACATTAATAGAGGGACACCCCGGTATTGCCAAGACAATGGAAAAGGTGAAACGACAATTCTGGTGGCCCTCTTGGCGAAAAGATGTTAAATCTTTTGTGATGTCCTGTGGTGTTTGCGCCCAAAATAAAGGTCAAAAGAAAAGACCAGCCGGTCTCCTTCAACCCCTAGACATACCGCCAGCACCCTGGCACACCCTATCAATGGATTTTATTACGGACTTGCCTCCTTGTTCGGGATACAATACCATTCTGGTAATTGTGGATTTGTTTTCCAAAATGGCCCACTTCATTCCTTTGAAAGGTTTACCTTCAGCTTCTGTCCTAGCCAAAGAATTCCTCGAAAATATTGTTCGGCTACATGGATTCCCATCTATACTAATCTCTGACCGGGGAAGCCAATTCATTTCCCACTTCTGGCGCAAATGTTGTCAAATGGCACAAATCGACGTAAGATTATCGACCAGTCACCACCCTCAGACCGATGGTCAGACCGAGAGGACAAATCAGACCCTTGAGCAGTACTTACGGTGTATGTTACAGCAATCTGAAAGCAACTGGAAAGACATTCTTTGGATAGCCGAATACGCATATAATAATTCGGTACACTCTGGAACTGGCCATAGTCCTTTTTATACCTTGTTTGGACATCACCCTCGAACCTCAATCCTCGACTCACCTCAGAACCTCGGAGTGCCCGCAGTAGAACATCTGTATTCTACCATTACCCGAGCCTTCAAAGAGGCAACCACGCATTTACAACAAGCCAAGAGAAAATACAAGGAGAATGCTGACCTACATCGGAGTGAAGCACCTCCGTATCAGATTGGGGATCAAGTGTGGTTAGCTACCAGACATTTACCGCTCAAAGGGCCTCAAACCTTTAACCCAAAATATCTGGGACCTTATTCTATTACGTCAATAATTAACCCAGTAGCGGTTAAACTTGATTTACCAGCTAATATGCAAATTCACCCTGTTTTTCATGTGTCACTTCTGAAACCAGTGGTACCCGGAACCCGACTACTCAAACCTCCAGAACCTATTCAAATAGATGGGGAACCCGAATTCGAAGTGAAGAACATTTTAGATTCAAAAATGTTTAGGTCAAAGCTTTTCTACCAAATTGATTGGAAGGGGTACGGACCTCAGGAGAGGTCGTGGGAACCCAGTGACCATGTACATGCACCTCGATTAGTCAGGAAATTCCACCGACTCTTCCCAAACAAACCAAAACCCCCGGAGGGAACAACCTTGGGAGGGGCCTTGCGGGGGAGTGTTGTCACGATGCCCGCTCCCGGGGAGCCGGCTCAGGCCCTGCATCCCCGAAAGCGGACATCAAGTCCCCGGGGAAGGTCCCAGCAACCCCTTATTGGGGCCCTTTGGACAGCGTCCTGGCGCCTATGGCGCCAGGCTCATAGAAAACGTCAGTCCTGGCGCCATAGGTGCCAGGCTCATTATGAAAGTGTTTGGGTGCACTTACCTGATGCAGACCATGCTGCAGAACCCCGGCCTCCTTGAGGCCTGAAAGGAACTACTTTACCTGTGGGACTCATTTACCACCCGAGCGTGGTCGGGGAAGGATACATACCTGATTGGAGGAAGGACACATTCTAGGAACTTCTTCCAAGGCTATTTAAACCACACCCGATCAGCCACACGTGCTTCGCGTTGTTCTGCATCTAGCAGCTGGACGCTCACCGTGTCTGCTCCTGCATCTTGACTTCTGCCACACCTGCCAGCACCCTGAATCACCTGCAAAGGAAGGGAACAAGAGAACAGAAGAAGGAAAAGGCCTCACCTGCTAAATCTGCATCCCAGAGACATTTCGCTGACAATCCTGGAAAGGAAGACATTTATTTTTAAAAGCATATCGCATCGATCGCTGCAGCGCCGCATTCTACTCACCTTTACAGGGCGCCTCCATGTTCAGCAGCGACCATCCGGATTCGCAGTCGCGCCCCCGCGCCTGGGAGAAAAAGACAAGAACAAAGGTGAGAGAAAGAAGGGAAAAGGGAAGCTAAAACTCCATGTCAAGACTTACCTGTTGGGTCATTCCCTTTTCATTTCGGGTCCGCGCGGCATCCAGGCATTTTCGGACACCGGCCCCTACGGGGAAAAAGACATCAGCGTTAATGAGTGAATGAAAAGACATTACCAAAACACTCATTAAAGACTTACCTGATTTCCACAAGGATTTCACCGCTCACCTCGGGTCGATGCCTGTTCCCCGGCATTCCGTACCCCGGCCCCTATGGGGAAAAGACACTAGCATTAGAACATTAATGCATGGACACAAGGGGAACCACTTATAGAAAAACTTACCTGGAAGCCAAGCAAGTTTGGTTCTCACCCATCCGAAAATCCAGTGACGTAACTGGATACCAACGCGCCCCTGCATCAGAAGCAGGATGGAGAGCTCGTCCTTCCAGACCCTAAGGTGAGACGCTACGGGGAAGCACAGAAGGGTTTTGAGGAGGGTGAGAGGGGTAAGTGAGAGGCCGATTGCATTACCCCGCAGACAGTTAACCCCCTATTCTCACCTACAGAAGGATACTTCTGCGAGTCAGACAAGCCAGATCTGGGGCCCGGTCCAGTCCGTCTTCCGAGCCCTGCGCATCACCTTAGACGAGGTCACAGCAGCGCGAACCAGGCCAGCGCCCCCGTGGGAGTCAGGTGAGCGTTACACTCCGGTGGACACTGGTCGCAGGCATGGCCACCTGCACAAATCAGAATACAGCAATGACTATGACAAATTTGGTCTCACTGGTCACATAATTGTCACGCCTCCTTATACCAGACTACGCCTCAACACCCGACATCAGTATGCAGTGAAGACCTATGACAAATTCGGGCACGCTGGACACATAGTGAGCCTCCAGCACGTACGCCATCTCCTGACTCCTCTCAGCACCCATCCACATGCCTGATTTCTTGGGTTGCTATCTAGCAGAGCCTGGCCAGCCCTGCTAAGCTGTATTTGGCCAACTGCCCACACGCATTTTAATCCTACTCCGTGACCTCCAACACTCTGCACTTCGGTCCCTGAGGGCATTCCCACCACCAGCGCATTGAGACTATATAATAGGAAAAAGCGCTACATAAATGACAACTACTACTACCACCTCTACCACTAATGTCTGCGGGCTGAAGCGCTATATGAATAAATAAATTAAATAAATAAATAATGAATTACGGGAATAAGGTACGTGAAAACCACAAGGTACTTGTAAAAGGATTTAGTGACCTAACCAGTCTCTAGGGCCCAAACTGAACCAAGGGTGCAATTAAGAGTCAGTTGTACTTTCTAAGGTTTCTTGTGGGTTCGATAGCATCAAACCAGGGCTTGTGTGCTGTTCCAGTAGTTAAAACTGTGTTCAACTGAGTCAGCAGTTTTGTTCCAGTCCGGCAGTATGGGTCATCTGCTTATGAAGATTTGCAGTGAAGATGCTTGCAGTTGAACAAGGAGGTTTTAAGAGAGTGGGTGCAACAAGGAGTGTCATTTTCTAGGAAGGCTGCAACACACTCAGCCGGTGTAGTGCGATGGTGAACTGGTTCCAGGAGGCAGTCAGAGGTTCAGGGGCAGCCGTCACGTTGTTCGATGGCAAGGCGCAGTGTTCAGCTGGGTCTGAACAGGGACTCTCTGTATTTCAAACACGATGCTTGAGAAGGGCGAATCGGAAGTACCACCGCCGTAGGTTCAACAGTTTCTTCTACAGTGAAGATGCTGGGGACTGGATCTGTATTTCTGCTGGATCACTTTGATCAAGCACTTGAGGAGCTGTGGATGGCAAGAGCCATCAGGGTCAGTTTAATGGTTGGTTTGATGGCGAAGCTGCTAGAGCCTGGATACACAGTGCTGTTTGAGCGACTCTAGGCAGCATATGATGGTCAGTGCTCGATGAGCCACCAGGGTCGGGTCCACGGCATTGGCAATTGGCAGCAACGATGCTCACGGTTTGCAGATGCAATTATGAGCATGTAGTTCATGCAGAGGCTATGACACACTTGACTAACATGGTGTGGCGATGAACAGATTCAAACATGCTGGATAGTGGTTCATTGACGTAGAGTGCCAATAGCAGCTTGATGGGTCGTGTGGGTTTCAGGGCGTAGAAAGGTCTCGAATCACAGCTCTAATTGGTTCCACGTTATGAACGCAGGTTTCCTGGCTGTTTTGTTCCTCTGGTTGCTGTGAGTCTATGGTCTCAAGGATAGGATTTGGACCTTGTTTTCTTTCTCCCAAGCACTAGGGATACTGGTCAAAATCTTCAGGAGTCCTACAATGCGGTGAGGTTATGGGTACTGTCTTGGTTGGAAGAAAGGCAGGTCTTATCCCAGCAGCATGTCATCCCTAATGGTTCTTTGTTATGGTTCGGTGACAGCACTCAACTCTGCATTGGATGCTAAATCTTCAGCTCACTGGCAGAGGACTTTGAAGAGATCAACTCTCCCAAAAGAGGTCGAATAAATTCTTCCTCAGGTTTATGTTCAAGAGAGAATCAAAGAAGTGGTGGGAAACCCCTTCTCTTAAAGGTAAATGTCTGCAGGTGATCGGACTAAAGCTAGCCTGCCTTAATGGTCCAATCACTGTTTGTGAAATCAGTTGACTTTTCCCTTCTGACATCAAACCCAAAGTGCTTTGCTCTAGAAGAAGAGGAGGGGACAGGAAGGAGAGAGAGAGTGAGAGAGATAAAAACAAGATGGTGGAAGTCTTCAGCAGATTGAATTACCTGCATCATCATTTTATTAAGTAACACCTTAAACCTTAAACCCTCAAACTGCAAGGGTGACCTCTGCCCTGCCCACATCATCAAAATGTGTGCAGAGCACCGGGCACCCATCATCTCTAATTTCATAAATGCTTCTTTCAAACGAGCTCTGCCCTAGCTTCCATCAAGGAAGCCTGGGTCACCCACCTCATCAAAAAATCCACCCTTGATCCTGCCCTCCCCACCAACTACCGCCCCATTACTACCGTCCCTTACCTACTCAAAATCCTAGACCGCACTGCATACGTCCAACTCCAAGCCTACTTAGAATTTAACAACCTACTGGGCACCCACCAATCAGGCTTCAGACCCAGGCACAGCACAGAGGCTATCCTCCTCGACCTTAAACTCCATCTTGATGGCATCCACGATGCTGACGAACTAGCCATCCTCCTCAACCTCTCTGCAGCCTTCGATCTGGTGGACCACAACATTGTCTGCCAACACCTCACCACCCAATGTAACTTCTCCAGTGAAGCCACCAACTGGATCAAAGCCTTTCTCAGCAAGCGATCCTCAAGGGTCTTCACAGGCTTGGAAGCTGCCGACCCCTTACCTGTACTGCCGACCCATTACCTGTACTGCCGACCCCTTACCTGTACCCTACAGTGTCCTTCAGGGTTCCTGCATTACACCCACCTTGTACAACATGTACACTAAACCCCTGTTCGACCACCTCGATAACCTCGGGACCCTGAATACAAACTTTGCAGACAACACACACATTATGCTGACACTAACTGGTAACCACGTCACTGATTTCGCAAACATCAATCAAGTCTACAGCATCATTCAGGCCTGGATGGAGGAACACCATCTCTGCCTGAATGATGACAAAACCGAGCTCCTCCTAGTAGGCTCCCCGTAGCGTCTTAAATGGCTAGACCCCGCCTTTGCATCCTTCTCCATTGACAGAAACCCTACCAGCGTCTCAAGCCATGTGAAAACACTGGGTGTTCACTTAGAGGCAGAACTAGCTATACACAAACACGTCAAGGCCCTTGCCACCTCAGCAGCCTACACCACTAGACTCATCAACCTCAGCAGAAAATTCCTATCCACTGACAACTGCCTCACCCTCGCCAGAGCCATTATAGGCAGTAAATTGTATTACTGCAACGCCATCCTTGCAGGCACCTCCTCAAAACATCGGGCTAAACTTCAGTTGATCCAAAACAATGCCCTCTGGGGCTGTATGGTGCCTCAAGCACTCAGACCACATCTCTCATGCCAGGCGCGATGCCCACTGGTTGCCAATCAAAGCACCCATTGATTTCAAGATTCTCTCCCTAACACAAAGATGCCTCCACAATACTGCACCTTCCTTCCTCACCCAACGCATCTCCAAAAGAACCAAACTCCCCTGCCTACGTTCCTCATCCACCTTGTCACTAGTCATCCCAAGATTCTCAAGAAAAGGAGCTGGGGGCACTTGCTTCACAGTTATTGCCCCCACCCTATGGAATGCCCTACCTCTACGCATCCAAGAGCAGGCATCCTACCTCATCTTCAGAAAACTACTAAAAACCTGGCTATTTGACAAATTCGACTAACCTGAATTTGCGGTATCCCCCTGGACCCCACCTGACTCTCTGCAGCATTTTCTGTCATGCGTATGTGCCATATTCTTCCTGTGCTCTGTTTCCTAACTTTATCAGCACTGTGATACTTCCGAGTTTGGGTGCTGTCAACATATGCAATAAATAAAATAACTAAATAAAATGAAGAGGTTTTACACACTTGCCAAATGATAATCTGTCACACAGTCCCACATTAAGTCCCCAGACCTGTCCTGTGTGTCCCCTAGTGTACTCACTAAAGAACATTTGCAGCCCTGTGCATGGCCACATTTTAATTTAAACACTAATAACTAAACTTTATGCAAAGCTCACCTTAAAAAATGCAACCTAGACCACTCCATGCTACAATACTGCTTGACCATATATTGAATCCCATAATGTTGGGCTCCCAGTTCTATTTTGTCCATCTCAGTGTTTGTGTTTTATTTAATTTCAACCCAGGCAGGGAACTCTAATCCCGATTTCACGTCCAGAGACTTGATAGTCTCTTGGAACACAGTCTACTGCTCTCTATGTAGGTGAGCCTGATTGGAGTCAAAAGCCATGCATTTACATGGTCTGGTCAGATTTCAGTCTTGCTTACTGAGTGATTTATCATCCCAATTTCATCTACAGATACGTAATGCTCCCATGGCAACCAATCTCTCGTTTAGTGAGGTCCAGCAAGTCACACATCTACCACACATGGAACTGCCAATGGCTGTAAATGAAGAAATACCAGCTCCTGACTACATGAAAAAATTCCACGTATGTATAAAATGAAGCCCCTGTATTATTGCCCCACAATAACATTACATTTGGTTTTAGGCATTTTGTATCTGCTTCATTTACTCTTCTAGTCAGTTGTCCTTCCAGTGCGCTTACTGCTGCCATGTCTTAGATGACTGCCATCACTGTCCTCGTTCTCGTCAGCTGTGATGTTATCAACAATAAAACGAACTTGGGAAATTATTGTGCAGCACCGGACACGCAGCAAGATATGTTTCTTTTTTTTTATTACAAACTCTTAGCACCCGTGTAGGAAACTACACGGGAACTAACAGGTGAGGGGGCGGGGAAGGAAAGGAGGAGCGGTGAAGGAAAGGGTTGCTGGCTAGCAGCACACTGGCTGCTTGGAACCCAGGCTTGAACTAGAGAATACAGCTCGTGTTCCGAGCTTCCTGATTGGCCAGCACCCCTTTCCAGTGTGCTAATGAAAAGAAAAGCATAATGCACATACTACATTATGTACTCCGGATTGGTCGGTGCACTACCCACGTGACCAGAACACTCATAGTAATGGAAATCCCCTCCCCTTGCACCAGACTCTATTTGGACCGTTTGTTCACCGCTCCTGCTGGCTCTGCATCTTCCAGAAGGTATGCTCCATTGCTGGTAACTTGTTTTGGCTTCCCCGTACTTGAGTGCCATTTTTAGCTCGGTGCGCCCAGCACACAGTTCCTTCCCATGACCCCCCTCTCCCCAGTGCCCCTCGTCCCCTTCCTTCCCACAGTGCTGTGGATTGCCCAGTGCACTACACACATGACCGGAACAGCCTGACTTCAGAGGCTACCCCAGGGCAGCCTTGCCCGTTAAGCCAGCGCAGGGACACAGCAAAGGGCGCCTCCGTGGGGCACCACCATCACCCATTTGCCTGTTTGCCCTGGGTGCCCCAGCCAGGCCCCCAAAAGCTGTCTGCAGACAACTCCAGGTAAGAAAGGAATATTTTGGTTGCATAGCCAGTGCCGCATTTTTAACGCTTGACACTGTCTTGTATCTGCCAAAGCTATTGTATTACCACAGTAGTTTCCTTAACCCCTGCTGCACTTATGATTTTTCCATTGTGTCAAATTTAGCTCCATTTAGCCACTGTGTTGAACTTAGCGGCATCTTGCGTATAGCCACTGTGTTGAATATATCTGCATTTATTTGAGTGTGCCCACTGCTTTGAATTTAGCTGCATTTTTTAGTATAGCCTCTGTGTTGAATTTAGCTGAATTTTTTAGTATAGCCACTGCTCAGGATATATAGCGACTGTACTGAATATAGCCGCATCTCTGAGTATGATAAGATTTGATATGATAAGTCATTTATAAAGCACCTGTGCACAAGTGTTTCTAGGTGCGAGAAGACAAGGGAGGGAAGACAGAGGGAGGACAAGACAAACGACCTTACTAGGCCATGTGACATTCAGATTGTGCAAGTGCGAGAACGATAAGTGCAAGAGGAAAGGGAGGGGGAAGTGCAAGGGAGAGGGGAGGGTAAAACAGGGCAGCAATGCTCTGAGTAAGTGCAGCCGGGCAGCACAGCTCTGGGTAGTGCAAGGAGAACAAGGGACTGTAGGGTCACAGTTACAGCCCCTAAGTGCATGGTAGGCCTGTAGGCAGTGCAAGGGTGACTGATCAAGAAAGGGCCTGGTACCCAGTGAGACTCTGAGGGTAGCCAAGCAACCAGTCGGTACAGCAGACAGGTAGGTCAGGTAGGTCAGCAGGGGAGGGAGAGAGAGAAAGCAGAGTAGAAGAGGAACGTTTTGAGCTGCTTCTGGAGCTTCAGGTGGTACGCCTCGAGTTTGAGAGGTGCAGGGAGGCCATTCCAGAGGAAGACACCTGCAGAGGAGTGAGACCTGCCTCCACTCTGTGCCGGAGAAGCGTCTAACTCTTAGAGAGTTGGAGGTAGCTGAGCGAAGGGCTCAAGAAGGAAGGTATTTTGGAAGAGAGCATTTGATGTAGTGCGGGCCCGGCCCTAGAAAGCCTTGTGGACAATGCAAAGGGTCTTGAACTTAATCCTTGCAGCCACCGGGAGCAAGTGGAGAGATTTCAGTGCTGGAGAGATACTAGATTCAAAATCTGCCAACTACACATAAATGCCTTATCAATACAGCCCCCAGATACCTGACTCACATCTTAACCCCTACACCAGGGGTGCACAACTGATTTTGACAGAGGTCCGAAAGTACCTTACATGATGGCTATAGTGGGCCGAAAAGTAAATGTGGGTGGGGCGGTAGGCGCGGTGGGGCGTGGCGTGGCAGGAGGCTTTTTCAACCCCCAATTTTTATTCAACACTATGCCCTATAGCCCCTACCCCTCAAGCAAACACTATGCCCCATGGCTCCCACCCCTCATGCAAACACTATGCCCCAAGGCACCCACCCCTCAAGCAAACACTATGCCCCATGCCCCCCACCCCTCAACCAAACACTATGCCCCATGACACCCACCCCTCATGCAAACACTATGCCCCATGGCCCCCACTCCCCGACCAAACACTATGCCCCATGACACCCACCCCTCAAGCAAACAATATGCCCCAAGACACCCACCCCTCATGCAAACACTATGCCCCATGGCCCCCACTCCCCGACCAAACACTAT
This sequence comes from Ambystoma mexicanum, assembly GCF_040938575.1. Taxonomy (NCBI): domain Eukaryota; kingdom Metazoa; phylum Chordata; class Amphibia; order Caudata; family Ambystomatidae; genus Ambystoma; species Ambystoma mexicanum. Next base: position 1,520,050,168 of record NC_090931.1, on the reverse strand, counting down.
GCCCCATGACACCCACCCCTCATCCAAACACTATGCCCCATGGCCCCCACCCCTCAAGCAAACACTATGCCCCATGGCTCCCACCTCTAATGCAAACACTATGCCCCAAGACACCCACCCCTCATGCAAACACTATGCCCCAAGACACCCACCCCTCAAGCAAACACTATGCCCCATGCCACCAAGCATGCACCATGCATACATACTCATACAGACACAAACCCCCCACCCCCAACTCAGCACACAAACCCACAAGCATACACCATGCACCCATACAGACCCGAACCCCCCGCCCCCAACTCAGCACACAAACCCACAAGCATACACCATGCACCCATACAGACCCAAACCCCCCACCCCCAACTCAGCACACAAACCCACAAACATACACCATGCACCCATACAGACCCGAACCCCCCACCCCCAACTCAGCACACAAACTCACAAGCATACACAATGCACCCATACAGACCCAACCCCTCCACCCCCAACTCAGCACACAAACCCACAAGCATACACCATGCACCCATACAGACCCGAACCCCCCACCCCCAACTCAGCACACAAACCCACAAGCATACACCATGCACCCATACAGACCTGAACCCCCCCACCCCCAACTCAGCACACAAACTCACAAGCATACACCATGCACCCATACAGACCCCACCCCAACTCACCATACAAACTCACAAGCATACACCATGCATCCATACAGACCTGAACCCCCCCACCCCCAACTCACCAAAGAAACTCACAAGCATGCACGCACACAGATCCGGACCCCCATATCTCAACATACACTGAACGTGCACACAACAACAACAAACATTCAGGCAGACCCGACAATACCAACCCCCCCCACCCCCAGCATCTCAGCATACACCTCACTTGCACACAAACACATTCAGGCAGACCCGACACTCACCCCACCCCCGCATCTCAACATGCACTTTCACACAACAACAAACATTCAGGCAGACCCGACACCCTCCTCCCCCCCAGCATCTCAACATACACTGCACTTGCACACAAACACATTCAGACAGACCCGACACACACCCCACCCCCGCATCTCAACATACACTGACACACTGACAAACACTCGCCCCGCTCCTTACTCTCATGCATCCTCATTAACACCAGATCTGTTGTCAAAAAGCAACACAACATATACAACCTCATTTCCTTGGAAAGTCCAGACATCCCTTTCATCACAGAAACCTGGTTCTCTGATGACTTCCGACCCATCGCACACAAGGCATTCCCCCCAGGCTACACACTCATCACTCATAACAGAACTTGCAGATCAGGCGGGATCGTCATCCTCCACAAATCACACCTCTCCATCTCACACTCTGAGCAACAAGCCTTCAATGCAGACTGTGAATTCCCCCTTGTGAAATTTCTCATCAACCCATCTCTTACCCACAGCGTTCTACAGACCTCCTGGCAACTACCTCCTCCTCAACCCCGGAAAAACAGAAATCATGACCTGCGGGAAGACGGCTCTCTTCCCCCAACCCATCCCTTGCCCATCCTCCCTAGGTCCTCCCTCTGCTGCATCCAATGCCGTAAAGAACCTGAGATGCACCATGGACACTGATCTGACACTCTTTCACCACATAAACTCCGTGCCCAAATTCTGATATCGACACCTCCGCATTCGGTGTTCTTCCTTTCCTCTCCTTCCCCCAGAAGCTCACCATCTCCAGAGCTCTGGTTCTCTCTAGGCTGGACTACTGCAACAGCCTCTTTCTAAATCTGCCTGCTTCTACTCTCTGCCCTCTGCAACTCATCCAGAACAGAACTGCGAGACTTGTCCTTGGCCTCAAGCCAAGGGATCGTATCTCTCCAGGACTGAAATCTCTGCACTAGCTCCCAGTAGCTGCAAGGATTAAGTTAAAAACCCTCTGCATTGTACACACGGCCTTCTGGGGCCTGGGGTCTAAATACCTCCAACTCTCTCTTCCTAAATATCTTCCTTCTGGAGTACTTCGCTCATCCGCCTCTAACTCCCTCAGGGTCAGTCGCTTCTCCAAGCAACGAGTTGGTGGTAGCTCTCTTTCTTTTGCTGGGTCCTCCATCTAGAACAGCATCCCTTAAACTTGAGGAGAACCATCTCCGGTTCCGGAAGCACCTCAAGACCTTCCTCTTTGCTTCTGCTTTCTCTCCCCCTCTTCCCTGCTGAACTCTTGACTGAAATGGCACTGGTCACCTGGCTACCCTCTGGTTTTGGGGCCAGGTCCCCTCCCCCGCCAGCTGCACTCCTGCACTGCCGTCCGGGCAACCAATGCACTTGGGGGTTGTTTCTGTATCCCTACAGCACCCCCAGCCCTTGACACTTGATGTCTGCACTTACCCCTGCACTTGCCACAAGCTGGACGCACTTTTACCTATTGTTTTATTTATTCTTCACTGTTGATCCTATGTATTGCACTGCCCCCTCACTTTTCCCTTCCCCCCTCCCCTGCACTTGCGCCATCTCAATGTCACCTGGCCTAGTAAGATCGTTGTCTTTTCCTCCCTCTGTTCCCCCTCCCTTGCCTCGTCGCACCTTGAAACACTTGCCATATCATATTCTCAGACGTATATTGTTTACCTCTTGTAACCTCTCATAACCTCAGAGAGTCACTGCGATCATGGCCATCGTCCTCGTCAGCCTTGACTATGCCAATTCTTGTTACCTGGGTGCCCTGCATATCAACTCAGAAAGCTCCAACAGGTCCAAAACACTGAAGCTAGGCTCTTCCTGAACCGTGGCTCTAGAGACCACATAACACCCTGTCACCATGTCTTCCACTAGCTCCCTGTTGGGCGACGGGCCGCTTTCAAAGTCATGTGCATCACCCACCATGCCCGCTCCAAGACAGGTCCAGAATACCTCCAACAGAAAGTACTCCATTACCAACACAAACGAAACCTTCGATCAGGCAGTGGGTATTCAAGCACCTCTCAGGTAGGCCGGGGTAGCAATGAACCTGCAAATAAAATGTACCGAGACCAGAGAAAATAAACTCCAGGAGACAACAGGACAGAATGCACGCCTATTCTACGAAACCCGGAAACAAGCCAGAGCACACGTACGTATCAAACTCCATGCTCATAAAAAATAAACGATGGCAAGGCCACTCACCCACACACATCTGCCACACACCACTCTTAAGACACATCGCCCAACACATCTGCCATAAAAATGCAGCTATCCCCAATGACAAATATTCAGCCTAGCTGGGTACATAATGAACCTCCTGCATGTGCATACTATCCAGACGATCCTACAGCAGCCATCCACATGCCAGCTCAATATGGCTAGTTTGTAGAGACTTGGCCACCCCTACCCTCCTTCGTCTTGACCATAATTCATGTGGTGTACTGATGGGAATAGCGGGCCTGGGTGCACGGATGCCCTCTGTGCCCGAACAGAGACACAAACACACCGTGTATGATCTTCCATCCCGCTCGTGCAATGCCCTGTGTGATGACGCGATGCTGTATTTATTGACATGGCGCAATGACGTTCCCCATCTTCGCACCTAAAGGAGACCACACCACAATGCACACACGTATTCTAAACTCATCTGACAAATGTCTCATACCATGGACTTTAGTCCCCCAAGGGCATTCACCTACAGCACCTTGAGACCATACCAATGGGAAAAGGCGCTATACAAAAGAAAAGTTTTATTACATTATTTTGCAGAGCTTCTGAAATCTTTCATTGGACGCGACTAAATGTATCATATATGTTGGGGGTCTCTGGGTGCCCCCAATGCGTGCCCGCGAGCCCCTCCACCCACAGACTCCACACGGACACGTCTGTGTGCTTCGGGCTCCCCGGTCGCTCTAACGCGGCCGGGAACGCCCCGTTTATTAAAGGCGCACGCGGCGACGTGCAACGTCACGCCGCCGCGTGCGTATCCCCTCACGGGGCAACGCCACACTATATAAGTGCTGTTTAACCTAAATCTGAAGATTTAGCAACATTTGTCGATGAAAACGCTTTCCTGAATTTGCATATACTCTGCAATATAAGTTATAAATGTTATCAGTAAAATGTACCTGTACTGTATTTATCACACTTCTTACAGTTAAGTGTGAAAAGTATGAATTAATCTACACACACAAACGCACACTTCAACATTGTTACCATACTGTCTTGGAAAACATTTAAACAATACAATTGGACATTTTAAGCATTAGACAGTAACAGATTTTGTATGAAACTGTTCTTTTAATGTAGTATTATAGAATAGGATTTGACTTAAAACAGAAAAAGGACTAATATTGAAGGAAGTGGGTTTTAAGGAAACTGACAGATTCTTTGCGGCAGCAACCTGGTGGTTTAATGGTTAAAGATATAGGCACGAATCCGGGAAGTCCCGCAATGGTGCTTAATTTGTGGGGGTGTTTGCCAGTGCTCAGCCTTGGCAGTTATCTTTGAGCCCGGGCACTTATTGTCTAAGAATCACTTTAAATATGAAGTTCTGATTATACCACCTCTGCTGGTGGTGAAGCTTGAATAGAGCATATTTTCAGAAATACCACCCGCTGAAGTGGCAACTTTCTCCAGTGGTATTTCATTAAATAAATCCACCCAACTCTGAATGACCCCCTTAGTTTACTAATAATTAATGCCTTAATGTTACGTCTTTCTGTGTGTGTTTTTTAACTGTGCCCAGATCTAAGTACCACAAACAATCCAATAGCGTTTTCTAGAAGCACCATACAGTAACATCCAGGGGTGACATTCAAGGTGCCAATTTTGGAATGTACTCACTAGTGATCAAGAAATACTCCAGATCACAAAAGAAGCATTATTACAGAATGAAACCGAGGACAATAATATCTAACAGGATATGGACACTTACTTCCTTGGCAGGTAGGGGTCATAATACGCTGCTGTTGATTGTAACAGACCAATGGTGTACGTGCGCACTAGTGCCAGCATTACCTTTCGGGCTCAGAATCTGTCATTTATATGGTGTGCATTGCCGCTGGGGGGTATGAACATGCCCCTACAGCCTAGACTCTTCCCACACTCACCGTGGTGGCCTGTATTTGGGGGCCACCCAGGCACAGCTGCAACATGGCAGAAATCAAGACGAGTGCCCTGCCCCATCTAGACTGAAGCCGAGCAGACCTTGCAGGATTCCCTTCCTATCAGGCAGGTTGCTTTCTGAAAGATTTTGGGAGTCATTACAGTTTCCGCGGTCTGGAAGAATTGCTGGTAATTCCTGCACTGGTAATTTTACCGAACTACAGAAACACAAGTTTGCTACTGGCCCACAAATCTACCTCCAGGGCTGACCTGGCTGTAAATCCGGTCCCCACCAGCAAATGCCAGAATTACCGGAGGGATACCGGCAAACTTGAAATGGGCACCTTTGTCTTTTTCAATTTTTTTTATTTTTTTTTATTTTTTACATTCTGCACATGAGGCAACAGCCCAGCCAGACTTGAGGGAAATTGCCTCCCTTCCCAGTCCCCCCCTGGAAGGGAGACGCACCCTCGAAAGCACTTTGGGGGAAAGGGAGAGGAGTGTGATTCTGAAAGGAGTACAAACAAGTGAGATTTCACTGGCCAGAATGGGAGTGGGAATTGGGAACAGACAGGACAAAATCAAAACAGAGAGGGCAAAGAAAAGGAGGCCCTACTCAGCCCGGGGGCTTACGTACTTCAAGTAAAGCGGCGGATTCTAAATGCCCGTAATTTCAAGAGGAGGTTATTGTGGTAGAAAGGCACATTTAACAATGCAAATGCAGCTGCTTTCAAAGTTCACATAATGTAACACTTTCACAGGAAATGTGTCTATTCCAAAGCATGCTTCCTGCGTGGCAGGTGGAATACAGGGAAGACTCTAATGATTTACTTCTGGTCAGAACTTGTCTTGCAAGGATTGGAAGCGTTTTGACTGATGTCAACATCTTATGTCATCGGGTCAAAGGTCACATGATGTCATTCCCTGCAATGTCATCTTTGCTTGAAAAATCCTGCCTCTTTTGGTCAAAGAAAGTTGGCAGCAAGAGATTTTTGGAACCATCAGAGGCAGCTGTTTTAGGAACCAACATGTACTTGATGAGACCAAGCGTTGCTCCTTCTCTTTCCGCCTCCGCCCCAGCACCTCTCCTTCCCAACCACATCTCCCCACCGGAGGCTGGAGGCAGACACTATGGTATGCCGGTCACCTACTTGGAAACACTATTGCTGGTGCTGTTCCTCCACCTGGGCAACTGCACCAGTACCTCCTCTGAGCCTGGGTAGCATGCCAATTGGGCATGGGCGACTCTGGGGTTACTGTTATAATTACCCCAAGGGCTTTAACTTTGCACCTGCTTAGGGCGTCCACATCAACATTTGCTACTCTTACAAACAGAAAGGTCAGATTAGCACTGCATCTTTAGGTGAGGAAGGATAGCTCAGGGGCAAACCTTTTGTCTTGGAAGCAAGACAACGAATACCGTGCTTCGAAACCACACGCTGGTAATAAGCATATTACAAATGCACAATTATAATGACTAGTTTTGTTAGAACTAGTGAGCAGTAGCACCACATCACGGTTCTGACGTCAGTACTGTCCATTCAGATCATTCACATGTGAGCTTCTGCTCACTGGCCCCTCATTCACTGCGTGGCCCAGTCACACACATGTGCTGCAGAGAACAAGCCTTCCAGATGTTCTCGCAGCATTTCACCTCAGCTCAGGAGGCACGGTCTTATCAGTCTGGGTTCCATCTTTAGGGAGTACCTTGTTAGGGAGAATTCTCTGTTTAGGCTGAATTTCCTAACCTAGTGAGTCCCCCAGCAGCTTTGCTGGATTTCTGGAGTTTGTTTTTTCCATCCTGCCAAGAGTGAGACTCTTTTTCTCCCACTCTTGGACATGAATGTGTGTAATTCCTTTGAATGTCAATGTGTTCTATGGGCTATGGGGTCTTTTACTCCATAGGGTCTCATATGTTTTTCTATGTGTGTTACACCGCACCCTACGTGCCGTAACACTGGGGCGTCCTAGCGGACCTCCATCATAGACTCCATACCCGGGGACTGACTACTGTCTCCCCGGGCATGTAAAGTCACCATTGGCTTTACTAGACCTAAATTTACTAACAGAACTAGTACAAACCATCTTATTGTGGACGTACTAGTAGGGGTAATTCAATTACTCCTGGGTCTGTTACTCGAGGGGGCACTGTCCCGTCCCCCCTCGTCGGGTTTTGGCTGGTGGCAGTGGAAACTACTTGTTATGTTCGACGAGGGTAACGCTGAGCCGACCTGCACGACGACACCTCCGGTGGAGCCCTGCGGAACCGACTCACCACTTCCCGACGACAGAGGAGATCTCCCTGCCGGAGAGTCTCTTCCCCTGACTGGTGGGAACAACCAGTCCCCTTTGCTTTTTCTTCGCCTCAGGACGCAGTGGTCGAATTGCCCGTGCAGAGCACCTCGGCAACTGGATAGCCACTACCCCTGTACCGCGACCAAAAGGTGGTGCCTTGTGATGGAGCACTCCGCGGCTGGTCTCTTCCCTGGTGGTGCACCGGACTTCACTTTTCTTCGACGACAAGATCATCTCTACTCTTGGCAAAGACCCGACGTGCATCCACCACCAGGAACAACTGCCCCCGCCGGAGCTGTCTCTCCACAAACAAGGTACCGTGTCCGCCTGGCTTCCCTTTCGATGGGTTCGAGTGAGGTGTCTTAATCCTCTCCTTTCCGTTGGGTCACCTCCAAGCTTTCTCACGTATTGTTCTGAACTGGTTCAATCTGCCGATAACAATTTGCTACAAAGACTCGAACACATTTCCACTAGAGACTTTTTGGGACATATCGCCTTGCCTCTCTCCGAGTGGGCCTGGCCTCTGAACTTTATGATCTATTGTGGTTCTTGCCTTCTTGCCTTGCATTTTTCCCGTGAAGTATTGAACTGTGTTGATTTCGTAACCTGCTTATTTTTCTCTCCCGTCCTAACTAATATTAGAGTGCCATCTAGGTTGAGGCATACACCTCTGTCTGCAAATAAGTGATGCTGGTAGAAGCTAGACTTGTCGAAATATTGTTAGGGGGATTGATCGTTTCTTCTTCGTAGAGTAATTGTGATTGAAGTGTTTGCCGTGATAGTGCCATAGTGTTTTCCATAGATGTTCCGTTATAAATAAATACCTTAATATCTTTACACTGAGCCTCGTTGCGTGTTTGCTTGTCTTACTGTGAAGAATTGCCCTATCTTGTATACTCCACATACTGCTTAACTCTTCTTGAGGGAAGTCTGACTGCCCAGCCACAGCTACCAAGTGAATCTGTGTGGTACAGACTGCTACCAAGTGGGTTTACTGCCAAACACCTGTAGTCCTAAATCTTTTACAGTGGTCCCAGAGGGAACTGCACAGGTTTCCGCCTAACATACCTACATGTAGTAGAAGGTGCCATGTGTGTGGTGGATTGGGGGAGATCACCACAGCTCAGGAGGCGCGGTCTTATCAGTTTGGGTTCCATCATTAGGGAGTACCTACATGTAGTAGAATGTGCCATGTGTGTGGTGGAATGGGGGAGATCACCGCAGCTCAGGAGGCACAGTCTTATCAGTCTGGATTCCATCTTTAGGGAGTACCTACATGTAGTAGAAGGTGCCATGTGTGTGGTGGATTGGGGGAGATCACCGCAGCTCAGGAGGCACGGTCTTATCAGTCTGGGTTCCATCTTTAGGGAGTACCTACATGTAGTAGAAGGTGCCATGTGTGTGGTGGATTGGGGGAGATCACCGCAGCTCAGGAGGCACGGTCTTATCAGTCTGGGTTCCATCTTTAGGGAGTACCTACATGTAGTAGAATGTGCCATGTGTGTGGTGGATTGGGGGAGATCACCTCAGCTCAGGAGGCGCGGTCTTATCAGTCTGGGTTCCATCTTTAGGGAGTACCTGCATGTAGTAGAATGTGCCATGTGTGTGGTGGATTGGGGGAGATCACCTCAGCTCAGGAGGCGCGGTCTTATCAGTCTGGGTTCCATCTTTAGGGAGTACCTGCATGTAGTAGAAGGTGCCATGTGTGTGGTGGATTGGGGGAGATCACCACAGCTCAGGAGGCGCGGTCTTATCAGTCTGGGTTCCATCTTTAGGGAGTACCTGCATGTAGTAGAAGGCGCCATGTGTGTGGTGGATTGGGGAAGATCACCACAGCTCAGGAGGCGCGGTCTTATCAGTCTGGGTTCCATCTTTAGGGAGTACCTGCATGTAGTAGAAGGCGCCATGTGTGTGGTGGATTGAGGAAGATCACCACAGCTCAGGAGGCGCGGTCTTATCAGTCTGGGTTCCATCTTTAGGGAGTACCTGCATGTAGTAGAAGGCGCCATGTGTGTGGTGGATTGAGGAAGATCACCACAGCTCAGGAGGCGCGGTCTTATCAGTCTGGGTTCCATCTTTAGGGAGTACCTGCATGTAGTAGAAGGCGCCATGTGTGTGGTGTATTGGGGGAGATCACCACAGCTCAGGAGGCGCGGTCTTATCAGTCTGGGTTCCATCTTTAGGGAGTACCTACATGTACTAGAATGTGCCATGTGTGTGGTGGATTGGGAGAGATCACCACAGCTCAGGAGGCACGGTCTTATCAGTCTGGGTTCCATCTTTAGGGAGTACCTACATGTAGTAGAAGGTGCCATGTGTGTGGTGGATTGGGGGAGATCACCGCAGCTCAGGAGGCGCGGTCTTATCAGTCTGGGTTCCATCTTTAGGGAGTACCTACATGTAGTAGAAGGTGCCATGTGTGTGGTGGATTGGGGGAGATCACCGCAGCTCAGGAGGCGCGGTCTTATCAGTCTGGGTTCCATCTTTAGGGAGTACCTACATGTAGTGGAAGGTGCCATGTGTGTGGTGGATTGGGGGAGATCACCGCAGCTCAGGAGGCGCGGTCTTATCAGTCTGGGTTCCATCTTTAGGGAGTACCTACATGTAATAGAAGGTGCCATGTGTGTGGTGGATTGGGGGAGATCACCGCAGCTCAGGAGGCACGGTCTTATCAGTCTGGGTTCCATCTTTAGGGAGTACCTACATGTAGTGGAAGGTGCCATGTGTGTGGTGGATTGGGGGAGATCACCGCAGCTCAGGAGGCGCAGTCTTATCAGTCTGGGTTCCATCTTTAGGGAGTACCTACATGTAATAGAAGGTGCCATGTGTGTGGTGGATTGGGGGAGATCACCGCAGCTCAGGAGGCACGGTCTTATCAGTCTGGGTTCCATCTTTAGGGAGTACCTACATGTAGTAGAATGTGCCATGTGTGTGGTGGATTGGGGGAGATCACCGCAGCTCAGGAGGCACGGTCTTATCAGTCTGGGTTCCATCTTTAGGGAGTACCTACATGTAGTAGAATGTGCCATGTGCGTGGTGGATTGGGGGAGATCACCGCAGCTCAGGAGGCACGGTCTTATCAGTCTGGGTTCCATCTTTAGGGAGTACCTACATGTAGTAGAATGTGCCATGTGTGTGGTGGATTGGGGGAGATCACCGCAGCTCAGGAGGCACGGTCTTATCAGTCTGGGTTCCATCTTTAGGGAGTACCTACATGTAGTAGAATGTGCCATGTGTGTGGTGGATTGGGGGAGATCACCGCAGCTCAGGAGGCACGGTCTTATCAGTCTGGGTTCCATCTTTAGGGAGTACCTGCATGTAGTAGAAGATGCCATGTGTGTGGTGGATTGGGGGAGATCACCGCAGCTCAGGAGGCACGGTCTTATCAGTCTGGGTTCCATCTTTAGGGAGTACCTGCATGTAGTAGAAGGTGCCATGTGTGTGGTGGATTGGAGGAGATCACCGCAGCTCAGGAGGCGCGGTCTTATCAGTCTGGGTTCCATCTTTAGGGAGTACCTGCATGTAGTAGAAGGTGCCATGTGTGTGGTGGATTGGGGGAGATAACCACAGCTCAGGAGGCGCGGTCTTATCAGTCTGGGTTCCAGCTTTAGGGAGTACCTACATGTAGTAGAAGGTGCCATGTGTGTGGTGGATTGGGGGAGATCACCACAGCTCAGGAGGCACGGTCTTATCAGTCTGGGTTCCATCTTTAGGGAGTACCTACATGTAGTAGAATGTGGCATTTGTGTGGTGGATTGGGGGAGAGGCTTGTCTACTCGTATTCCTTAATCACTCAGTGGCTTTTGACACAATCATGGTGCATTCAGATTTTACATCTTAAGTTTGTGTGTGTGTTTGTTTGTTTGTTTGCTTATTTGTATACCGCGCAAAACCCTGAGGTATCTAGGCGCTTAAACTTGGTTTCACGGCTACGGGTTACAGAAGAGGAAGCATACGAGGTGCATTACAACAATGCAGAGTGTGCAAAAGGTAATATATCATACGCAAAGTGCAAAAGAGAAGTACAAGGTGATTACATCCATTGAGCCTGGCCCCATGATACGGGCGGCAGCAGCAGCACACAAATGCAAAGGACAAATCAGTGGGCAAATACATGGTGCCTACCCCATGTTGCAGGGCCGCAGCACACAAATGCAAAAGTCCAGCAGCAATAGGCAAATACATGTTTCCTACCCCATGTTGCAGGGCGACAGCAGCACACAAATGCAAAAGTCCAGCAGCAATAGGCAAATACATGTTGCCTACCCCATGTTGCAGGGCGGCAGCAGCACACAAATGCAAAAGTCCAGCAGCAATAGGCAAATACATGTTGCCTACCCCATGTTGCAGGGCGGCAGCAGCACACAAATGCGAATGTCGAGGTTAGGAAGAGAGGGAGTAGGGTGGGGGGCACACAACAGCACAGGCGACCAGGGGGAGGGGTGGGGGGCACACAACATCACAGGTGAGCAGGGGGAGGGGTGGGGGCACACAACATCACAGGCGACCAGGGGGAGTGGTGGGGGGCACACAACATCACAGGTGACCAGGTGGGCAGGGGCGAGGGCACACAACATCACAGGTGAACACGGGGGTTGGGTTGGGGACACACAGCATCACAGGCGACCAGGGGGGAGTGGTGAGGTGCACACAACATCACAGGTGACCAGGGGGGAGCGGTGGGGGGCACACAACATCACAGGTGACCAGGGGGGAGGGGTGGGGGGCACACAACATTACAGGTGACCAGGGGGGAGGGGTGGGGGTCACACTACATCACAGGTGACAAGGGGGGAGTGGTGAGGGCACACAACATCACAGGCGACCAGGGGGAGCGGTGGGGGGCACACAACATCACAGGTGACCAGGGGGGAGGGGTGGAGGGCACACAACATCACAGGTGACCAGGGGGAAGGGGTGGGGGGAACACAACATCACAGACGACCAGGGGGGATGGGGGAGGGGCATCCAACATCACAGGTGACCATGGGGGAGTGGTGAGGGGCACACAACATCACAGGTGAAAGGCAGGAGGGGCTTGGGGCACACAACATCACAGGCGACCAGGGGGGTGGGTTGGGCGGCACACAACATCACAGGCGACCGGGTGATAGTGGTGGGGGGCACACAACATAACAGGCGTCCAAAGGGGAGGTGTGAGGGGCACACAACATCACAGGCGAGCAGGGTGGAGGGATGGGGCAGTGAACCTGTAGCGGACAGGGAGCAGACAGGGGCCTTCGTCGTGGACATAGACAATCTGGCCGGCTCCCGCCTCCCGGTTGCTCCTATTGGCCTATCAAGGCCAGGCAACCAATGGGAGGGAGAGGAGAAGCCAGGCAATGCCACACGAGACACCGGAAAGCAGAACAGCCAGCTTGAAAGGGCTGCGAGAGTAATGAGGCCAAGGCAGGAAAGGAGTTAAAGCCCCGAAATGTGCGTGGAAAGGTGGAAATATGCAGGGAATAATACATCCTGCAATCCACTTGTCGCCACAAATTAAATGCAGCAATTTAAACAATTTTCGGTAAAAAGTGAAGAAATGTGCACACGTGCGCAATGCACCCCGCAAAAGCGAGGCTTACCCCAGCAATGAAAGGGTGAAGCATCGTTGCTTGTAGTGCTGCTTGAGGCAGGGCAGCAGGGACCCAGCAGGGATGTCAACCAGGAAGGCAGGCAGCAGAGGAAGAAACCCGCTCTTGTCCGTGAATGGTTTTCTCTTTCCTGCCTGGGTGGTGTAGGGATAATAAGTCCCTACACCTGTGCACTCATTTTAGAAGCACCACTGACTTTTGTAGGGTTCCACTTTAGAAATTATGCTAATGTCGTAGAATGTGTTAGGTGTGTGACTTAGTAATAATGTGAGGCATTGACGGCAAACTAAAGAGGGAGTGATTTGGGATTTAGCATTGCATAGTGTAGGGTGCTAACCACCATTAACACGACTAAACACTAATACTACTAATGACGAATCTTAACAAGACTAATATTAGTAATTATCGAGATGAGAGTGGGTTTGCTTAGGCCATAGATCTGTTGCAGGATGGGAGTACATGAAGCTACACTGCAGTGTTGGCCCAGAAAATAAGTATGAGAATTGAAAGCTGAACAGCAGTGTGCTTGGTGGACGTGAGGTTTGGAGTGCAATGCGACAGCAGAATGGGCTTTGCAAGAGCAACTCCTTTGTTTAAACAGAGAAGTGAGAGAGAAGGTCAGGATGCCATGTAGCACATTGCATGCTGGAAAAAAGTGATGTACAAGGGTCATTGAAGAAGGAGAAACACAACAACAGGAAAGTTACTTGGTGTTGGCTAAAAGGGGAGGTGATGTCTGACTGGTGACCTCACCCGGAATGTATGAAAATGGGTGGTGAAACACTATGGATCTTTATGAAAATATATGCACGGCGGGAGGAAGCACATACAGTTTAAAAGCTAGAGGAAGAAGACATCAGGGGACTGGCCATAGAAGGGGAGAAGAGAGGCAGAAGGGGTGAGAGAAAAAAACAGAAAAGAAAATAAATTGGAGGAATGCTAGCTGAGCTGTGCAGTGAGACAGCAGTCCTACAGGGAGCTAGAAGTGGGCTCGATGGGAGCTGGCTGCAGTCTCGGAGGCAGCTGAGAAAGAAATGGAGTGAGAGTGCCAGGGAGATGAAAGAGGATCAAGCCTTGCAGGCAAAATCAGCAGGCTGAAATTGGTGAGTATGAGTGATAAAATAAAATGTATTTATTAGGGCAACTCCTGCCTTAATCCGGGGAGTGCCAAAGTGGGACAAACAAACCAAAGGAGACACAAACACAGATGCTCTTATGAAACTGTGTTCGCCTGTGCAAAAAGAGAAAATCACTGGGAAGGAAGGGTGGTCAATAGGAGTATGTGGCAGCACTGTTAAAGTTTATCTTTCACACTTCCAAGGTTATGTGTAACAATAGGCATATGTTCTGCCAAGTTCTCTAGGGAGTAGCTCATTTCAGTGGAGGTGAAAGGGAAAATCATTGTCTTGGGTGGGCAGATTCCAAAAGGGCTGTTGCTGATAACCGCAAATATAAATGCACTGCACTGATAGGTGGTGAAAGCTGTGAAAGTGAGCAGCAGGGAGTCCGGTTAGAAGAGCATTTTCTCCCATTGATGTGCAAGGGCCTGCACTATGGTCCGGAATCCTGTGGCGGGATGAAGGCTTTGATTTTTCCAAGGGTAGAGATTCGTCAGGCTATTTGGGCTTTCTTGGCTATGTGTTTATGGAAGGTGTGGTAAGTCAGAAGAAGTTCATTAACTATTTTTTAAAACCCCTCCGTCAAAAAACTCCCTCGTATCTGAGAGATACTATGGCTACCATTTCCATACTTGAACACCAGCCCTTTAACCAAACAGAAGACAAGCTGGTTACCATGGATATAAAAAGCTTATATACCAGCATACCACAAGACAGTGCAGTGGAATGCATAAGACAACATCTAACTCAACACATGACCCAAAGGAGGGTCCCGATTAATTTCATTGTGGAACTGCTCGATCTAGCACTTATAAACAACTACTTCTCGTTTAATTACACTTTCTATTTACAAACTTGCGGTACGGCAATGGGGGCAGTTTTTGACCCAAGTATGGCCATCATTTATGTGGCAGAGTATGAACAAAGCTATGTGCTGAAGACAAACAACCCCTTCAGAGATAATATACTCCTGTGGCACAGATACATTGATGATATTATCTTCATTTGGAAAGGACAGAATCAGGATTTAGAAAGCTTTTTTAATTGGATCAATGAACGCACCGATGAAATAAAGTTTACTATTAACAGCAGCAACATGGACATCAACTTCCTGGACCTTAACATCATGGCCAGGGACAACCAGCTCGCATCTTCCATTTACAAAAAAGAAACCGACAGAAATACAGTATTACATTATAGGCGTCATCACCTGAAAAACGTATGGGATAATCTTCCCCTCGGGCAGTTCCTCAGGATACGCAGGAACTGCACGGAAATCAGAGAATTCAAAACGCATGCATCCATTTTATAACAAAAGCTGGTAGACAGAGGTTATCAAAAAAAACAACTCAGAAATACTAAGAAGAGAGCTCAATACACGCCCAAAGAAGCATTACTCATAGCCAAACAACGCAATACGGCCAATGAGAGCATCCAGGCTTGTCTTTCCACCTTTGGCCCAACCACAACGAACTTAAGGGCCTCATCAAAAAATGTTTGCCCTTAGTGCAACTTTCCTTCCCAGCGGAACCGCCACCAAGGATGGCACTCAAAAGATCCAAAAATCTTAAGGATCTTCTTACACATGCAAGAATAGGGTGTAAAAATGTCAGATCTACTCTCTGGAACATGCACGAAATCCGAGATCCTCACCCATGTGGTAGTTGCAAAGCATGTAGACAAACCAAAAAACTGCACTCTTTTCCCATCGATGGTAAAGATTGGGAGCTTAGACACTTCTCTAACTTTAAAACAGTTAACGTCATCCACCTGATTGAATGCATCAAAAAAGGTAGCAGGCGCTCCTCTCCAGAAAGAACATGGCATGATAACCTGTTCTGAGATGAGAGTTTGCAGCACACGCTTTTGGCTCACTGTACCTTTCACAGATGGGAAATATACATTTGCATATCAGTCTTTGTCCCGCCCACGTGAGCAGTCCAGCACCGAAATGCTATGGCAATTATTCTCTGAACAAGAGTAACAACAGCAACCCCATACACGTGTTTCAGCCTTGTTGGGCCTCATCAGTGAGGTGAATCTGTGTCTCTCTGAGCACAGTGAGTGGGGAGTCCACGTCTGGTTGCCCCCAGGTAACTCAGGGTGGGCAACCGCAAGTTCCTTGCAAATATATCAAAAAAGGTAGCAGGCGCTCCTCTCCAGAAAGAACATGGCATGATAACCTGTTCTGAGATGAGAGTTTGCAGCACACACTTTTTGATTGAATGCCCCTCTGCATAATGGAAGTGCTACAACATTAAGGAACCCAGAACCAATAATAAACATGGGGAATAGAATTACAATGACCCAGCTAGGGCAAAAACCCGACTTCCTTAGAGGAACCCTTTTGAACCTGTTCTTTCCTTGGACTATAATAGGAGCTTAGCCTGTGGTCATGACAGCCATGCAGCTACTGCACACCGAGAGATCCAGCAGCACTATGTAGCTGTGCCAATGGAAAGTGACGCATTAGAAATACCACACAAGACACACCAACGATGACGATATTTCTGGTGATCTGAGGAGATCCATTGTCTCCTGAAGTGACTGTAGAATGGGTGTCAAAAGCGACGACCTACCTCTGAAGTAAATACCTCCAGGTAAAGATAAACATGTTGACGCAGCCTAATGACATGAGCAACGACCAGCACTAGGTCATGGATGTCCATGGAGTGGCCAAACATCGGATGAACACTGCTGCCCTCGAGCACAAACCTCCAAAGGTTTCTCTGCTTTCTATGGATCTAGATGTAGAGCTTCTCTGAACCCCAACAGATGCTAGAAAGGCTTCCTTGTGGGCCAGTGTAATGATACTTTGGAAGGGCTACCATCCTGAGTGGTGGCTAGCCCAGCGTTCTTTTCAGGGAGCACCAATCCAGGCCTTTGGAAGGGCTACCATCCTGAGTGGTGGCTAGCCCAGCGTTATTTTCAGGGAGCACCAATCCAGGCCTTTGGAAGGGCTACCATCCTGAGTGGTGGCTAGCCCAGCGTTCTTTTCAGGGAGCACCAATCCAGGCCTTTGGAAGGGCTACCATCCTGAGTGGTGGCTAGCCCAGCATTATTTTCAGGGAGCACCAATCCAGGCTAGGCCTCCACTTGACATTACAGGCAATTAAGACTACAAGTGTCAGTACAATTTCACCTTTGGTACAAGCCTGTACTACAGTTATGTGGTAGCAGTGGCTGAGCAGCCAGACTTATCTCAAGAGTTGAGTGAGCAGTAGAATAAGTTACACAAAGGACCCAGCAATACAGTGATTCAAATACACACAGATTCAAGGTTTCTTAGTAAAGGAATATACATGTATTTACACTGCCAGTTAGAAAACATTACACTAGCACAAGTAGCTCAATATCACACACTAATACACCACAAAAATCCAACCGGTAAGTAAGTGAACAAGTTTAGCTCCAAAACGAAGTGGGAGCAAAATGGCACTTCAGTTAATTAGTAAAGGAGGGAAAAAGACAAGGTAATCAGAATAGACAGCCCAAATACATTCAAAGGCAGGGCAAAGGGTTTCAGTTAAATACAACCAGCAATTCTTCTCAATAGGCCTGGGCCAAAGTCAATGGTTCAGAGTCTTTTGTATAGGATAGCAGAGTTCTGGTAAAAGTTAAGTCTTTGCCACAGATTTTTAAAGGATTTGGCTATGCGAAAAGTTTGAAGAATGTTAAGGGAAGGACAAGCCTTCTTAGTTGAGGAAAGTTTCACATGCTTTCTCGATGGCCGAAAATATTTCCGGACCGCGTTTGCACAGTACCTTGGCAATGAAGAAAGCTGTAGCTGAGGCAGTTGTTCCTGGCAGTTCAAGCAGATCTCGCTGTTCCTGAGCTTCAGTCGTGGGGAAAAGAAGGAGGACGTCGGGAGATTCCTGCACTGCCCAGGGAAGAGGCCAAAAGCTGTAGCAAGACGTCGGTTTAAGGTGCGAGTGCCTTAAAGTCCACAAGCTTGTTTCCTTTCCTCTGGCTTTCCGGTTTTCAACAGCACTCTGATGAAAGTTCGACCAGAATAGGACAGTGTCCAGGTGGCTTGCGAGTTGGTTGTTCCCACCAAACTCAAGGGAAGAAGTTAACCTTGAAGGGCTTCTCTATCGTCGGAGTTTCAGGCAATTCGGATCTGCAGCAGGGCTTCACCGGTCGTCCAGGAGTTGCAGCAGTCCTCTTCCTTCCTCTCCTCTTTGTTTCTTTCGTTCCAGTGGTCGACTCTGCTTTCCAAGTCCCACAGACCTGCTTTTAAACAGTTTTCCCCATTCATACCAGCCTGGCTATCACTTACACAGCAGGGTGGCTGTCCTTGCCGGACAGCCAGTCGGCCATTCACACCAGAGTGCATTCAGGTCTCCCAGGAGACTAAGCACAGAGAGTTTCGGGCACCTCCCCCACATCCTGACTACCCCAGACACTCAGGCGCCAGAGGAGGGCTTCAGCACAGAAGATAGGTCTCGGGCGCCATATTGAAAAACATGGCTACCCCTGATTTTGAGCTACCGTTGTTAGCGGTTGCGAAACATCACGGTAGTTGATCTAAACCACTGCCACCAGCCATTTAAAATAGGAAAAATGTAACATTTTACTGTTACATGAGTGTTTTGACTCAGGGGAAGCTAAGAAACCCCTCCAGCACTCTACAGGAAGATAGTGTGTGCTGGGTCAGTACATTTAAAGAGACTAGTAAAGTCAATTTAACTTTACATGCCCTGTTAGACAGTAGTCAGTCCCAGGAAAGGTATTTAAACCTTGGAGTCTGAAAAACACCCCTCTGCCACTGCACTGAAGATGTTGTGTGACACACACAGAAAAAGATGATGCCAT
This sequence comes from Ambystoma mexicanum, assembly GCF_040938575.1. Classification (NCBI taxonomy): domain Eukaryota; kingdom Metazoa; phylum Chordata; class Amphibia; order Caudata; family Ambystomatidae; genus Ambystoma; species Ambystoma mexicanum. The sequence continues at coordinate 1,520,031,305 of NC_090931.1, read as the reverse complement.
GGAGGTTGTTTTAAAAACTCCATTACCAAGGAACACAAAAGTAAAACACACAAAATACATGGAAGAGTGGGAAAAAAAGGCTCACACTTTTGCCAGGTAAAAAATCAAATCCTAGAAATCCAGCAAAGTTGCTGGGGGTCTCAAAAGGTAAGGGAAATTAGCACATTTGGAGAATTCTCCCTAACACTGACCCACCCACCCTCCCTCTGCTCTTGTACACACACACCCACACATACACACACAACCACAAACCCAATCTCCCTCTGCTCTTGGACACCAACCCACCCTTCCTCTTGGACACCCATCCATCCCACCTCCACTCGGTGACCCCACCTACACTTGGGTCAACACACCCTTCCACTCCATCTCCACTTGGGCCCACCCAACCACACCACCGCCACTCAGCCCCACCCACCTTCCCTCTGCTCTTGGACACACACACACCCTCCCACCCCCCCTCCCTCCCTCTGCTCTTGGACACATCCACCTACCCACCCACCCTCCCTCTGCTCTTGGACACCCACCCACCCACCCACCCACCATCTTCTCTTGGACACCCGTTCACCCACCCACCCTCTGCTCTTGGACATCCACCCACCCACCCACCCTCTGCTCTTGGACACCCACCCACACTCCCTCCCTCTGTTCTTGGACATAAACCCACCCTCCCTCTGCTCTTGGACACCCAACTCACCCTCCCACCCTCCCTCTGCTCTTGGACACCCAACCCACCTTCCCACCCTCCCTCTGCTCTTGGACACCCACTCACCCTCCCTCTGCTCTTGGACCCCCACCCTCTGCTCTTGGACATAAACCCACCCTCCCATCCTTCGCTCTTGGACACCCACCCACCCTGCCTCCCTCTGCTCTTGGACACCCACCCTCCCTCCCTCCCTCTGCTCTAGGATACCGACCCACCAGCGCTCCCTACTTCTGCTCTTGGACACCCACCTACCCTCTGGTGTTGGTCACCCCACGCCCAATCACCCACACTCTGCTGTTGGTACTGCCGCCCGCCCCCACCCACCCTCTGCTCTTGGACCCGCCCTCTGCTCTTGGACCCCCCCACCAACCCTCTGCTCTTGGACCCGCACCCACCCACACCTCCCTATGCTCTTGAACAACCACCCTCCCTCCCTCTGCTCTTGGACACCCACTCACCCACCCACCCTCTCTCCCTCTGCTCTTGGAACCCCGCCCACACACCACCCTCTGCTCTTGGACCCCCCGCCCACCCACCCACCCTCTGCTCTTGGACCCCCCGCCCACCCACCCACCCTCTGCTCTTGGACCCCCCGGCCACCCACCCACCCTCTGCTCTTGGACCCACCCACCCACACTCCCTCTGCTCTGGACGGCCAATAAACCCACCCACCCTCTGCTCTTGGACACCCACCCTCCCTCTGTTCTTGGACAAACCATCCCTCTGCTCTTGGACACCCACCCACCCTCCCTCCCTCTGCTCCTGGACACCCACCCACCCTCCCTCCCTCTGCTCCTGGACACCCATCCACCCAGCCACCCTTCCTCTGCTCTTGGACACCCACCCACCCTCCCTCCCTCTGCTCTTGGACACCCACCCACCCTCTGCTCTTGGATCCCCCCGCCACCGACCACCCACCCTCTGTTCTTGGTCCCCCCACCCTCAACCATCCACCCTCTGCTCTTGGACATAAACCCACCCTCCCACCCTCCGCTCTTGGACACCCACCCACCCTGCCTCCCTCTGCTCTTGGACAGCCAGCCACCCTTCCTCCCTCTGCTCTTGGACACCCACCCACCCAGCCACCCTCCCTCCCTCTGCTCTTGGACAACCACCCACCCACCCATCCTCTGCTCATGGATCCCCCCGACACCGACCACCCACCTTCTGTTCTTGGTCCCCCCACCCCCAACCACCCACCCTCTGCTCTTGGACATAAACCCACCCACCCACCCTGCCTCCCTCCCCTTTTGGACAGCCACCCACCCCCCCTCCCTCCCTCTGCTCTTGGACACCGACCCACCAGCGCTCCCTACCTCTGCTCTTGGACACCCACCCACCCTCTGGTCTTGGTCACCCCCCCACCCACCCACCCTCTGCTCTTGCATCCCCCCGCCACCGACCACCCACCCTCTGTTCTTGGTCCCCCCACCCCCAACCACCCACCCTCTGCTCTTGGAAAATCCTCGCCCGCCCCCACCCACCCACCGTCTGCTCTTGGACCCGCCCTCTGCTCTTGGACCCCGCAACCCACCCTCCCTCTGCTCTTGGACCCCCATCCCGTCCACCCTCTGATCTTGGAGCACCACCCACCCACACCTCCCTATGCTCTTGAACAACCACCCTCCCTCCCTCTGCTCTTGGACACCCACTCACCCACCCACCCTCTCTCCCTCTGCTCTTGGACCTCCCGCCCACCTACCCACCCTCTGCTCTTGGACCCCCCTGCCCACCCAGCCACCCACCCACTGCTCTTGGACCCCACCCACCCTCTGCTCTGGACGGCCACCCACCCACCCTCCCTCTGCTCTTGGACACCAACCCTCCCTCTGCTCTTGGACAAACCCTCCCTCTGCTCTTGGACACCCACCCTCCCTCTGCTCTTGGAAACCCACCCACCCAGTCACCCTCCCTCCCTCTGCTCTTGGACACCCACCCACCCTCCCTCCCTCTGCTCTTGGACACCCACCCACCTACCCTCCCTCCCTCCCTCTGCTCTTGGACACCCACCCACCCTCCCTCCCTCTGCTCTTGGACACCCACCCACCCAGCCACCCTCCCTCCCTCTGCTCTTGGACACCCACCCACCCACCCTCCCTCTGCTCTTGGACAAACACCCACCCACCCTCCCTCTGCTCTTGGATCCCCCCCGCCACCGACCACCCACCCTCTGTTCTTGGTCCCCCACCCTCAACCACCCACCCTCTGCTCTTGGACATAAACCCACCCTCCCACCCTCTGCTCTTGGACCCTGCCTCCCTCTGCTCTTGGACACCCAGCCACCCTCCCTCCCTCTGCTCTTGGATACCCACCCACCCAGCCACCCTCCCTCCCTCTGCTCTTGGACACCCATCCACCCACCCACCCATCCTCTGCTCTTGGATCCCCCGCCACCGACCACCCACCCTCTGTTCTTGGTCCCCCCACCCCCAGCCACCCACCCTCTGCTCTTGGACATAGACCCACCCTCCCACCCTCCCTCCCTCTGCTCTTGGACACCGACCCACTAGCGCTCCCTACCTCTGCTCTTGGGCACCCACCCACCCTCTGGTCTTGGTCATCCCCCCCAACCCACCCACCCTTTGCTCTTGGATCCCCCCACCACTGACCACCCACCCTCTGTTCTTGGTCCCCCCACCCCCAACCACCCACCCTCTGCTCTTGGAAACCCCCACCCACCCACCCTCTGCTCTTGGACCCGCCCACTGCTCTTGGACCCCCCCACCCACCATCCCTCTGCTCTTGGACCCCCACCCGCCCACCATCTGATCTTGGAGCACCACCCACCCACACCTCCCTATGCTCTTGAACAACCACCCTCCCTCTGCTCTTGGACACCCACTCACCCACCCACCCTCTCTCCCTCTGCTCTTGGACACTCCGCCCACCTACCCACCCTCTGCTCTTGGACCCCCCGCCCATCCACCCACCCACCCTCTGCTCTTGGACCCTCCACCCAACCACCCACCCTCCATCCCTCTGCTCTGGACGGCCACCCACCCACCCTCCCTCTGCTCTTGGACACCCACCCTCCCTCTGCTCTTGGACAAACCCTCCCTCTGCTCTTGGACACCCACCCACCCATCCACCCTCCCTCCCTCTGCTCTTGGACATAACCCCCCCACCCCCCCTCCCTCTGCTCTTGGACAACCACACACCCTCCCTCCCTCTGCTCTTGGACACCCACCCATCTACCCTCCCTCCCTCCCTCTGCTCTTGGACACCCACCCATCCGCCCTCCCTCCCTCTGCACTTGGACACCCACCCACTCTCCCTCCCTCCCTCCCTCTGCTCTTGGACCACCACCCACCCGCCCGCCCTCTGCTCTTGGACCCCCACCCACCCGCACGCCCTCTGCTCTTGGACCCAAGCCTCTGCTCTTGGACCCACCCACCCTCTGCTCTTGGACCCCCACCCTCCCTCTGCTCTTGGACACCCAATCTGCTCTTTCCCACCCACCCTCTGCTCTTGGACCTCCACCCACCCGCCCACCCTCTGCTCTTGGACACCCGAACCCTCTGCTCTTGGACCCCCACTGACCCAACCACCCACCCTCCACCCACCGTTTGCTCTTGGACCCCCCACCACCCACCCACCCTCTGCACTTGGACGAACGCCCACCCAGCCTCTGCTCCTGGACGAAGCCTCTGCTCCAGGACCCCCACCCACCAACCCAGCCTCTACTCTTGGACACCCAACCACCCTCCCTCTGCTCTTGGACACCCACCGTCCCTTTGCTCTTGGACACCCACCCACCCTCCCTCTACTCTTGGGCACCCACCCAATAACCCACCCTCCCTCCCTCTGCTCTTGGGCACCCACCCTCCCTCCGTCCTCTCTGGGGCAGCCAACCACTCTCTGTCTCTCCCTCCCTCCCTCCTCTCTTGGGCACCCACCCACCCTCCCTCCGCTCTTGGGCACCCACCCTCTATTCTTGGACAAACCCAGACACCCACCCTCCCTCTGCTCCTGGACAGCCAATCCCTCTGCTCTTGGGCAACCACCCACCCTCCCTCTGCTCTTGGGCAGACACTCACCCATCCCCCCTTTGCTCTCGGGCACCCACCCACCCACCCTCCCTCCCTCTGCTCTTGGGCACCCACCCACCCTCCCTCCCTCTGCTCTTGGACCACCCCCACCCACCCACCCTCACTCTGCTCTTGGACACCCTACACCCACCCACCCTCCCTCTGTTCTTGGGCACCCACCCACCCTCCCTCTCTCTGCTCTTGGGCACCCACCCACCCTCCCTCCCTCTGCTCTTGGACCACCCCCACCCACCCACCCTCCCTCTGCTCTTGGACACCCGCCCTCCCTCTGCTCTTGGACCCCCACCAACCCACCCTCCCTCTGCTCTTGGACCCAAGCCTCTGCTCTTGGACCCACACCCACCCTCTGCTCTTTGACCCCCACCAGGGGTGGACTGGCCTATAGGGAACTCTGGAGATTTCCGGGTGGGCCTCTGCACCCTGGGCCTCTTTTCTGTGGTATTTCCAAATTTTCTCATAGGAAAAGCATTGGGCTTGCTGAAAATGTGTTATATGGGGCCACTTTGAACTTTATTTCCAGGGCCTTTTATTGTCCCCAGTAATTATTTCCAGGGCCTCTTTTAGTTCCCAGTCCAGCCCTGACCCCCACCCACCCTCCCTCTGCTCTTGGACACCCAATCTGCTCTTGGACACCCACTCTCGTTCCGTCTGCTCTTGGGAAATCCCTCTGCTCTTGGGCACCCATCCACCGACCCACCCTCCTTCTGCTCTTGGGCATGCACCCACCCACCCTCCGTCTGCTCTTGGGCACTCACCCACCTACCCGCCCTCTGCTCTTGGGCACCCACCCACCTGCCCTCTGCTCTTGGGCAGCCGCCCTCCCCCATCTGCTCTTGGGCACCCATCCACCCACCCTCCTTCCCTCTGCTTTTGGACACCATCCCACCCGCCCTCCCTCCCTTCTGCTCTTGGACAAAAAGCCAGCCACCGGCACCCCCTCCCTCTGCTCTTGGACACCCACCGGCCCACTCTCCCCCTGCTCTTGGACCCCCACCCCACCTCCACTCGGCCCCCAAACCCACACACCCTTCCTCTGCTCTTGGACCCCCACCCACACACCCTTCCTCTGCTCTTGGACCCCCACCGACACACCCTTCCTCTGCTCTTGGATCTTCACCCACCTGCCCTTCCTCTGCTCTTGGACTCACCCCCACTCTCCCTCTGCTCTTGGACTCACCCCCACTCTCCATCTGCTCTTGGACTTACCCCCACCCACCCACCCGCCCTCTGCTCTTGGACTCACCAAGCCCTCTGCTCTTGGACTCACCCCCACTCACCCACCCTCCCTCTGCTCTTGAACTCACCCATGCCCTCCCTCTGCTCTTGGATCCCCCCGCCACCGACCACCCACCCTCTGTTCTTGGTCCCCCACCCTCAACCACCCACCCTCTGCTCTTGGACATAAACCCACCTTCCCACCCTCCGCTCTTGGACACCCACCCACCCACCCTGCCTCCCTCTGCTCTTGGACACCCAGCCACCCTCCCTCCCTCTGCTCTTGGATACCCACCCACCCACCCAGCCACCCTCCCTCCCTCTGCTCTTGGACACCCATCCACCCACCCACTCATCCTCTGCTCTTGGATCCCCCGCCACCGACCACCCACCTTCTGTTCTTGGTCCCCCCACCCCCAGCCACCCACCCTCTGCTCTTGGACATAGACCCACCCTCCCACCCTCCACTCTTGGACAACCCCCCACCCTGCCTCCCTCTGCTCTTGGACACCCACCCTCCCACCCTCCCTCTGCTCTTGGACACCGACCCACCAGCGCTCCCTACCTCTGCTCTTGGGCACCCACCCACCCTCTGGTCTTGGTCACCCGCCCAACCCACCCACCCTCTGCTCTTGGATCCACCCACCACTGACCACCCACCCTCTGTTCTTGGTCCCCCCACTCCCAACCACCCACCCTCTGCTCTTGGAACCCCGCCCGCCCCCACCCACCCACCCTCTGCTCTTGGACCCGCCCTCTGCTCTTGGACCCCCCCACCCACCATCCCTCTGCTCTTGGACCCCCACCCACCCACCATCTGATCTTGGAGCACCACCCACCCACACCTCCATATGCTCTTGAACAACCACCCTCCCTCTGCTCTTGGATACCCACTCACCCACCCACCCTCTCTCCCTCTGCTCTTGGACACCCCGCCCACCTACCCACCCTCTGCTCTTGGACCCCCCGCCCATCCACCCACCCACCCTCTGCTCTTGGACCCCCCGCCCATCCACCCACCCACCCTCTGCTCTTGGACCCTCCACCCAACCACCCACCCTCCATCTCTCTGCTCTGGACGGCCACCCACCCACCCTCCCTCTGCTCTTGGACACCCACCCTCCCTCTGCTCTTGGACAAACCCTCCCTCTGCTCTTGGACACCCACCCACCCATCCACCCTCCCTCCTTCTGCTCTTGGACACCCACCCACCCTCCCTCCCTCTGCTCTTGGACACCCACACACCCTCCCTCCCTCTGCTCTTGGACACCCACCCATCTACCCTCCCTCCCTCCCTCCCTCTGCTCTTGGACACCCACCCATCCGCCCTCCCTCCCTCTGCTCTTGGACACCCACCCACTCTCCCTCCCTCCCTCCCTCTGCTCTTGGACCCCCACCCACCCGCCCGCCCTCTGCTCTTGGACCCAAGCCTCTGCTCTTGGACCCACCCACCCTCTGCTCTTGGACCCCCACCCTCCCTCTGCTCTTGGACACCCAATCTGCTCTTTCCCACCCACCCTCTGCTCTTGGACCTCCACCCACCCGCCCACCCTCTGCTCTTGGACACCCAAACCCTCTGCTCTTGGACCCCCACTGACCCAACCACCCACCCTCCACCCACCGTTTGCTCTTGGACCCCCCACCACCCACCCACCCTCTGCACTTGGACAAACGCCCACCCAGCCTCTGCTCCTGGACGAAGCCTCTGCTCCAGGACCCCCACCCACCAACCCAGCCTCTACTCTTGGACACCCAACCACCCTCCCTCTGCTCTTGGACACCCACCGTCCCTTTGCTCTTGGACACCCGCCCACCCTCCCTCTACTCTTGGGCACCCACCCAATAACCCACCCTCCCTCCCTCTGCTCTTGGGCATCCACCCTCCCTCCCTCCTCTCTGGGGCAGCCAACCACCCTCCGTCTCTCCCTCCCTCCCTCACTCTCTCCCTCCTCTCTTGGGCACCCATCCACCCTCCCTCCGCTCTTGGGCACCCACCCTCTATTCTTGGACAAACCCAGACACCCACCCTCCCTCTGCTCCTGGACAGCCAATCCCTCTGCTCTTGGGCACCCACCCACCCTCCCTCTTCTCTTGGGCAGACACTCACCCATCCCCCCTTTGCTCTCGGGCACCCACCCACCCTCCCTCCCTCTGCTCTTGGGCACCCACCCACCCTCCCTCCCTCTGCTCTTGGACCACCCCCACCCACCCACCCCCACTCTGCTCTTGGACACCCCCCACCCACCCACCCTCCCTCTGTTCTTGGACCCCCCGCCCTCCCTCCCTCTGCTCTTGGACACCCGCCCTCCCTCTGCTCTTGGACCCCCACCAACCCACCCTCCCTCTGCTCTTGGACCCAAGCCTCTGCTCTTGGACCCACACCCACCCTCTGCTCTTTGACCCCCACCAGGGGTGGACTGGCCTATAGGGAACTCTGGAGATTTCCGGGTGGGCCTCTGCACCCTGGGCCTCTTTTCTGTGGTATTTCCAAATTTTCTCATAGGAAAAGCATTGGGCTTGCTGAAAATGCGTCATATGGGGCCACTTTGAACTTTATTTCCAGGGCCTTTTATTGTCCCCAGTAATTATTTCCAGGGCCTCTTTTAGTTCCCAGTCCAGCCCTGACCCCCACCCACCCTCCCTCTGCTCTTGGACACCCAATCTGCTCTTGGACACCCACTCTCGTTCTGTCTGCTCTTGGGAAATCCCTCTGCTCTTGGGCACCCATCCACCGACCCAACCTCCTTCTGCTCTTGGGCATGCACCCACCCACCCTCCGTCTGCTCTTGGGCACTCACCCACCTACCCGCCCTCTGCTCTTGGGCACCCACCCACCTGCCCTCTGCTCTTGGGCAGCCGCCCTCCCCCTATCTGCTCTTGGGCACCCATCCACCCGCCCTCCTTCCCTCTGCTTTTGGACACCATCCCACCCGCCCTCCCTCCCTTCTGCTCTTGGACAAAAAGCCAGCCACCGGCACCCCCTCCCTCTGCTCTTGGACACCCACTGGCCCACTCTCCCCCTGCTCTTGGACCCCCACCCCACCTCCAATTGGCCCCCAAACCCACACACCCTTCCTCTGCTCTTGGAACCCCACCCACACACCCTTCCTCTGCTCTTGGACCCCCACCGACACACCCTTCCTCTGCTCTTGGACCTTCACCCACCTGCCCTTCCTCTGCTCTTGGACTCACCCCCACTCTCCCTCTGCTCTTGGACTTACCCCCACCCACCCACCCACCCGCCCTCTGCTCTTGGACTCACCCCCACTCACCCACCCTCCCTCTGCTCTTGAACTCACCCATGCCCTCCCTCTGCTCTTGGACACCCACGCACCCACCCCATCTCCACTCGTCCACCCCCACCCACCCACCCCAGCTCCACTCGTCCACCCCCACCCACTCACCCCATCTCCACTCGGCCACCCACCCCATCTCCACTCGGCCCCCTCCCCTACCCACCCCATTGTTAGGGAGAATTCTCAAAATGTGCTAATTTCCCTTACCTTTTGAGATGCCCAGCAACTTTGCTGGATTTCTAGGATTTTATTTTTTACCTGGAAAGAGTGTGAGCCTTTTTTTCCCGCTCTTTCATGTATTTTGATGTGTGTTTTACTTTTATGTTCTTTGGTTATGGAGTATTAAAACCACTCCATGGGCATCATCTTTTTCTTGTGTGTAACACAGCACCCTCAGTGCAGTGGCACAGGGTTGTCTTTTAGACTCCCCAAGGTTTAAGTACCTTCCCTGGGACTGACTACTGTCTCCCAGGGCATGTAAAGTTAAATTGACTTTACTAGTCTCTTTAAATTTACTGACCCAGCATATACTATATTATTATCGAGTGCTGGAGGGTTGCCTAGCTTCCCCTGAGTCAAAACACTCAGGTAACAGTAAAATGTTACCCTTTCCTACTTTAAATGGCTGGTGGCAGTGGTTTAGATCAAACTACCATGATTTTTCCCTACCGCTAACAACGGTAGCTAAAAATCGGGTCAGCCATGTTTTTCAATATGGCGCTCAAGACCTATCTGTAAAAACAGACTCTGGTCATCTTTTTTCACCATTTCCTTTAGGAAAGGTCCTTCCTGTGTTTGTCTCTGTACGCCAAACCAGGTTTGTTCCCTTTGTTCGTTGGCCTTTGGCAGGCTTCAGTGCTGAAGCCCTCCTCCAGCGCCTGAGTGTCTGGGGTGGACAGGATGTGAGGGAGGTGCCCGAAACTCCATGTGCTTAGTCTCCTAGGAGACCTGAATGCACTCTGGCGTGATTGGCCGACTGCCGGTCCGGCAAGGACAGCCACCCTGCTGTGTGAGTGACAGCCAGGCTGGAATGAATGGGGGAAAGCTGTTTAAAAGCAGGTCTGTGGGACTTGGAAAGCAGAGTCGACCACTGGAACGAAAGAACCGAAAAGGAGAAGAAGGAAGAGGACTGCTGCAACTCCTGGACGACCGGTGAAGCCCTGCTGCAGGTTCGAATTACCTGAAACTCTGACGACAGAGAAGCCCTTCAAGGTTAACTTCTTCCCTTGAGTTTGGTGGGAACAACCAACTCGCAAGCCTCCTGGACACTGTCCTATTCTGGTCCAATTTTCATCAGAGTGCTGTTGAAAACCGGATAGCCAGAGGGAAGGAAACCAGCTTGTGGGCTTTAAGGCACTCGCACCTTAAACCAACATCTTGCTACAGCTTTTGGCCTCTTCCCTGGGCAGTGCAGGAACCTCCCAACATCCTCTTTCTTGTCCCCACGACTGAAGCTCAGGAACAGCGAGATCTGCTTGAACTGCCAGGAACAACTGCCTCAGCTACAGCTTTCTTCATTGCAAAGGTACTGTGCAAACGCGGTCCGGAAATCTTTTCGGCCATCGAGAAAGTGCATGCAACTTTCCTAAACTACGAAGACTTGTCTTTCCCTAAACATTCGTCAAACTTTTTGCCTAGCCAAATCCTTTAAAACTCTGTGGCAACCGCCCCCCCACCCAATCTCCACTCAGCCCACCCCCACCCACCCCATCTCCACTTAGCCCACCCCCACCCACCCCATGTCCACTCAGCCCTCTCACTCACTCACCCCATCTCCACTAAGCCCCACCCCATCTCCACTCAGCCCGTCCCACACACCCTCCCTCCACATGCTCTTGGACACCCACCCTCCCTCCGTTTGTTCTTGGACCCCCACCCACCCTCTGCTCTTGGACCCCCACCCGCCCACCCTATCTCTGCTCTTGGACCCCCACCCACCCACCCTATCTCAGCTCTTGAACCCCCACCGGCTCCCCCTATCTCGGCTCTTGGACCCCCACCCGCCCACCCTATCTCTGCTCTTGGACCCCCATACACCGACCCTCCCTCTGCTCTTGGACTCCCAACCCTCTGCTCTTGGAACCCACCTCTGCTCTTAGACCTCAACCCACCCACCCTCCCTCCCTCTGCTCTTGGACTCACCCCCACCCACCCACCCTCCCTCTGCTCTTGAACTCACCCCCACCCACCCACCCTCCCTCTGCTCTTGAACTCACCCATGCCCTCCCTCTGCTCTTGGACACCCACCCACCCACCCCATCTCCACTCGTCCACAAAACATCTCCACTCGATCTCCACTCGTCCACCCCCACCCACCCACCCCATCTTCACTCGTCCACTCCCACCCACCCACCCCATCTTCACTCGTCCACCCCCACCCACTCACCCCATCTCCACTCGGCCACCCACCCCATCTCCACTCGGCCCCCTGCCCTACCCACCCCATTGTTAGGGAGAATTCTCAAAATGTGCTAATTTCCCTTACCTTTTGAGATGCCCAGCAACTTTGCTGGATTTCTAGGATTTTATTTTTTACCTGGAAAGAGTGTGAGCCTTTTTTTCCCGCTCTTTCATGTATTTTGATGTGTGTTTTACTTTTATGTTCTTTGGTTATGGAGTATTAAAACCACTCCATGGGCATCATCTTTTTCTTGTGTGTAACACAGCACCCTCAGTGCAGTGGCACAGGGTTGTCTTTTAGACTCCCCAAGGTTTAAGTACCTTCCCTGGGACTGACTACTGTCTCCCAGGGCATGTAAAGTTAAATTGACTTTACTAGTCTCTTTAAATTTACTGACCCAGCACATACTATATTACTATCGAGTGCTGGAGGGTTGCCTAGCTTCCCCTGAGTCAAAACACTCAGGTAACAGTAAAATGTTACCCTTTCCTACTTTAAATGGCTGGTGGCAGTGGTTTAGATCAAACTACCATGATTTTTCCCTACCGCTAACAACGGTAGCTAAAAATCGGGTCAGCCATGTTTTTCAATATGGCGCTCAAGACCTATCTGTAAAAACAGACTCTGGTCATCTTTTTTCACCATTTCCTTTAGGAAAGGTCCTTCCTGTGTTTGTCTCTGTACGCCAAACCAGGTTTGTTCCCTTTGTTCGTTGGCCTTTGGCAGGCTTCAGTGCTGAAGCCCTCCTCCAGCGCCTGAGTGTCTGGGGTGGACAGGATGTGAGGGAGGTGCCCGAAACTCCCTGTGCTTAGTCTCCTAGGAGACCTGAATGCACTCTGGCGTGATTGGCCGACTGCCGGTCCGGCAAGGACAGCCACCCTGCTGTGTGAGTGACAGCCAGGCTGGAATGAATGGGGGAAAGCTGTTTAAAAGCAGGTCTGTGGGACTTGGAAAGCAGAGTCGACCACTGGAACGAAAGAACCGAAAAGGAGAAGAAGGAAGAGGACTGCTGCAACTCCTGGACGACCGGTGAAGCCCTGCTGCAGGTTCGAATTACCTGAAACTCTGACGACAGAGAAGCCCTTCAAGGTTAACTTCTTCCCTTGAGTTTGGTGGGAACAACCAACTCGCAAGCCTCCTGGACACTGTCCTATTCTGGTCCAATTTTCATCAGAGTGCTGTTGAAAACCGGATAGCCAGAGGGAAGGAAACCAGCTTGTGGGCTTTAAGGCACTCGCACCTTAAACCAACATCTTGCTACAGCTTTTGGCCTCTTCCCTGGGCAGTGCAGGAACCTCCCAACATCCTCTTTCTTGTCCCCACGACTGAAGCTCAGGAACAGCGAGATCTGCTTGAACTGCCAGGAACAACTGCCTCAGCTACAGCTTTCTTCATTGCAAAGGTACTGTGCAAACGCGGTCCGGAAATCTTTTCGGCCATCGAGAAAGTGCATGCAACTTTCCTAAACTACGAAGACTTGTCTTTCCCTAAACATTCGTCAAACTTTTTGCCTAGCCAAATCCTTTAAAACTCTGTGGCAACCGCCCCCCCACCCAATCTCCACTCAGCCCACCCCCACCCACCCCATCTCCACTTAGCCCACCCCCACCCACCCCATGTCCACTCAGCCCTCTCACTCACTCACCCCATCTCCACTAAGCCCCACCCCATCTCCACTCAGCCCGTCCCACACACCCTCCCTCCACATGCTCTTGGACACCCACCCTCCCTCCGTTTGTTCTTGGACCCCCACCCACCCTCTGCTCTTGGATCCCCACCCGCCCACCCTATCTCTGCTCTTGGACCCCCACCCGCCCACCCTATCTCTGCTCTTGGACCCCCACCCGCCCACCCTATCTCTGCTCTTGGACCCCCATACACCGACCCTCCCTCTGCTCTTGGACTCCCAACCCTCTGCTCTTGGAACCCACCTCTGCTCTTAGACCTCAACCCACCCACCCTCCCTCCCTCTGCTCTTGGACTCACCCCCACCCACCCACCCTCCCTCTGCTCTTGAACTCACCCCCACCCACCCACCCTCCCTCTGCTCTTGAACTCACCCATGCCCTCCCTCTGCTCTTGGACACCCACCCACCCACCCCATCTCCACTCGTCCACAAAACATCTCCACTCGATCTCCACGCGTCCACCCCCACCCACCCACCCTATCTTCACTCGTCCACCCCCACCCACCCACCCCATCTTCACTCGTCCACCCCCACCCACCCACCCCATCTTCACTCGTCCACCCCCACCCACTCACCCCATCTCCACTCGGCCACCCACCCCATCTCCACTCGGCCCCCTGCCCTACCCACCCCATTGTTAGGGAGAATTCTCAAAATGTGCTAATTTCCCTTACCTTTTGAGATGCCCAGCAACTTTGCTGGATTTCTAGGATTTTATTTTTTACCTGGAAAGAGTGTGAGCCTTTTTTTCCCGCTCTTTCATGTATTTTGATGTGTGTTTTACTTTTATGTTCTTTGGTTATGGAGTTTTAAAACCACTCCATGGGCATCATCTTTTTCTTGTGTGTAACACAGCACCCTCAGTGCAGTGGCACAGGGTTGTCTTTTAGACTCCCCAAGGTTTAAGTACCTTCCCTGGGACTGACTACTGTCTCCCAGGGCATGTAAAGTTAAATTGACTTTACTAGTCTCTTTAAATTTACTGACCCAGCACATACTATATTACTATCGAGTGCTGGAGGGTTGCCTAGCTTCCCCTGAGTCAAAACACTCAGGTAACAGTAAAATGTTACCCTTTCCTACTTTAAATGGCTGGTGGCAGTGGTTTAGATCAAACTACCATGATTTTTCCCTACCGCTAACAACGGTAGCTAAAAATCGGGTCAGCCATGTTTTTCAATATGGCGCTCAAGACCTATCTGTAAAAACAGACTCCGGTCATCTTTTTCACCATTTCTTTTAGGAAAGGTCCTTCTTGTGTTTGTCTCTGTACGCCAAACCAGGTTTGTTCCCTTTGTTCGTTGGCCTTTGGTGGGCTTCAGTGCTGAAGCCCTCCTCCAGCGCCTGAGTGTCTGGGGTGGACAGGATGTGAGGGAGGTGCCCGAAACTCCCTGTGCTTAGTCTCCTAGGAGACCTGAATGCACTCTGGCGTGATTGGCCGACTGGCGGTCCGGCAAGGACAGCCACCCTGCTGTGTGAGTGACAGCCAGGCTGGAATGAATGGGGGGAAAGTTGTTTAAAAGCAGGTCTGTGGGACTTGGAAAGCAGAGTCGACCACTGGAACGAAAGAACCGAAAAGGAGAGGAAGGAAGAGGACTGCTGCAACTCCTGGATGACCGGTGAAGCCCTGCTGCAGGTCCGAATTACCTGAAACTCTGACGACAGAGAAGCCCTTCAAGGTTAACTTCTTCCCTTGAGTTTGGTGGGAACAACCAACTCGCAAGCCTCCTGGACACTGTCCTATTCTGGTCGAATTTTCATCAGAGTGCTGTTGAAAACCGGATAGCCAGAGGGAAGGAAACCAGCTTGTGGGCTTTAAGGCACTCGCACCTTAAACCAACATCTTGCTACAGCTTTTGGCCTCTTCCCTGGGCAGTGCAGGAACCTCCCAACATCCTCTTTCTTGTCCCCACGACTGAAGCTCAGGAACAGCGAGATCTGCTTGAACTGCCAGGAACAACTGCCTCAGCTACAGCTTTCTTCATTGCAAAGGTACTGTGCAAACGCGGTCCGGAAATCTTTTCGGCCATCGAGAAAGTGCATGCAACTTTCCTAAACTACGAAGACTTGTCTTTCCCTAAACATTCGTCAAACTTTTTGCCTAGCCAAATCCTTTAAAACTCTGTGGCAACCGCCCCCCCACCCAATCTCCACTCAGCCCACCCCCACCCACCCCATCTCCACTTAGCCCACCCCCACCCACCCCATCTCCACTCAGCCCCCTCACTCACTCACCCCATCTCCACTAAGCCCCACCCCATCTCCACTCAGCCCGTCCCACACACCCTCCATCCACATGCTCTTGGACACCCACCCTCCCTCCGTTTGTTCTTGGACACCCACCCACCCTCTGCTCTTGGATCCCCACCCGCCCACCCTATCTCTGCTCTTGGACCCCCATACACCGACCCTCCCTCTGCTCTTGGACTCCCAACCCTCTGCTCTTGGAACCCACCTCTGCTCTTAGACCTCAAACCACCCACCCTCCCTCCCTCTGCTCTTGGACACCCACCCTCCCTCTGCTCTTGGACCCCGACCCACCCTCTGCTCTTGGATCCAAGCCTCTGCTCTTGTACCCACCCACCCGCTGCTCTTGGACCCCCACCCACCTCCCCCCTCTGCTCTTGGACACCCAATCTGCTCTTGGACACCCACCCTCCCTCTGCTCTTGGACAACCCCCGCCCACCCACCCTCTGCTCTTGGACCTCCACCCACCCACCCTCTGCTCTTGGACACCTGAACCCTCTGCTCTTGGACCCCCACCGACCGACCCACCCACCCTCTGCTCTTGGACCCCCAACCCTCTGCTCTTGGACAAACGCCCACCCACCCTCTGCTCTTGGCCAAATGCCCAGACATCCAACCACCCACCCTCCCTCTGCTCCTGGACCCCCACCTGCCCACCCAGCCTCTACTCCTGGACCCCCATCCGCCCACCCACCCAGCCTCTGCTCCTGGACCCCCACCCGTCCACCGAGACTCTGCTCCTGGACCCCCACCCGCCAACCCTCCCTCTGCTCTTGGACACCCACCCACCCTCCCTCTGCTCTTGGACACCCACCCACCCTCCCTCTGCTCTTGGACACCCAATCCCTCTGCTCTTGGACACCCACCCGTCCCTCCACCCACCCCCTTCCCTCTGCTCTTGGACCAGCTATTGGACACCCACCCTCCCTCCCTGCCTCTGGTCTTGGGCACCCACCCAATAACCCACCCTCACTCCCTCTGCTCTTGGGCACCCACCCACCCTCGCTCCCTCCCTCTGTAAAAGCAAAAGGAAATATCAAAGCTGAGTACCACAAAAGGAAATACACCAAACACAGGCTTTTAAAAAAATGCACAGATCTGTATTCTACTGCGCAGTTACAAAGAAACAAATTCAGATCTGATACAGATAGCTATCTGGCCCTCAATACATCACAATGAGTACCAGCCCTTCAGTGTGAGGAGTGAGAGGTACTGGACATTTGGACATTCAGGTATTTATACAATTCAGTAATAATGTCCAGCCCCTCTACAAGTTAATAATCTGTGGTCTAGAGTTTGTGCCGAGTTCACTTATGGCTCATACAACAATATGCACACGGATTATTTTGGTTTACATTTCAAACAAGTTACAATGGCAAAGTGTATTCCAGGATTTAGCAGTAAGCCTTAGCACATATCCCTTCTCAATGTGTTTCAGCCAGTGTCCACGCTCGACTTTTGCATTACATTGTCCTCGATGTATGTTCGCGGATGAGGCTTGTTGGTGCAGACAATCCTAAAACCATAAGTCATGTGTGGGACAAGGTCTCATTACCCAGTCTAAACATTCGGCCCGCGGACAGTCTAACCATTAACTAGGGACAAAGGTCAGGAAGGCTCGGTTACAAGTTGGATACACAGTCCACCCTTTTACAACACAGAATTACATATGAACAGAAATCAAAATGGCGGATGATCCTAAAATGGCGGCGAAGTCGATCTAAAATCGGAACTTTGCAACATGGTTTTCTTCACAGAGCGACTGGGCTTAGGCCAATATAATTAGAATGAGGCACAATATGATATCCTGTTTAACAAACCCTCCTTTTGGCCTAAGCCAAGCGCTAAACTACTTCTAGTCACTTTACGAGTAACTCCACGTTTCAATGTCCATACACCCTGAATCACAATCATCAGAGATATCGATCGCCATAAGGTCAGCAACAGAAATTTCTTTCAACACAAATTTGTTTGTCATTCCTTCCGGTGCGCATACCTTTTGTCCTAATGTTCCTATAGTCTGTGCACAACATCCTCCTAACACTGAACATAAGACAGGAAGACATTGTATACAGCAACAGCAGAACAACAGAATATCCAGAATAATCAGCAAGACTAAAAGTAACTTCCATCCCCAAGATCGCAAGAAGTCCCAGAACCAAGCGCTAAGATCCCAGTTTCCCTCGGGAACGTGCACTTCTGAACTAAGGACGTGCAGATTTTGTATAGCCTTAAAGATGGTTGGGGAGGAATCTGGCACGAAAACGCAACAAGCGGACCCCACTAATTTACATACTCTACCACGCTCAGCCAGGATGGCGTCTAATGCCATCCGGTTCTGTAGGGCCACTAACCTTATCGCTTTCTGTTCTAAAGTCATGTTATAGAGTATGTCAGTGGTCCGGTTGATGGTCCTCTCCAGTACTCTCGCTAGTCTTCTGCCATCCTTGGAGCTTAGTATTTGCCCCAAAAAGGTACAAAGGACTTCGCTACGTCACACAGAACTTGTGATGAACTATCGCCATTCTCATCCCGCCTTGGACGAGCTTTAGAGATTTCTATGGTGCTTGCTATGAATACCCTGGGTAACAGAATTCCTAAATAACAGGTTCCCTGCCAATCCCTAGGTAGCCATGAGAAAGCTTCATTAGCGCAAACGAAGTAGACAGTTTTGCCTACATACAAAGGTCTGTCCTCACTGGTCAAGTTCGCAACGTTGGCGCAACCCTTGAAATCACCCATTGACTGGGTACCATTCCTCTGTATGCAGAAAGAAACTGAATCGGGCTGTGTTTAACAGTGTAGGGAGGTGGCGTGGCATCCCTATTGCCTATAGTAGCCATCTTGAAAGAGATTAAAGATTGAAAAGGTCGAGACAGTCTATCAGAAGCCGTAATAGAAGCAACATTAAGCTTGCTCCTGTTCGCAAATAGTGAGCATCCCAGGGGAGTTAGAACTCGTTTCTCAAAACCATTCAAATTTGTTCCATCAAAGTACCCCGAGATGCTATCGTTCCATCCGCCAAAGAATAGCGCCCTTAAAGAAGCATAACATGCAGTAGTCAAAGATAAAGGATGAATATACCAGCCCAACCCCTTATCTCCATGTTGCGGTAAACGCGAGCAGACCCAACAATAAGACTTATTAAAAATGGCATTTGTTGCATTCATTATGAGTAGTAGTGTGTTGTTGTGGTAACTCTGTCTGTGTAGAGAGTCTCTAGGAGATGAAGTGTGCAGATGCACGAAAGGTGTAGAAACAGTAGGTACATTTTCAGTAGGCAAAAGAGTTTCAAGAAGATGTACTTCTTCCAAATACCAAAATCCTAAGGCAATTACTATTGTGAAGCCGGTTAACATGATTACAAGACAGCAATAAGTTTTAAGAGACCATACATTTGATTGTCCATTGTTTCAATTGGGCACACAGTCACTTATTTGTTCCGTACGAGTGAGAGCGATTGCATTGTTTCTTCAAACTAAATACTCCAGAGTTTATTTGCTGGCGATCTCCTGATCGCGCATTTTCTTAGTCCTTCCCTATCCCTAGCCAACAGATATCCTTATGTGCAAAAGACAGGGCCAAAAGACAAGCCCTATGATGAATTTCCGTGGGCACAGCCGAATCATGCAGTAAGTCTAGCTCCGTGGACGCAGATCGTACCTTGTGACTCCTGGTACGTCGTGATTTGCGAACAACGTGTCGTTGCTTCATGATGGAAGTGGTGGATTTACAAAGAACCTGACAATGGTGAAAGGAGAGTGTGGAGATAAAGCGGCTGTTTCCCCAGGCCCCACAGGCTCAGGGAGAGTCTCCGAAGCACTCTCGATGCTGCTCAATGCTGAGTGATCGCTGGGAGCAGAGCAGGTAGGATTTTCTGTATCTTCTGTATCGTGTGGCAAAGGGAAGGGAATCCTCTTGACATGCGACGCGTGAATCCAGTGCTTTCATCCGGTCACTCGTACGGCAGTCTGTGTGGCCAGTAGGACCTGATGAGGGCCCCTCCAACGTGGCGAGAGACAGGATGCTCTTTCGAGTGCTTTTACAAGCACCTAGCTACCAGGCTGAATGCTGTGACCTGGACCCTCGTATTTAACTGGGAGGGCTTCTCACACCTGTTGATAAATCAAATACAGATTTTTAGTTAACCGGTCACAGTAGTCGGAAAGAAGTGCATGTTCAATGTCTCGCAAGGCCTTTGGCTTAAGTAAATTCCAAATGTTAGCTGGCCTACCCATAACCACCTCAAAAGGGGAGAGCCCAGTCCTAGTCTGTGGGGTTGTTCTCATTGATAGTAACACGATCGGTAAGGCGTCCGGCCATTTTAATTTGGTGCCAGCACACGTCTTAGTGAGCTTGTTCTTCAAGATTCCGTTGCGTCTCTCTACCAATCCAGCACTTTGAGCATGTCTAGCCGAATGGAACCGTTTATTGATCTGTAATCCCATGCATATCTGCAGAATTACAGCAGCAATAAAATGTGGACCATTGTCCGACCAGATCACCCTTGGCAAACCAAACCTAGGAAAATATTCCTTAAGCATGGTTTTCGCCGTTGTCATTGCTGTGGCATCTTTAACAGGATAGGCTTCAACCCATTTACTAAAGGCGCAGATAACAACTAAGACAAATTTAAAATTGTTGCAACACTCCATTACAATCAAATCAAAGTGTATGACCTCGAAGGGGACAGAAGGTGGACCAAAACTACCCCTAGGTGTTGTTGTGCCCTTTCCCATATTATGCTGTACACAGAACATACAAACTCTGAACAAAACGTTCAGCTGTTTTCGAGATTTTATCATTCACCCAGACATTTTGTAACATTTTGGAAATCTTCCGTGCACAGATGTGGGTGTGCCCATGAGCCATTGCGACCATCATTGTAATGTACGCATCTGGCAGTAACCATTTTCCCTCTAACTTATCCACCCAACACCCGTCATCCTCCAACCTTGTCAAACCCTCAGCCCATTTCTTAGATTCTTCTACTGTGGCATCGGCTTGAATATTCTTTACAGATTCGATACCTTCGTCAATAGTACAAACATTGTTGGCTTCCCTTGTAGTGTACATTTCTGAATAGAGATCAGTGGCAGTTTCTTTGGCTAGCTGATCAGCAAAAGTGTTCCCTTTTCCTACATCATTTACGATTTTCTGATGCGCTGCGTATTTCATGATCGATAACTGAGTGGGGAGTGCAAGCGCTGAGAGTAAATGTACTATCAAGGAGCCATATTGGATCTTTGTTCCATGTGAGGTTAAGAAACCTCATTCTGCCCAAAGTCTACCGAAGTTGTGAACTACCCCAAAAGCATACTGACTATCAGTATATTTGTTTACTCTAAGCCCTTCGGAAAATTCACAAGCTCGAGTCAATGCAATAATTTCTGCGGCCTGCACGGAATTATGCGTGATTCTCTTAGTTTCCACAATCGTGCTTAATGTGGTGATGGCATAAGCAGCCGTGGATGTACCATACGGAAGTTTGAAACAGGAGCCATCACAAAACAGCTCCACCTGTGGGTCATTCAAAGCAGTATCTTTCAGGTCGATTCTGCCTTTAGTCTCTTGCTCTGTGGTGTAGAGACAGTCATGTGACGTTTCGTCACTGCAAACAGTATCTTGCGGGAAAGGTCAAAGTTCAGCCGTATTCAATACACAACACCTCTGAATTTTGATGTGCGGCGCGAACAAGATCAATTCGTATCTCGTTAATCGTGCGGAGGTGAGGTGTTGCGTTTGTGTTCTGTTTGATAGAACATCTACAGAGTGAGGTACCCTCATGGTTCAAGCATGGCCTAGGACCATACCCTTGCTCTGTTTTACAGACGACGCAGCAGCAGTGACAGCTCTCAAACATCTTGGCAAAGCGCATGCAACAGGATCAAGGGCAGAAGAAAAGTAGCCGCACGGCCTATTCTTCCCTCCGTGTTCGTGCGTTAATACAGCCAAAGCGCATCCATCACGTTCATGCACATACAACACGAAGGCCTTCTCATAATTTGGTGTGTCTAAAACCGGTGCTGAACACAGTGCAGTCTTGAGCAGATCAAACGCTTTCTGGTGTTCCAAGTTCCACAGCAACGGCAAAGAAATGCCCTTCTTTGTCAAAGCCAACATTGGTTTAATCGTTAACGAGAAGTTCGGGATCCACTGCCTACAGTAAGAAGCCATTCCTATCAAGTCTCTGACTTCCTTCTGTGTATTTGGGACAGACATGCTAGAAATGATTTTAACCCGTTCAAGCGTCAACCTTCTTCCCTCCTTTGACAGGAGATAGCCTAAATAGGCAACCTCCTGTTGACAATATTGAAACTTTTTGAGTGAAGCTTTATGTCCATGTTTTGCTAGGTGAATAAGCAACATCACAGTGCCCTCCTTACAGGCAATTTCTGAGTCAACAGCTAAAAGAAGATTGTCTACGTACTGAAGCAGTGTACAAGTGGTAGGCAACTCGAGTATATCAAGCTGCTCTTTCAAAGCCCTTCTATAGATGCTCGGACTTTTCTGTGTAACCTTGCAGCACACGGGTGAATGTAAACGAGCATCCCTCTAAGGTAAACGCAAACAGGTATCTGCTATCCTTGTGTATAGGAATGCTAAAGAAAGCATTCTTAAGATCTACAACACTAAAGTGAGTAGCAGAAGCCGGGATCATGGTTAGTATTGTCGTCACATCAGGCACAATAGGAAATTGTGAAGCAACAATCTTATTGATAGCACGTAAGTCAATGATAAAACGAAAAGGAATTGCATTATCGCCTTTCTTATACACAGGCAAAATCGGACTATTGCACAAACTACCTGCAATTTCTTCAATTACCCCACGATGTACAAAATCGGAGACGATGCACTTCAAAGCTTGCTCACCATCAACCGAAATCTTATACTGAGGAATACGTGGCAATTTCACTCCATGTTTTAAAATGATTTTAACAGGCTCAATTTGTAGAACACCGACATCATTGTCATCAATTGCCCATAAACACTCTGGAACATCACTAAATTCCGGCGGCAAAGGTCTAGTCAAGAACTGAGAGACAGAAAGTTGCTGTGGTGAAATCGTCAAATGCACTCCATCCGAAGAACAACATTACCGCATTTAATTCCTTCAACAGATTCAACCCCAACAAATTCTCTCCACAGTTTGTAGTCAAAAGAAACAGACAGTGGTCCATGAATGGACCCAATGTAATCGGTACCGACGAAGAAACCGGACAAACTACTGGTGTACCAGAAAACCCTACAGAAACATTGGTTTGCCCTGGCAGTGTAATATTTGGAACCCGTGAATGGTCAATGGAACACTTCTGTGCTCCTGTATCTATCAAGAATAGATGTTTCCTATTTCCCACTATCATTGCAACGTAGGGACCTTTCTGATTAACGGGAATAGGTGTCGGTTCCAAACCCTGCTTCGGGCAATCCTACCGAAACAGACTGTCATCAAAAGGAAGGTCTTCAGAGAGATATGCAGCAGAAGGATGATCAAAAATATTTCTGTTATCCACACTCGGAGACTGATTGTCCTGCAAAAAAGGTTGTGAATTTTGAGAAAACTGACTTCCAACAGGACCCCCTGCCCCAGGGCGGCCTTTGGATCGTCTACCCATGGCACCAAATGTGTTATTCGAAATCTGCTGGAGGATCGGGCATTGTGCTCGCCAATGACCCTCTTGTCTGCAATAAGCACATTGGTTTGCGTGTACAGCACCCAACGGCACATTACCCTGTGGAGCATATTGTCCCCTAAATTGTGAATTACCCCGTCTAGGGCCTCTAACAATTTGTTGTAGTAGAACTTTAGTTTTCAGGTCTCCCTTTCTCTTTTTGATTCTCTCTTTTTCATTATTGACTCGGTTTTCATAGTACTGAGTCATATGCAATACTTCAGACTGAGACTTCCCTTGCCATGCACTCTCAGAAGACATAATTTGCGATTGGATGTCAGGCAGTAATCCACGCACAAATTTATCTACGAATAGTCGTTTTCCAGACTCTGTGCTCAAATCTTGTCCACTGAAATCTGAAAACACTTGTTCGACCCGATTAAAGAATTCAGTAGCACCCTCAGACTTCCCTTGGCCACAAGAAGTACGTTTGTCCCAAATGATCCTTCTCTCAGGAATTATGGCTTTTAGTTTTGTAACTATTCTATCAGGCAGAGTCAGTATTACCTGTGGCGGTCTCTCGCCAGCTGGTCTTTCTCTATCTTGTCTAACCATATTATCCCATGTGTTCCCTAACCCTGGTACATCGTCTACAGTCCTAATCTGTTTCCACAAATCAATTGGTAGGAGCATGGGAAATAACAAATCTATATTGCTCAGAGTAAATACTGACGACTGCAAGACAGATTCTTTCTCTTTACAGAACCCTGTTGGATTCTTCCTAATATCAGGGATGGATTGTTTAATGGTGTTCACTTCCTGTTTTGAGAACGGGACATGAACAAACTGCGATACATAATGAGCAGGAATGTCATAGGCAGCTGCATATGTTCTGGCATCAGCTGGAACCTCGACTTTTGGGACAAATGTCGGCGGAACCTCTCTCATCGGCAACTGAGAGATAGGAAACTCTGAACGCTTACTGAGCAACAGAGCTAAATCGAGCGCTAAAGCAGCTGAAGGGGGTGTCAGACGAAAAAGCTCTCTTAGAAATATTCAATAATTCTGCGGGACAACAAATCTTTCTTTTTATACATTCATCCTGCAGGTATTCTACCATTACCTGTATCACTTTCCTCTGCGTTTCTGGCGTATACTGACTATACATGTCATACACTTCTATGGGAGATATCGACATGTCTGAAATCCACCTAATCGCATCCTTTGTGCAAATCCGTGTTTCCTCACTTATCGATTTACAAAGAGGAAGGACCCGTTTCTGTACAAAAATAGCGCTCAAACTATCACCATCAATTTCTTCATTCCGTAACCTTTCTAACTCCCTTCTATACTCAAAAACCCTCTCGACGTGCTCATATACTTTCTCCGCAGTATCTCTTGAATATGCTAAAACATTCGATCTCTCAACCCTTGTGGGAGACCCATATAATCTAGTCTGTTTCACATTACACATAAATGAATTCCCAACGCCTTCAATAAAAACATTTTTCTCAGGAAAACTTCCTAGAGTAGAGAGTGTGGCAAAAACATCAGCTTGTTCACCCCTCTCCATGCACTGTTTGGCCCATGCAGTCAAATCGCACTTTCTCTCTTTAGACACAGTATTACGAGTTACAATCTTTGATTCCGCTCCCTTATCAACTACGAGTGGAACAGAATCACTCGGAAGAGGAAGAGTAGGCAAGTCTTGTACAATCGGTAACAAAGGTGTTATCACTGGTGCAGAAGGCAAATCTACCAGACCTGTAACAGTAGGCAAAGGCGGAGATGCAAGTGGAGGAGCAACGATAGGAGGAGGAACAATAGCCGGAAGAAGAGGAACAATAGGAGGAACGATAGGAGGAGCAGGAATTACTACGGGAGGAAGAACGACAGCAGGAAGAGGTAAAGCAGCAGGAATAGGTACATACGGAGGTGGCGCAGTGGCACCAGGCCTTCATTCATTTAGAAGTTTGTCAATTAATTCATCAGACACATGAAAATCTTTAGACGGATACATTTTCTGAATACCAAGTTGAAAAGCCCTATCCATATTTCTAACTGATTCAGACTGTTTATTTTGATCGTACAACAATGCTTTTTCGGCGTTGGGCATGTGATGGCACGCATGTCTCTCTCTACTTTTAAGTTGCCGCATAGCTTCTTTCTTCCAATTCTGTAATACGTCAAATGCTGCAGGTCTAGCCTTTTTCTTTAACAATATAGACTCTAAATATTCTATACGAGGAATTTCACAACTACCTATGGTTGGCCACTGAAGTTCGGAAGCATGTCTAGTTTGTCTGTGCCAAATATCATTAAACACTATGCTACCAATGCCGTGCTTACAGTACATAGTACACGCCGGAGACCCCTCCATTGGTGCCGGTCGGCCAAATTCCAAAGATTGTCTGTCCTTGCGGAAAAATGCCCTGAAGCAGGCAGACAATTTCTCAGGCATATCACATTCCTGGTGTTACCTGGTCAATAACTGTACTTGCAAGAACAATGGGCCAAAACAAATTATCAGGATACTTAAGAATCAGGTCACGACTCACCTGATCAAAGGACAAAGGAGGTCCGATCGGATTACAAAATACACAAAGGACCCAGGTGGTTGGGGATTTCGGCAAAACTGCCCGCCTCGATATATGGACCCTTGTCAAGATGCCGTCTCGGACCGTGGGCTCACCATCCAGGGATCGGGTCGTGCAGTACTGTTGAGGTATCGCGTCTCATCCAAGAAAGTGGCCCCCTTTTTCACCATCCGATCCCGGTCTGATAGCCGCATCAACCTTCAACGAGATGGCATCAATCTTTAGGGTCCCTATTCGGGCGCCATCTGTAAAAGCAAAAGGAAGTATCGAGGCTGAGTGCCACAAAAGGAAATACACCAAACACGGGCTTATAAAAATTCACAGATCTTTATTCTACTGCGCAGTTATAAAGAAACAAATTTAGATCTGATACAGATAGCTATCTGGCCCTCAATACATCACAATGAGTACCAGCCCTTCAGTGTGAGGAGTGAGAGATACTGGACATCTGGACATTCAGGTATTTATACAATTCAGTAATAATGTCCAGCCCCTCTAGAAGTTAATAATCTGTGGTCTAGAGTTCGTGCCGAGTTCACTTATGGCTCATACAACAATATGCACACGCATTACTTTGGTTTGCATTTCAAACAAGTTACAATGGCAAAGGGTATACCAGGATTTAGCAGTAAGCCTTAGTACATATCCCTTCACAATGTGTTTCAGCCAGTGTCCACGCTCGACATTTGCATTAAATTGTCCTCGATGTATGTTCGCGATTGAGGCTTGTTGGTGCAGACAATCCTAACACCATAAGTCATGTGTGGGACAAGGTCTCATTACCCAGTCTAAACATTCGGCCCACGGACAGTCTAACCATTAACTAGGAACACAGGTCGGGAAGGCTCGGTTACAAGTTGGAAACACAGTCCACCATTTTAGAACACAGAATTACATATGAACAGAAATCAAAATGGCGGATGATCCTAAAATGGTGGCGAAGTCGATCTGAAATCGGAACTTTGCAACGCGGTTTTCTCCGCAGAGCGACTGGGTTTAGGACAATATATATTAGAAGGAGGCACAATATGATATCCCGTTTAACACCTCCCTCCCTCTGCTCTTGGGCACCCACCCTCCCTCTGCTCTTGGGCACCAACCCACCCTCCCTCCCACTGCTCTTGGGCATGCACCCACCCACCCACCCTCCCTCATTCTGCTCTTAGGCATTCACCCACCCTCCCTCTCTCACTCTGCTCTTCGGCATGCACCCACCCTCTCACCCTCTGCTCTTGGGCAGCCACCCACCCTCCCTCCCTCTGCTCTTGGGCACCTACCCACACTCCCTCTATCTGCTCTTGGGCACCTACCCACCCACCCTCTGCTCTTGGGCTCCCACCCAATAACCCACCCTCCATCCCTCTGCTCTTCGGCACCCACCCTCCCTCTGCACCTGGCCACCCAAATCCCACCCCACCCTCCCTCTGCTCTTGCGCACCCACCCACCCCACCTCTACTTGGGTCAACACACCCACCCACCCCACCTCCACTTGGGCCCACCCCACCTTCACTTGGGCCCCCCACCCACCCTCTGCTCTTGGACAAACCTAGACACCCACCCTCTCTCTGCTCTTGGACCGAAACCCACGCTCCCTCTGCTCTTGGGCATGCACCCGCCCACCCTCCCTCTCTCACTCTGCTCTTGGGCATGCAACCACCTGCCCTCCCTCTGCTCTTGGGCATGCACCCACCCTCCCTCTGCTCTTGGGCAGCCACCCACCCTCCCTCTGCTCTTGGGCACCTACCCACCCACCCTCTGCTCTTGGGCACCCACCCTCCCTCCCTCTGCTCTTGGCCACCCACCCCCCCCTCTGCTCTTGGCCACCCGGCCACCCACCCCACCCTCCCTCTGCTCTTGGGCGGCCCACCCTCTCTCTGCTCTTGGGCACCTACCCACCCTCCCTCCCTCTGCTCTTGGGCACCCAGACACCCACCCCACCCTCCCTCTGCTCTTGGACCAACACCCACGCTCCCTCTGCTCTTGGGCAATCCTTCTGCTCTTGGGCAGCCACCCACCCTCCCTCCCTCTGCTCTTGGGCACCTGCCCTCCCTCACTCTGCTCTTGGGCATGCATCCACCCACTCTCCTTCTCTCACTCTGCTCTTGGGCATGCACCCACCCACCCTCCTTCTGCTCTTGGGTACCCACCCACCATCCCTCCCTCAGCTCTTGGGCAGCCACCCATCCTCCCTCTCTCTGCTCCTGGGCACCTACCCACCCACCCTCCCTCTGCACTTGGGCACCCACCCAATTAACGACCCTCCCTCCCTCTGCTCTTGACCACCCACCCACCCTTCCTCTGCTCTTGGCAACCCAGCCACCCACCCCACCATCCCTCTGCTCTTCGGCACCCACCCTCCCCACCTCCACTTGGGTCAACACACCCACCCACCCCACCTCCACTTGGGCCCACCCAACCACACCACCTCCACTCGGCCCCACCCCACCTTCACTTGGGCCCCCCACCCACCCACCCTCTGCTCTTGGACAAACCTAGACACCCACCCTCCCTCTGCTCTTGGGCACCAACCCACCCTCCCTCCCTCTGCTCTTAGGCATGCACCCACCCACCCACCCTCCCTCATTCTGCTCTTAGGCATGCACCCACCCTCCCACCCTCTGCTCTTGGGCAGCCACCCACCCTCCCTCTCTCTGCTCTTGGGCACCTACCCACCCACCCTCCCTCTGCTCTTGGGCACCCACCCAATAACCGACCCTCCCTCCCTCTGTTCTTGGCCACCCACCCTTCCTCTGCTCTTGGCAACCCAGCCACCCACCCCACCATCCCTCTGCTCTTGGGCACCCACCCTCCCCACCGCCACTTGGGTCAACACACCCACCCACCCCACCTCCACTTGGGCCCACCCAACCACACCACCTCCACTCGGCCCCACCCCACCTTCACTTGGGCCCCCAGCCCACCCACCCTCTGCTCTTGGACAAACCTAGACACCCACGCTCCCTCTGCTCTTGGGCACCAACCCACCCTCCCTCCCTCTGCTCTTGGACCGACACCCACGCTCCCTCTGCTCTTGGGAAATCCCTCTGCTCTTGGGCACCCTCTGCTCTTGGGCACCCACCCACCCTCCCTCCTTCTGCTCTTGGGCACCTGCCCTCTCTCACTCTGCTCTTGGGCATGCATCCACCCACCCTCCCTCTGCTCCTGGGCTTGCACCCACCCACCCTCCCTCTGCTCCTGGGCAGCCACCCACCATCCCTCCCTCTGCTCTTGGGCAGCCACCCACCCTCCCCCTCTCTGCTCTTGGGCACCTACCCACCCACCCTCCCTCTGCTCTTGGGCACCCACCCAAGCACTGACCCTCTCTCCCTCTGCTCTTGGCCACCCAGTCACCCACCCCACCCTCCCTCTGCTCTTGGGCACCCACCCTCCCTCTGCTCTTGTGCACCCACCTACCCCACCTCCACTCAGCCCCCTACACCCACCAACCCTACCTCAACTTGGGTCAACACACCCACCCACCCCACCTCCACTTGGCCCCACCCCACCTTCACTTGGGATCCCCACCCACCCACCCTCTGCTCTTGGACAAACCTAGACACCCACCCTCCCTCTGCTCTTGGACCGACACCCACGCTCCCTCTGCTCTTAGGCAATACCTCTGCTCTTGGGCACACACCCTCCTTCTGCTCTTGGGCAGACCCACCCACCCTCTGCTCTTGGGCAAAAACCCACCCACCTGCCGTCTGCTCTTGGGCACCCACCCTCCCTCCCTCCCTCTCTCTGCTCTTGTACACCCACCCACCTTCCCTCCCTCCCTCCCTCCCTCCCTCTGCTCTTGGGCACCTACCCACCCACCCTCCCTCCGCTCTTGGCACCCACCCCACCCTCCCTCTGCTCTTGCAAACCCACCTACCCCACCTCCACTCAGCCCCCCACACCCACTCACCCCACTTCCACTTGAGCCCACCCAACCACACCACCTCCACTTGGCCCACCCCACCTTCACTTGGGCCCCCCATCCCACCCGCCCTCTGCTCTTGGACAAACCTAGACACCCACCCTCCTCTGCTCTTGGACCGACACCCACGCTCCCTCTGCTCTTGGGCAATCGCTCTGCTCTTGGGCACCCATCCACCCACCCACCCTCCCTCTGCTATTGGGCCCACAATCCCCCCTCCACTCATCTACCCACACCCACTCACCCCATCTCCACTCGGCCACCCACCCCATCTCCACTCGGCCCCCTCCCAACCCCATTGTTAGGGAGAATTCTCAAAATGTGCTAATTTCCCTTACCTTTTGAGACCCCCAGCAACTTTGCTGGATTTCTAGGATTTTATTTTTTACCTGGAAAGAGTGTGAGCCTTTTTTCCCACTCTTTCATGTATTTTGATGTGTGTTTTACTTTTATGTTCTTTGGTTATGGAGTTTTAAAACCACTCCATGGGCATCATCTTTTTCTTGTGTGTAACACAGAACCCTCAGTACAGTGGCACAGGGGTGTCTTTTAGACTCCCCAAGGTTTAAGTACCTTCCCTGGGACTGACTACTGTCTCCCAGGGCATGTAAAGTTAAACTGACTTTACTTGTCTCTTTAAATTTACTGACCCAGCACACACTAGCTTACTATCGAGTGCTGGAGGGGTTGCCTAGCTTCCCTTGAGTCAAAACACTCATGTAACAGTAAAATGTTACCCCTTCCTACTTTAAATGGCTGGTGGCAGTGGTTTAGATCAAACTACCATGATTTTTCCCTACCGCTAACAACGGTAGCTAAAAATCGGGTCAGCCATGTTTTTCAATATGGCGTTCAAGACCTATCTGTAAAAACAGACTGTGGTCATCTTTTTCACCATTTCTTTTAGGAAAGGTCCTTCTTGTGTTTGTCTCTGCGCGCCAAACCAGGTTTGTTCCCTTTGTTCGTTGGCCTTTGGTGGGCTTCAGTGCTGAAGCCCTCCTCCTGCGCCTGAGTGTCTGAGGTGGACAGGATGTGAGGGAGGTGCCCGAAACTCCCTGTGCTTAGGCTCATAGGAGACCTGAATGCACTCTGGCGTGATTGGCCGGCTTGCTGTCCAGCAAGGACAGCCACCCTGCTGTGTGAATGACAGCCAGGCTGGAATGAATGGGGGAAAACTGTTTAAAAGCAGGTCTGTGGGACTTGGAAAGCAGAGTCGACCACTGGAACAAAAGAACCGAAGAGGAGAGGAAGGAAGAGGACTGCTGCAACTCTTGGACGACCGGTGAAGCCCTGCTGCAGGTCCGAATTGCCTGAAACTCCAATCGACAGAGAAGCCATTCAAGGTTAACTTCTTCCCTTGAGTTTGGTGGGAACAACCAACTCGCAAGCCACCTGGACACTGTCCCCATCCGGTTGAATTTTCATCAGAGTGCTGTTGAAACCAGATAGCCAGAGGGAAGGAAACCAGCTTGTGGACTTTAAGGCACTCACACCTTAAACCGACATCTTGCTAAGCTTTTGGCCTCATACCTGGGCAGTGCAGGAACCTCCCAATGTGCTCCTTCTTGTCCCCACAACTGAAGCTCAGGAACAGCGAGATCTGTTCGAACTCCCAGGAACAACTGCCTCAGCTACAGCTCTTCTTCAATTTAAAGGTAGTGTGCAAACGCGGACCCGAAATCTTTTCGGCCATCGCGAAAGTTCGTGGAACTTTCCTCAACTTCGAAGGCTTGTCCTTCCCTAAACATTCGTCCAACTTTTCGCCTAGCCAAATTCTTCTAAACTCCATGGCAAAGACGTAACCGTTTACTACCAGAACTGTGCTATCCAATACAGAGTCTGAACCATTGACTTTGGCCCAGGCCTATGAGATGAATTGCTGGTTGTAGTTTACTGAAACCCTTTGCCCTGCCTATGAATGCATTTGTGCTGTTGATTCTTATAACCTTGTCTTTTTACCCCTTTTAAAAGTATATGAAGTGCCATTTTGCTCCCACTGCAGGAGAGCTAAACTTGTTCATTTACTTATCGGTTGTGTATTTGTGGTTTATTAGTGTGTGATATTGAGCTGCTCTTGCTAGTGTAATGTTTTCAAACTGAGTACAAACTGTATATATTGTACATGCCGCACCTATGCCTTAAACTGCAAACTTTAACTACCTCTGTCTGTATATACTGAACATAACCTTACTAATGTACTACTGCAAATGTTATATATATTGTACCTTGTAACTTTTCCTAAGCGCCCTTTTACTCCCGGGTCTGAAGCGCTATACAAATAAAACAAACAAACAAACAAACAAACAAACAGTAAATAAATGTATATTCTTTTACCAAGAAACCTTGAGTAAGTGTTTGTTTGAATCACTCTATCAGTGGGTCCTTTGTGTAACTTGTTCTACTACTCGCTTAAACTCTTGAGATAAGTCTGGCTGCTCAGCCATCACTACCACTTTACTGTGTAGTACAGGCCTGTACCAAAGGTAAAATTGTGCTTACACTTGTAGTCTTAATTGCATGTAGTGTTCCCAAAGGGTACTGCAGGTGATTCTGCCTAACAGCCGCCTCATTTGAACTAGCAGCGGCTGGAGAATTGAGTACATACATTCACAAGAAATAACTCAATTAACTCATATATGAGGGTGGGCAGTAGGTAAGGGGGGGGGAGCGAGGATCAGAACATCCCTGCATTAGTGATACGAGGAGCAAAAGGGGAAAACAAATCTAGTGTAGTGATGGGGAGGCATCTTCAGGGCGCCACCGTGTCTGCCGTCAAGAGGAGCTTATTGTTAGTGCAAAGGGCCAATTTGACCTCTGAGTTATCCACTGAGCTCGTGTGAAGAAGCAGGTGCACGTCACTTGACTCGGCCAATGGGGAGGGCATCATTTCAGGTAATGCACTAACCCTGTATCTGGGAACCACCATGACAGAGGGGCCATATGATAAGGGGGTCAGGGTAGATTAGTGTGTGAACAAGGGACTAGGGACTATAGTGGGTAATTAGTATGTGTGTATATAGATGGTAGCCAATGAGGGTGGGTGGATAACACTGTATATTGCTTCCATCATGATTACGCCATCCTACCACCACTCGTACACTTAGCTGGTCGACTTGAAGCCTTCCAGCCCCTGTTCTTGCACATAGTTGTGGACCCCCTTCATTCTCTCAATCCCCCTGGCTTCCCTGGCACTTCTTTCTCATGGGCCCTTCTTCCTAGTTCCTGTACGTCCACCACCTCCCTTTCATCTTGTA
This sequence comes from Ambystoma mexicanum, assembly GCF_040938575.1. Classification (NCBI taxonomy): domain Eukaryota; kingdom Metazoa; phylum Chordata; class Amphibia; order Caudata; family Ambystomatidae; genus Ambystoma; species Ambystoma mexicanum. The sequence goes on along the minus strand of NC_090931.1, from coordinate 1,519,998,321 downwards.
TTTCTTGCTACTGCACTTGCATGATCTGAATGTTACAAGGCCTATTGGGATCGCTACTCTCCTCCTTCCTGTCCCCCCTCCTGCCTTGCTGTGCCTCGAGACACTTGTGTATAGGCGCATTAAAAATGAACAATAAATAAAATTGTGATATGTGCCTAGTAAAGTCCACTGAGAGATTATTTTTCCATTCTGCATTCTTATCCTTGAAAAAGAGGCCATACAGGCTTACGTGTAAAGAGGCCATACAGGCTTACGTGTAAAGAGGCCATACAGGCTACCCTTGTACAAAATCATCATTTTTTTTCTGTTTCTTATATACAGTTTAGCAAAATGAATTTTCTGTTGTCTTCAAATAGTTATTAGATATTGGATTTTGAATATTTGTGAAGAAATGTGATTCTCTTCTTTGAGATTACATTTATATAAATATTTCTCACAATCACAAGAGAAGTGATTCTTGGGTCCAGTTGTGTTGGCCTACAGTCAATTAGCACATTTTTAGTTCAGGTCCAATTTCTATCGTTTTAGTTAACAGTTCTTTCCTAGTCTTGTCATTGGTAGGATGATGTCAGCATAATGGGAGGTGCAAAACATGTGCACATGTAGGCTTGGCTATGTGTTTTAGTCTGCCACCAATCACAAATAATTAGATAAATTGTTCTTAGGGTAGGATCATCTTTTCTGCTTGTTACATTTTTTTTAAATGCCTTAAATGGCAGAAGGAGACTCAACTGCTCTTATATTCTGCAAATCTTCAACCACATCCCTGCCTTAAGACTCCTACGTTCAAAGGACATTGACTGGATTGAACTTAATAACATCAATAACAACCGGATGCTGTGTCAATTGCACTCTTCATTAATCACGAAGATGCTGTGGGAACATCGTGCAGATTTCGAGCGATTGGATATTTATCAATTCCAATCATATGAAACTTCAAATAGCTTTTTGCAATTTCAAGAGCCCACACAAACAGTGATGACAGAACCCCCAGCAATAAATTCAATTCTAAAGGCGACGGAGGTAACTGCCCTCTCTCGACTAGCTTCCTTGATTTCGTGTCACGCCCTCTCACACAACCCATCTCTCACTTCCCCCCTCACACCTGTCTCCCTCATCAGGCGCTTCTCGCTGTCGTATTATCCATCCACACCAGCGGGGAAAGCACGGCAGGCGGAATACCATGTTGGGCGGACCCGCCTCTTTTCGCCCTTTTCCGCGTTGGCGGTTGCCATGGCGCCTCCTGCACAGCCGGCGACGCCAGGATACCAGGACGTACCGGCAGCCCCAATCGCTGGCCGCATTGCGCTCCACGCAACGTGCGCGAGCAGTCACGTGATGCGTCACGTGATACCGCTCGCCGCTTCAAAAGAAGCCGGCAAACAAGACTCTTTGCTTCACAGCTACTTCTACGGAGGACTGCCAGGCGTCACCTTTGCTTCTTGTTTCTCTCCTTGCTTCGACCTTGGAACGCTTCTTGGAACTGCTCTTGGATTACCCTTGGACTCTGGCGTGCTCTCTGATTTCCCGGACATCTGACACCTATTTTGTACTCTGGACTTCCTTTTGGATTGCCCTTCTGTTTTTGCAACCCTCGGATTGATTCACGTTTTGCCACGGATCCAGTCTTGCTCCACCAGGTGCTTTCAGGAGTGCGAACTACATCATCCCAGCCTGCTGTGGGTTCCCCTGCATTGGTTTCTTACCTACACTCCACCACTTGATGGTAAGCTGGTGTCACTGCATCTTGTTTACTCCTTCTGCCAATTGCCAATTGCCTTTTTGAGTGTTTCCTTGATTATAACCCTTTGCCTTACAGCACTCAGGGGTCCTTCCGGCGTTCCCGATACCAGGCTGACGACGACACTCCCACCTGTGGCCTCAAAGATAGCTAGGACAGTATTTTACATTCTGCTCGAGCGGTACTTGGGAACGGAGGCATTACATAACTGCACGACCATCAAGTCGGACCCATCAAGTTAGAACAGACTGTGAAGCCTTATGGTCGTCCAGTTATGGATGTTTCAGCTGGGGACCCTGTGACTGCTTTAATGCAAGCAGTGACATCGCTTAGGACAGATATGGCAGCTGCTACCACTGCCCTCCGCACTGACCTGGCCTCTTCTACCACTGCACTGAACCACCGTCTTGATGCCATGCAAAGCACACGACATCCCTTACCTGTTGACGCTGAGTTCGGCGATGCTGCCCCATCCCAAAACACGATTCCCGTCACACCACCCACTCTGCCAGCCCCGTCTGTGGTGGTTCAGACCCCATTTCCTCTAGCAGCCCCTGAGAGGTATCAGGGGGATCCCTTGAAATATCGCACCTTCATAAATCAGTGCAAACTGCATTTCTTATGCCGACCTCAGGCTTTCTCTGATCCGGTCTCTAAGGCGGCTTTTCTTCTCTCCCATTTGTCGGGTGTGGCAGCCACATGGGCTAACCCATTGTTGGAGGGCAACCATCCTGCTCTGTACGATTTCGAGTTATTGACCCAAGAAATGGCCAAGGTTTTTGACACTAGATATAAAGCCCAATCCAGAGACATGGAACTCTTAGATCTTACTCAAGGCCGATCCACTCTCATTGAATATATTACCAAGTTCAACCAACTCGCTACTGAGACTTCCTGGCCAGAGAACAAGAAAGCAGTGATCTATTATCGGGGCTTGTGTGGTTCCATGAAGGATGCTTTATCTGTGGTGCCTTCTCTTCCCTCACTCTATATCGACGTAGTTGATTTGACCTTGCAAATCGACGCCAGGCGGGCAGAACGTAAGGGGGAAGCAGGGTTATCCCATACCTCACCTTCAACCTCATCTGGCACCTTACCTGAACCCATGCAGATCGGCGGGGTACGCAGTCCTATTACTCATGCCGAACGAGAGCGCAGGAGGGCGGACAACGCTTGCTTCTACTGCGGTCTCAACGGGCATTTTGTAAAGGAGTGTCCCCGCCGGCCAAGGAACAAAGTTCCGGGTTTTCCGAAGACTCGCCCTTGAGATCAGGGGTTGGGGCGAGTCCTATACAAAATACCTCTGATCCAGCTTTTGGTCCCGTCCGCCCTGTGGTGGTACAAGCTTCCTTAAACCCAGCTGTAGGAGTCTCCCATGCAGTACAAATAGTGATCGACTCTGGAGCTACAGGCTGCTTTATAGATATAGCGCTAGCCAGTTCGCTAAACTTACCTCTGATCAAAAAGTAACACCCCGAACCGGTTCATGCAGTAGACGGGACGTCCCTAGCCTCTGGACCAATCCTACAACAGACAGCCCCTTTGGAATTAGTCATACAGGAAGTCCATAGAGAGACCATGTCATTTGATCTCATAGCCACGCCTTAGTTTGGTGTTATCCTGTGCATTCCTTGGCTAAAGAGGCACACTCCTCTGATTAACTGGGGCACGGGTCAGGTCTCCTTTGAATCAGAAACGTGTCAATACTATTGCCTGCTCGAGACACCTCGGGTTTCCAGTCCCGCAGACATCCTAGGGGTAGTCGCTTCTTTAGCCATAGAAGACAGATCCGACTCCCAGGACACTCACATGATAGGGGCGGTCACGAACAACATACCTCCTGAGTATTATGAATTTCGGGCTGTGTTTGACAAAGGCTCTGCGTAAGGTCTTCCTCCGCATCGATCCTACGACTGCCCCATTGATTTAGTCCCGGACGCCCCCATCCCAAAGGGGCAGATCTACTCCCTAACCCAGACAGAAGAGCGAGTCCTGCAAGAATACATACAGCAGGCCCTGCGTCTGGGTCACATTCGCCCATCAACATCCCCAGCTGCAAGTCCTATCTTCTTTGTGCCAAAGAAGGAAGGGGATCTCCGTCCTTGCATTGATTACAGGCGTTTGAACGCCATCACGGTAAAAAACCGCTATCCCATACCTCTCATTACCCCATTGTTAGACAAACTCACTCATGCCACGATCTACACCAAACTGGATCTGCGGGGAGCGTACAATCTCATACGCATGCGGGAGGGTGATGAATGGAAGACGGCCTTTTGCTCACGACAAGGGTTGTTTGAGTACACAGTTATGCCGTTTGGCCTCTGTAATGCTCCTGCGACGTTTCAGCGCTTCATGGATGATATATTTGGCGATATCGTGAACGCTTACGTGGTAGTGTACTCAGATGACATATTGGTTTTCTCTTCCTCCCTCTAGGAACACATCACGCATGTCAAGGAAGTGTTGTTGCGTCTTCAAGCCAACGCACTATTTGCTAAACCCGAGAAGTGCATTTTTCACACCAGTCAGGTTGAGTTCTTGGGGTTCCATATCTCTCCCGGGGGTCTCTCTATGAATCAGTCCAAAGTCCGGGCAATTAACGAATGGCCAATTCCGACCACACTCAAGCAACTGCAGTCATTTTTGGGTTTCGCCAACTTTTACCGACGATTCATAGCTGGGTTCTCCTCTATTGTAGCACCACTCACTGCGCTCACTAGCCCTTCAGTCCCCTATGTCTGGTCCGTGACACAACAAAACGCCTTTGACTCTCTGAAAACTATGTTCACCACTGCTCCGGTGTTACAACACCCTGACTCTGAACTCCCGTTTGTCCTCGAGGCAGACACATCCTCCTATGCACTAGGAGCTGTACTGTCCCAACCATGTCCTGCCACTGGTCGTTTGCATCCGGTTGCATTTCACTCTCTTAAGTTCACGGCAAGCGAATTGCACTACACAGTCACAGAAAAAGAACTATTGGCCATTAAGGACGCTCTACAGACCTGGAGACACCACCTCCTGGGCGCAAAACACCAGACGGTGGTGTTCTCCGATCATAAGAATCTCCAAGACCTTGCCTCCCTGAAATGTACAAACAGCCGACAAGTACGTTGGCATCTCTTCTTTGCCGCGTTCGACTTCGTGGTCAAACATAGACCTGGTATCGGGCATGGGAAAGCAGACGCTCTGACTCGTTCCCCTGGGGGGGAGGTTCTCCCATCCTTCCCTGAAACCTTGTTGAGTGAGACTCATGTAGTTTGTGTCTGCACACCATCACTTTCATTACAGTCCACCATACGACAGTGGGTCTCCCGCTATCCACAGTCACTAACAGAATGGGATCCGGTTATGCAGGATGGGCTGCCCTTTGTACACGGGAAGCTTTTTCTTCCCACAAGTGAAACCAGGAATCTGGCGTTGGAGTGGTCTCATGATGCTGCCATTAATGGTCACCCCGGGCAGCATCGTACTCGGGAACTACTCAAACGCTGGTGTTGGTGGCCGACTATGAAACGCGACGTACAGAACTACGTCAATACCTGCTCAGTCTGTGCCCAGGGCAAGTCACGCAGGGGCCGACCTTCGGGTCTTCTTCTTCCTCTCCCGGTTCCTCCACGTCCCTGGCACACGGTCTCAATGGACCTGATTGGATCGTTGACGACTACTATACCAAACTGGCCCGTTTCGTACCATGCAAGGGGGTACCCTCAGCCCCGGTCTTAGCCAAGCATTTCTTTAGGTCTGTCTTCTGTCTCTTTGGCCTGCCCCATGTTTTGGTGTCCGATCGAGGCACACAGTTCACCTCCCGTTTCTGGCGGGCCCTCACCTCTCTGTTGGGTATTAATGCTCATTATTCCTCTGCTTACCATCCAGAGAGCGACGGGCAAACCGAGAGGGTCAATCAGACATTGGAGCAGTATCTACGCTGCCTAACGTTACAGTATCAGGACACTTGGCTTAACCTCTTCCATCTCGCCGAGTTTGCTTATAACAATACATTGCACTCTGCTACTGGGTTCTCACCTTTCTTCGCCCTCTATGGCCAACATTCCCGTACTCTTCCCATTCCGGACTTCTCCTCTTCTGATACTCCCGCCGCTTCGGCCTGCGCTCGGGATTTGGTCTCAGTCCATGCCCAAACATTGGTCCACCTGCGTGAGGCCCAATCCTCCATGAAAACCGCTGCTGACAGGAGGAGGGCGGATGCACCTGCATACAAGGTGGGGGACCGGGTTTGGCTCTCTACCCGCCATTTACACATCCCTGGCTGTCGCAAACTTCTCCCTCACTTTGTGGGTCCATATGAGGTGGTCAAAGTCCTGAACCCGGTGGCTATGCGCCTGGCGGTGACCCCCGCCTGGCGGATCCACCCGGTTTTTCACGTCTCCCTGCTTAAACCATGCCCTGGCCCTACCCGATTGGCTGTTCCTCCTGCCCCAGTCTCTGTCTCGTCCCCCGATGTATTTGAGGTGCGGGCTATTCTGGGTTCCCGTATACACAGGGGCGGGTTGCAGTATCTAGTGGACTGGCGGGGGTACGGCCCTGAGGACCGCTCCTGGGTTGCTTCCCGGGATGTTCACGCTCCTCGCCTGGTGGCCCGGTTTCACCGGGAGCATCCTTCCAGCCCACGCGGTCGTGGGCCTTTGAGGGGGGGCTCTGTCACGCCCTCTCACACAACCCATCTCTCACTTCCCCCCTCACACCTGTCTCCCTCATCAGGCGCTTCTCGCCGTCGTATTACCCATCCACACCAGCGGGGGAAGCACGGCAGGCGGAATACCATGTTGGGCGGACCCGCCTCTTTTCCCGCTTTTCCGCGTTGGCGGTTGCCATGGCGCCTCCTGCACAGCCGGCGACGCCAGGATACCAGGACGTACCGGCAGCCCCAATCGCTGGCCGCGTTGCGCTCCACGCAACGTGCGCGAGCAGTCACGTGATGCGTCATGTGATACCGCTCGCTGCTTCAAAAGAAGCCGACAAACAAGACTCTTTGCTTCACAGTTACTTCTATGGAGGACTGCCAGGCATCACCTTTGCTTCTTGTTTCTCTCCTTGCTTCGACCTTGGAACGCTTCTTGGAACTGCTCTTGGATTACCCTTGGACTCTGGCGTGCTCTCTGATTTCCCAGACATCTGACACCTATTTTGTACTCTGGACTTCCTTTTGGATTGCCCTTCTGTTTTTGCAACCCTCGGATTGATTCACGTTTTGCCACGGATCCAGTCTTGCTCCACCAGGTGCTTTCAGGAGTGCGAACTATACATCCCAGCCTGCTGTGGGTTCCCCTGCATTGGTTTCTTACCTACACTCCACCACTTGATGGTAAGCTGGTGTCACTGCATCTTGTTTACTCCTTCTGCCAATTGCCAATTGCCTTTTTGAGTGTTTCCTTGATTATAACCCTTTGCCTTACAGCACTCAGGGGTCCTTCCGGCGTTCCCGATACCAGGCTGACGACGACACTCCCACCTGTGGCCTCAAAGATTGCTAGAGCAGTATTTTACATTCTGCTCGAGCGGTACTTGGGGACGGAGGCATTACATAACTGCACGACCATCAAGTCGGACCCATCAAGTTAGAACACTTCGGCCATTAAAGATTGGTCCTGGCTGATTCCATTGGTAAATACTTTAAGAGAAGCAAAATCCTCCAATCCATCTACATAATAACGAAACTCTCTCCATTAATTCTTGGAAGCCATGTGGATTCAACAATTTAAATGCATGGATTAACACCTCACTTTCCTTTGACCAAACTTCCATCATTATGGTTGAAGAGACTATGAACGTGCAGAAACGTGTCATCGATGGCTTCACCTCCTACCAGGTGGAAGCGAAATGAGGTAGTAGGGGGCGTCCCCTTGGTGCAGTAGCTATCCTTCTCAACAACAACTTCAATATAACATCTAAGGTAAGAACTGCTAGGGAGGATATTCTTGCTATTGAGTTTAGCTTCGTTTTGGACACTAACATCTCGTATATAGTAATATCTTTATACTGGAATCCCATGAAAAAATCTCTTGACCAGATGTTCGATCAGCTTAATAGAATCCTTGAAGACGTTCACTCGACTAATCCATCTCATTACATCATAATAGGTGGTGATTTCAATGTGTGCTGTCTCCCATATCCCTCTAATAGGATAAGCGAAGAGTGCTCTGCCCATCATCCGTTAGCAAAAAACAATGGGGAAAGATGTAGCGAATTCCTAGAAAACTGGGACACCCATTTTCTGGAGTTCAATCCTGAAGCCTTAGCCTACACATATTGTGCTACTAAAAGTTCTCGGATAGACTATTTTGCAGTTTCAGTCCATCAGTAACTACTATAAACCCGCATTTAGGAGACCACATCATTATTGCCACTACTATTTGTGCTAAAGGATCTTCGCTGAAGAATGAGCCCTTGCTAAAGTGGTTGGAGATTGATGGACCTTTATTATCAATTAGATGGAGCTCATACACATGTCAGAAATTAATTAATATGATCACTGAAGAGATTGAAACCACAAATCATAAGACTATGGGCACTTTGTACACTAGTTAAACAGAAGCATATTATAGCAAAGTGACGGCAGCAATGTTGGCTAAACTTGGAAAGGGTTTTATTCAGACCCGTTCTGACAAATTACCCACATATAACACGGAGATTTGCACTTTAAAGCTTTGTTAAAAACATGTATTAAAGGAACTTGAACTGCCAATTAATGAATATCTGAATAGAAAGAGACGTATTTGTAACTCACATACAAATAGATGCTGTAACATAAAACAAAGGTTACGCATCATAGATAATCAAAAAATAATTATTTTTGCATTTGTTTGCACTGCTGGATGTATCATAAGAGATATTCTCTATATTAATTCTAAAGGCACTAGAATCCCACATAAAACAAAATAATATTCTATATCGTTTCCAAGTGGGATTCCATCGGCAGATGGGGACCCCTCTTAACGCTACTGTTGGAGAAGAACAGAAGCATTAACTCTGCTCCCATTTATATGGCGTCTTTAGACCTAACCGCAGCATTTGATGGCGTTATTCGTAACATCCTTTAGAATAAGACGACTGAATTGGGTTTTCATCCACACACAATCTTGCTGCTATCTATGTTACACGAAGGCACGACTGTCAGAGTAAGAACTAACCAACATGGAGCTGTGACTGACTCGATTCCAACATACATGGCAGTCAAACAGGGTTGCAACCTGGTGGCTACTCTTTTCAATCTATGCTTGTGTGACATGGACACTATATGGCAAATTAAAGATCCATTGGCTAGCATTTGCCGATCGATACCACTCTGTTTGAACTGCAGGCTAAGCTAGAGCTTTTTGCTTCTTCTGCCCATCGACTTAACCTGCATGCCATCCCCACTAAATGAAATATCATTTTTAATAAATGCAAAAGAAAAACAGTTGCATATAAATGGTCGCAAAGCGGCACAAAATGTGGGTCTGATCTGTCTAATACATCTTCAGTTATTATGTGGGGAAATGCTATCACAGAGAAAGTAAAGCCCCAGCGCTCCCAAATGAAGATAATATGGCAGATACTGTGAGCTCTCCATGGCTCTGCTCTCCACTACTACACCTTGAAAGTACAGGCTGCTGCTGTTCTTTATGGGTTGGAGATGTGCTTAGCTAATCTTGATTTTATTTTAAATCAAGTCCAAGGAATGTTGTGGAAACACACCCTTAGGCTAGCCAATGCACTCCTGAATGTAATACTATGCCATGAGCTTGGGAGTATATCCCTAGCCGCCAGATATAAATGGAGACCCCTAAATAGTTTTTTGAAAATGCTGGGTCCACCGAGCAACTCCTTATACGAAAAACATTGCTAGTATGATAGGAGAAAGCACTCCTCACTCCATAAAGAAATAGAATGAGGAGATGATAGCAGTAGCCTGAAAGCCAATGACCTACAGGAAAGACCGAATTATGTAAAGAAAAGGCTTTTTGAACACAACTGGCTGCTTACCTCAAGAGTCTCTCTCCAAATATAAGCAGTACAAAGAAATAGCACACTTCCCACCATGTGCATCACACGCCAAAGGTATTATTAACATGCTTCCCCAGTAACAGGGCACGTGACTCATACTTACGCTTCAAACTGATCCAGTTCCATATTAATGCAAAAATACAATATTGGTCTAAGGGAACTACGGCTGAGCCCATGGGATGTGCCGATATTGTCAATGGTGTAGTGTGACTACTTTGAGATGCACAGATTGAACGCCTTTGGTAAGGTAAATGTCGGAACCACCGCGTGTGGAAGGGAGTGGCTGCGGACTCGCTGTATGTGGGGGACACGTACAACCTTGGTATTATCAGTGATTCGCCTATTGAATGTACTGCCATCCATGTATTAGCTTAAACTTGCTTTGTATTCTAAATCTGTACAGCACGCACTGAATACATATCAACTGTTTTGGAATGTTCTTGATATTACCCATCTATGTATTGATATCACAGACTTCTGCAAGAAATGATGGATTGTATTTGGAATTGAGACTTGGGCATCTTAAGCCCCTCAGTGTGCAAGAATATTGCACGTGAACCTGCACGTGTATACTCTTAAAATATACACATGCTCTAAAATAGAAATGCCTGCTGAACGCCCTACATACATTTATTAAAATGGACCATTAGGAGGGAGGTTTGCATTGATGAGATCTGCAATTAGATGACGGGTAGATGTTATATGTACCTTTTACTGGAATACAACGATTTGTATCGGATAAAAGAATGTTCTTGGTGTGAATTTACCGTATGGAAATAATAATGTGACTAGAACTGTTTTATATATATTTTGAACACAACAGTTATCGATAAAAAATTTTTAAGTAATAATTGGGGGGGGAGTTATATAAAAAAAAATCTTGAAACCATTAGAAATTCAGCCCCCTTTCTTTTTTTTAAATGTCAACCTCTGTGAAGTTATGTAGTACTTGATTCTGATATATGTCGAAGATTGTAATTTGGTTACTTGGTTTTGTTTGTCATGATCTATTTTGACATTTTTGTAATTTATAATGCCCAAAAGAACTGCTGTAAAAGTTTGTTAATCGAACTAAAAACAACAATAAATAAAAAAATATTTATATCTTAATTGGTGAGGGATAATTTAATCATGAACACATGATCAAATACAATATAGAACTTATGTTAAAGGATTTTATACTGCACACTAACACCACCAACGTGGTCCCCTACGTCTCTGTGTAAAGACTGGAGTGGTATCTATACCCCTACCCTCTATATGGCAGAATAGAAGCACAGAGCACCGGAGCCAAGATTCTCTATTTGGTAGTATGGACGAGCAATCAAGGGTTAAGCTCTCAGGAGGTGATATGAGCTGGTTCTTAAGTACAGTGTAGTCCCCAACCTCCCCACAAAGGAATGTCCACACACTATGTAATGTGCTAACACAGTTCTTTATATCAAAATAAGGTTCAAGATATATACATCAATTAATAACACACTTTGTACTATGGCAATTCTAATATGGCAAATATATACAATGGGCCTCATTACGACCCTGGCCGCCGGGGTATGAACGGTGCCGGTAAGGTACCGGCGCCGTTCATACCGGGCCACCACATTACGAGTTTGCTCATGGGTGACGGTATGCACGTCTGGTCGGCCAGACGTGCATACCGGCACCCGCGAGTAGACCAGAATGCTAACAACAGACCCGTTATTAACGGGTCCGTTGTCAGCATTCTCCCCATTCCCATTGAGCCCTATGGGGGCTCAAGTGGGGATGGGGACGTACCGGGTCCGGGTCCCGAAAATGGAAATTATCGGGCCCTGCAAAATTCGGAATGGCCCGGTAATTCCCTTTTTTCGGGACCCAGACCCGGACACGAGTTTGGAGGTAGCATGCTACCTCCAAACTCGTAATGAGTCCAAATGTCTATGTGGCACCACACTTAGCTATTGACTCCTTCAAAATGCATCAACTACTGACAGTTATAATGGCACACAAATCTTATAACAATGTGTATCAGCATAGATCATGGGAAGGAAGACAAGTTGAGTTAAGCAATGGCAGAATGGTGCTTTAGCTACTAAGACACAGTTCTTTGTGTGTATCTGCCCACTGGGCAACCTGTAATAACGAGTATTAACAAGCCCAGTCCATTAAGGATTAAATAGTCTTGTAACCAGGTTAAAATGTTCCACTACCCCAATGTGCCTTAGTTAGAAGAATTTCTTCAATGGTTTGTCGATGGATCCCTCGAGAGTGAACTCCTTTTAAAGTAGGAGCCACAGGGAGCCAAGACTGCAGCTTAGATCTTTACGGTGCTCTTCAATGATCATTCAAGGACGTCCTGGGAAGATGAGGCGTGCAGTGTACCTCGATGCAAAGAGTTCGGTGCTGCAAAGAAGACTCTGAAGAACGTAGGCCCGGCAGATAAGGCACTCGACTGTGGCTGGATTTCGGATCTTCACTTGTTGGCGTATTTGTGGACTTCAGGTGGCAGGAAACCCATCGGCAGATTCTCCTCGGTCGTTGGCGGCCTTGACTTTCTCCGGCGGGACAAAGTGGTTGACGGTGACGGTAAGGGAGCCCTTTGTTCAAAATGTTCTTAGGCATAAGGTGGAGTGTTGCAGCTCCGGTCGTCGAGCAGCACAGTGTCAAGTTGTCCCTGCTTCTGGGCAACACGACTCGACAGGCTTCCAGCAGTCACAGAAATCCTCTGAACCCCAGTCGACGACGATGGCCTCAATGTCTTGGTGCTTTACTTAAGACTTTTCAGTGAAACCCGTCTCCGGTCGATTGTCTTTAGGGACTGACTTCCACAGTGCCTCAATGAAGATCAGCTTCTGCACAATGTTCCCTCATAGCTTGGGGGGGTCTCCTAGCCAGGTCCTCTCTCGGATCAGTCCTCGACAGACTCGACAGCCTTTAGATGTTGTCAAAGGAAATCAGCAGCAATTCTTCTTCCAGCTGGGCTTCAAGGATAAGCAGCTTCAAGTTTCGACTTCAGTTTCTGAACAAATTGGGAAGTGACAGGTCCCCAGATATACACATCTGTCCCTCATTCACACTGCTGAGCCAAGCTAAGTCAGCCAATCAGACAGAAGGGCATTCATGCAGGCTTGCAGCCAGTCAGGCTCACAGTGCATTCAGGCCATTCACTTCCACCCATAACAAGGAATGTGGATTGGGGCAAGCACCCAGCTTTTGATCACACCACACTGCATTCATGCCAGTTTCAGGCAGGGCTGTCTCATTTTTTGTGTCACACACACATATACCAGACACCCATAACATAGAATGCATATTGGTCACACACACTATTCACACAGGTCCCACCCCAAGGGTGTACCCACAACATACAGTTACTGGGAAGGCTCCAGCCAGTCTGTCCTGGACTTCCCCACAATACCATATCGGGTTCTTCCACCCAACAGCCAGTTGTGGGGAAGGGACAGAGTCAGGGCTTCCTAGGATTTTTGGAAAACAAGGTAACAGGTAATAGAAACCAAGGGGCACAGGGGCCATCTTGCCTTCTATCAGTAATCCACTGATTCCTATGGCATGGCCTGGGTATCCCAAAATGAAAGATACTTAGAGCACCTGTCAAATTCAGCATGGAGCTGCCACTAGCCCATACCCTGTTCTGTGGGCCACACACATGTGCTCAAAAACATACAGTAGGGTTATAGAGTTGTACCCCCACCCATGGGTGCCATAAGGGTATCCCAAGGGTCTCTGTTCACCACAACCAAAAAGAGGAAGAGCTGCGGTGCCAGGAGTACCGACTGGACTCCTGTGCAGAAAACAACACAGAACACACATGATAAGGGAGTAAAGGACAAGGACTTGGATGCTCTGTCCCTCCAAAGCATTTCCAGCATCACACTCTTGACAGATATGAAAAGCAAGAGGGTAGAGTGAGTTATTAGGACTGAGCGGAAAGAGCGCAAATGAGCTGTTATGTGCTTTTGGCAGCTTTAGTTCGGTTTACACTGTTCACTGAGCCTAGGTCTACTTTTCATTCGGTAGCCGTCATGTGCAGTTGCGGGGTTTGTTTTGTTGTTGCAGTGTAGTGAAATAGGTGTGGTTTGTTGTGCTTCCGAGGTGTGGTTGTGCTTAGAGTTTGAGAGGTGTATGCAGAGGGTGCTTTTTTTTAGTGGGGTTAGTTAGCGACATCACTATCTAGATGTGACTCACACTGTACACTGCAATTCTATTTAGATGTGACGTAAGGATAATCTTCACAATTCTATCTAGATGTGACGCATGATTATCTTAACAATTCTGTCTAGATGTGACGCAAGGCCAATCTTCACTATTCTATCTAGATGTGAAGTACGATTATCTTCACAATTCTGTCTAGATGTGATGTATGGCTAATCGTCACAATTCTATCTAGATGTAACGCATGATTATCTTCACAATTATGTCTAGATGTGACACAAGCCTAATCTTCACTATTCTATCTAGATGTGACACATGATTATCTTCACAATTCTGTCTAGATATGACGTACATTTTTTTTTGGTGTCGGAAGCAGCCTCTGTTCCTGTGTTTGTTCCTGGAGGTGCGGCTTGACACTCGCATTACGTTGCAGAGGGCCCTTTCATCTGACGTTGACCAGATTCTCTGCGGATTTGGACGAGTCCGAAGTTGAGGAGGACGCCCGTGGAGGCTGCCACACTTTTTTCTGTGCTGTTGCTGTGCTGTTGCCGTGTTGTCAGCGTTGACTGCTGGTACACCGGTGTCCGGAGTAGAGACCTGTCTGGTGAGTCACAGAGGGTCACAGAGTCAAAGAGAGTAAGAATACTTGGAGTGTTCAGCCATAGTGCCATAATGCAGCCCGTGACAGGAAGCCGCAAGCCCCTCTTTCAGCTTAACATTACTTAAAACATTTGCCCTGATCCGCTCTTGCCCTGGACGCCAATGCCGGGAGAGGACTCTATTGAGAGAGCGGAAACAGTCTCTCAGAGCCTCGGACGGAGCAGTGCGGGTAAGAACGGGTAAGAGTTTAACTCTAACTTGGCTGTTGACTTTTTTTGTGATGGCAGACTTTTGGGGGTTTATCCCCTTTGATCCTTAATCACTTGCAGAATAATACTCGAACACTGCCACCCTTGCTGCCTGCTTGGAGCCTCTGCAGAGGAACCACTGTACGTAGTGGGCTCTTGGAGTGGGCTAGAGTTTATCTCCAACTCGGCTGTTGACCTTTTTTCCGCTGTGACCAGGAGACTGCTGGGGTCTTGAGCCCTTTGTCACCTGCAACATATCATCCTGAGTACTGTGTACTGACATCCGTTTTTTTCGGAGTCTTCAAAGAGGATCCATTGGAAGCAGCTTAACAAATATTTTAAAAAAGGGGGGATAGGAACTGTCAGATTCAGGTTGCCCACGTAGTGTAGATGATGAGTTCTTCCTCCTGATGTACTCTTCTGGTCCTATAATCATACAACCAGAGTAGTGAATCAGAGGAAAGAAAGGATACCAGATGAGACCCAGGTGCCGCAATTGTAGACAGATGCCGCCGAAGCAGGTGCCGACGAGATAAAATGAGATGCGTAGTACAGGACACGCAGTGAACCTACAAGCAAAGTGTGAGGTTAATAACAATGCGTATTTGCAGGGCAGCCACTCTCAGGCAAGACAATATACAAATGACTAGTAGTTCTCGATTGCAGTCAGACTATACTGGTACACTGGTCCTTGGTATTGCAGATTCCTAAACAACAAGGTAAGCCCCCTCCCCTATCAATGGCTTACCACCCTCCAAACTGATTCCCCTAAGGGCTTACCGTGTGGTAGTTTCTTTAATGTCCGTTGTATTCCAGGCGGGAAGAGTTGAAACAGAGGTCCCCAAAAATCCTGGTAAGGAATAGCTGCACCCTCTCCCGACGGCACAAGGATGCCTAAGTACACTGTGGAAGTCTCTAGTCCGTGTACTGCATAAACAAAGTCAAAATTTCAAAGTTCGCAATCCAAGATATCCCCAAAACAGTTCTGGATACAAATACATAACATTCCCGGTCGGCAGCAGAAGAGTCAGAAAAAGGCACAGTTTTTGAATAGCTGTGGACGAATATAGCAACAACAACACAAAGGGCGATGACAGAGCAGGTCCGTTAGCAGTCCGTGGTCCAAACACGAGTGGGGCAGAGAAAGGAGCAATGGGCAGTCTAAGACGTAATCCAGGTAAACGGTCCGGGTCAAAGGAACGAGGCACATCCAAGGAAAAGGAGGGAGGGGAGGCAGGACAGGAGGGTTTAGGGACTATGCGGGTCCAAGGGCAAAGAAACTTCAAGGGCAAGGATTCAGGAAGGTGAGAAGCAACAGGAAGAAATTCACCGTAGCGCCACCAATTTTGAATCAGAAGCGCTGGCAACAGTGTGGGAGGCGCTTAAATACAAGTCACGTCAGAACGCTACGCGTTGTTCCACGTCGACGGTACCTGGAGGAGGAAAAAACAGGACGCCAGCGTTGCCATGCCAACTTCCAGGCACCCGACTACAGCGTCCTTAAAGGGCTATGCACATGTGTTTTGGTGTTTATCGCACGCATATGACAGTATCCTCCCTCAAAGGACCCCTCTCCCGCCAAGTGGACCAAAAACGCGACAAAAGAACAGGGGCATGGATGTTTTCTGCAGGCTCCCAGGTACGGTCCACAGGCCCATACCCTTTCCAATCAACCAGGTAAAGACGCCTGCGGCATCGAACTTTGGTAT
This sequence comes from Ambystoma mexicanum, assembly GCF_040938575.1. Lineage (NCBI taxonomy): Eukaryota > Metazoa > Chordata > Amphibia > Caudata > Ambystomatidae > Ambystoma > Ambystoma mexicanum. Next base: position 1,519,981,861 of record NC_090931.1, on the reverse strand, counting down.
CCAAGATCGCGCCCACCTCGTACTCATCGGAACCTCGCACCCTAAGAGGCGCAGGACGTGAAGGTAGTCTGGCAGACGGATGACAAGGCTTTACGAGGGATACATGGAACACCGGATGAACCCTCCATTTGGAAGGAAGGTTCAAGCGGATAGCGACAGGATTAAGGACCTGTAGCACCTCGTAAGGTCCCACGAACCGAGGTAACAGGACCCTCCGAGCAGGTAGGCGCAGGTTCTTCGTAGACAACCAAACCTTCATGCCAGGGCGGTATTCAGGGGCCGGGGTACGGCGAGCAACTGCACAAGACTTGGTTTGGTGTTTGGGCTCACAGTAGCTGTCTCTTAACAATGACATGGGTGTCCGACAATTTCCGGAGACAATCCAAGGCAGCAGGATTATGCAATGGCAGATCAGCAACCACAGGCAAGGAACGAGGATGTTGACCATAGAGAGCAAAGAACGGCGATAAACTGGTTGCAGAGTGCAGGGAATTGTTGTAGGCGAACTCTGCTATGGGAAGAACCGAAACCCACGTATCTTGACGTTGAAAGGTAAGACAATGTAGGTATTGTTCCATAGTGGCGTTTAACCGTTCGGTCTGGCCATCTGTTTGAGGATGGTAAGCACTGGAGTATCTGCCGTCTATGCCCAGGGTCGTGGTCAACGCCCTCCAAAAGTGGGAGGTGAATTGAGGTTCGCGATCAGTGACAATAGTTGAGGGTAGACCAAACATTCTAAAGACATTCTTCAAGAACAGATCCGCCAGTGCTGGAGCGGTAGGAACACCACGACAAGGTACAAACAGGGCCATTTTAGTGAAAAAGTTTTTAACGACCCAGACATTGTTGTACCCCTCAACCAATGGAAGTTCAACAACAAAATCCATAGAAATCATCCTCCAAGGGCTGTCGGGTAAAGGCATGGGTTGCAACAAACCCACAGGCTTGCCACGTTGATGCTTGCATTGAGCACAAACGGCACAGGTGGCTACGTATTCCTTTACGTCATGGTCAATGGAAGGCCACCAGCACCATCGTTTCAGAAGGTCTAAGGATTTCCAGATACCCGGATGCGCAGCTACAGGAGGATCATGACACCATTCAATAGCTGTACATCGTGAATCCGAGTCGGGCAAATAGATTTTTCCCTGTTTGTAGAGCAATGAATGGATGATCTCCAATCCATGGGTAGATACCTCTGGAGGATTGGACTTCACCCAATTCTGGATCGAGACCTTTAGAGAGGAACGTAAAGTACAACCACACACCACTTGGTTGGGTAACACAAGAGCGCCCTTAAGATTGGAAGGTTCGGAAACCCCAAAAAGACGAGAAAGGGCATCGGCCTTGGAGTTCAAAGAGCCAGGGCGATATGTGATGGTAAAGTTAAACATAGCAAAAAACTTGTGCCATCTGGCATGGTGTGCAGTGGTACATTTCACTGATTGAAGGGCTAAGAGGTTCTTATGATCAGTGAACACTTGGACTGGTTCAGAGGAACCTAGGATATGGTGTCTCCATACCGTTGTAGGTTAAACACTGAGTTCTAGTGTCAATCCAGTCCATCATATACACCTTCTTCTTTGCTTGCTCCGGATGAAATACAAGCGGCCAGGAGTTACCTTTCAGTGATCGTATAATTCCTCTCATAAGGTGTGAGTTTTCTGGAATGATAGGCAACTGGGTGCAAGCCAGCGGTCTCCAGGCAATGCTTTGACAAGATTGCTCCCAAGGCTATGGGCCTCATTACGAGGTGGGCGGTAAGGGATTACCGGTACCGGTAAGGGCACCGGTACCGGTAATCCCTTACCGCCCTATTACGAGTTCCCTTTGCGGATCCTCCCTTAATGCCTGGTTTTACCAGGCGTTAAGGACGGGACCCGCAAAGGGACTTTGGTGCTAATAATGGTACCGCAATTTGCGGTACCGTTATTAGCGCCTTCCCCATTCCCATTGAGCCCTATCGAGGCTCAAATGGGGAAGGGCCCTGGTGAATGGGGAATTACCGCCCTCGGCAACCGGAATGGGGCGGTAATAGCTCCATTCACCAGGGCGGGTCGGAACGAGTTTGGAGGTAGCCATAGCGCTAATAGCGACATGGTTACCTCCAAACTCGTAATGAGGCCCTATGTCTGAAGCATCGGCTTCCACGATGAATGGCAAGGCTGGGTCTGGATGCTGAAGGACTGATGCGGAGGTGAAAGCAGATTTCAGGGTCTCAAAAGCCTGTTGTGCCTCTGGATTCCACTTAAATGGTTGTTCGACACTAGTTAATTCAATAAGCGGAGATGCGATAGCAGAGAAACCATGGATAAAACGCTGATAAAAATTGGCAAAGCCTAGAAAGGACTGCAAGGCTTTCCGGGTGTTAGGACAAGGCCAATCCAATATGGCAATTACCTTGGAACGGCTCATCTGTACCCCTTGGCTAGTGATTTTATAGCCCAGGAACTCCACCTCGGATACATGGAACATGCACTTGTCCAAATTGGCGTACAGACTGTTTTCTCTCAATCGTTGTAGAACATTAGAAACATGGACGACATGAGTGGAAAGTGAGGGGGAGTAGATCAGTATATCATCTAAATAAACGACTAGATATTGGTCCAACATGTCGTGAAAGACCTCATTGATAAAGTATTGGAAGGTCGCCGGAGCGTTGCACTAGCCGAAAGGCATGACGCAATACTCGAAAAGACCATACCTGGTTTTGAAGGCGGTCTTCCACTCATCCCCCTCACGAATACGCACCAGACTGTATGCCCCTCTCAAATCCAGTTTCGTAAACACCTTCGCCGAACCCAATTGATCAAACAGGACCGAAATCAAAGGAATCGGGTATTGATTTCTGATTGTGACTGTGTTCAATGCCTGGTAGTCAATGCACGGACGGAGGTCCCCTTCTTTTTTTGGGGACGAAGAACATACGAGAAGCAGCAGGTGAACACGAGGGACATATAAAGCCAGAGTTCAAGGACTTCTCAATGTATTCCTTCAAGATCAAATCCTCCTTTGGGGTCAGGGAATAAATACGTCCAGACGGGATCTTGGCTCCGGGGACCAACTCAATTGGGCAGTCATAAGGCCTATGTGGCGGAAGCACGACGGCCCTGCGGGTGTCAAAGACATCCTTATACTCTCTATACACGTTAGGGAGCACAGTGTTAGTGACGGCTCTGACGGTACAGGGGGTCTCTGAGAGTACATGACTTGGACTAGAAGTCTTTAAGTGGTTCATCAGACAATGGTTCTCACAATATTCCGAGAGAAAACTCATCTCCCCCGAATGCCAATCCACAGTCAGATTGTGCAATCTCAGACATGGTAAACCAAGAATGAACTTGAACTGTGGCACAGCTATGAGATCGAAAGATATACTTTCTTGGTGTCCACAGTCAGTGGTCATGACAAGGTTGGTTGTGCGTTCCGTCACCAGACCAGAAACTAATGAAGAACCATCAACAGCGTTCACAACTTGTCACGGCCCGCCTCAGGGGCAGATCCTTGTGGCATTGCTGGCGTTTTCCCAACAGGTTGAAGATTCAGTACTCCAACATTGCGCCCAAAGCAAGGATTAACGCTCTATTCCTTCGGTCGAGAGACGAGAGCGAAGACCCGCCTCTCAATCCGGAAGTAGTACAAGGACATGCAGTTCCCGTTCAACAATGCGTTGCTACTGCAATCAGTGCCTACGCTCCGTGAGTTCCATCTCCAAATCTAAGCTCTGATACCCATTTTCTTACTTACACTAAACCTTTCTTGCATTTTTCTACTTTTCACATAGGGAAGCTCAACTCCGCCTGAATCCTTCACGTAGGGTACAGTCCGTGGCTCACTACCCGATTCTTGACCGAGACTCCACCCTCCTAGTAAGTCCGTTCCTATTCTCTCGACCATAGCGTGACCGCTCACAGAACTGATCGTTCTGCTTTTCTTGCTCCCTGCTCAATTAGGTACCGGTAAGATCTCTCCTTCCACCTGCCACTCCTACTTTCACCGTAAACTTGGAACTTCCTTGTCAAGCGCCCCGTCAGAAATCCGCTTTGCTAGGTTCTCTCTCCAATTTCCGTTTGCCTTCCCCCCGTTAGGGTTCTGTCACTCACTCCCTGCTGTCTTTCCCCACTTCAGATTGAATTCGTCTCTCCAGCATTCGATCATCTTCACCACACTCCTCGTTGGGTTACTTACCAGGTATATCCGTTATCTCTGAGAGGGGAACTAGGCAAACTGTGACACACTCTAACCCTTCTCGTATTCTTCTCTTCCTAGTCCTGACGGTGACACGTGTGCCAACTCCTACAGAACCCGAGGAATCATTAATTCCAATTAAAGTCCCAATTCTTTCTACGCACTCTACGACCATCACTGGGTTTTTTCCCCCACGAGGGTTTCCCAGAGTCGAATCTCTCAGCACCTGTGATTGAAGGTGCAGACAGATCGACACTGGGGGATCTTTATCAACCTCGTTGTCCGCCTGAAGACCAGGTAGGAAGTTTTCTCTTTGTTAATTGTTTGCTGAACTGCATTGTGGAGTTCCCGAGGGAGTAACTAAATAAACTGCAAGCATAGGACTTAACAGATAGCAACGCCTACTTAAGGTTACAAAGGATTATCTACTCTCGGGTTTTCCAAGTCCAGTTCGGTAACAACTAACAATGGAACAACAGGTACAGCAGTTAATGGCAGCTATGCAAGCTCTTTCTGCTGAGGTGCAACAAGTCAAACAGGAAAACTCGATCCTTAGGCAACAAGCCGGTCGTGTCGCTCAGAGCTCTGAAGTACCTCCTGGTCCGCTTCCAGGAGGGTGCTTTGATGGCAATCCCCACGCCGTTAAAGAATTTCTGGAATCATGCACCGTGCAGTTTGCCTTTAAAGCTGCATTTTTTCCAACAGATAGGGACAAGGTGGGACATATGATTGCCCAAATGACAGAGCAGCGTTGGCGTGGGCCACCCCTCTGGTAACCAACAATAACCCTATTCTCGACTCTTACCAAGCTTTTTGTAACAGCATCCGGAGTATATTTAGTCGACAAGAAGTGGTGGTCGCCTCCCAAGAATGGCTTCTTGACTTAAAACAAGGTAATCACGATATCTTGACCTATATCACGAACTTTAAGAAAATGGCTGCCGAAACTTCCTGGGCAGATGATGCCCTCATCACAATCTTTAGACATGGCCTTTCAGAAGACCTCAAAGACAAAGTGTCACGGGTTCCCCGTCCATCAAATCTTACTGAATATATTGCACTAGTCATGCAATTGGACTACCGACTTCAGGAAAGGAATAGAGAAAGGCGCAAAGGAAAAAAACCCAAACCGCATTCTGAAGTCCCTTCACCTTCCCATAAAATGGTTCCTCTAGAAGAACCCATGCAATTGGGAACAGCTAGGGGTCCTTTATCCGCAGAGGAAAGGGTTCAGAGGAAAACACAAGGGTTATGTATGTATTGTGGCTCCAGCAATCATATAGTTAAAGAGTGCACTCTAATTCCCCCTAGGAAGCCGGGAAACGCCAGTGCCCGACTGTGAAGGGAACAGCGGTTTCGGGTTAAACTTCTGCAACCAGTTCCCTACCTATTGTATCATTTAGCCTGTCTCCAAATACCACGGATACAACCATGATAGTTCTGAATGTTTCATTATCTTGGGACGCTATTACTCTAGTAAATGTTCTGGCTCTGGTTGATTGCGGAGCTGCCGGAAATTTTATAGACAATGATTGGTCCAAAAACCATGCTATTCCCCGTAATGCCAAGACCGTCGCAGTTCCAGTAGAAAGCGTCGACGGCAGTCCTTTGACATCGGGACCCATCAAGGATCATACCAATTCGCTGAAGATGACAGTGGCGTTACACCAAGAAATGATTGTTTTTGACATCATCAAAACAGCGCATTATCCAGTTATTCTGGGATTACCTTGGCTGAAAACCCACAACCCGTATATTAATTGGACGGCTGGAACACTCTTCTTAGGGTCAGAACAATGTATTCACCATCACCACAACCCAGAAAATAGGGATTCTCAACCGGAACCAGGTCGAGAACAGGCCAAGACCAGAATAAATGAGATCACCTTACTACCCAAGGAATACCATTCCTATCAATCAGTCTTTTCCCAGTCCGAAGAAATTCTGAACGACCCACACACAGAAGAGATGACTGTGCTATAGACCTAATACCCGACAGTCCTCTCCCCTTCGGAAGGATGTATATTCTCTCTGCCAAAGAGAAGGAAGTATTGAAGGAATATCTCCATTCTAATATAAAGAACGGTCTAATCACAGAATCGACCTCCCCGGCTGCAGCATCTTTATTTTTTATACCCAAGAAAAATACCTCAGAACTCCGCCCTTGCATCGATTTCCGTGGATTAAATAAGATCACGATCCCGGATAAGTATCCTATGCCACTGATCCCCGATATACTTGAAGCCGTACAAGGAGCGAAAATATACACAAAACTGGATTTAAAAGGTGCCTATCACCTCATCCGGATTAAGACCGGAGATGAACGGAAGACGGCGTTCAGAACCCCATTTGGTCATTACCAATATAGGGTCATGCCCTTTGGATTTACCAACGCTCCGGCCGTCTTCCAAAGATTCATGGATCACATTTTTTCGGATATCAACCTCCATTACGTTATTATATATCTGGATGATATTCTGGTCTTTTCTGCACCCTTGGAAGACCACAGAAAACATGTATTAGACGTACTGAATCATCTACAACAAAACCATCTGTACTGTAAGCTTGAGAAGTGCGAATTTCATAAGACCTCTGTCACATATTTAGGCTATGTCCTATCCCAAGAAGGGATTGCAATGGACCCTACAAAGGTATCTGCCATCACAGAGTGGCCGTCCCCGAGATCTGTCAAGGAAATACAGAGATTCTTAGGGTTCTCCAACTTTTATAGAAGATTTATCCCTCATTTTTCCGCCCTCACGAAACCATTAACTCACCTACTAAAGTAGGAAATACAGTTTCTCTGGTCCACTGCAGCAAAAGACTTGTTTGAGAAACTTAAATCTCTTTTTGTACAAGCTCCCATTCTTACAGTTCCGGATCAGAATCATTGATTCATCGTAGAGTCTGATGCCTCACAACAAGCTATAGGGGCGGTCCTTCTTCAACCCGATATGCAGAACATAGAAAGACCCATTGCATATCTCTCTAAGTCACTATCACCGGCAGAACTCAATTACACAGTTTTAGAAAAGGAGCTGCTCGCAATCAAAAGAGCCTTTGAGGAATGGCGCCATCTCCTTTTAGGAGCCCAACACCCGGTTGAAGTCCGAACCGATCATCATAACCTTCGAAACTTACAATACGCACAAACTTGTAACAGTAGACAAGCAAGATGTGCCCATTTTTTTCACCTTTCCGTATAATCTTCACCTTCATTCCAGGTAGAACAAATCCGAAGGCAGATGCCTTGTCTCGAAAGACTCATCTGGAGAAGATTCCTTTTCAACCAGAACCTATGTTCCCTAAGGCGATTTTCATCGCTGTGATACATCATTTCCTGCAGAAATTGAAATCCAAATCCAGAGACCTAGTGTCATGAGCACTGCTCCCGAGAAGCCAAGTGAAGCCCAGCATCCCCGGAAGCAGGCTCACGACCCTCGTCCCCGGCTCCAGCAAACCCCTATTGGGGCCCTTTGGACCATGTCCTGGCCCTCTGGCGCCAGGCTCATAAGGAACCTCAGTCCCGGCGCCAGGGGCGCCGGGCTCATAATTCTTGCAAAGGTGCTTGGGTGGACCTACCTGTAGCAGACCATGCTGCATACTCACCTTTGCAAATGCTGGCAGGATGAAGTCCCCAGCCTTCTGCTGGGAGGAACTATTCCCTGAACTGGGACTACTTTCTTACCTGGGTGGGGCTGGTGCCACTCCTTAGCTCTGGAACACAGGAACTCTTTTACCTGGGCGAGGCTGAGGAAGAAGACACCCAATCACTCCAACACTATTTAAACCACACCCGATTGGGAAAACGTGCTTCGCGTTATTCTGCATCTGCAGCAGGACGCTACCGAGTCAGCTCCAGCATTCCAGTGACATCTCCAGCTTCAGCTCAGCAACTTGTGGAAGAAAGACACAAGAACTATACTTACCATCCAGGAATCCAGACACCGGCAGAACCTGCAAGCAAAAGAAACATAAGGTTAGCAAGTTGCAACAACGTTCGCAGCCGCGCTCGCTTACCTGATCCATCTGTGCTTTCACGGATTCTTCGCGGCCTTCTCTTCAGCAGCCTAACGGCACCTGTAAAGACAAAGAACATTGTTAAGTAGGAATCGGGTGAAGGTGGCCGCATTTACTTTTCTTACCTGCTTTTGTGCGCGTATTACGATCTCTTCAACCGCAGCAGCCCGGCACCTGAAAACAAGAAAAGACATTATTAAGTGCCATTAAAGACTGCAAGAAAGCCTAACACTTACGTGTTTCCCCACGTGCATCCGCGACTGGGAAAACGCCCGCAAGGTCCCGACACCTGCAAATAAGAAAAGAACATTGTTAGAGGTGCTATAATAAGGTCACAGATCATTATACTCACGTACTTCGCACGTGCAACAGCAACGGACGAACAACGCCCGCAACATCTTAAGACCTGAAAACAGAAAACAAGGGACATTATTGAGGTGTCATTGAAATTCCCATACCTACGAACAACCGCACGTGTCGCGCTCTCAGTGACCACGCCCTCAGCATCCAGGCAGCTGAAAAAGACAATGCAAAGACTTCATTAAAGGTGCCCATCTCTTCAAGACTATAAACTCTTTATACCTACTGGCATCCGCTCGTGCAGTAACGGCGGCATCACCTTTTGGCATCTCAGCACCTGTGCCACTTCTAAGGCCACAAAAGACTTTGAGGACCTCCAGTGACGTAACTGGAACCCACGCACCCCTGCATAAGTCGCAGGATGGAGAGCCCAGCATTTATACGCCTAAGAAAACTTACCCTGCAAGTCAGACATTCGATAAGAGGAAGCCCAGTCCTGAGAGTCGTCCGAGCTCTACGCTTCTCAATTGAAGAAACGATAGCAGCCCAGCCGGGATCAGCGCCTCCGTGGGAATCAGGTGAGCGTTAACCTCCTACCCAGGCGCTATGGAAACTTCCGACACAGACCAACTGGCCCAGTTATTAGGGGAACTAAGAGCTGAAGTTCATGCTGCCCGCCAGGAAACGAATGCCCTTAGGAGGGAATTGATAATATCAAAAGAACGAACTGATGATCTCGCCAGACAGTTATTACAGACACAAGCGGGGCAAACCCTGCTACCTAATTCAGGAGGGAGCTATATCCCAGCGGCTTCAGCCAATCCTGTTCAAATCAACCTACCCGGAAATGTGCCATTGGCACCGCCTGAACGCTTCTCTGGTGACCCTAAAAGGTTTGCAGTGTTTATAAATCAATGCCAATTGCACTTTCTTTGTAGACCTGCAGCCTTTCCGACTGACCAGACTAAGGTAGCCTTTGTGCTTTCGTATCTTAGCGGCAGTGCCGCTGATTGGTCGATCCCTCTGGTTACACAGGATGACCCGATCCTTCGTGATTTCCCGACCTTCCAGGCAAATATGGAAAGACGTTTTGCAAGGCATTCCCAGGGGCAGGCCCTGGACAACGAACTCCTTTCCCTACGACAGGGAAATCAAGATCTTTTGGCCTACATTGCATCATTCAATAGGCTAATCGTGGAAACCAGATGGCCTGAGGACAAAAGAATCACGCTTTTTCACAGGGGTTTGCGTGGCAAACTCAAAGACGTCCTTGCCCAGGTAGTGAATCCTCCTCAGGATTGTTCAGAGTACATTGATTTGGTGGTCCGATTGGATCACAGACTACAAAACAGAAAGGCGGATCGATCCAGGTTTGAAACACGAGTGTTCCCTAAGCCTCAAAGTCACACCAAAGGAGTTGAAGCCGTCGAACCTATGCAAATTGGGGTTGTAAAGGGTCCCCTAACTCAGAAAGAACGCGACAGGAGACGACAAATGCAACTATGTCTCTATTGTGGAAATTCAGGACATTTTCTTTGAGATTGCCCGGTGAAACCACCTAAGAAGACAGTGGGAGCTTCTGATAAGAGTTCTGAAAAGCCTGAGCTGGGAAACGACCTCGCCTGACAAGTGTAGAGGTCCGCTTGCCGAGCGTAAAAACCAGTTCTTTGACCTCGCACTTCATAATGCCAATGGTCCTCGTAAACCCAGAGCAACCGGATCGTTTGCATGCAATTAAGGCATACATTGATAGCGGAGCAGTTGGAAATTATGTGGACCGCGAATTGGCTTCCAGGATGAACTTACCTCTTTGTCCAAGGGTGGTTAAAGACGTCATTACCACGGTGGATGGGATGGAAATCGCCTCCGGACCAGTGACCCATACCACTACTGAAGTGACGATACTAGGTCAAGACGGGCATCAGGAGGTAATTGTGTTCGACGTGATCAAGGCCCCTCAATTCCAAGTAATTCTAGGGATTCCTTGGTTGGGGAAACACAATCCTCAAATTGATTGGCGAGCAAAGACGATACAGTTCCCAGAGTGTGCACCTACTTGTTATCCTCGACCCAGTATTGGCCTAGCGGTAGCAACATCCGAAGGACCGCAATTGCCTTCAGAGTATCAAGAATTCCAAGATGTCTTTCAGAAGGAACAGGCTAATACCCTGCCTCCCCACAGATCTTACGACTGTCAAATAGACCTGATACCCGGAGCCACTCCCCCTTGTAGTAGAATTTACGCCCTTACTGAGCCTGAAAATCTTCATTTGCGACAGTATCTGGACCAGTACCTGGCCAATGGATTTATCCGCCCATCAAAGTCTCCTGCATCCTCGGCTCTGTTCTTCGTACCTAAAAAAGAAGGTGACCTTAGAACCTGTATTGATTATCATGCCCTGAACCAGATAATGGTAAAGAACAGATACCCCCTACCTCTGATTCCAGAACTCCTTGACCAAGTTAAGAACGCCTGCATTTATACAAAGCTAGATCTCCGGGGAGCCTACCACTTGGTACGGATTAAAGAAGGCGACGAATGGAAGACGGCATTTCGCACCAAGTATGGACTATTTGAATACCAAGTGATGCCCTTCGGACTATGCAATGCACCAGCCGCGTTTCAGTATTTTATGAATGATGTCCTCAGAGAACTCATAGATGTTTGCGTAGTCGTCTACATAGATGACATCCTTGTGTACTCATCTTCAGAAGCAGATCATCGGAAACATGTTAGAGCCGTCCTTGAAAAACTCCTCCAACATAAGCTTTTTGCTAAGCTCGAAAAATGTGTTTTTCACGTCACGGAGGTCGAATTTCTAGGCTTTATTCTGACACCCAAAGGAGTCCACATGGATTCGAGAAAAGTGGACGCTATCATCAAGTGGCCATCACCTACTTCCGTGAAAGGTGTCCAAAGCATGTTAGGTTTCGCCAACTTTTACCGCAGGTTTATTCCAGAGTTTTCACGAGTGGTGCAGCCCATCACCGCCCTCTTAAGAAAAAACAAACGTTTTGAGTGGTCAACAGAAGCAGAACAGGCCTTTCAAGAGCTAAAAGCCGAGTTCACCTCAGCACCCATACTGAAACACCCACGCCCAGACCTCCCTTACATCGTTGAGACCGACACCTCCAGCTTAGCAATGGGGGCGGTTCTATCACAGAGAGATCCGGAAACTAACCAATTGCACCCCGTGGCATTCTGGTCTCGCAAGTTCTCGGCGCCTGAAATTAACTACACCATCACAGATAAAGAGCTTTTAGCAATTAAGTCCGCTTTCAAGGCCTGGCGGCACTATCTCCTTGGAGCCAAACACACTGTCACGGTAATCACCGATCATCGAAACCTACAATACCTGAAAACCGCCAAAGCTCAGTCCTCCAGACAGCTTCGCTGGGCACTTTTCTTTGCCAAATTTGACTTTGTGATTACTTATCGCCCCGGCAACAAAAATGGCAAAGCGGATGCCCTTTCCCGGATTGGAATGGGAGATAATATTGTCAATCCTGAACCTGTGCCAATAATTCCAGAACAGAGAATCCTGGGCCTGATTTCTTCACAATCCATCGAAGATATCGAAGCAAAAGTTAAACAACTTGTGACCCCTTCGGACTTACAAAACTGGCAACTGAAGGGAAAGGACTTCATCATAAAAAAAGACCTGCCTTATTTTCAGGGACGACTATTCCTACCACATGCTGATTTACAAAAACAGGTAATCTCTTGCTGCCATGATTCCTTGATGGAGGGCCACGCAGGCATTGCTAAAACCTCGGAAAAAGTCAAGAGACACTTCTGGTGGCCGTCATGGAGAAAAGACATAAAGGAGTTTGTGATGTCCTGTGGTTTGTGTGCCCAAAACAAAGGTCAGAAGGAAAGACCAGCGGGTCTCCTGCATCCGCTAGACATCCCGCCACATCTCTGGCATACCCTCTCCATGGACTTCATCACCGATTTACCCTCCTGTTCCGGATACAACACTATTCTAGTAATTGTAGATTTGTTTTCTAAAATGGCCCACTTCGTTCCACTAAAGGGCTTACCTTCAGCTTCAGTTCTAGCACGGGAATTCCTTGAAAATATTGTAAGATTGCACGGCTTCCCTTCGGTTTTGATCTCAGATAGGGGGAGCCAGTTTATCTCTCACTTTTGGCGAAGTTGCTGTTGTTTAGCTCAAATCGATGTGAGACTTTCAACCAGCCATCATCCCCAGACCGACGGACAAACTGAGAGGACAAACCAAACTCTGGAACAATATTTACGTTGTATTCTACAGCAGTCAGAAAGTAGTTGGAAAGATATCCTTTGGATAGCCGAATATGCTTACAACAACTCGATCCATTCAGGAACCGGAAAAAGTCCCTTTTACATTTTATATGGGATTCATCCTCAAACCTCCAATCTCGACCCGTCCCAAGATCTTGGAACGCCTGCCGTGGATCAACTTCACAATGCTATCACTCAAGCTTTCAAAGAAGCGACAATCCACCTACAACAGGCTAAAGAACGGTACAAAAGGGGAGCAGACCAACACCGAAGAGACGCCCCTCAATACCAGGTTGGAGATCAAGTTTGGTTATCCACCAAACATTTATCACTTAAAGGACCTCACACCTTCAACCCAAAATATCTGGGACCATATCCAATTACAGCCATAATAAACCCAGTGGCTGTTAAATTTGGTTTGCCTTCCCTCATGAAAATACATCCGGTGTTTCACGTATCTCTACTAAAACCTATGCTACCTGGAACCAGACTGAATAAACCTCCAGAGCCTATTCAAGTAAATGGAGAACCTGAATTTGAGGTTAAAAACATCCTGGACTCCAAGATAATCAAGTCAAAATTATACTATCTGATCGACTGGAAGGGTTACGGACCTCAAGAACGATCATGGGAACCCTCTGACCACGTCCATGCTCCTCGTCTAGTCAGAAAATTCCATCAAACTTTTCCCAATAGGCCAAAACCTCCGGAGAAGACAAGTTTTGGAGGGGCCTTGAGGGGGGGTGCTGTCATGAGCACTGCTCCCGAGAAGCCAAGTCAAGCCCAGCATCCCCGGAAGCAGGCTAACGACCCTCGTCCCCGGCTCCAGCAAACCCCTATTGGGGCCCTTTGGACCATGTCCTGGCGCCTCTGGCGCCAGGCTCATAAGGTACCTCAGTCCCGGCACCAGGGGCGCCGGGCTCATAATTCTTGCAAAGGTGCTTGGGTGGACCTACCTGTAGCAGACCATGCTGCATACTCACCTTTGCAAATGCTGGCAGGATGAAGTCCCCAGCTTTCTGCTGGGAGGAACTATTCCCTGAACTGGGACTACTTTCTTACCTGGGTGGGGCTGGTGCCACTCCTTAGCTCTGGAACACAGGAACTCTTTAACCTGGGCGAGGCTGAGGAAGAAGACACCCAATCACTCCAACACTATTTAAACCACACCCGATTGGGAAAACGTGCTTCGCGTTATTCTGCATCTGCAGCAGGACGCTCACCGAGTCAGCTCCAGCATTCCAGTGACATCTCCAGCTTCAGCTCAGCAACCTGTGGAAGAAAGTCACGAGAACTATACTTACCATCCAGGAATCCAGACACCGGCAGAACCTGCAAGCAAAAGAAACATAAGGTTAGCAAGTTGCAACAATGTTCGCAGACACGCTCGCTTACCTGATCCATCTGTGCTTTCACAGATTCTTCGCGGCCTTCTCTTCAGCAGCCTAACGGCACCTGTAAAGACAAAGAACATTGTTAAGTAGGAATCGGGTGAAGGCAGCCGCATTTACTTTTCTTACCTGCTTTTGTGCGCGTATTACGATCTCTTCAACCGCAGCAGCCCGGCACCTGAAAACAAGAAAAGACATTATTAAGTGCCATTAAAGACTGCAAGAAAGCCTAACACTTACGTGTTTCCCCACGTGCATCCGCAACTGGGAAAACGCCCGCAAGGTCCCGACTCCTGCAAATAAGAAAACAACATTGTTAGAGGTGCTATAATAAGGTCACAGATCATTATACTCACGTACTTCGCACGTGCAACGGCAACGGACGAACAACGCCCGCAACATCTTAAGATCTGAAAACAGAAAACAAGGGACATTATTGAGGTGTCATTGAAATTCCCATACCTACGAACAACCGCACGTGTCGCGCTCTTAGTGACCACGCCCTCAGCATCCAGGCACCTGAAAAAGACAATGCAAAGACTTCATTAAAGGTGCCCATCTCTTCAAGACTATAAACTCTTTATACCTACTGGCATCCGCTCGTGCAGTAACGGCGGCATCACCTTTTGGCATCTCAGCACCTGTGCCACTTCTAAGGCCACAAAAGACTTTGAGGACCTCCAGTGATGTAACTGGAACCCGCGCACCCCTGCATAAGTCGCAGGATGGAGAGCCCAGCATTTATACGCCTAAGGTGAGAGCTCGCCGAGACAAGTAGAAAGGTAGGCTGTGGGAGAAACTGGCGATTGGTGGGAGAAGGAATCCCATCAAACGGTGATTAACCCTTTTTCTTCCACCTGCAGAAAACTTACCCTGCAAGTCAGACATTCGATAAGAGGAAGCCCAGTCCTGAGAGTCGTCCGAGCTCTATGCTTCTCAATTGAAGAAACGATAGCAGCCCAGCCGGGATCAGCGCCTCCGTGGGAATCAGGTGAGCGTTACACCTAGCGACTTCCCATCCAGATCTCTGTACGACATATAATCTGACCAATAGCCAAGGTCTTTGGTTTAAAGACCAAAAGGCGGTGATCCCAGACATAGAGCTTCAAAAAGAGGTACTACGGCTCTGTCATGATTCATAAACAGCCGGACATTGTGGAGTCAAAAATACTCTCGAGCTTATCCAAAGACACTTTTGGTGGCCTAAGATGCGGACTGATGTCCAAGAGTACATTGCATCGTGTACAATCTGTCTTCAGTCTAAGACTTCCCGGAATTCACCCTTGGGAGAGTTAGTGACCTCTACACTTCCTACAAGGCCATGGCAGATAATTTCCACTGATTTCATTGTGGAATTGCCCGAGTCTGAAGGATGTACCACCATTATGGTCACAGTGGATACACTAACGAAGATGGCACATTTCATCCCTTTAGCCTCGGTTCCCTCAGCAGCTCTCATGGATCGCGTCTTTTTGGATCGCATCTTCTCCCTCCATGGACTTCCCGAAACAATTTCCTGTAATGTTCTGGAGCCCATGATTATACTCACACAAAGACAACCAATCCAATACATCCAACTTAGGCTCATACATACCCACTAATTCCTTAGGCATCCAGGGTCTTTTGGGACTGGAACTTCTAGAGGAGCCAGAGAGAGAAGCATTTTCAATAGATAATTTTTTCATCTCTAGCTCATGCTTGAGCTCCATTTCTCTAAGTCTCAGTTCTTGGTGCCTGTGTTCTGTTTGAGCAGTAATTCGTTTAAATTCCAGTTCAAGTTTCATTTTTTCTAGTTCAAGACTTTGAGGACAAAATGTGGGACCTGATAAGGGTCTAGTAGGTACAGCAGGTAGAGCAGACAGAGGCCTAGAGGGAACATCTACAACAGTTTCACTATCCTCTTCTGAATCTATTTCAAGATTATTAACACTTGCATCAATATCAATCTCTTCACTGTTATCTACATTTGCTGGGGGGGGGGGGGTAGGTTCCTCTGAATCACCACCCAGACTTTGGTTTGCTAACAACCTTTCTACTAACTCCATTTTCTTGCCTTTAGTCAGGAGATTCTTATGCTTACAGAGAACTCTTAAACAATCAGCAGTTTTTGTAGCAAGGGACTCTTGACTATAACTTTCCATAGTAGACAGGTTTAGAAAATAAACTTTTTAGTGCTAAGCTTTGTGGTTAGTTGCACTAAGGTATCTCAAAAGTACACTACAATGTATACTCAATACAAATCCCACCGCTGAACACCAAAGTTAGAGCACAGGTCCCAGGCTATCCCAGGTTAGAGAGTCAAGGATTTACTGTCACCCCGAGCACTCTGTCGCAAGGGAAGCCAGGCGGGACACGATACCTGAAATGGAGAGAACGCTCCAGCGGGGGCAGTTGTTCCTGGCAGCGGGTGCAAGTTGGTGTTTCGTCCAGAGAAAGAGGATGTCTCGACGTGGAGGAAAGATGAAGGTCGTTGCACTGCCAGGGAACAAACCAGCCGCGGAGTTCTCCGGTAAAAAGGTACAACCCTTTTATTCACGGTTGTGGTAAACCGTGGTATTCTGGTTGCCGGGTTGCTTGGCACAGACAAGGCAGCCACGAGATGATCCGGGAAGGCGAAAAAAGGAAGGCAGACTGGTTATCCCCACCAGTCAAAGGAAGAAGACTCTCCGGACTGAAGATCTCCTCTGTCATCGGGAAGTGGTGAAACGGTTCCGCAGGGCTCCACCGGTGGTGTCGTCATAATCGGTCGGCTCAGCTTCTCCCTCTTCGGATTCTTAGGTCCTGTGGCGACTTCTGAAGTCCCAGTCCCAAAAGCCCTGCTTTTATGCAGCAAAACCCCATTCACTCAGCCTAACTGTCAATCAAACATGCTAAGTGGTGAGCCGGGGCGCTCACCAGTGGGCCAATCAAAGTGGAGTGCGACTTGAGTTGTCAAGGCAACTCAGTCCAGGGTGCCTAAATCCCCCTCTACCCCTCCTAAGTACCCCACACAGAGTGGCACCACTTTGGAGGGCTTCTGTGGAGAAGCCCGCCAAAAGTGGAACAAAGGGCTCGACCTTGGGTCCGAGTTACAGAGGCGAACACAAACACCATTTTAAAACCGAGTTCTGGCAAAAAGACCCTACCAGAGAATTTGTACTAAATAAATAAACCGGCGGTATCTTTAACATTGCACCAAAATGTGGTGCGTTTAAAATCAATGGGAAAATCCCATGGGAAATATTCCGGTGGAGTATTTCGCGTGGTAACCACTGCCACCAGCCAGAAACTCGTCGAGGGGGGACGGGACAGTGCCCCCTTGATAACAAAACCCAGGGGCAATTGAATTGCCCCTAACCAATACTTCCACAATATGATGGTTTCTACTGGTTTTGTTCACAAATTTGGGCTAGTAAAGCCAATGGTGACTTTACATGCCCTGGGAGACAGTAGTCAGTCCCAGGGTCTGGAGTCTATGTCGGGGAGTCACTATGACACTGCTGTGTTACTGCACTGAGGGTGCTGTGTAACACACATACCAAAACACATGAAAACCTATGGGGTTAAAAAGACCCCATAGCCCATAAAACACAGACAGAGTCAAAGGAACACCTCAAATCATGTCTAAGAGTGGGCAAAAAAGAGTCTCACTCTTAGCAGGAGAAAAAAATGAAACCACAAAAATCCAGCAAAGCTGCTGGGGGACTCAATAGGTTTGGGAAATAAGCCTTTACAGAGAATTCTCCCTAACAGTCCACCTCCGGTGGGCCCCAACGCAAGAAAATCCATGAGAGGACATCCGCCTTCAACTCCCACTCGTAGCTGACCACAGTCCGCCGGCTGAGGGCATCCGCTGTGACATTCAACTGACCCGGAATGTGCACTGCAAGCAGCCAGACACCATGAAGCACTGCCCACTCCCAAATCTGGATGGACAGGTCCACGAGGGGGGGGAGACTTCGTTCCCCGTTGCTTGTTGATGTAATACATTGACACCACATTGTCTGTGCGTATGCGAACCACCCTGTTGGCAATGATCGGTCTGAACGCCCTGAGCGCTAGGAAGATCACCAGAAGCTCCAAATAATTTATGTGCAGGAGCTTGTCCTGAGGCGACCAGAGGTCCGAGACCTGAAGAAGATCTAACGTCGCACCCCACCCCAGGAGGGAGGAGTCCGTCGTGATCGTCACCGAAGGGGCTGGGTCCTGAAACCCCGCACCCACCGACAGGTTGCTGAGAGATGACCACCATTCTAGGTCCACTCTCATAGAATCCGGAATCATCCTCAGCTTGGAATCCGGGTCCACAGTCTGACGCCAGGAACTCCGAAGAGCCATCTGGGCCTGTCTCATCTTGAGGCGAGCAAGAGGAAGAGCCAGTATGCACGAGGCCATGAGGCTCAGAAGCCTCTGGAACCACCAGGCTGACATGCTCTCCGACTGCGCAAACATCTGACACGTGGCTAACAGATCCGCCATTCTGTCCCCGGTCCAGTGTTCCAGCGAAAACCCAGGAAAATCAGGTCCTGCGAGACCGTCATGGAAGATTTCCGCCAGTTCACCGACAGCCCAAGATGGAACAGGAGCTGAAGGAGAGACTGGAGATTGCCCGCTGCTGCCAGCGGACAAGGGCTGCGTAAGAGCCAGTCGTCCAAATATGGATACACATGGATACCCTGAGGACGAAGATGGGTCGCAATCACAGACATCATCTTCGTGAAGACACGCGGTGCCGAACTGAGGCCAAAAGGAAGCACTCGAAACTGGAAGTACTCCTCTCCCAAAGAGAAGCAGAGATATCTCCTGTGTGGGTTCCAAATCAGGATATGCATGTAAGCATCCTGAAGATCCACCACACTGAGCCAATCGCCCATCTTCAAGGAGGAGCGTATCTGGCTGGGCGTGATCATCTTGAATTTCTCTTGGGGTAGGAAAAGATTGAACTGGGAAAGGTCTAGGATGGTGCGCAGGCCAGCCTGGTTGGGTTTGGGCACCATAAACAGCCGGGAGTAGAAGCCCTCCCCTCGCTCCCCAAGGGGAACGGGTTCCACAGCTCAGAGTGTCCAGAAGTTTCTGAACCTCGGCTTTGAGGGAGGGCGAGCCCGACAGCTGAAAAGGAGGGGTGAGGGGTGGCGTAGGGGGTAGAGGTAAGCGAAAGGCCACCCAAGCAACTGACAAGACCCATCTGTCTTCTGTGATGGTCTGCCACGCCTCCCAATGAGACGCAATGCGTCCTCCCACCGGGGTCTCGTGCGAGTGCTGAAAACCCTCATTTTGCAGGTTTATCGGTGGCGGTGCCACCTGAACCTGAGGAGGAGGCTGGGGAGCGGGAGAAAAACCACGACCGTTGTTGCCTACGGCGGTTGTTCCCCACAGGGGTATCCACTCTGCAAGTTTTTCGGTCGAGGAAGCCCATAAAGCCAGAGGAGGGTCGACTTTGCGACAATGGTCTCTGGGTTTTGAAAGGAGTCTTAACCAGGACAGACAAGAACTTAGCAGTCTGAGTGCTATCCTTCGTCTTGGTGAGCTCTACATCTGTTGTACAATGAAAGAGCTCCTTCCCATCGAACGGAAGGTCCAACACCTTGTCCTGCACTTCCTTTGAGAATTTAGTTGCATGCAGCCACACCTGCCGTGAGGTATCAACCCCCAGCATAAGGCCCTGAGCCGAGGTGTCTACGACGTGATGAGCCGCAGCCTCCAGGAGATCCTGGGCCAAGACCCTGGCGTCGGATAGGCCTCCTTTAAAGTCTTCCAGCTTCTCGACCGGGATAAACTGCTCAAACTCCGACAGACCTTTCCACATCCGCATGTTAGCTCCCGCTAATATCAATTTGTCGTTGGCCTGCCTGAGCTGCAAGGCTGAGTTAGCGAAGATTTTCCTCACAAGTGAGTCGAGGAGCTTGTACTCCTTTCCCAGAACCTGAGTAGCTGTCGTGGAAGAGGATGCTGCAGGTCTGGACTGCAAAGTGACCGCAGCCACCACAGTGGAGGAGGGGGGCGGACAAGACGACAGGGCCACCTCTTCTGAAGAATGCAGCCTGTATCTCGCGTCAATTTTCTTTTTGACAAAAAGTCCAGAGTGTGGCTTTTCCCAGACTCTGGGGACCTCGGCCAGAACGTCCTTCTGCAAGAACAAGCCGGTACGCTCCAAGGGAGACAGGGTGAACGCCCCAGAAAGCACGCCCTCCTGCGGAGCGGGTGCCTCGGGCAATGGAACATCTAAGAAACTCATCATGTCCAGTACCCGGTCATGAAAAGCTCTGATAGAGAGGCGAAGGTCCTCGTTGTCCTGATCGCCTTGGGCGTCATCCGACAGGTCAGGATCCTGCTGAGCCATATCAGGCGCTGCCTTGTCCACAGGGGACAATGGAGGCAAAGGCAGAAGAGGCGGGGGAGGCACCGTAGGCAAGGGAGGAGCTGGCGGAACCACCGGAGGAACGAGAGGAGCTGGAGGCGCAGGCGGACATATCTCCCTGAAAAGCCCTTTGAAATATTCCCTCATGGGGTCGGTACACATTAATGTTTGAAAAGTACTGAAAAAAGCCTCCTCCGGGGACTGCCTCGGAACCTGAGGAGGCCTCTCATGAGGTGGACAGGGACGGTGTCACACTGGCCCCTCCACCGACGTATCCACATAAATCAACGGTGCCGACCCTGCAGGCAACGAAACATTGTGCGGAAGAGGCATCCGAGCGTTCCAATCATAAACTGGTCGATAAGGATGCACACAAGGGACTCTATGTTCACCCAAGGAACCAAGCCCTACACCTGAGGCCGATGGCGTAGTTGTAGGGGTAGCACTCAAAATGGCCGCCGCGGTCGTGGCGGTAACGGGCGGCATTTTGTCCTCATCTGAGGGGAACTGCGGCACGTGAGGAAGTGAGGCAGAGGTCCCCGTCGATGGATCAGTGGTCTTAACTTTAGCCTTAACATAAGGGACCTCGGCAGAGCCGGTACTGTGAGGCCTCGAATGTTTTTTGTGGCATACCAACCACCAAATTAGCCTTCGAAAGAAGGACCTCGGCACTGCCGGTAAAAGAAGAACTTTGCTTCTTTGCCCCCTCAACAGGTCTGGTGTCACTGCAAGAGCGGGAACGGTGAGAAACAGCTTTCACCGACAAGGCCTTGTCAGGCCTCTCAGAACTGTTGGTAGCTTTAGCCTCTAGACGAGGGACCTCGGACCCAGGCCCGGTAACAGCCTTATCTGCGCGGGCCTCGAACATCCGTTCGGTAACAGTAAGCCCACCCAAGGCCTCGGGGCGCAGCCCGGTCTTATTTTTGAGGGAAGCCGACAGAGAGGCCTCAGAGCAAGCTCCGGTACCCCACGAATCAGTAGAACTGGGTCTACAAACAGCCCCCACAGGAGGGGCCTCGGAGTGTACTCCGGTATCCACAGGCCCCTTACAGAGACCCTTGTAGAAAACTTTGGTACAATTATTAGGCCCAACGGGCACCTCAGGGCGAACCCCGGTGGCAGAGCGATTAACGCCCCTCCCGGCCCGAGAGGAACCCGGTCAAGTGTCTCCCGGCCGGGGTGCTCTGAAAAGTAAAGAACTTACCGGGCGTTTCTTCTTCTCGTCAATGAACGCCTGAAAATGTGAAGGAGGAGTTTGTCGAAACACCTCCTCCCACCGCCCCAACCGACGTTGAAGTGCCCGGACTGAAAGGGAGTCTCAGTAAAAACAGGAGTCCCAACGGTGATCCGGACCCAAGCACTCTAAACAAAGAGGATGGGGATCCGCCCTCGCGAAACGACAGTGACACGATGAACAATCTGGAAAGTCTAGTTTGAAAGACAGACAGACTAGTACACGATCGCTAGCGAGAGCCAGTGAGGAAAAAAGGGGAAGAAAATCCTCCACGGATGCAAGTGCGTTCAGTCCGGAACGAGCGGAGAAAAGGACTGATGTGCGATGCGCAGTGCGGAGCCAAGGTGGGCGGGGTTACGGCCGCGTGCCGGGCCCCGCGCCCCGTGCAAGAAAGAGAGGACACATTTTAGGAAATATTTTTGGATGCTTTTTACAAAGTGCTCCGGTCCCGTCCCACAGGACGGAGAGATGTCCCATAAGTATGGAGGAAAGGGGACGGGACGTAGGATTATTAACTATCGTACTCGGCCTGATGACATTTCAGATACTGCAAGAGCCAAGACACAGATAAGGAAGGGAGGGAGAGAGTGGGAAGAAAATGGAAACAGACAGGCGACTACCGCACTAGGCCTGATGACATTTCTGGTAGAGCTGGAGAAAACAAAAGGTGAGGGAGAGGGGTGCAGAAAAGGGGTGCAGTATGTGCTTAGAATCACATGCTGTGCATAGACTAGCAAGAAGTACCCAGACATGGTGGTGGGATTTGTGGATGGTGGTGGGATGTGTGAAGGAACAGTAGCAAAGAGATGTCTTAGCATTGCTTGTCCCACCTGAGTATCAGACCTAGAGTGAGCATCCAGGCAGTAGTGTTGTGTAAAAGGGTGCACAGAACTCCAAGTTGCTGCTTTACAAATAAAGATGCACATTTGTAATGAATGCTATGGAAGCCCCAGTGCCTCAAGTGAGTATGTGCGCATCTACCACCGCATGGGGGGAAAGGGATAGGATGGTATGTACAACCTTTGCCTCTAAGTTCTGCATGTAGAGCATCGTTAGGAGCAATGTTTTTTGGGAAATGGAACAGAAGCAATACGGTCGATTAGATAAAACAAATATAAATTAATTCGAGGAAATAGTCATGAGACCAGTGGGCTGTTCCATATTCCACAAAACACGTGTAATAATCCCCAACCCTACGCCAAAGATCGCACGGAAGATAACGAAACAATATAGACAGGATAGATTGTCCCCGCCAGAAAAAACATCAGTAATGACGTTCCACATGAGAGAGGAAGAAAACAAGGACGCTGTGCCACCTTCCTATGCGGTTGATTACCACCCTAGAACTGTCCCGTTATGTCTAAAGAAAAAAGGTACCTATCTAGTAGGTACCTCCTCTGGGTGCATGAATACAGTGGTCCTAAAATATGAAGTTGAACCAGTGCACGTAGGGGACCCTGTTTATTTCATATGTGGGAACAGCGCATATCCATGGTTACCTAGAAACTGGGGAGGTACGTGTTACTTGGGGCTACTATTGCCAGGAGTGTTCCTCTTAGAGACTGCAGAGGTAGTCAGACGATTAAAAGATAGAGCCCGAAGGAGTAGTGAAGACGGAATGATAGCTTTAGATGTTGCAAAATCCTTTATTCCATTCCTGGCCCAAGTAGAAAATTCCTATAATATAAGAAAATTGTCCAGAATATTGAAGAATACAATAGATTCAACGGCGGATATTCTATTCAATATGACCTTAGAAGAAAAAGGGATAAGGCTAAAGGCACTACAAAACAGAATGGCTCTTGACATAATACTAGTTGATCGTGGGGGAGTTTGCAAACTCGTGAAAACAGCGTGCTGTGTGTTCATAGATGATTACTCCCCTGCCATATTCAGAGCAATCAGGAAACTAGATGTCCTTAGTTCCACACTCGCCACTGAAGAAGAGGGGTGGGGATTAGGATCTTGGTTCTGGGGACTATTGCGATCCTGGGGATGGAAGTTAATTTCGGCACTAGTGGTGGTGTTTGGGATATTCATAACGTGTTGCTGTGGCGTACAATGCCTACCAGTAGTTTGCACCGAGGTAACTGAGGGATGTACGAAGGGGTGTATGCACATAATGTCAAGAAGGAAACAAACGTATGGCCAAAATGACCAAGACACCGATGAAACAAAGACAGTTAAACAGTTCATGGCTATAGACATTGATGATGAAAATGATGCTTATGACAGCACACAAGGTTCAGATATAGACGCACCTGAATTATCCTCATCAGAGGAGGATGCTATGAATGAATAAGACGTTTGGCATACGGCCAAAAGGAGGGTTTGTCGATCTAGAAAAGTGAATACCCTTCACTTTGTATGATAAACGTGACTTGGTGGCCGAAGGCCAATCGTCATATGCACGGAATTAGAGAAATACAGATTGCTATACTTGACCAGCCAGCGGCCATTTTAAACATAGCCAGAATCGCCATTTTATATGTCAACCATTGCTCATTGCTTTCCTGTCCAAAATTGCTTTGCTGCCCGCGATTCTGGCGAATCCTGCTTACACTGCACAACTGTTAACATTGTTGTCTGAATATGAAAAGGGCAAGGCCACGGGACTAAGGAGTTCGTTGAAACTCCCTGCCGTAGCCTAGCAAGGAATGCCCGCGCTCCCCTTCTGCAGCCTTGAAGACAAGCAACAGGGCATCTAATCACTTTCCACCTGCCAGCCAGTCTCGTAGTATGATAGAATATGTTAGAATAAAGCAGTTAAAGGCTTAGAAAATGCTTTCCTTACGGCCCCCCTCACTGAGCCCTTTAAAGCGTGTCGGCTCCCAGGACACGAATTTTACCTCATAGATAGCGAGGGCCGGAATGTGACTCTTCCCCCGTGTGCAGCTTGCTTCCAAGAACAGTAGCACTGTGTTCTGTTCAACAACTAGAGAATGCCTCCACACTTGCGAAATTGCATATTATTATCAGAAGTGACATTGAAGGTGTCATAATTGTCACGAATGTCCATCATCACTCCAAGTTCAGAGAAATACAGTAGAAGGGAGTGTTAAGCGTGACACAGCTGATTATTTGATATGTGTTTTGTATATGTGTAACTGATGTATGTAATTCGCGCTCTTGCATCCCTCGAGGTCTAGAGACACACGTCGCGGGGCGTGAGACCACCATTGGCCAATTGGGACTAGTTTACTTGCAATAAACCCTAGCATTGGGAATTTGAACCTCGTGTCTGACGTATCTTTTCGTGTATGGTTATTGCCATGTTTCCATAACACGAGGGACCCCTAAGTTTTGGAGGGGCCCCCGGAAAGCCAGACCAGGCCCAGCAACCCCGGAAGCAGGCATCATGCCACTTGAAGCATGCCCAAAAACCCCAGTTAGGGGCTCTTTGGCTACAGTCCTGGCGCCTATGGCGCCAGGCTCATAAGAATAAAGTCAGTCCTGGCGCCATGGGCGCCAGGCTCATTACAGAAATCTTACCTGTTGCAGACCATGCTGCACGAAGCCACAAGCCAAATGAGGCTTAAAGGGACTACTTTACCTCAGGGACTCCTTTCCTCTCGGGTGGGGCTGTGGAAGAATACTTACCTGGGACTTCTTCCAAGGCTATTTAAGCCACACCCGGACAGCCACACGTGCTTCGCGTTATTCTGCTTGCCGCAGCGTAACACTCACCGTATCTTCAGCAGCTCCAGTCTTCAGCCACGCCCGCTTCAGCCCTGGAACACCTGAAACAAGAAAAGGAGAAGGAGAAGAGGTCAGAACAAAACCCTTACCTGAATCCTTGATCCAGCACATCGTCGATCTGGAAGAGTGAAGCCTTCTCAGGTGCATTGCCACGCACCTCGCAGAGCCGCGCTGAACTCACCAACCGAGGCTGCATTCCTTTACTCCATCGCGAATCCAGCATCTCCAGGCCATTCTTCAACACCTGGAGGAGACAACAACAGATAGGTGAGCAAGGGCAATACAAACCAACCCAAATACTTACCTGATTTACCATAGGGGGGTACTCACCTCATCTCGGGTCGGCGCAGTCAATTCCGCATCACCGCCGCACCCCGGCCCCTAAGGGGAAAAAACAAGGGCAATACAAATCACCCCCAAAGACTTACCTGATTACCACAGGGGGGTACTCACCTCATCTCGGGTCGGCACAGTCAATTCCGCATCACCGCCGCACCCCGGACCCTAAGGGGAAAAAACAAGGACAATACAACCTAACCGCAAAGGCTTACCTGATTTACCACAGGGGGGTACTCACCTCATTTCGGGTCGGCGCAGTTAATTCTGCATCATCGCTGTACCCCGGCCCCAAAGGGGAGAACCACAATAGACTTACCAGGATCTTACCAATTGCCACTTGGAACTCTTCTGGTGGTCTAAATCCGCAACCTGCAAAGAATCTGGCAGAGTGAAGCTCAGACTTTTGAACTCTTACGAACAATTGGACTTAGAGTCAATACTGGAACTCACCAATTCCTCCGTGGGAATCAGGTGAGTGTAACAGAACGTGAAGCCTACCCACAAATACCCACCTGGGCGTCATGGAGACCTCGGAAACCGATCAGTTGGCCCAATTATTAGGGGAACTAAGGGCCGAAGTGCATTCCGCCCGCCAGGAAACCAATGCCCTCAGGAGGGAATTGATAGTGTCAAAAGAACGAACTGATGATTTGGCCAGACAGCTATTACAAAACCAGGCTGGACAAACACCTCTACCTGGACTCGGGGCCAGCCCAGCTCCGGTGCCACCGAGTAACCCTGTGCAGATAAACCTTCCTGGAGCCGTTCCCTTGGCTCCGCCTGAACGCTTTTCCGGAGACCCTAAAAGGTTTGCTATATTCATGAATCAATGTCGCTTACACTTTTTATGTAGACCTGGAGCTTTCCCAAACGATCAAGCCAAGGTAGCTTTTGTACTGTCATATCTCAGCGGCAGTGCAGCGGACTGGTCCATTCCGCTAGTAAATCAGGATGACCCGATTCTTCGAGATTTCCAAGGTTTTCGAACTAGCATGGAAAGACTGTTCGCTCGACATTCCCAAGGACAGGCTTTGGATAACGAACTTTTATCCTTACGGCAAGGTAATCAGGATCTTTTATCTTATATTGCAACTTTCAATAGATTAGTTGTGGAAACTGAATGGCCTGAAGCCAAGCGAATTACATTATTCCATCGAGGGCTTCGGGGAGAACTCAAGGATGTTTTAGCCCAAGTCGTGAACCCGCCTTTAGACTGTGCTGAATATATAGATTTTGTGGTCCAGTTAGATCACAGACTTCAAACCAGAAAGGCTGATCGAACCAAGTTTGAAAACAAGGTCTTGGTTGAAACCTACGTACCCTCGAAGGGGGTAGATGCCTCAGAACCCATGCAAATCGGGGGAGTTAGAGGACCCTTAACCCAGAAGGAAAGGGAAAGAAGGCGGCAACAGCAATTATGTTTATATTGCGGAGCTACTGGTCATTTCCTTTGGAACTGCCCTGTAAAACCACCCAAGAAAACTATAGGAGCAGCAGACGAAAACCACTTGAAACCTGACTCGGGAAACGATCACGCCCGGCAAGCGTAGAGGTCAGCTTGCCGAGCTTAAAGAAGGACACTCTGACCTCGCATTTCACCATACCCATGGTCCTTATAGATCCAGAGCAGCCATCACGCATGCACGCGGTAAAGGCATACGTAGATAGTGGAGCCATAGGAAACTATTTGGACTACGGATTGACTTCCAGGATGAATCTACCTCTCACCCGAAAGACCACTACCGATGTCGTCACCACTGTTGATGGAACTGAAATTGCCTCTGGGCCCGTAACTCATTCCACTGCAGAGATGACTTTGCTGGGTCAGGATGGACACCGAGAGGTTATGGTGTTTGATTTAATCAAGGCTCCACAGTTTCAACTGATACTGGGAATCCCTTGGTTGGAAAAACACAATCCCTGTATTGATTGGTGAGAGAAGAGACTAACCTTCCCAGAATGTGCTAACACCTGTTACCCAAAGAGAGCTCTAAATTCAGTACTGGCCCCAATAATCCCAGCTGCTATACAATTACCTGCTGAATACCAAGACTTTCAGGATGTCTTTCAAAAGGAGCAGGCAAACACCTTACCGCCGCACAGATCGTATGATTGTCAAATAGATCTCATACCAGGAGCACAACCACCTTGCAGCAGAATCTATGCCCTCACGGAACCTGAAAATCTCCACTTGCGCCAGTATCTAGACCAGTATCTTGCTAATGGCTTCATCCGCCCGTCCAAGTCCCCTGCATCTTCCGCTTTGTTCTTCGTGCCAAAAAAGGAAGGCGACCTTAGAACATGCATTGACTACCGCGCGCTGAATCAGATAACTATCAAGAATCGGTACCCATTGCCTTTGATCCCTGAACTACTAGACCAGGTAAAGAACGCTTGTATATACACAAAACTAGACCTTCGGGGGGCATATCATCTGGTACGCGTCAAAGAGGGTGACGAATGGAAGACTGCTTTTCGCACCAAGTACGGATTATTTGAGTACCAGGTGATGCTTTTCGGACTGTGTAACGCGCCAGCAGCCTTCCAGTTCTTCATGAACGATGTCTTCCGAGAGCTCATCGATGTTTGTGTAGTCGTTTACATCGACGATATCTTAGTATACGCCCTAACAGAATCTGATCATGTAAAGCACGTCCGAGCAGTCCTAGAAAAGTTACGCCAGTATAAGTTATACGCTAAACTGGAAAAGTGCATCTTTCACACTACGGAAGTAGAGTTTCTTGGATTTATTCTGACCCCGAAAGGAATCTGGATGGATACACGGAAGGTGGACGCAATTCTTAATTGGCCTTCGCCAAGCTCAGTCAAAGGAGTGCAAAGCATGCTCGGCTTTGCCAATTTCTACCGTAGGTTTATCCCGGACTTCTCTCACATTGTACATCCCATTACAACACTATTGCGAAAGAATAAACGCTTTACATGGACAGAAGAAGCCGAGAACGCCTTCCAAGAGTTAAAAAAGAAATTCACGTCCGCTCCTGTATTACGACGCCCGCGCCCAGAGCTTCCCTACATAGTGGAAACAGATGCATCCAGTTCAGCTATGGGAGCAGTGCTCTCTCAAAAGCATCCCGAAATTAACCAGCTGCACCCAGTGGCGTTTTGGTCAAGAACGTTTTCGGCTCCCGAATTAAACTATGCTATAACCGACAAGGAACTGTTGGCCATCAAGTCCGCCTTCAAGGCTTGGCGGCACTATCTGCTGGGTGCCAGGCATACCATTACGGTCATCACTGATCACCGCAACTTACAATACCTAAAGGTAGCCAAGGCCCAATCTTCACGCCTTCTCCGTTGGGCATTGTTCTTCGCCGAGTTTGATTTTGTAATAACCTATCGACCAGGTTGTAAAAATAGAAAAGTTGATGCCCTGTCCCGAATAGGAATCGGAGAAACAGAAAGAGCTTTAGAACCTGTACCCATAATTCCTGAACAGAGGATCCTTGGTCTGACATCCATACACTCTCTGGAGGACATTCAAGAAAAGGTCCATCAACTCTTTGATTCCGATGCCTTACAGGGCTGGGCAAGGAAAGGCCCAGAGTATTCGGTCACCAACAATCTACCTTATTACCAAGGCCGGCTATTTTTGCCACTAGAGGAACTACAGAAACTTGTCATTTCTCATTACCACGACACCTTGATGGAAGGACATCCTGGCATTGCTAAAACTGAAGCCAAAATCAAGAAACAGTTTTGCTGGCCCACCTGGCGAAAAGATGTCATGTTGTTTGTCATGTCTTGTGGCATTTGCGCTCAAAATAAAGGGGAAAAGAAAAAACCCGCTGGATTATTACAACCGTTAGACATACCACCTACTCCTTGGCATACCTTGTCATTAGACTTTATCACGGATTTACCCCTGTGCAAAGGTTATAACACCATTCTAGTTATTGTAGATCTTTTTTCTAAAATGGCCCATTTCATTCCTTTAAAAGGAATACCTTCAGCTTCAATCCTGGCCAAGGAGTTCCTTGAAAATGTTGTCCGTCTACATGGTTTTCCTTCCGTGTTAATTTCAGACCGGGGAAGTCAATTTATTTCACATTTTTGGAGGAAGTGCTGCCAGCTGGCACAAATTGATGTTAGGCTTTCAACCAGCCACCATCCCCAGACTGACGGTCAAACTGAGAGAACCAACCAGACTCTTGAGCAATACATACGTTGTATGCTACATCAATCTGAGGAGGATTGGAAAGACATTCTTTGGATCGTCGAGTATGCATACAATAATTCTGTACACTCAGGAACTAAACAAAGCCCTTTTTTTACCATATATGGTCACCATCCTAGAACCTCAGACTTAGATTCTCCCCAGCATTTAGAGATGCCTGCGGTGGACCATCTCCACACTGTTATCACACAAGTCTTTAAAGAAGCGACTGCACATTTACTAAAGGCTAAGGCTAAATACAAGAAGGATGCTGATCAACACAGGAGTGAAGCATCGCAATACCAAGTAGGGGACCAAGTATGGTTAGCCACCAAGTACTTACCACTCAAGGGAACACGGACTTTTAACCCCAAGTACTTGGGACCTTATTCTATTAAGGCTATTATTAACCCAGTGGCCGTCAAGTTGGACCTGCCTGGTCATATGTTCATCCTGTTTTTCACGTGTCTCTTTTGAAGCATGTGCAACCAGGAACTATACTAACCACTCCACCTGAACCTATCCTCATAGACGGGGAACCCGAATTCGAAGTCAAGAATATTTTGGACTCTAAAAGGGTGAGATCAAAACTCTTCTATCTCATTGATTGGAAAGGGTATGGTCCACAAGAAAGATCTTGGGAGCCTAGTGATCAGGTGCATGCACCTCAATTAGTGAAGAGGTTCCACCAAGAATTTCCAGACAAACCAAGGCCGAGAGGGAGAACAGCTTTAGGAGGGGCCTTGAGGGGGAGTGCTGTCACGATGCCTGCCCCCGGAAAGCCAGACCAGGCTCAGCAACCCCGGAAGCAGGCATCATGCCACTTGAAGCATGCCCAAAAACCCCAGTTAGGGGCTCTTTGGCTACAGTCCTGGCGCCTATGGCGCCAGGCTCATAAGAATAAAGTCAGTCCTGGCGCCATGGGCGCCAGGCTCATTACAGAAATCTTACCTGTTGCAGACCATGCTGCACGAAGCCACAAGCCAAATGAGGCTTAAGGGACTACTTTACCTCAGGGACTCCTTTCCTCTCGGGTGGGGCTGTGGAAGAATACTTACCTGGGACTTCTTCCAAGGCTATTTAAGCCACACCCGGACAGCCACACGTGCTTCGCGTTATTCTGCTTGCTGCAGCGTAACGCTCACCGTGTCTTCAGCAGCTCCAGTCTTCAGCGGCGCCCGCTTCAGCCCTGGAACACCTGAAACAAGAAAAGGAGAAGGAGAAGAGGTCAGAACAAAACCCTTACCTGAATCCTTGATCCAGCACATCGTCGATCTGGAAGAGAGAAGCCTTCTCAGGTGCATTGCCACGCACATCGCAGAGCCGCGCTGAACTCACCAACCGAGGCTGCATTCCTTTACTCCATTGCGAATCCAGCATCTCCAGGCCATTCTTCAACAACTGGAGGAGACAACAACAGATAGGTGAGCAAGGGCAATACAAACCACCCCAAATACTTACCTGATTTACCATAGGGGGGTACTCACCTCATCTTGGGTCGGCGCAGTCGCCGCACCCCGGCCTCTAAGGGGAAAAAACAAGGGCAATACAAATCACCCCCAAAGACTTACCTGATTACCACAGGGGTGTACTCACCTCATCTCGGGTCGGCGCAGTCAATTCCACATCACCGCCGCACCCCGGCCCCTAAGGGGAAAAAACAAGGACAATACAACCTAACCCCAAAGGCTTACCTGATTTACCACAGGGGGGTACTCACCTCATTTCGGGTCGGCGCAGTTAATTCTGCATCATCGCTGTACCCCGGCCCCAAAGGGGAGAACCACAATAGACTTACCAGGATCTTACCAATTGCCACGTGGAACTCTTCTGGTGGTCTAAATCCGCAACCTGCAAGGAATCTGGCAGAGTGAAGATCAGACTTTTGAACTCTTACGAACAATTGGACTTAGAGTCAATACTGGAACTCACCAATTCCTCCATGCCAGTGAAGTAACTGGTCGTCTACGCGCCCCTGCGCTCGACGCAGGATTGAGAGCTCATCTTTCCAAATCTTCAGAAAGATATTCGTACGAGTCCAACAAACGAAGCTAAGTGGGTCTGTCCAGTCTGTCATCTCGGCTCTACGTGTTACTCTGGTGGAAGCAACAGCGGGCCAGTCCAGATCGACGCCCCCGTGGTAATCAGGTGAGCGTAACACCTAAGGGCCCCTTTCATGCTCTAGACTTGAAGGGCAGATCTCTCTTGGCAAGAGTATAACACAGTGTGATGCATTTTACAATCCACTTTGAGATGGCTGATTTAAAGACAGGGTCCTCCCCTTCTCTACCAGCCGCCACTGAAACGAAAAACTGGTTTGTTTTCCTTAGTGGTTTTGTTTTTTCCAGATAATATATGACTGCTCTCCTCACACCAAGTGTTTGGAGGCTTCTTTCTGCCACGTTAGTGGGGTTCTGGAAGAAGGTGGGTAGTTATATTGATTGGTTCACATGGAACTTTGAAATGAATTTAGGCGCAGAACCACCTTATCTTTGTCAATTGTGACAAATGGGTCTTGAACTGAAAAGGGCCTGTAGTTCACTAACTCTTCTTATTGATGTGACTGCCACCAGGAAGGCGGTCTTGTAAGTGAGTGCTTTAAGGCTAGCCTTATGCATAGGTTCAAAGGGAGGTCCCATTAGTCTTAAAACATTCAGGTCCCAAACGGGAGCTGGGTTGGAAATAGGGGATGAAGTCTTTTAACTCCTTTCATAAAAGCCTTGATTAATGGGGTTTTTCCACCACAAAACCTTTTTCTGGGATGTAGTTTAAGCTGAAAGTGCAGCTAAATGGACCTTCAGGGAATTAAAAACCAGTCTACGCCCAGTAGGTGAGTCAGGTACAGGACAATATGTGTCGGTGAGTAGTCTATGGGATTGATGCTCTTGGAATTGCACCAGACAACGAAGCGCTTCCATTTGTTGGAGTAGCAATGTCTGGTGTTAGGCTTTCTTGCTTCTCTAAGCATGTCCATGCATCTCTGAGGGAGTTGGAGGTGTCCAAACTCTAATGACCTCAGGAGTGAAGCCGTTAATTTGAGAGTTTGCAAGCATGGAAGTGGGTTTTCCTCCCCTCTCCTGTGGTAGCATGTTGTATGGGCATGGTAGCTTCCTTCTTTTCCATCAGATGAGAACCAGGGTTGGCGGGCCAACCAGAATCA
Source organism: Ambystoma mexicanum (assembly GCF_040938575.1). Classification (NCBI taxonomy): domain Eukaryota; kingdom Metazoa; phylum Chordata; class Amphibia; order Caudata; family Ambystomatidae; genus Ambystoma; species Ambystoma mexicanum. Next base: position 1,519,948,752 of record NC_090931.1, on the reverse strand, counting down.
TCGTGACTGGATCCTGGTGCAAATTGTGCAATATTTTGTTGAGTAGGGGAGTCGGGGGAGGGTAGTGGGGGGATGGTGGGGGAATAGTGTAAACAAATTTCCCTGACCATGTTATCCAGAGACTGTTCCCCTTGGAGCGGTTCTGCGGGTACGTGGAGGTGTAATTCGGGCATTGTGCATTCTCCAGAGTTGCCAACAAGTCAATCTCTGGGAATCCCCAGTCTGCAAAGACGTTGAAAACAATGTCTTCGTGCAATCCCCATTACCTGTAGAGTAGCAGTGGCAAGTCTCTACTGAGCACGTCCGCCAGAAGATTGAATTCCCCTGGAACGTGTTGTGACAGGAGGAACATCTTGTATTTGAGAGCCCATTTTCATATGTTCTGAGACAGTTTGGACAGCCCTAGAGAGTGAGTGCCCCCTTGCTTGTTCATGTAATACATGGCTGTGGTGCTGTCCGTCAGGACTAGAGCTGTCTTCCCCGGGAGGTGCGTTTGAAAGGCCTTCAGTGCTTTGAATACTGCTAGCAATGTTGGATGCTACCGCTGGGGACCAAACACCCACGTCGAAGTCCTCCTTTCAATTCTCAAAAGACAAGATACAATACTCCGCGATTCCCACTAGATGTCGGACTATATGCACAGCATTTGATTCTAAGAAGATTCACAAGCATCAGAAATAAAGGTTACCTTAAAACCTGATGCAGACGCTGCATCACAAACACCTTGATTACAGGCCATGCATACACTTGGCACTGAGTGTATGAAAAAAGTACCTTTGCAATACACATGTGCAGTATTAACATCAGTTGAGGAGGGTACTCCATATACTAAGATGCCAGCTGCTATAGGACAGTCACGTGGCCTTGAATGAATACAGCAAAGACAGAGCATTCTTCTCATCAGTGGCAAGAGGGAGAAGTCCTGCCATGGCCTTCTCATTAGACTACTTACCAGTGTGGACTAGTACCATAAAAGGAGGCACCTGAGCCTTAAGGTGTTGCCCTGCAATTAAGCAATAGTAACGGGAAATACATCTACACCAAGATAATGAGCTGCCACCAACAGTTACAGGTTTACCTCTATGGACGTTGGTCCGTCCAATGCTGCCACTCCAGTCATTACTATTGCAGGGACAATCAAGAGTCCGCCTAGAGGTCTGTTGGCGTCGACGGTGGTGGGAGTGGCCTCCCGCGGTGGGCGTGGCCTCCAGCAGTATGCCTTGGAGACGGTTTGAAGGATTGGGGTTGCTTACTTATTTCAGGGTGATCATGCGATGCTACTGTTCGAGCAACAGAACAAATGACAAAAAATACATTTGGTGCTTGTATGCCTACAACATTATGCGTGCACGGGATTTGCACCGAGGCTGAGAAGTAAGATTCTACGGCAAGCCCCAGACGCTTCCTATTATGCCTCATCTTTTCTTTATTTGCTCTTTATAGCGGTCAGAATTTAAATAAAAAACTGCAGCACCCAAAATCATGTGAACCCCTCTGACCAATCCAGAGGGTTGAGGGCGGTGTTGCTGGATACATAAGCATAAGCAGTGGGCTGGCCTATTGATCAGAGTAACAGACTGTGGGGTGGATTGCATGCATTGTAGCTCTATTTGTAGTGGGCTGGCCTATTGGATCAGAGTAACAGACTGCGGGGCGGATTGCATGCATTGTAGCTCTATTTGTAGTGGGCTGGCCTATTGGATCAGAGTAACAGACTGCGGGGCGGATTGCATGCATTGTAGCTCTATTTGTAGTGGGCTGGCCTATTGGATCAGAGTAACAGACTGCGGGGCGGATTGCATGCATTGTAGCTCTATTTGTAGTGGGCTGGCCTATTGGATCAGAGTAACAGACTGCGGGGCGGATTGCATGCATTGTAGCTCTATTTGTAGTGGGCTGGCCTATTGGATCAGAGTAACAGACTGCGGGGCGGATTGCATGCATTGTAGCTCTATTTGTAGTGGGCTGGCCTATTGGATCAGAGTAACAGACTGCGGGGCGGATTGCATGCATTGTAGCTCTATTTGTAGTGGGCTGGCCTATTGGATCAGAGTAACAGACTGCGGGGCGGATTGCATGCATTGTAGTTCTATTTGTAGTGGGCTGGCCTATTGGATCAGAGTAACAGACTGCGCGGAGGATTGCATGCATTGTAGCTCTATTTGTAGTGGGCTGGCCTATTGGATCAGAGTAACAGACTGCGGGGCGGATTGCATGCATTGTAGCTCTATTTGTAGTGGGCTGGCCTATTGGATCAGAGTAACAGACTGCGGGGCGGATTGCATGCATTGTAGCTCTATTTGTAGTGAGCTGGCCTATTGGATCAGAGTAACAGACTGCGGGGCGGATTGCATGCATTGTAGCTCTATTTGTAGTGGGCTGGCCTATTGGATCAGAGTAACAGACTGCGGGGCGGATTGCATGCATTGTAGCTCTATTTGTAGTGGGCTGGCCTATTGGATCAGAGTAACAGACTGCGGGGCGGATTGCATGCATTGTAGCTCTATCTGTAGTGGGCTGGCCTATTGGATCAGAGTAACAGACTGCGGGGCGGATTGCATGCATTGTAGCTCTATCTGTAGTGGGCTGGCCTATTGGATCAGAGTAACAGACTGCGGGGCGGATTGCATGCATTGTAGCTCTATCTGTAGTGGGCGTAACAGACTGTGGGGCGGATTGCATGCATTGTAGCTCTATCTGTAGTGGGCTGGCCTATTGGAAGCTCTTTATTAGCAGTGGGCTAGCCTATTGGATCAGAGTAACAGACTGTGGGGCGGATTGCATGCATTGTAGCTCTTTATTAGCCGTGGGCTGGCCTATTGGATCAGAGTAACAGACTGTGGGGGCGGATTGCATGCATTGTAGCTCTATTTGTAGTGGGCTGGCCTATTGGATCAGAGTAACAGACTGTGGGGCGGATTGCATGCATTGTAGCTCTATTTGGAGTGGGCTGGCCTATTGGATCAGAGTAACAGACTGTGGGGAGGATTGCATGCATTGTAGCTCTATTTGTAGTGGGCTGGCCTATTGGATCAGAGTAACCGACTGTGGGGCGGATTGCATGCATTGTAGCTCTATTTGTAGTGAGCTGGCCTATTGGATCAGAGTAACAGACTGCCGGGTGGATTGCATGCACTGTAGCCCTATTTGTAGTGGGCTGGCCTATTGGATCAGAGTAACAGACTGCGGGGCGGATTGCATGCACTGTAGCTCTATTTGTAGTGGGCTGGCCTATTGGATCAGAGTAACAGACTGCGGGGCGGATTGCATGCACTGTAGCTCTATTTGTAGTGGGCTGGCCTATTGGATCAGAGTAACAGACTGCGGGGAGGATTGCATGCATTGTAGCTCTATTTGTAGTGGGCTGGCCTATTGGATCAGAGTAACAGACTGCGGGGCGGATTGCATGCATTGTAGCTCTATTTGTAGTGGGCTGGCCTATTGGATCAGAGTAACAGACTGCGGGGCGGATTGCATGCATTGTAGCTCTATTTGTAGTGGGCTGGCCTATTGGATCAGAGTAACAGACTGCGGGGCGGATTGCATGCATTGTAGCTCTATTTGTAGTGGGCTGGCCTATTGGATCAGAGTAACAGACTGCGGGGCGGATTGCATGCATTGTAGCTCTATTTGTAGTGAGCTGGCCTATTGGATCAGAGTAACAGACTGCGGGGCGGATTGCATGCATTGTAGCCCTATTTGTAGTGGGCTGGCCTATTGGATCAGAGTAACAGACTGCGGGGCGGATTGCATGCATTGTAGCTCTATTTGTAGTGGGCTGGCCTATTGGATCAGAGTAACAGACTGCGGGGCGGATTGCATGCATTGTAGCTCTATTTGTAGTGGGCTGGCCTATTGGATCAGAGTAACAGACTGCGGGGCGGATTGCATGCATTGTAGCTCTATTTGTAGTGAGCTGGCCTATTGGATCAGAGTAACAGACTGCGGGGCGGATTGCATGCATTGTAGCCCTATTTGTAGTGGGCTGGCCTATTGGATCAGAGTAACAGACTGCGGGGCGGATTGCATGCATTGTAGCTCTATTTGTAGTGGGCTGGCCTATTGGATCAGAGTAACAGACTGCGGGGCGGATTGCATGCATTGTAGCTCTATCTGTAGTGGGCTGGCCTATTGGATCAGAGTAACAGACTGCGGGGCGGATTGCATGCATTGTAGCTCTATTTGTAGTGGGCTGGCCTATTGGATCAGAGTAACAGACTGCGGGCGGATTGCATGCATTGTAGCTCTATTTGTAGTGGGCTGGCCTATTGGATCAGAGTAACAGACTGCGGGGCGGATTGCATGCATTGTAGCTCTATTTGTAGTGAGCTGGCCTATTGGATCAGAGTAACAGACTGCGGGGCGGATTGCATGCATTGTAGCCCTATTTGTAGTGGGCTGGCCTATTGGATCAGAGTAACAGACTGCGGGGCGGATTGCATGCATTGTAGCTCTATTTGTAGTGGGCTGGCCTATTGGATCAGAGTAACCGACTGCGGGGCGGATTGCATGCATTGTAGCTCTATTTGTAGTGGGCTGGCCTATTGGATCAGAGTAACAGACTGCCGGGCGGATTGCATGCATTGTAGCTCTATTTGTAGTGGGCTGGCCTATTGGATCAGAGTAACAGACTGCGGGGCGGATTGCATGCATTGTAGTTCTATTTGTAGTGGGCTGGCCTATTGGATCAGAGTAACAGACTGCGGGGCGGATTGCATGCATTGTAGCTCTATTTGTAGTGGGCTGGCCTATTGGATCAGAGTAACAGACTGCGGGGCGGATTGCATGCATTGTAGCCCTATTTGTAGTGGGCTGGCCTATTGGATCAGAGTAACAGACTGCGGGGCGGATTGCATGCATTGTAGCTCTATTTGTAGTGAGCTGGCCTATTGGATCAGAGTAACAGACTGCGGGGCGGATTGCATGCATTGTAGCCCTATTTGTAGTGGGCTGGCCTATTGGATCAGAGTAACAGACTGCGGGGCGGATTGCATGCATTGTAGCTCTATTTGTAGTGGGCTGGCCTATTGGATCAGAGTAACAGACTGCGGGGCGGATTGCATGCATTGTAGCCCTATTTGTAGTGGGCTGGCCTATTGGATCAGCTCTATTTGTAGCTTTTACATCTTCTCAGGGACGGACATTTTGATCCTTTAAAAATGATCCAATGGCAGAGTGGCTTACGCTTCCCAAAGAATGAATGTGGAGAGACACCGATTGGTTCCACATGCGAATACAAACATACAAAGAGCAGGGTAGCATTAGAGAAAACGACCTTAGCACATGTACGCATGTATGGGCGGTATGATTTTGGGTTTCACGAAATGTGATTGGGGTAGTCCTTGTCTATTCAGGATGAGCCCGCAGTTCGTGTAGCTCATGATTGTGGAGGTGTCTTTTCTCGCTCTCCTTTCGGGGTTGGATGAGGAAGTGGGAGTGTATGGAGCGCTGGGTCTTTGAGGAGGAGCCCAGAATGTAAAATGAATGTTGACAAGGACAGTTCCTCTTCTTTATTAATAGCTTCCCTCTCGCGTGCGGTTGATTAAGCTCAGGATTTCAGGCTGGCCGCTCTTTCCCAGACCATCCAATCCTTAACCACAACCTTTAAGGAATCCCAGTGAAATGGTACTGAATCGTCAGGAGTTGGGTACAGGGAACAGTCATATGGGGTCTAGGTCTGCTTGCAAAAAATATCCTGCAAAAGGGCTACGGATCCCTGCAGGGATCGCCCTTTCCCTGGAAACCCCAGGGCATGAGCAGTGCTGGCGTATCTATGGCAAAGCAGTTTGAACATCCTCCAGGTGCCATGTGTGTTAAAGTCAGGCTATGTGCAAAAATACTAGTCCCAGTTCCACATGGAGAACCGGAAGCAGGTCCCGTTCCCATTCTGGACATGGATTACACAAGGGAAACTGTTCATCTGAAGGAAATATTGCTATGTTTGACCCTGGGGAGGTTCTTTCTGGTCTGCAGCATGCATTGAGGAAAACCGTTTCATCCAGACTCCATTACACATCCTAATTCTAGGGTGTGGTAGCCATCGCATGCATCTACGATGCAATATGGACACACTTCCATGGGTAAACTGAAGGCAGAGTGCCTTAAGCTCTCTCCTCCTGGTAGGGCATCTACCACTCCTGCGACTGACTCCAAGATGGTTATGTTTGTAGGGTCGAGCAGTCTTGTTGGCATAGGCTTTTGAATACTTCAAGCCTCTATATAAAGAGTTTAGATTTGGTGGCAGAGGCCCAGGCTGGGGGTAGCTCTCCTGAGCCAGAGGAGATTAGTAGTTGGGCTCAGCTGGCCTATTCTGTGGGAGACGCCAACACTACCATTATGCACGACAGATGTAAAGGAAGCCATTTCCAGTTTTGTTCCAAGAGGAGTTTGTTAAAGAACCTGGCAAATATGTGAACACCTTCACTTCTTTGCGCCCTCTCCAGTCTTCTTCAGGAGAGATTCTCAGCCGCGATGCCCACTTCTCAGACACCATCACCCCAAGGACAGAGCATCCTAGCTCCCAAAGACCCAGGCAACCCTTCCTTCCACCAGAGGTACCAAGGATGCAGATCCTGTAGAGTCAGGGGGGTGGGGGGGGCGGCTAAGGGGGGGGGGGGGTTAGCTTGCGATACTGTAAAAACATTTTTTCCCCATTGAGTGCTGAAAAACATGTGGGGTTTCAAGCTAGAGTTTGTCCCACCCCCTTGCCAGAGGTTTCCAAAGAGTAGCTTTTTTCTCCAGGCAGATTCCTCAGTTGATCTCCCAGGAGGGTCGGGAATTACTTCTGAAGAAGGCAGTGGAGAGGGCTTTTCAGCACCTGAGGGGTTTTACCAGCAAAATATTTTTGGTAACAAGGGACAGAGGGGTTATCCGCCTGTAATACATGTAAGGAAACATCTCTGTAGTTACCGTCACTTTGATATGAAGAGGATTTCCACATTGAATAGAGATGGAGGCCAGGGAACTGGCCCGTGAGAATGCATCTCGACGATGCTTATGTGTCATTACCAATTTTTTAAATGCATAGGAATTTTCTCTCTTTACGTGGAAGTGGGTTTACTGTTTTTTTTCATCCTTTTTGTCGTTCCGTGGTCCTTTACCAAGTTACGAAGACTGGTAGCAGAGTTCCTCAGAGCCAGGGGAATTGGGCATGTGATTTACCTAGATAACAGTCACCAGGAGCAATTTGGCTTGGGTCTCCCATTATCATGCCCAGCTTATGGTGCACGTGGCAGAGTTCCTCAGAGCCAGGGGTATCAGGCGTGTGATTTACCTAGATAACAGCGTCGCCAGGAGCAAGTTGGCTAGCGTCTCCCCTTATCATGCCCAGCTTATGGTGCAGGTGGCAGAGTTCCTCAGAGCCAGGGGTATCAGACGTGTGATTTACCTAGATAACACAGTCGCCAAGAGCAAGTTGGCTTGGGTCTCCCATTATCATGCCGCTTATGGGGCAGGTGGCAGAGTTCCTCAGAGCCAGGGGTATCAGGCGTGTGATTTACCTAGATAACACCGTCGCCAGGAGAAAGTTGGCTTGGGTCTCCCATTATCATGCCCAGTTTATGGTACAGGTGGCAGAGTTCCTCAGAGCCAGGGGTATCAGACGTGTGATTTACCTAGATAACATCCTCACCGGAGCAAGTTGGCTAGCGTCTCCCATTATAATGCACAGCTTATGGTGCAGGTGGCAAGGTTCCTCAGTGTCAGGGCTGGGGCAATTGGGGTGGTGGAAAGGGCCATTGGGGGCATGGGTGATGTTCTGGGGCACCCAACCAGCTTTTCCAGGCGTGTTCTCCATCCCTTCTGCAGGACCTTGGCCCAGGGATGGAGACCCGCCCGGAGACTACACTTCCCAGCAGGCCGTGTGTCACACGAACCTGCTGCAAGAGAGAAAGCCACGCCCGGGCATGCATGAGTCGCGCCCAAGGAGCGCCGCTCGCAATCCTGGCTACCGGATGGAGAAGACGTGCATTACGCAAGCTCCAGGAGGCAAGCCTACGCGGGGTACCAGCCCGCCTGCATTCAACCCCAGGCCCTGCGTACAAACTACAGATAAGTACCAGCCCAAATCTAATCCTGAACACCTGATTTCCCGGCCGCATTGAGGGAGACGCGCCCTGGGAGAAGCCTACTTACTAACCGCCAGACCCGCGAACATTGACAGGAGACACGCTCGAACAACGCATGCTTCCCCCTGCATGATACGCATGCCTAACTGCTTTTTGGGTTCTGTTTGTAAACGGCGGTGAACGCAACCGCACCAGTATAACTCTGCCTATTAGGGCATTCATAGGAGCGAAGCCTACGCGCACATGTACTGACTCTGATTTGCTAATTTCAGCATGTAATGAAATTGAGTGACTGCGCACGGCCCACCAACATGAAAAGGTCAGAGGGGCCTTGACCAGCACAAGAAACGAAGCTAAGTGTATTTTGCTTTCTGAGTGCATACTGTCCCAACCTCGCATGAGGTAATGTGGGAGATCTGCTGACTCTGCACCAGCGGGAATTGCCTAGATGATGTAATGTGGGGAGGGAGCTGTTAACTCTGAAAGTCCCGGGTTAGCCTGTATGATGTAATGTGGTTACAGGTGAGAACAGCACAACTGTTATAGTGTTTGCTGGTTTGGGACTCCAGCACAAAGGTCCTCCAATTGTGAGGGCACAAAGAATGATTGCGGAGTGAGTGTGCAAGGGCGGAGTAATATCCACTGGATCCGGAGCAGGAGCCGAGAAGCATGTTTCCCTAAGAACCCCTACCCATCCATTCATCTCCCTAAACCTCTTTTCGGTTACCCTGTACTACCCCCTACCTATCCACTCAACGGACCCTAACCCCAGGTGTTCTGCAAGTCAGTAGGCATGGAAATACGCCTGTCAACTAGTTACCATCCAGAAACCGATGGGCAAACTGAGCGGCAAAACCAGACTTTGGAGCAATACCTGCGATGCCTAACCCAAGGGGAGGAAAGCAAATGAGCAGAAATCATCTGGTTAGCGGAACTGGCTTACAATAATGCAATTCATGCATCTACTAAGACTACACCATTCCATAGTGTGTATGGCTATCATCCCCGTTTTCAGCCAGTACCTCAGGAGGTAATACAAGAAGTTCCAGCGGCGGGAGAAAAAAGGAAACTATTGGAAGACATTTGGCAGACCGTCCAACACAACTTAAACTCCGCCAAGGTGGCCTATAAATACCAAGCAGACAAGAAAAGAAGACCTAGTCCACAGTACCAAGTTGGAGATAGAGTGTGGCTCTCGACACGTAACCTCAAACTCCAAGGTTCCCGTAAATTCTGTCCTCGCTTCATTGGCCCATTCCCTATCAAAGCACTGGTAGGCCCTGTGGCAGTAAAATTGACATTACCGCAACACATGAGAATTCACCCAGTCTTTCACGTAGCTCTACTCAAACCAGCCCCAGTCTCAATAAGAACAAAGAAACCTCTGCCTGTCTTGATAGACGGATATCCAGAATATGAAGTAAAAGCCATCCTGGATTCACACCTTAGACAGCAAAATGTATGGTATCTGGTGGATTGGAAGGGCTAGGGGCCAGAGGACCGATCCTGGGAGCCAGCACAAAACATTCATGCTCCTCGACTCCTCCACCAGTTTCATTTTAGGCACCCCTCTAAACCTGGACCTGCGGGAGGAAGGGGGAGTACTGTCAGGGCTGGGGCAATTGGGGTGGTGGAAAGGGCCATTGGGGGCATGGGTGATGTTCTGGGGCACCCAACCAGCTTTTCCAGGCGTGTTCTCCATCCCTTCTGCAGGACCTGGGCCCAGGGATGGAGAACTGCCCGGAGACTACACTTCCCAGTAGGCAGTGTGTCACACGAACCTGCTGGAAGAGAGAAAGCCACGCCCGCACGACCGCGCATGCGCGAGCCGCGCCCTAGGTCCGCCGCTCACAATCCTGACTACCGGAGGGAGAAGACGTGCATTACGCGAGCTCCAGGAGGCTAGCCTGCGCGGGGCACTAGCCTGCCTGCATTCAACCCCAGGCCCCACGTACAAACTATAGATAAGTACCAGCCCAATTCTAATCCTGAACACCTGATGTCCCGGCCGCATTGCTAACCGCCAGACCCGCTAACCTTGACGGGAGACACGCTCGAACAACGCATGCTTCCCCCTGCATGATACGCATGCCTAACTACCTTTTGGGTTCTGTTTGTAAACGGCTGTGAACGCAACCGCACCAGTATAACTCTGCCTACTAGGGCGTTCATAGGAGCGAAGCCTACGCGCACATGTACTGACTCTGATTTGCTCATTTCAGCATGTAATGAAATCGAGTGACTGCGCACCGGCCCATCAACACGAAAAGGCCAGAGGGACCTTGACCAGCGCAAGAAACAAAGCTAAGTGTATTTTGCTTTCTGACTGCATACTGTTCTAACCTCGCATGAGGTAATGTGGGGGATCTGTTGACTCTGCACCAGCGGGAATTGCCTACATGATGTAATGTGGGGAGGGAGCTGTTAACTCTGCAAGTTCCGGGTTAGCCTGCATGATGTAACGTGGTTACAGATGCGAACAGCACAACAACTGTTATAGTGTTTCCTGGTTTGGGACTCCAGCACAAAGGTCCCCCAATTGTGAGGGCACACAAAAAGATTGCGGAGTGAGTGTGCAAGGGCGGAGTAATATCCACTGAATCCGGAGCAGGAGCCGAGGAGCATGTTTCCCTAAGAACCCCTACCCATCCATTCATCTCCCTAAACCTCTTTCCGGTTACCCTGTACTACCCCCTACCTATCCACTCAACGGACCATAACCCTAATTCCCCGGAGGGTTGTGGTGGCCTGTAGTAACTACCTCCCAGGTGCCATGACCCGACGGGGAGGTAGGTGTTTGTGCTGCCACTGCACCAGTCAAGAGGACCAAGGACCTGACACTCAGAGCCAGGGGTATCAGGCGTGTGATTTACCTAGATAACACCGTCGCCAGGAGCAAGTTGGCTTGGTTCTCCCATTATCATGCCCAGCTTATGGTGCAGGTGGCAGAGTTCCTCAGAGCCAGGGGTATCAGGCGTGTGATTTACCTAGATAACAGCATCTCCAGGAGCAAGTTGGCTTGGGTCTCCCATTATCATGCCCAGCTTATGGTTCAGGTGGCAGAGTTCCTCAGAGCCAGGGGTATCAGGCGTGTGATTTACCTAGATAACATCGTCGCCAGGAGCAAGTTGGCTAGCGTCTCCCATTATCATGCCCAGTTTATGGTGCAGGTGGCAGAGTTTGTCAGAGCCAGGGGTATCAGGCGTGTGATTTACCTAGATAACACAGTCGCCAGGAGCAAGTTGGCTTGGGTCTCCCATTATCATGCCCAGCTTATGGTGCAGGTGGCAGAGTTCCTCAGAGCCAGGGCTATTAGGAATGTGATCTACCTAGATAACATTGTCGCCAGGAGCAAGTTGGCTTGGGTCTCCCATTATCATGCCCAGTTTATGGTGCAGGTGGCAGAGTTTGTCAGAGCCAGGGGTATCAGGCGTGTGATTTACCTAGATAACACAGTCGCCAGGAGCAAGTTGGCTTGGGTCTCCCATTATCATGCCCAGCTTATGGTGCAGGTGGCAGAGTTCCTCAGAGCCAGGGCTATTAGGAGTGTGATCTACCTAGATAACATCGTCGCCAGGAGCAAGTTGGCTTGGGTCTCCCATTATCATGCCCAGCATATGGTGCAGGTGGTCGAATCACTGGAGTTCATCGTACATTTCCAGATGTCCAATCCAGTTATGCAGTTTCTGGGATTTCTGCTGCAGAAAGTCATCCCCAGGAGGAGGCTGAGAAGGGCCCTTCATTCATCGCCTATTTCAGACAGGCACCTCGGTCTTCTCTGTTCTTCAATTTAGGCCATATTCCCGGGCCTTCTCCAGTACAACAGCAAAGTATTCAGGCTATTCATATTGACTTCCGTTTGCCACAGAAGCAAGAGAAGAGTTGATCTGGCGAGTAGCTCGCATGGAGACATGGAAGGGCTACTTTAGCTGCCTCCCCCAAACGCCAATTGGAATTTGATACAAGTAAGAGGGGCTGGAGCGCCAGTTGTGGCATAAACTTGACAGGAGGGCTATGGTCTCCTCCGGAGGAATACTGGCACATAAATTGTTTGGAGAGGTTTGCTGGTTCTTTTGCGATCATATGCTTTACAGGCCCGTTCTCGCACTGCGTGGTGCATCTGTTAATGGGAAACCATGCAGTATTGCTGAATGGACTGGTTCCTGTACTCCGTTAGATCTGGCCATAGATTCTTGGGACTTATACCTTTGGTTTCACATCACCGTCTAGGCAGAATACCTATAGTGGTCTCAACCTGGGGGCAAACTGGTGCTCCTACTAGTGGTCAGATACAAGCAAATGCAGACTCCATCTCTTTCTTGAACTATGCAAAGAAAATGGGGACAGCTGAAGTCAGAATGTTTGCATCCGGCCTTAGCACTCTGCTTGCAAATTGTTTCAGTTGGAGGCTGAAACCGTTCGCCAGGGCTGTGGGCACCTTCTTGTGGAGCAGGAAAGCATCATACTTTCCTTCCGTTGGCTATATAGCACACACTCCAATTCAGGGAACAATGTTGGACTGGTGACACTGGCTCAAACTTGGCAGCCACTGAATTAACAGCTAAGCTATCATACAATACCATACATATGTACCAGGTATGTGTTGGTTTGTGGTTTTCCACTAGTTTGCAGGCTACTAATGTGCATTGCTATTTCTCACCCCCTGCCTTCTTCTAAGAATACCGGTTTGTGAGATGTTAACATTGTGCTGTCCATGCTCTTAGGCTGGCCTGACACTGAAGAGGTGGCTCTTTAGGTGCTTGTGACAAAACTGGGCATGTGGATATTTGGTTTCCTTGGGAGGGGTGGGGGGTGACAGATTTCAGGGATAAAGTTCTTTCGGGTAGGTTCTTTTCACCAGAGTCCAGTTGCTTGTTCAGAGAACCAAGACGTGCCTGTTTTCTCTCACCTTTGCATGGTGCAATGTCTGGCTGCATATGTAGCCGGAACAGCTGACCTGCGAGGGTCCTCTGATCTGTTAATCTCCTCCTGCGACTCATGCCGAGCCCCCCACTCCGAAAGCTCCTTGAAGCACAGGGCACGCCACACTCCGAGCCGGCCCACCACGTGTGTGCAATGTCCATGCACTACTGCAAGTGAAAAAGCATAGAATGAAGGGGTGGTGCCTGGTCCCAAATATACCAGCCACCAATGAGCCCAAACCAACAAAAAATGGGTTTGGAGACAGGGGCGGCAGGAGGGATGGAACTATATTCCCTGCCCCACGCCCCAAAAACCGCAGTGCCCCCTCCTACACACAATACAAATACCCAAACAAATGTGCCTGCTGTTTAAGCGAACGTTCAGTTCAAGTGTCTACTGCTTCCTACACTTCTTTTTAAAAAAAACATTCCTGGAACGGTTTCTTTAAAAACAAAAAAAGAAGTAAAGGCACAGTAAAATGTAATTAAAAAAGTAAAGGAGCATGGCTCCCGCCCACTTCGACCACTGATTTGATCCCATAACTTTATTGTCTGGAGTTGAGGGAAGAGAAAGGTTTCAGCACAGAAGATAATTACTTGTGTAAAGCAGAGCGGATGGTGGAGGACAGTCCTGCAACACTAAAAGCAGGGATAATGTCAAAGATCACACCAGTTGACTAGCCTCCTCTGCAGCACAAGGCATCACAAAGAACTCTCAGGAGTAATTAAAAGAAAAGGAGCCATAACTCTGCACCTTCCCAATATTTTATATTTAGTCAACTTTACAGTGCCTTAGAACAGAACCATATTGCAAAACTAAAAGGCATAAGGTCAGAGAGGCGCACCTAGATCCATGGCTTCAAAGAAAGCCAACAGGGGTGTCAGAAGGCACCAACTGCAACACATTAGGACTCTTCTGAGTGACCAGAGGTAAAACAACTGAAAGCATTGCCAGATGATGAGTTCTGATCCAACCCAACCTCCGGTGCATTTCCTCTGGATGTGAAAACCTTTGAAACAATGCACCAAATGGCCCAGGATTATGCTTCACTTGATTCTACCTTGAATTCAAAAGATACCATATCATTCCAAAAGGTGCAAGGAAAAGAACGAAGGGTGTCTTTTAACGCGGGTAACAAAACAATACATTTTTTTTAATGGAATTTATTTAATGTGTTCTGGTTTACAAATGTAAACCTTTTATGTTACACAACAACAGATCTACCTTGATTTAAATAATCCTAAATTAAACGGTAATTGCAAAATTCAGTCTTCTTGTAGTTTCAGGACAATAAAATTCCAGTTACATGGATCTACAAACAAACAAAGAAATTCCCCAAAATTCAAGTAACTCAAGTATAAATGTATTACAGAATTCCTGAATGATACCCAATATCAGTCGTATCCAGTATCTCGTGCGATTCATCCCCAAAATACTTACAATGCCAGACGCAGGGGGTTGTGTAGAAATCTACCTAAATACATCTGCTCTCCTTGGAAAAGGAACAATACACTTTTTTTGAAATAATTGTGATATGGGATTTACATGAAAACCTTACAGAACCGCATAAAAAGTACAACGCTGCATGTTCAATCACCACATTCAATGAAATGTAGCATCATAAGGAACAACAATTATATTCTAAACCCTAAACATTTCTACAAAATAATTCATTAATCACTTAGGGCAAATTGAAACATTAAAATACCAGTAATTGGAACACATTTAATCAAACCTACATGCTTTCTTTAAACCCATAATATCAGCAAGTCAAAATTTACCCAATTCTGATTTCAAATAGGATTTTTAAATATTTAGGGCAGAACTTGCTTTTTACAAAGGTAACACAGCCGTGAGTCAATTTAAATATTGCTTGGAACTCATATTCCAAAATAGGTAAAACGTTTAAACAAAATCTTAAAATCAAAGAACTATTTATTACACAAAGATTTCCGCAAAGACTTGGAAATGAAGCCTAGAGGCAAGTTCAACGTAGCTAACACTGGGATGTTCGAGGATTTGAATTCTACCTATTGTGCCACAATTTCCGCTTGAGAAATACAGGCTGGTGGAACGTGGTCTCCTTTGAAATACGGGAGTTCTGTCAGTGTAGTCTTGCAATGTCTCAGAAAATGTGTATCTGGTGAGAAACATTCCAGCCTACACCTGTCACAAGTCTGCATAAAGGGTCTTCTTCTCAGGGTGCATTATCTTGGTGTAGAGAACATTTCTTCCTGAGCATTCAGTGATATATGGCCCAACTCAAGGTGCATCGGGGCCATAAATATACCTTGGGGGTAACTTTAAAATAGGTTTCCACATGAACACATCCAGTGTCGTAACCCAGTTCCACTTTGTAATTTCAAAGGTTCCCATGCTATAAATTGGTGGAGAACTTTAATTTTGTAAAAATTAAAAACGGGAAGAGAATCACCAATATTTGTGATCTAACTTCCATGTAGGACTATAGAGGATTAGCTTTCGTTTTCACCCTTTATGGCAAATTCTCCATTCTCGCTTTAAAATACACTTTGAATGTTGGTGGGTGCTTATGCGCACATAACGAGAGGCTGCCCACAACTTCAAGCCTTTTGGCTGGAGAGTAGATTGAGAGCCAAGAAGAATGCGGGCTGCACATGTCCGAACATCCCGCATGCCCGATCTTAAGTCCCTCATTTAAAACAGAGTACCCACACTAGGAGTCAATGATAACAAGCAGTTTACTCCATTTCTGGGGTGGGCACAATGGTGTATTCTAATGCTTTTGGGTAAACTGCAAGTGCACACGAGGCTAATTTAGCTATACTCAATCTTTGCCTTGGTTCCAGCATGTCAAAAACCTGTTGCTGCAAATGGAACTGGAAGATCTTTGGCTGAACCCCCAGGGAATAACCCATGTGAACTGTAAGTACTTCCATACTTGTTTTCATTTTAATACACTGCCAAATTACATGCCAAATGGTGCTAAAATAATGCGGATTGTACCAACCACTATAGTATTGTGTTTACATAGCGCGCGCAACCAAGCCCTGAGGCATCTGGGCACATTTCTTACAGTTACATATATACAGTTGCATTTACATATATTTATAAAAAGAATATACCAATATTTACATATGAGATTGAAAAGCAGTATACAGGCGACATTCGTTGGAATCTTCGAGATAATGGGATATAAGCATGTGGGAAAAAGAATTTATGAAGGGACAACGCTGAAGACTAGGTGCTAGCATTGGTCTTCATTTAGGGTGAGCCAGGTTTTTACGTAATTTCTGAATTTGTAGAAGGAAGGTTCAGCTCTGAGGGTGGGAGGTAAGGTGTTCCACGTTTTGGCTCTTAGGACAGGGAAGCTTCTGCCCCCAGCCTTTTGGAGCTTAATTCTAGGTATGATGAGGCAATTGGCTTGTGAGACTCTGGACGGTCGATCTGAGCATTTAGGTTTTAATTTGTCGCAAAGATACATGGGTGCTAGATTATTTCGGCACTTGGAGGTGAGTGATAAAGTTGAGTCTAATTCTTTGGTTAATAGAGAGCCAGTGGATATTACGTCTCAACTCTGAGATACAGAGTGATCTAGGAAAATTGGTTGCGGCTCTAAGCGCGTTGTTTTGAAGGATTTGTAACTTCTTTATGTTATGCTGGCTGGTGCCTAGGTATAATGCATTACAATAGTCTAATTTAGTTGGGACTAGTGCCCTGGCTAGGGTAATGCAATTATTTGTGGTCAGAAATGGCCTACAAGCATTTATGAGCTTGCATGTGTAAACTGTAGTAGAGGCAGTTGCGTTGATTTATCTGGATAGTGAGAGAAGAACAAGTTACTTACCAACTTGTAACATTCTTTCGATTGGATGTTCCTCCAGCGTATTCCACATCTTTGACATGTAATGTCCACAGCTGTGTACTTCGGAAACTTTTTCGGCAGAGCGCGTCCTGCGTCGAGTCGATCTCCATCGAAGGCCTCTGTCGAGGGCGACGTCACCGGATGTTGTAAATAGAACACAACACGTCCGTAGCCTCAGTTTATGTTTTCCCCCAATAACGTGTGGCACCAATCCAATGCCTGCTTGACTGCACATAGCCTAGGCAGGCTGGGAGGGCTATGTGGAATACATGGGAGGACCATCCAATCGAAAGAACGTTACCAGTTGAGTTGGTAAGTAACTTGTTCTTTGAATGTATTGTGTCCTCCAACTTATTCCACATCTTTGACAGACTCCCAAAGCAGTACCAGAAAATGGAGGAGGGAAAAGAATTTAGAGTACCCAATCATATTGCAGAATAAAGAACTGCCTTACCAGAGGCCATATCCTGACCATGGAGTGTATCCAGGGAGTAATGTTTAACAAAGGTGTGGATAGAAGCCCATATGGCTGCATCACAAATATTCCTAATAGGAACTCCCACGTTGCAGGGCTGTGGAAGTAGCCACGCCCCCAGTGGAATGAGCTCACAGCGCTTCAGGAGGGTCCTTACCCGCCAATCGGTAACATTCAGTAATGGTGAGGATAATCCACCTGGAAAAGGTCTGTTTGGCCCAATCGGTGTCCAGCATATCCTACAAAGAGTTGATCGTCCACTCTGACCCTGGACATCCTAGAAATATTAAAGCTCAGTGCTCTCCTAGGATTCAACCTATGGAGTCGCTCCTCTTCCTTCACAGGATGAGGAGGAGGATAGAAAGAAGGAAGAACCACTTTCTGACTCAAGTGAAATGCAGAGACTAGCTTAGGTAGAAAGGAAGGACATACCCTTAGTACAACCCTGTCCTTGTGGAACACAGTAAAGGGCGGCTTAGAGGAAAGTGCCTGCAATTCACTCACTCTGCGAGCTGAAGTAACCACAACCAAGAACACTGTCTTGAAGGACAATAATCTCAAAGGACAAGAGTGCAAAGGTTCAAACGGAGCACCCATTACAAATTTCAAAACCAAATTCAAATCCTAAACCGGCACTTGGAAAGCGGACGGCAGGAACACAATAGCCAGTCCTTTAAGAAATTGAGAAATTAAAGAATGTTCTTACTTTAAGATTCCTTTGGACGAGCGCTTAAATATAGACAGCGCCGCCAGGTAACCTTTAATGGTACCAACTTGAAGGCCCCTGTGGGCCAAAGAAAGTGGGAAAGAAAACCATAGGAATGGAACACTGAAAAGGATCAACATTTTGTCCACTGCACCAGTCGCAAAACTTACGCCAACAGCAACGGTACAGGGATTTTGTTGCTGGCCTCCTGGCCGAAAGCAACACCTCCATCACATCATCCGGGAGGTCCCAATCCTTATATCTCAACCTTTCAGATAACAAACATGAAGGTTGAGAGTCCTGACCTCTGGATGGAGAACCTGACCCCCCTCTCGCGAGAGCAGATCCTCTTGGTAGGGAAGACGGCGTGGGGGGCAGATGGACATTTCTAGAAGGTCCGGGTACCACGCTCTCCTGTCCCAATCTGGAGCAATGAGGATCATGTCGGATCTGAACCTCCGTAACACTTGAGGAATGACGGGGACTGGAGTAAAGAAGTACAGCAGTGGGAATGACCAATTCACTACGAATGTGTCTCCCAAGGCTCCTGTCGGAGGAAATTCCCTTGAGCAGAATCTCTCACACTTCCGGTTGGCACTGGTGGCAAAGAGATCCACTTGTGGGGTTCCCCAAATGGCGAAGATCTCCAAAAGGACTACCTGAGCCAACTCCCACTCGTGAGAGATCGTGCTCTGCCTGCTCAGAGTATCCGCCGCTGCATTTTCGTCTCCGGCCAGATGAACTCCTGAGAGCGAAATTCCCTGCTGGATGGCCCAGAACCAGAGCTGCATTGCCTCTCTGCACAACGAGAGTGACTCTACCCCCCTTTTTTGTTGAGGTAATGCATGGCCACTGTGTTATCCGTCATGGTCATGACACTCTTCCCCCACACAGATGGCAGAAAGCCTTCAGGGCTAGCCTGATGGCCCTCAGCTCTAACAGATTGATGTGGAGTTTGGACTCCGACGGAGACCAACGACCGCTGGCGGTCAAGTCGTTAGCATGAGCGCCCCATCCTGTGAGGGAAGCATCCATCACTACAGTCACCTCCGGTCACGGTTGCCAAAACGGCTCCCCCTTCATCAGGTTCCCTTCATTGGCCCACCACAGAAGATCCTGGGAGACCGAGAATGGAATCTCAACGGGATCTGACATCTTGCCTGAGAACTGCGACCACTGCATCTTGAGGCCCCATTGCAGGGATCTCAGCCTCAGCCTGGCCTTTGGCATCAGAAAAATGCAGAATGCCATGAGGTGGAGCAACCTTAAGAATTCGAAAGCCGGGAGACTCTGGGCATGTTGAAACTTGTCCACCATCTGCACAATGTGATGAGCCCTCACCTTGGGAGGCTAGCACTTCCCCGAGGACATGTCCGACACAGCCCCGATATACTGGAGCTGTTGGGAAGGTGTCAGATGCGACTTCTTGAAATTGAGGGAGAAGCCCAGCCTGTGGAGGGAGCGGCAGGTGAGACTGAGGTGATCCAATGCTTGCTTGGGAGAACGTGCACGGATCAGCCAGTCGTCCAGGTAGGGTTAGACGTGAATCCCCCCTCGCCTGAGATATACTGCCACCACCACCATTAGCTTGGTGAAGACCCTTGGGCCGAGGTCAATCTGAATGGCAGGACCCGAAATTGAAAGTGCAAGTTGCCAGCCGCAAACCTCAGGTACTTTCTGTGCTTGGGATGAATCGGCACATGAAAGTAAGCATCCTGTAGGTCTAGAGACACCAACCAATACGGAAGTTGAAGGGCCAGGAGGACTTGAGAAAGAGTGACCATCTTGAAAGTGTCCTTCCTGAGAAGTTTGTTCAACCAATGTAAGTCCAAGATGGGTCTCAATCCCCCATCTTTCTTTGGGATCAGAAAATAAGTGGAATACCATCCCTTGTCCCTCTCCGCTACAGGCACCAGTTCTATAGCGCATTTCTCTAGCAGGGTCAAGATTTCCTGCACAAGGAGCGGCTCCGGAAGCTTCAAAGAGAGATTCCCCGGTGGATTGTCGTGAGGCAACTTTAGGAAAGGAAGGCAGTAGCCATGGACGATTGTATCCAGAGCCCACGCATCTGAAGTAATGGCTTGCCACTCTTCGAGATACTGAGACAGTCTGCAACCATCCGGCGAACCATGGGACATGCCCTCCTGACTGTTTTGGAGCGACTGCGGCAGCGCCAGAAGGCAAAGAGGCAGCTACCTGAGCAGCTTTGGCAACTCTATTTCCCCGACCACCACAGGTACTTTTTCGTTGACCCCTTTGACTGGCGGCTCCTCTCCATCTACCAAAGGAGGAGAACCTCCCCTCCACTGCTGTGCCTTAGGATGAAAAGGTGGAGGTTGACGCACAGCTGCACTTAAAGACTTTGCAGCAGCTTTTGAGGTCTGCAACCTCTCAAAGCTCTCGTCAGCCTTGTAGCCAAACAATGGGCATGTTCAAAAGACAGGCTTGCACATCCGGGGCAAAACCCGACTTCTGCAACCATGCAAATCTGCATATAACGGTGCTCGCAGCCATGGACCGGCTAACACCGTGTCCAAACCCGACTGAAGGGATTCACACATGGCATCCTTGCCAGCTTGCACGAGAGCAAGGAACCCATCCCTTTCTTCCCTTTCGGGAATATGCTCAGCAGCAAGAGAAACAATTCCACAGAGTGTGTGAAAATCTTGCCAAGGCACAAGTGGAGTTGGCCGACTTCAGCACCATACTCCCCGCAGAAAATACCTTGCATGCCCAACCGTTGAAGTGTTTATTAGGAGGGATGGTTGGGTACGCCGCTTGCCTCGAGGTGGCCGTAGCCGCCTAAACCACAAAACTCTCAGGAGTGGGGTGAGACAAAAGGTAGCTGGGGTCGCTACCGGAAGGGCAGTATTTCTTGGTCAACAATTTGTTAACAGCCGGAAGAGATTCCGGAGACTGCCAAGCAGCCGCCACCCTTTCTGTAATGTCAGATGAAAAGGTAACACCGGGTCAGAGGACGGACCTTGATCTAAAATGTCTGTTAGATCATCTTGCACAAAAGCTTCAGGAGGACTGGACCAGCCCAGATACTCTGTGACCCTAGCCATGAGCCTCCTGTAGGACGACTTACGCATGAGGCTCAGGCCTGCCAAATTCCACTTCCAGAGAAGTGTCCAAACCACTGACATCATGAAGAGTTTTCCTCAACTCTTCCAATTGACTGTCTCCAGCAAAGACAGGAGCCACATCAGGCTCAATAGGGTCCATATCAAAGTCTGACCTTTCCTCCTCCTCATATATGTGATCCAGAGGGAGGCAAAAACCCTGCCTCGGGACAGAAGAGGGTCTGGAGTCCACCACCAGCCTCACAGACTTAGAAGTAGCCTTCCTTGGAGGATCCACAGTATCAGGGATGTCCAACGGTACATTTCGGGCAAAAAGCCCCAAAGGCGTCGAGGTCGCTGAAGGCTTCGGCGTCGAGCGCGCCGATGGCTTTGGCGTCGACAAAGGTGCCGACAGCACCGAGGGCTGGAACAAAGGCAAAGCTTCGACGTCGGTATCCGACGCCGGAGTCGACGCCGACCTTGAGCCCTTACCAGGCTTCTGCGGTCTCGCGGGAGACGAGGACCGAGACCTGGAAGCACGTCTCTTGCGACTATCCTAAACCTTGTCCACACAGGACCGTGAAGGTTCCCGATGAGTGTTGCATCAAGGACCCGAGCCTGAAGGCGTGTGAGCCACAGTACGAGACCGCTCCTTGCCGGCTTCATCAGAAGGCACGGACGGAACTGTGCCCTGCAATTGAAAAATCGCTACCATCTGATCCCTAAAGGCAGCCCATTCCTGGCGGCTCCCTCCTCCGAGGACGATGGGGAAGGCGACCGGTGACGGTGCTTTCTAGAATGCCTAGACGAGGAATGGCAGGAACCACTCCGGGACCGAGATCCCCGGGACTCGTCCCGATGTGGAGAGTCGCCCCTCGAATCGTCGGTGGACATCCCCTTGGACTTCGATTTACAGGGCCTACTGGGTTTAGTACCCCTACCTTCCTGAAGCTTCCCCTTACGCTTCTGCAAGGCCTTAGCAGTCAGCGACTGGCATTTGGAACAGTCGTCGGTGTCGTGACTCTCGCCCAAGCACCACAAACAAATGCGATGTGGGTCGATAATCGACATTTTCGACTTGCAGTCCTGGCAAGTCTTGAAGCCAGACTGCGGAGTCCGAGGGGTTGAAGAAGAAGACATATTCACGAGGAATACACAAGGCGCGCTGAGTCGCCGAAGCAAACAAGTTTGCAGAAAAAACAGAACTGAGGCTACGGGCAGCGTGCGTCCTATTTATAACATCCGGTGACGTCCCCCTCCACGGAGGCCTTCGAGGGACATCGACCTGACGCCATCGACACAGGACACCCTCTGCCGAAAAAGTTTCCAAAGTACACAGCTCAAAGATGTGGAATACGTTGGAGGACACAATGCATTCGAAGAGTCGATGTATATACCTAAGGTTTTTACATCCTTAGATACCTTGATATTGTTACTGTCAGTGTTGAATGCATTGAACTTTTTGTCAAGTCTGTTAAGTCTAGCTTAGGATCCTACAAGGAGTAATTCTGTCTTATCGTCAAGACGAAGTCCATGTTTAGGCATCCAAGCTTCAATGATTAAGTAGATGTCATTTAGGCGTTTAGCATGTATGTTGTAGTCACCTGTGATGGGGATCAGGATTTCGGTGTCATCTTCGTAATTAGTATAGGAGACACCCAAATGGTCTAGGTCATCAAACAGAGCCTTTGTGAATATATTATAAAGTGGGGGGGATACGCAGGAACCCTGGGGGACCCCACATGTGACAGGAACAGGTGTGGCAGATGAGGTCGGTGCAAAGACTCTTGTAGTTCTGTTATTAAGGAAGGATTGGATCCACAAGGTGGCATCGTCCGAGAAATGGGCCGCTGTCAAGAGATGGTTGCAGAGTGTATTATGGTCCACCAAGTCGAAGGCAGCCGATAGGTCTAGTAACAGTAGGAAGGCTAAGTTGCCTTTATCTTTTATAGTTTTCATTTGTGTTACCAGATCTATCAGGGCTGTTTCATTCCATGTCTAGGTCGGAAGCCCGATTGTCGGAGCCCTAGTAGGTTTTTACTTTCCAGGTGATGCTGTATCTGTAGGTAGGCAGTCCTATCCAGAATTTTTAAGAGGAAGGGTACTGTGGTGATCGGTCAATAGTTAGTCTGGGTGTTTGGGTCCAGGGAGGGTTTCTTTAATAGTGGCAAGACCCAGGCGTTGTTGATATTGGTTGGTACTGAATTAGTTGCAGAGGAGACATTTATTACTGCAGTAATGAAGGGTGCAAGACCCTTTACAGTCTCGTTGGTCATAGTTGCTGGACAGACATCGCCCAGGCATCTAGACGGTTTTAGGTTAAGGATATCCTCAACTTCCTTGGTGCCAAGGGGGTGGAATTTGAATAGACCCTGTTGATTCGGTGGTGGTGATTGTGTTGCAAGTTGGGATAAGTTATTGCCAAGACTAGTTATTTTAGTCTCCATTTTAGTTTGGAGTACCTCAATTTGATGGGAGAGAGCTTTCTGAATGTTGTTGCACCATGTGAGGCCTTTAGGGCCAGAGATCGGTGGCCTTTGGTAAATCTATAGCCCAGTCTATAATTTCTGGTTGTGGTAGGGCATGGTTGATTAGGTGTAGGTCTGACAGCATATGGTTTTAT
Source organism: Ambystoma mexicanum (assembly GCF_040938575.1). Classification (NCBI taxonomy): domain Eukaryota; kingdom Metazoa; phylum Chordata; class Amphibia; order Caudata; family Ambystomatidae; genus Ambystoma; species Ambystoma mexicanum. The sequence goes on along the minus strand of NC_090931.1, from coordinate 1,519,925,050 downwards.
CCATTGGCCAGGAGTTAAAGGTTGGGATTCTTCAATGAGGTCAACTTCTTGGGTTTAGTAGCAGTTTGGTCAAGTTGAGGTAAGAAGGTGGTGGGCTTGACACCGTCTGATCGGGGTAGATGGGTGACCATGGATAAGGTGAAACTAGGTCCATTAGGTATGGTTAGGGCATTCCGTTCAGGATATTTAGCGTAGCCAGGTACAATGTGGCCAAAGGCCAGATCTGCCATGTTGTACAGGATGTAGATTACCAAACTGGTTAGTGCGCTTACAATATTAAGCCTGGGATGGTACATGACTAAATTGTGATGGTTGGAGCAAGTTGAAAGGTCCAGAAAGATTATAGTAGTGACAAAAGAGTGTGCGCGACAATGCTGGAGCTGTGTCTGTAGGATAAGACCTCAGCGTAAGGCTATACGGGACTAGGATTTTAGAACGTATATAAGGTTTTAATAACAATTTTTATACTATATACATTTTCTGTATTTAATTAACTATTTTTCTTGATTACTTGTATCTGTTATGTTCTCTTAATATGTGTATTCATGGCAAATGACAATTGTCCAATTGAAAGTAACTACCCCAGGGAGTCTGTATGCCCCATTACTGACAAATAAGAGGTGGAGCCATGCAGCTCAGTGCTTCCCTCCACACAGAGCAGACTAGACGATCTGGTCGACACAGCGACAAACAGGGAAAAGGGACTCACCAATAGGAGACCCTCCATGGCAGAACTAAGTTTAAAATCCTGTGGGACGCAGCAGCAGAGGACGTTAAGTGTACCATTCTGCCAAGATGTCCCCGGAAGGTCCACCGTGGTTAGGCTGGACCAAGAGACCCAAAGCAAACCAGCCAGCCAGGCGAGAAGGCTGGAGAGAGCTGTCTGGGTCGAGCAGCCCAGCAGCAGGGAGCTACTGTGGAGGCGCTGCAGTCCCTGGGAGGATCAGAAGACGCCGGAGAGAGGAGAAACCTGCAAACAACTGAGTGGTAAGTGCCTGGAAGAGGGTGGGAATACTGGAACGGTTGCACGGCCCCAGAAAGGCAGAGAAACAACATAATATGGGTCTGGGAGCCCCACCACTTGCAAAGTTGCATCCAGAGTAATCTTTGTTTTTTGAATATCAAGTTATGCTTACCGTGCTCAAGGAGCAGCCCTTTGGCAAAATAGCCCGTCCGCTCCGTGTATCGATGGGGAAAAACAATAAGAATCCAGTAAGTTGCCAGCGGGATGGTATGATTTTCATTTCACAGAAGTAACATTGGAAGCCATTTGAATAAGCACCCGCAGGGAGTATGTCTTTGTCCTCGAATTACAAAATGATTACAGCAGCATACAGTAGTCTGTGAGATCGATATCAAATGGGTAGTTAGCGCACATCTAAAGAACCCTCCCTTAGCTTTCTATAGTACCTCCCCGCTACCCACCGAGAGCCCATTACCCGACAAACACTCACCTCCGCTCCGAGGAAAGGACAGTACTCGGACGGGGAATCGGCCAGTCACATCAGGGACAGTCTTTTTCCCTGGGGATGCCGGCTGGTGTGAGAGACAGAGGACTCTGGGGACACTAAACGACCAACAACCGAGCCAGCGATTCGAAGGAGCAGACACCCAGAGAGGCATGACAACACAGGGTATGGGGAGAATGCTCACTGATGCCGCAGCGGCATAGCTGTGTGACAGCTGCAGATGAGAAGGTAGAGATGGTTGCCATGACTTGCGGGGCTAACACATTTAAAGGGACAAATGACTCTGCATACAAGGACTGGGATTGGATGCCCATGATACAACCTCCTTTAAAAGACAGGGAATTGGAATTAATGGCATTCAATTGTGTTGTTACAGGGAGGGGAGCCACAAAGAGAAGAAGCTGCCCACTAGTGGGCCTATTAGGAGAACTCGTGGGGGGATGGGGGATCGGGGGGAGAATAGGAAGTCTTGCTTATTCAAGGGGGGGAAACCAGTGAATTCAAGCAAAGGAGAAAATCAGACGGTAAAGTAGCCTGAAATGGACTGCCTGTCAAATGATTAAACCAATTCTTGTTGAGTCTGTCTGTCTATCTCGCACCATCACAATACAAAAGAGCTGCCACCAACATGAGTCACTCAAGGAGCCGATTGATGGCACCCGCTCTGGGTAACAGATGAGAGTACTTTTGAAGGACCCCAACTTGTGTGTCTAAGGGACTAAACATGGAGTTTTAATGGGGACTTAATGGGGATAAAAGTGATTTGTGAACCGTGAAGTACAAAGCAAATATGGCACGGGACGCGCAGGGAATCTTAGTTGAGGACATTCACCCTTGTCAAAAGCAGTCATCCATGTATAAGCATCATTTAATATGGACCTTGAAGACATTGTTCCTTAGATAACATGCTAAAACTGTTCTTGCTCTTTGACGATCCTGGATAACTTCCTCAGTTCTCCATCTCAAAAAGAAAGACCATCATTGCCAATTTAAAATATGAACTGGCATGGGAGATTGATGCCGCCGTTGCCAACTGCTGGTGTTAAGACACATGGAAGCTGGGCAAGCCTTTTTATACTGGGGAGGACATCCTTGAATTCCACAGGCAGAGTTCTGTAACCTGCGACACCCAGATATCTTGAATGCCACCAAATATTGCCAAGGATATTTCTGCACTAGGAACATTGCCTCTTGATGGGCATAGCCCTGCAGAAACACACATTCTGTCCAAGACCCAAGACAGGCTGCCACCTGAGCCAGGAGACTTCAAAGTCCTCTGCTTCAGCACCAGAAGGAATTGTACACCCTTTAACTCATAAATTGCATTTGTGATGAACCCTGAGGTGTTGTCACTGCTTTAGATGGGGAGCCCCTTTCCATGGGGCCAGGGAGGTGAGGCCGCTACCAGATAGTCCCCCTGGGGTTGGTTCTCATCGGGCTCTCATGGGTAGGGAGGACCAAATTGAGAGTAGTGACCATCCCGGGAGAATGCAGTATCCCTTTCTCCCTCCCATCTGCCCTCAAAACCCCTCTAATTCCACACTACCTACGGCCCCTATGTGCTTTTGCAACCTCTCGGGTGAGACCTACTAGGACGAGGAAGAGGCCACAAGGAATGAAGGTCACTGATGTGAACCAACATACCTGTTCTAGTCTTTTGAATGATCCGATTGGCCAGCTGTCATTCAAGACACGAGAGAGGAAAATAACAATGGCGTCTTCCTCTCAGCACAGACAGATAACCTGGCAGAGGGTCAGAGTGGAGGAGCCAACGAGATTCAGGACAGAGGTACACCGAGAGCACCATGAAGCTGGAAGCGGACCTGGGAGGAAGAAAGACGTACCAGTGTCCAAGGGTGCTTGAGCGCAGAGAAACCAACGTCGAGCTGCAGGAGAGTCCCAGGAGAGACAAGTGAATGCCCCGGAGAGCCATAGAAGCTGCTGAAGACCCTGGGAGACCAGAGAGCAACCAGAAGGTGCCTGCCAAAGGCACGCAGGTGCAAGGGTGGCCAAACCTATGGTTAGGGAGATCCAGAAGGGGCAGGAAAAGTGCACACAAATACTGAATAGATATTCACAAAGGCAAGACACTAAGATGAAGGGGGTCTGGGACCCGAACTGGGAAAGCATATCCTGGAAAGTAGTAGTGAGAAAAGTGAACTTTGAGTGGTATTCACAGACCTTGGCAGGAGCGTAAACCAGTGCTGTGGGTGGAAGCGAATTCAGAGGGAAACACTTGAGGAGGCGAATGTGGAGTTCCCTACTTGGCAGGTGAGTGGACCAAGGAAGGGATACTGAGAAAAGGGTCTGAAACCCTCAGTGCAGCTTTGGGGAGAGAACCAGGCTATTGTTCCTGGTCGCAGTACCTGGTAGCCGGCTCTGCTCAGAAAGGGTCAGGGACCTTCTGCACAGCTTGGGAGAGGCCAAAGGATATTCTTCCTCATCGCAGTACCTGGGAGCCGGCTCTGCTCAGAAAGGGTCAGGGACCTTCTGCACAGCTTGGGAGAGGCCAAAGGATATTCTTCCTCATCGCAGTACCTGGTAGCCGGCTCTGCTCAGAAAGGGTCAGGGACCTTCTGCACAGCTTGGGAGAGGCCAAAGGATATTCTTCCTCATCGCAGTACCTGGTAGCCGGCTCTGCTCAGAAAGGGTCAGGGACCTTCTGCACAGCTTGGGAGAGGCCAAAGGATATTCTTCCTCATCGCAGTACCTGGGAGCCGGCTCTGCTCAGAAAGGGTCAGGGACCTTCTGCACAGCTTGGGAGAGGCCAAAGGATATTCTTCCTCATCGCAGTACCTGGGAGCCGGCTCTGCTCAGAAAGGGTCAGGGACCTTCTGCACAGCTTGGGAGAGGCCAAAGGATATTCTTCCTCATCGCAGTACCTGGGAGCCGGCTCTGCTCAGAAAGGGTCAGGGACCTTCTGCACAGCTTGGGAGAGGCCAAAGGATATTCTTCCTCATCGCAGTACCTGGTAGCCGGCTCTGCTCAGAAAGGGTCAGGGACCTTCTGCACAGCTTGGGAGAGGCCAAAGGATATTCTTCCTCATCGCAGTTCCTGGGAGCCGGCTCTGCTCAGAAAGGGTCAGGGACCTTCTGCACAGCTTGGGAGAGGCCAAAGGATATTCTTCCTCATCGCAGTACCTGGGAGCCGGCTCTGCTCAGAAAGGGTCAGGGACCTTCTGCACAGCTTGGGAGAGGCCAAAGGATATTCTTCCTCATCGCAGTACCTGGGAGCCGGGTCTACTCACAAAGGGTCAGGGACCCTCGAGATGGTTTGGAAAAGGTATCCAGGCCATTGCTGCAGGGCCTGGGAGTCCAGCCTATCAGGTAAAAGATAAGGAACAATCTTGCCCATTAAAGCCGCATACAGCTGGATGAACTCTGCAAAGACTTTGGGGAAAGGGAGTCAACTCCTCGAGTCTCATGGAACTTGTTCTTGCTTTCTACACTGCTGTAACTTATTTTGAAATACAAGGTCAGGCTGCAGGTCAGCAGTCAAGAGACATTTCCCTTTGCAACTTACATTAAGTTTAGCTTGTGGGGGATAGGTCAGGATTTGGACACAGGATCGCGATCTTTACTTTGGACATTCGGACAGAGACCGTTTCATAAGCCAGTTTCCAAGTACGGTTAGTTAGGATTTCCACCAACTCATTCCCGTTTTTGTTATTAATAAAAGTCTTTGCAAATCAACATGCCGGTCATGTGTTTGACTCGTACTCCTACATCACACATTACATACCTATCATTTGAACAGTTCCAACACCAAAAATAAGCCACATAGGCCTGCAGCCACAAATGGAGCATTCCTATTGATTTGGACAGGGATGCATTTCACAAGTGTGCATTCGAACTATTTGTCTTCAAAGCCTCACCTTTTCAAGCACAAGTGAAAATAAACTGAACATAATTGAGCCTTACAGAATGCATGGCATTGTTAATCTGTTTTAACTGCCAGCCACAAACGTAATGTGCATTCAAATTGTATTTTTCCATGCGAAAAAGCACAAGATGTGTATGGACTGCACAAAAGGCCTCTCTTCTAACCTGACCCATTTACAAATTGTGTTTCAAAGCAAACGCTCCCCCCTGCTCTGCCACAATGAGTGCATAGGCATTTTATCAGCATTCTAGATATAGCCAGAGTGCCGCAATTCAAAACAGAATTACTTCTGGTGAAGCACTGAAGTATTTTGAATAGACAATTGCACCTTGCAAAACATACACAGCAATTGGATTACAAATCAGGATAGAATTTTTACATACAATGTAAAATCTGAAGATATCCATGTAAACAAAAAAGAGATGCGAGCTGAAATAAAACACAAAACCAGCGCAAACTATTAATTGAAACAAGGGAATAGATGAAAATATTTTTGGGTAAGCAGACATTTTGTACTCTTTGGCAAAGTTCCTCCTGGTTCAAAACAGTCCAGTTTACATGGATGTGATAAATAACAGGTCTGCTTCATTTCAAACGAAATGAAACAAGCTGGTCATCTGTTAGGATCGGATCAGCTAAAAGTGGAGTGCCTACTCCTTTATAAACCAGCTGTTTTAGCAGGTTGGGATGCTCTTCTGAAATTATACTGAAGGCTAAGGCAGCGAGGAAGGGGAAGAGCCTGGAGGACCACTGATCCCAGAAGACTTTACCTGCATGGGTAAGGAAGCAAGCAGAAACGATAAAGACTAGGCAAAGAATGTAATTCTAGTCAATGCATAAGCACTTTGCCAATTCTTCCAAATTCAAATTTGTAATGCTTGTTTCAATAATTTAAAGGCAAAGGTAAATTATAGAACTGAACTGCCTTGGAAACAAGCATTAAAGAGCTTTCAGATGCCACCCCCGCCAAGACAGTAAACTGCTTATTGGGCTAACATTTTGGCACTTTGCCACATTTTCTAAACTCCTACTTCTTGACCGTTTTAATTTTGTAGGGGCTGAAAATAGGCATTTTTACCCATTGTTGCAAAATAGATTTTTATTTTCCATTGTAGTACCCTTAAGAGATAACATGAGGTATTTTTATAAGATTCGCCTTTAATCTTTCATCATTCTGGTGAAACACTGCCTTTAAGGTGGTACTGAGTTTCTGCACAGGATCCATATATAACCCCTCTCCCCCCCCCCCATCTGCTTTTTGGCCTGGATAAGTGACGCCATCAAAGCACACAGGAAGAGCCAGATTAATCTTCACAGGACAATTTCAAAGGGTTTACCTGTAATCTTTTTGACCCATGGTTGTAGACCACTTTCAGGTTATTTTTAGTTAATTGGTCACATGCCATGGAATTTCTGATCATGCTTTTAACCCTTTCCACCTAATGGGTTATCCAGGCATAGACCTGTACAGCTTTCACCCATCTCCTGGCTTGCCAATGCACAGCATTCCTTTTTTGAATAAGATTTTAAGATTGCACATTAAGCTATGCTTCAGTTAGGTGTCCGGGCGCTTTCTGGTTCACCTCACTTCCCACTAAAATCATCCTAAACAAGCTCTACTTCATAGACTGGACTCTTGTAAGGCATTTTACTACACACAATGCTCTGATGCGTCTTCAAAGGATTTGCTTTTAGGGAAGCAGGAGGCTGCATTAGCGGACACTGAATGACTCCACCTCATTGCAACGTTTCAAATGTACTAGAGATGCCAGTGTTATTGATTAAGATGTACACAGCACGCAGTTATGAATCCTCAAGTTGCGTCAGTCGCAGTGTTCAGCAACTAGAATTAATTTCTTAGCGTCAGCAAATGACAGCAAGCAATTCCTTCTAAAGAGTATTTATAGACTTTCCTCGTCCCCGGCTGCTCATGATCAGCAGAGCTCAGAATAAACACAACTTGCAATCTTCACTATGGCCTCCGTCTCGCTTTATGAATGATTTGCCATTTCCACTGGAAGCTACTGAAGATCCTATGGAAATCCCAAGACGGCTCAAAACATTCATTGTTCCAGATTTGCCATTTCCAATGGAAGCTACTAAAGATCCCATGGAAATCCCAAGACGGCTCAGAACATTCATTGTTCCAGATTTGCCATTTCCAATGGAAGCTACTAAAGATCCCATGGAAATCCCAAGACGGCTCAGAACATTCATTGTTCCAGATTTGCCATTTCCAATGGAAGCTACTGAAGATCCCATGGAAATCCTAAGACGGCTCAGAACATTCATTGTTCCAGATTTGCCATTTCCAATGGACTACTGAAGATCCCATGGAAATCCCAAGACGGCTCAAAACATTCATTGTTCCAGATTTGCCATTTCCACTGGAAGCTACTGAAGATCCCATGGAAATCCTAAGACGGCTCAGAACATTCATTGTTCCAGATTTGCCATTTCCACTGGAAGCTACTGAAGATCCCATGGAAATCCTAAGACGGCTCAGAACATTCATTGTTCCAGATTTGCCATTTCCAATGGAAGCTACTGAAGATCCCATGGAAATCCTAAAACGGCTCAGAACATTCATTGTTCCAGATTTGCCATTTCCAATGGAAGCTACTGAAGATCCCATGGAAATCCTAAGACGGCTCAGAACATTCATTGTTCCAGATTTGCCATTTCCAATGGAAGCTACTGAAGATCCCATGGAAATCCTAAGACGGCTCAGAACATTCATTGTTCCAGATTTGCCATTTCCAATGGAAGCTACTGAAGATCCCATGGAAATCCTAAGACGGCTCAGAACATTCATTGTTCCAGATTTGCCATTTCCACTGGAAGCTACTGAAGATCCCATGGAAATCCTAAGACGGCTCAGAACATTCATTGTTCCAGATTTGCCATTTCCAATGGAAGCTACTGAAGATCCCATGGAAATCCTAAGACGGCTCAGAACATTCATTGTTCCAGATTTGCCATTTCCAATGGAAGCTACTGAAGATCCCATGGAAATCCTATGACGGCTCAGAACATTCATTGTTCCAGATTTGCCATTTCCAATGGAAGCTACTGAAGATCCCATGGAAATCCTAAGACGGCTCAGAACATTCATTGTTCCAGATTTGCCATTTCCAATGGAAGCTACTGAAGATCCCATGGAAATCCCAAGACGGCTCAAAACATTCATTGTTCCAGATTTGCCATTTCCACTGGAAGCTACTGAAGATCCCATGGAAATCCCAAGACGGCTCAGAACATTCATTGTTCCAGATTTGCCATTTCCAATGGAAGCTACTGAAGATCCCATGGAAATCCTAAGACGGCTCAGAACATTCATTGTTCCAGATTTGCCATTTCCAATGGAAGCTACTGAAGATCCCATGGAAATCCTAAGACGGCTCAGAACATTCATTGTTCCAGATTTGCCATTTCCAATGGAAGCTACTAAAGATCCCATGGAAATCCCAAGACGGCTCAAAACATTCATTGTTCCAGATTTGCCATTTCCAATGGAAGCTACTAAAGATCCTATGGAAATCCCAAGACGGCTCAGAACATTCATTGTTCCAGGTTTGCCATTTCCACTGGAAGTGGAGTGCTTAGAGAAAGTGTTAAGATGTACAAAATATATTGCTAAAAAAAAAAGCTAAAACTTTGGCAAACAGAACATGAGCATATGTAGAAATAAATCCTTGGTGGCCGTTTTAGACGGGTCAAGTGGGACTGTTTGGAATAGTTTCCTTGGTTGCACTATGGTGCATGACGTGATCTTGATATTTATTATTTATAACTTTTCTTTTATAACACACTTAATACCAAGGACCAGTTTCCAAGCACAAGCCCGGGATTCAAAATGTGTTGCTATGCATGGCCTTCCGTCCAAGACAAACGTATTGCCCCCGAGCTATCTTCCCGGCCTGATATTGTCAAGATGGTCACCAACGAAGTATATACAATTTTGGATATTTGTTACATATGGATGGATTGTAATTTCTAGGGTCTCATTTGACAGAGGTTTTCTGGCTTAAATAAAGGGAATTTAAGATTTAATCTGAAAGCTTGAGTCTCGAACATATCCATAACACAAGCGCTCGAGAGGAAGAGGCTTCCATTTGCCTCTATATGCCAACAAAGACATTAGTTGCTGTTAGGCAGAATTATATGCAGTACCCTTTGGGAACACCACACACAATTAGGACTACAAGTGACAGTACAAATTCCCCTTTGGTACAAGCCTGTACTACACAGTAAAGTAGTAGCGATGGCTGAGCAGCCAGACTTATCTCAAGAGCAAGTGAGCAGTATCAATAGTTACACAAAGGACAGCAATTACTACGATTCAAACAAACACTGACTCAAGGTTTCTGAGTAAAATAATATACATTCATTTACACATCAGTTGTATAACATTTCCCTAAAGTAAAGCAGTTTAAAAAAAAATCACACTCTTAATACACCACACCACTCCCAATAGCGTCCAGATAAGTTAAGCTCACAAAATGAAGTGGGAGCAAAATGGCACTCTAGTAATTCAAAAGGGAGGGAAAGACAAAGTTAGGCAGAATTTGAGCAGCACCAAAAGGTAAGTAAGCAGGGCAATCTAGAAAGAGGGACTACAGTGATGGAATCAAATCAAAATAGGCTGAGGGCCAAAGTCAATAGGACAAAAGTCTTTTGCTCAAGATATATAGCACCCCCACCTGAAATTCTTATTATATTAGCATTCAGTAACTCTGCGCCTTGCATGTGAAAGTTGCATTTAGAAATGTACCCTATAGCCTATGTGTGCATTAGAAGTTGCGCCCAATAGCCTTGCTGAGGAAAGTTGCATTTTAGAAAGTGTACCTATAGCCTTGCTGAGGAAAGTTGCATTTAAAAGTGTACCATATAGCCTATGTGTGCATTTAGAAGTTGTACCCAATAGCCTCTCTGAGAAAACTGCATATAAAAGTGTACCCTATAGCCTATGTGTGCATTTAGAAGTTGTGCCCAATAGCCTCTCCGAGAAAACTGCATTTAAAAGTGTACCCTATAGCCTATGTGTGCATTTAGAAGTTGTGCCCAATAGCCTCTCTGAGAAAACTGCATTTAAAAGTGTACCCTATAGCCTATGTGTGCATTTAGAAGTGTACCCTATAGCCTTGCTGAGAAAATTGCATTTAGGAGTTGCGCCCAATAGCCTTGCTGAGAAAAGCTGCATTTAGAAGTTGCGCCCAATAGCCTTGCTGAGAAAAGTTGCATTTTAGAAGTGTACCTATAGCCTTGCTGAGAAAATTGCATTTAGGAGTTGCGCCCAATAGCCTTGCTGAGAAAAGTTGCATCTAGAAGTTGTGCCCAATAGCCTCTCTGAGGAAAAGTTGCATTTAGAAGTGTACCCTATAGCATCTCTGAGGAAAAGCTGCACTTGAAGTTGTGCCCAATAGCCTCTCTGAGGAAATTTTGCATTTAGAAGTGTACCCTATAGCATCTCTGAGGAAAAGTTGCACTTGAAGTTCTGTCCAAAGCCTCTCTGAGGAAAGTTGCATTTAGAAGTGTTCCCGATAGCATCTCTGAGGAAAAGTTGCATTTAGAAGTGTACCCTATAGCATCTCTGAGGAAAAGTTGCACTTGCAGTTGTGCCCAATAGCCTCTCTGAGGAAAAGTTGCATTTAGAAGTGTACCCTATAGCATCTCTGAGGAAAAGTTGCACTTGAAGTTGTGCCCAATAGCCTCTCTGAGGAAATGTTGCATTTAGAAGTGTACCCTATAGCATCTCTGAGGAAAAGTTGCACTTGAAGTTCTGTCCAAAGCCTCTCTGAGGAAAGTTGCATTTAGAAGTGTTCCCGATAACATCTCTGAGGAAAAGTTGCATTTAGAAGTGTTCCAATAGCATCTCTGAGGAAAAGTTGCACTTGAAGTTGTGCCCAATAGCCTCTCTGAGGAAATGTTGCATTTAGAAGTGTTCCCGATAGCATCTCTGAGGAAAAGTTGCACTTGAAGTTTTGCCCAATAGCCTCTCTGAGGAAATGTTGCATTTAGAAGTGTTCCCTATAGCATCTCTGAGGAAAAGTTGCACTTGAAGTTGTGCCCAATAGCCTCTCTGAGGAAATGTTGCATTTAGAAGTGTTCCCGATAGCATCTCTGAGGAAAAGTTGCACTTGAAGTTGTGCCCAATAGCCTCTCTGAGGAAATTTTGCATTGAGAAGTTCTGTCCAAAGCCTCTCTGAGGAAAAGTTGCATTTAGAAGTGTACCCTATAGCATCTCTGAGGAAAAGTTGCACTTGAAGTTGTGCCCAATAGCCTCTCTGAGGAAAAGTTGCATTGAGAAGTTCTGTCCAAAGCCTCTCTGAGGAAAAGTTGCACTTGAAGTTGTGCCCAATAGCCTCTCTGAGGAAAAGTTGCATTTAGAAGTGTACCCTATAGCATCTCTGAGGAAAAGTTGCACTTGAAGTTGTGCCCAATAGCCTCTCTGAGGAAAAGTTGCATTTAGAAGTGTACCCTATAGCATCTCTGAGGAAAAGTTGCACTTGAAGTTCTGTCCAAAGCCTCTCTGAGGCAATGTTGCATTTAGAAGTGTTCCCGATAGCATCTCTGAGGAAAAGTTGCACTTGAAGCTGTGCCCAATAGCCTCTCTGAGGAAATGTTGCATTTAGAAGTGTACCCTATAGCATCTCTGAAGAAAAGGTGCACTTGAAGTTGTGCCCAATAGTCTCTCTGAGGAAATGTTGCATTTAGAAGGGTACCCTATAGCATCTCTGAGGAAAAGTTGCACTTGAAGTTCTGTCCAAAGCCTCTCTGAGGAAATGTTGCATTTAGAAGTGTATCCTATAGCATCTCTGAGGAAAAGTTGCACTTGAAGTTGTGCCCAATAGCCTCTCTGAGGAAATGTTGCATTTAGAAGTGTACCCTATAGTATCTCTGAGGAAAAGTTGCACTTGAAGTTCTGTCCAAAGCCTCTCTGTGTAATCTTTCTGTTCAGTTTTTATCGTTTCCAGTAATAATAATGTTTCCCTATAAACATGCACCCACTGACCTGATCCTGTAGCCCGGACGTGTGGAATTTGAGAAGCCCCCCCGGGGGAATCCCCTCCTATCCCGTGATAGCTTACACCAGGAAGGAATGAACTCCCCAGGGAAACCCTCTGGGGAAGAAAACCCTGTCCGCCTCAGTTGTTGGAAGTCTTCTCTGTGAGCAGGTAAGGGCGAGTCTTTAACACATTTCCAGGTGACTGGATGCAGGTACCGTAAAGAAAAATAAGAAAGGCACAGATTAGAGAAAGGTAAGTTTGTTCTTAAACACAGAGTAGAAGCGGATGTCAGTAGCCTAATAGTTACCAGTATAAAGAGGATTGTGATCTATATTGCCTCAAGATTGCATCCGTTCGGATTTCATCTGTGGAACGTTGAGAGTGATGACTCGTGGATAACGCGACGTAACTTCGGGAGCCTAATATATATAAAAGGAAACGTGAGGAGACTAGAAGGTAGGAAATGGGGGGCAGGTAGTTCTAAATAACGAGAAGAGAAGGAGAGAAGGGTACCTGGCAGCAGATTCGAATCGAAGCAAAAGCCTTACGAACAACGCGGCTGGGAAATGAGTGAAACAGCTGACTCGAATCAATGCGTGTAAACTGTCCAACCTGGTGTGAATGGAAGCGGTTGTCGAAGAAAGGAGAAGGATCTGTTTTGATCAGCACTGGAACTCGTAAATAGAGTTTAGGAAGCGGAATCTCTGTCTTTGGAGTGCAACAAGAAGGCTTCTATACAAACAGAGACAGAAGAAGGTTTAGCAAGAAGTAAATGAGAATGCAAATAGTGGTAAGCCTAGGGACGAACTTACGAAGCGCTGACTGGGAAGAGTAGCAACGCACTCGAGCGTTGTGCCTGCCGCAAGATAACCGGATCTCTGCTGAGGAGGAGGAGCCTCCACAGCCCGCAACTCTTGCAAGACTGGAACACCGCCCTCGGACGGCGCCGCCATCTTGGGAGAAAAAATGGCCGCCACCCGTGATTGGGACCAACGGCGCCACAATGACCATCTCCTTCTATGGAATATGACAGTATGCCCCCTCCAAAGAGCTGACGTACCCGGTTTGCCTGGATGAGAACGATGAAAGCGGCGAACCAGTTGCGGAGCATGAACGGCAGAAGCCGGTTCCCAGGACCGTTCAGCCGGCGAATAACCCCGCCAATCCACCAAGTACTGAAGACGGCCCCGGTGGTAACGGGAATCGCAAATGCCGGCAACTTCAAACTCCGGCCCCGAAGGAGTCGAAATAGGAGGAGGACGAGCCATCCGATGACGGGAAAAGCGATCCGCCACATCCTGTTTAAGCTGAGAAACATGAAATACTGGGTGAATCCTGGACCAAGAAGGAGGAAGACGTAGACGATAGGCTGCCTCCCCCAGACGTTGAAGCACAGGAAACGGACCAAAGTACTTAGGAGAAAGTTTGGAAGGCACCAGGTGTCGAGGAAGAAAACGAGAGGCCAACCACACCCTGTCCCCGGATGCAAGAACCGGAGCTGGAGAGCGTCTGCGATCAGCAAAACGTTTGATTCGTTCCTGAGTGTTCTGAAGAGAAGATAGAGCCTTCTGGTGACCCTGCTGGATATCCTGCAGCAGACAGACTACATCCGGGAAAGAAGACGCAGACGACACCCCCACAGGGAAGCAGGTAGGATGGAATCCATAGGAACAGTGAAATGGACTGGATCCCAATGATGTGTGATGCGCATTATTATAAGCAAATTCAGCCAACGACAATAACTCCGTCCAATTGTCTTGAGATGCTGAAACATAGCATCTGAGGTAGCCCTCAAGGGTCTGATTCAATCGTTCCGTCTGTCCATTGGTTTGCGGATGGAAACCCGAGCTCAAGGCGCGGGTAACACCAAGCATCTTGCACAGTTGCTGCCAATATCTAGACGGGTACTGGGGACCTCTGTCCGAAACGATAGTATCTGGTAAGCCGTGAACAGAAAAGATATGCGTAATAAAGATCCTTGCCATCTGTGCTGAGGTAGGTACTTTAGGCAAGGCCACGAAGTGGGCCATTTTAGTGAAATAGTCAATAGTGACCATAATGGTCGTACATCCTGCTGATTTAGGAAGGTCCACTACAAAGTCCGTGGAAATGATCTGCCATGGACGAATCGGCACGGGCATTCTCGTGAGTAGACCTAAGGGGGAACCTCGAGGTGCCTTTGATTGTAAACAGACGGTACAGGCAGCCACATATTGTTTAACATCTTCCACAAGACTAGGCCACCAGAAGTTGCGGCGGACCAGTTCCATAGTATTGTTGACTCCTCGATGACCAGCTATGAGTGAGTCATGACAAATTGTAAGAACAGACTTTTGGAGTTCCGCTGAGGGTAAAAACAGTTTCTGATGTCGGTAAGCACAGTCCTGAAATACAGTGAGTCCCAGGGCCCGAAACAGGTCAGGGTTATCCTGTTGGAAAACCGACGTAGCTCTTGCTACGGACTGAAGAAAACTGGATATCACATGCACAAAACGAGCATTGGGAAATAAAGGTTCGGGCCGGAAATGAGCCCACTCAGTAGATTCCTTCCTAGATAAGGCATCAGCCTTTAAATTACTTTTGCCAGGAATGAAGGTAAACACGATCTCATATGGAGAGAAAAAATGAGCCCAACGGGCTTGTCTGCTATTGCGAGTTTGTGCATTCTGAAGGGCTCGAAGATTGTGGTGGTCAGTCCGAACCTCCACCGGAAATTGGGCTCCTAGCAGTAAATGTCGCCATTCCTCAAAAGCCCGTTTGATGGCAAGTAACTCCTTCTCAAGGACCGTATAGTTCAGTTCTGAAGGAGAAAGGGTCTTAGACATATACGCCACGGGACACTCCACCCCCTGATCATCTTCTTGAAGAAGGATAGCTCCAAGGGCAAAGTGGGAGGCATCCGATTCTACGATAAATCGCTTTCCCTGATCAGGAGAGAGTAGAATAGGCCCGGTCATGAAACAGTCTTTCAGGGAGGTGAAAGCTTCTTCTGCTTGTTTGGACCAATGGAATGGAACCCCTTTCTTGAGGAGGGCCGTTAACGGTAAGATGATCTCAGATAATCTGGGAATAAATCGCCGATAGAAGTTGGCAAACCCCAGGAATCGCTGGATATCCTTAACGCAATTTGGAGAAGCCCAGTCTCGGATAGCAGAAACCTTCCGGGGATCCATAGAAACCCCCTGAGCGGATAGAATGAAGCCCAAATATGCCACACTGTCTTGATGAAACTCACACTTGTCCAGCTTACAGAACAAATGATTGTCTAGAAGGCGCTGTAGAACATCCGTAACATGACCAATGTGTTCAGTGGGAGTATTAGAAAAAACCAAAATATCATCGAGATATACAATAACGGAATGCAGGAGAATGTCAGAGAATAAATGGTCCATAAAGCGCTGAAAAACTGCCGGAGCATTGGACAATCCAAAAGGCATCACGCGATACTCATAATGACCAAATGGCGTCCGAAAAGCCGTCTTCCATTCATCACCCGATTTGATGCGGATGAGATGGTAGGCTCCTCGCAGATCTAGCTTGGTGAAAATCCTGGCTCCTTTTATGGCTTCAAAGATGTCAGCTATTAGGGGCATCGGATAACGATCAGGAACCGTAATCCTGTTCAATCCGCGAAAGTCTATGCAAGGTCGGAGTTCAGCAGAGTCTTTTTTGGGAATAAAAAACAAGGAAGCCCCAGCAGGGGAGGTGGATTCAGCAATGAGACCATTGTGCATATTCTTGCGAAGATACTCTTTAAGAACCTCCTTTTCTCTCGCGGATAGCACGTACAAGCGACCAAATGGGATAGGGAGGTCCGGAAGTAGATCAATGGCACAATCATCCCTACGATGAGGTGGCAGTTCAGCATATTCAGTATTAGAAAATACTTTATGGAAAGATTGATAAGGTTCAGGAATCCCCTGAATCTGATTTAGCACAGTGGTTCTTAATCCCTCCCCTTCGCGTGACGAGGCAGAAAGTAGTTCACCAGTACCACGAATAAAACAATGAGCTTGACAGTGAACAGAACCCAGAAAAAATGTTCCCGCTGACCAATTGATGTAGGGGTTGTGCACTCTAAGCCAAGGTAAACCCAATAACACAGGATAATGGGCAGTCCGGATAATGTCTAACGTGATGACTTCCCTATGATTAGCAATAGACATCTGTAAAGGAACTGTCTGCTCCTTAATGGGACCTGAGACCAACGGACTCCCATCAACTGATTCAACGGGAATAGCCATAGATTTGGAAGAACGGGGAATTCTAAATTGGGTCGCCCAAATGTCATCAATAAAATTGCCTGCTGCCCCGCAGTCCACCAATGCGGGAACCTCAACTAAACCCAAGGAATCACAAGAAAAAGTAACCTTTAGAACCAACATAGAGGTGTCAGGGACGTCAGAACCATTGGATGAAATGGAGGAAGAAGGGGAACCGCTCACTGATTCCCTAACCGCGGTTCCCCTGACGGTCGGGTTCGAGCGTTTCCCTGCTTCCGAGAGAGAATTATCGGACAATTTTGTAAAGAATGCTCCTTGGAACCACAGTACATGCATAGCCCTAAGGTGCGACGTCGAAGCCGCTCCTCAGTGGACAAAGGACCCCGAGCAGCTCCTATTTGCATTGGTTCGTCAGAGAAGTTTCCCTTGGGGGAGTTCATTGACTTTTCAGGCTGAGACCTAAAATTCTTTTGCCGTCTCTTTTCCTGACGTCTTTCCAAAATTCTATAGTCCATCTGCATAACCATGGATATTAATTCGGCCAAATTAGGTGGGCGAGGAACTCTAGAGACCTCATCCTTTAGTTCCTCATTCAAGCCCCGTCTAAAAAGCGTAATCAAGGCGTCATCTGCCCAAGACGTGCCTGCTGCCAATTGTTTGAAACGGGTAATATAAACCAAGAGATCCAAAGAACCCTGATGGAAGTCTAATAGTTGTTCTTGAGCTGATACTGTGACCTCCTGCCTCCCGAACATGGTCTTAAGACTATTCACAAAGACGGGATATGAATCTAGAATTGGATTGTTTGAAGTGACTAAAGGGGTAGCCAAGGCTAGAGCGGGACCGGTAAGGTGAGCAATCATGTTTCCCACCTTATCCCTATCAGTGTGAAAGAATGCCGTCTTAAACGTAAACTGCACTGTGCAAGATTCTAAAAACTCTCTCAACTTATGCAGGTCTCCATCAAAGCGTCCCCCTGGTAAAGGTCCAGGAGGTAGCTCGGAACAACTAGGGGACCTCCCCATGTGTTGCCGTAACACCGCATTCTCTTGTTTAAGTGCCTGGACTTCGGCCGTTAGTGACTGGACCGCCGCCAGTAATTGTTGTTGTTGAGCCGGATCCATTTCAGTGTGAGCGTAAGGGAAAGAACAATTATGCCTGGAATCCGAATGGAAGTAAAAAAAAAGAGACTAAGATAATCTCTATATATATATATTTTTGGGCGTTGCTAACTGTAATCTTTCTGTTCAGTTTTTATCGATTCCAGTAATAATAATGTTTCCCTATAAACATGCACCCACTGACCTGATCCTGTAGCCCGTACGTGTGGAATTTGAGAAGCCCCCCCGGGGGAATCCCCTCCTATCCCGTGATAGCTTACACCAGGAAGGAATGAACTCCCCAGGGAAACCCTCTGGGGAAGAAAACCCTGTCCGCCTCAGTTGTTGGAAGTCTTCTCTGTGAGCAGGTAAGGGCGAGTCTTTAACACATTTCCAGGTGACTGGATGCAGGTACCGTAAAGAAAAATAAGAAAGGCACAGATTAGAGAAAGGTAAGTATGTGCTTAAACACAGAGTAGAAGCGGATGTCAGTAGCCTAATAGTTACCAGTATAAAGAGGATTGTGATCTATATTGCCTCAAGATTGCATCCGTTCGGATTTCATCTGTGGAACGTTGAGAGTGATGACTCGTGGATAACGCGACGTAACTTCGGGAGCCTAATATATATAAAAGGAAACGTGAGGAGACTAGAAGGTAGGAAATGGGGGGCAGGTAGTTCTAAATAACGAGAAGAGAAGGAGAGAAGGGTACCTGGCAGCAGATTCGAATCGAAGCAAAAGCCTTACGAACAACGCGGCTGGGAAATGAGTGAAACAGCTGACTTGAATCAATGCGTGTAAACTGTCCAACCTGGTGTGAATGGAAGCGGTTGTCGAAGAAAGGAGAAGGATCTGTTTTGATCAGCACTGGAACTCGTAAATAGAGTTTAGGAAGCGGAATCTCTGTCTTTGGAGTGCAACAAGAATGCTTCTATACAAACAGAGACAGAAGAAGGTTTAGCAAGAAGTAAATGAGAATGCAAATAGTGGTAAGCCTAGGGACGAACTTACGAAGCGCTGACTGGGAAGAGTAGCAACGCACTCGAGCGTTGTGCCTGCCGCAAGATAACCGGATCTCTGCTGAGGAGGAGGAGCCTCCACAGCCCGCAACTCTTGCAAGACTGGAACACCGCCCTCGGACGGCGCCGCCATCTTGGGAGAAAAAATGGCCGCCACCCGTGATTGGGACCAACGGCGCCACAATGACCATCTCCTTCTATGGAATATGACACTCTGAGGAAATGTTGCATTTAGAAGTGTACCCTATAGCATCTCTGAGGAAAAGTTGCACTTGAAGTTGTGCCCAATAGCCTCTCTGAGGAAATGTTGCATTTAGAAGTGTTCCCGATAGCATCTCTGAGGAAAAGTTGCACTTGAAGTTGTGCCCAATAGCCTCTCTGAGGAAATGTTGCATTTAGAAGTGTACCCTATAGCATCTCTGAGGAAAAGTTGCACTTGAAGTTGTGCCCAATAGCCTCTCTGAGGAAATGTTGCATTTAGAAGTGTTCCCGATAGCATCTCTGAGGAAAAGTTGCACTTGAAGTTGTGCCCAAGAGCCTCTCTGAGGAAATGTTGCATTTAGAAGTGTGCCCTATAGCATCTCTGAGGAAAAGTTGCACTTGAAGTTGTGCCCAATAGCCTCTCTGAGGAAATGTTGCATTTAGAAGTGTTCCCGATAGCATCTCTGAGGAAAAGTTGCACTTGAAGTTGTGGCCAATAGCCTCTCTGAGGAAATATTGCATTTAGAAGTGTACCCTATAGCATCTCTGAGGAAAAGTTGCACTTGAAGTTGTGCCCAATAGCCTCTCTGAGGAAATGTTGCATTTAGAAGTGTTCCCGATAGCATCTCTGAGGAAAAGTTGCACTTGAAGTTGTGCCCAATAGCCTCTCTGAGGAAATGTTGCATTTAGAAGTGTTCCCGATAGCATCTCTGAAGAAAAGTTGCATTTAGAAGTGTGCCCAATAGCCTCTCTGAGGAAAAGTTGCATTTAGAAGTGTACCCTATAGCCTCTCTGAGGAAAAGTTGCATTTAGAAGTGTACCCTATAGCCTCTCTGAGGAAAGGTGCATTTTAGAAAGTGTACCTATAGCCTTGCTGAGGAAAGTTGCATTTAGAAGTGTACCCTATAGCCTCTCTGAGGAAAGTTGCATTTAGAAGTGTACCCTATAGCCTCTCTGAGGAAAGTTGCATTTAGAAGTGTACCCTATAGCCTCTCTGAGGAAAGTTGCATTTAGAAGTGTACCCTATAGCCTACGTGTGTATGTAGAAGTTGTGCCCAATAATCTCTCTGAGGAAATGTTGCATTTAGAAGTGTTCCCGATAGCATCTCTGAAGAAAAGTTGCATTTAGAAGTGTGCCCAATAGCCTCTCTGAGGAAAAGTTGCATTTAGAAGTGTACCCTATAGCCTCTCTGAGGAAATGTTGCATTTAGAAGTGTTCCCGATAGCATCTCTGAGGAAAAGTTGCACTTGAAGTTGTGCCCAATAGCCTCTCTGAGGAAATGTTGCATTTAGAAGTGTTCCCGATAGCATCTCTGAAGAAAAGTTGCATTTAGAAGTGTGCCCAATAGCCTCTCTGAGGAAAAGTTGCATTTAGAAGTGTACCCTATAGCCTCTCTGAGGAAAAGTTGCATTTAGAAGTGTACCCTATAGCCTCTCTGAGGAAAGGTGCATTTTAGAAAGTGTACCTATAGCCTTGCTGAGGTAAATTGCATTTAGAAGTGTACCCTATAGCCTCTCTGAGGAAAGTTGCATTTAGAAGTGTACCCTATAGCCTCTCTGAGGAAAGTTGCATTTAGAAGTGTACCCTATAGCCTCTCTGCCTACGTGTGTATGTAGAAGTTGTGCCCAATAATCTCTCTGAGAAAGTTACATTAGAAGTGTACCCTATAGCCTTTCTGGGCCCAACAGCACTTAGAAGCTGTGCCCAATAACCTATAAGTGTATTTAGGAGTTGTGCCCAATACCCTCTCTAAGAAAGTTGCATTTAGAAGTGTACCCTATAGCATTTCGAAGTGTGCTCAATAGCCTATGTGTGCATTTAGAAGTTGTGCCCAATAGCCTCTCTGAGAAAAGTTGCATTTAGAAGTGTACCCTTTAGCCAAGGTGTGTATTTAGGAGTTGTGCCCAATAGCCTCTTTGAGAAAAGTTGCATTTTAGAAGTGTACCCTTTAGCCTAGGTGTGTATTTAGGAGTTGTACCCAATAGCCTCTCTGAGAAAAGTTGCATTTAGAAGTGTACCCTTTAGCAAAGGTGTGTATTTAGGAGTTGTGCCCAATAGCCTCTCTGAGAAAAGTTGCATTTAGAAGTGTACCCTTTAGCAAAGGTGTGTATTTAGGAGTTGTGCCCAATAGCCTCTCTGAGAAAAGTTGCATTTAGAAGTGTACCCTTTATCCTAGGTGTGTATTTAGGAGTTGTGCCCAATAGCCTCTCTGAGAAAAGTTGCATTTTAGAAGTGTACCCTTTAGCCTAGGTGTGTATTTAGGAGTTGTGCCCAATAGCCTCTCTGAGAAAAGTTGCATTTAGAAGTGTACCCTTTAGCAAAGGTGTGTATTTAGGAGTTGTGCCCAATAGCCTCTCTGAGAAAAGTTGCATTTAGAAGTGTACCCTTTAGCCTAGGTGTGTATTTAGGAGTTGTGCCCAATAGCCTCTCTGAGAAAAGTTGCATTTAGAAGTGTACCCTTTAGCCTAGGTGTGTATTTAGAAATTGTGCCCAATAGCCTCTCTGAGAAAGTTGCATTTGAAATGTGCCCAATAGCCTCTCTCTGAATTTAGAAATGTGCCTGTGAAACGGTAACTAATAATCTAATACAAAGTTAATTTAGATCCATGCCTAATACTACCCCAGTATAAAGGTAAATTGAAAGAAGTGCACCTACTAGCGTGCTCTATTCAATCCTATTAGTATAACTAACAGTATAGCTGTGTAATGTAGAATACCCACTCTAAGCAAATTGAATCTAGAGGCTGACTGAATATCTTCTCTGTGGACAGGCGAACTTAGAAGTGCTCCCACTAAACTAATATCATCTCTGTCTACAACCGTATCTAGAAAGCACTAAATAGTCTAGTATCATCCTTGGGCAGTTGAAGAAGATCCATTTAGAAGTGCACCCAATAGCCTCCCTGTGAAAAGTTGATTTAAGAAGCTCTTTAGAAGTTGCATCTAGAAGTGCGCCCAATAACCTCGCTGAACCAAAACTGTCCGCAATAGCCTCTCTGTGGAAAGTTGAATTAAGAAGTGCATTCAGAAGTTGCATTTAGATGTGTGCCCAATAGCCTCCCTGTGAAAAGTTGAATTAAGAAGTTCTTTTAGAAGTGGCATTTAGAAATGTGCCCAATAGCCTCTCTGTGAAAGTTGAACTAAGAAGTGCATTTAGATGTTGCATTAAGAAGTGTGCCCAATAGCCTCGCTGAATCTAGAACTGTGCCCAATAGCCTCTCTCCGGAAAATTGAATTAAGAAGTGCATTCAGAAGTTGCATTTAGATGTGTGCCCAATAGCCTCCCTGTAAAAAGCTGAATTAAGAAGTTCATTTAGGAGTTGCATCTAGAACTGTGGCCAATAGCCTCTCTGTGAAAAGTCGAACTAACAAGTGCATTTAGAAGTTGCATTTAGAAGTGTGCCCAATAGCCTCGCTCAATCTAGAACTGTGCCCAAAAGCCTCTCTGTGGAAAGTTGAATTAAAAAGTTCATTTACAAGTTGCATTTAGAAGTGCGCCCAATAGCCTCCCTGTGAAAGTTGGATTAAGAAGCGCATTAGAAGTTGCATTTAGAAATATGCCAAATAGACTCACTGTGAAAAGATAAATTTAGAAGTGCGCCCAATAGCCTCTCTGTGTAAGTTGCATTTAGAAGTGTGCCCAATAGTCTGTCTATACATTTATAAGTGGGCCCAACTGCCTATCGGCGATAGTTGTATTTAAAAATGTGCTCAACAACCTCTCTGTGAAACTCAGATCTAGAAATAACTAACAGCATAGCTGTGTAATGTAGCATCTAAAACGGTGACTAATAATCTGATTACAAAGTTGAGTTAGATCCATGCATAATTCCCTCCCTGTATAAAGGTGAATTGAAAGAAGCCCACCACTACCGTGCCCTATCCAATCCTACTAGTATAACTAACAGTAAAGCTCTGTAATATAGAATCTAAAACTGTGACTAATAATCTAATACCCCCTCTAAACAAATTGAATCTAGAGGCTGACCGAATACCCTCTCTGTGTACAGGTGAACTTGAAGTGTACCCAATAAACTAAAATCATCTCTATCTACAATTGTATCTAGAAAAGCACCAAATAGTCTAGTATCGTCTTTGAGCAGTTAAACCTTGAAGTGTGCCTAAAAGCGTGTCACCACCGATCTTAGAACTACAATCAGAAAGCCTTCCTAAATCAACCAAAACCTCCCCCCAATCATGAGTGCACCCACTCCACCAGAGCCTGTCAGAATCGTCCCCCGTGGTCCACCCCCACTCTCTAATCTGCCTTCCCTCCCATCCCCCCCCTCCCAAATCTCCCCACCCTCCTTGGCAGATCCTGCCTTACCCCTCTCCAAACACCAAGCCAGGGGGGCACGTTGGAGAGCCACTCACCCTAAGACCACTCATCCCCTGAAACCCGACCCACCAGTATTACCCATACCCGCTCCCCTCACTATCATACCTGGCACACCCCACCCTGCAATCACCCACCCCCCGCCCTCCCCTCATACCACTGCCACCCTCCCCCCAACCACACCCTTTCCCCTTTCCCCTCCCTAAAAACCGCACGCCTAGCCCTAGCAAGAACCGAAGCTGCCTCCCTCTCCCTCTCCGACCCCCCTACTCTCTCTCACACACCAGTCGCAGCAAAGAAACTAAAGAGGAAACATTCCTGGTCCCCCTCAATCTCTCAGCACTCCTCGCCTCCCCTGTCTTGACCCATCACCTCTATCCCGCAATCACCTCCTTCCCCCGTGGCTTCTCCCTGCCTGAAACCCCTCTCCCTCGATTTCTCATCAACTGCAACTGAAACTCCTAACCGCCAACTCCCCACCTTCAAATCCCCCAACCCAAACCCGATCATCCACCCTACCCCCCTCCCTCCACTCTCTCCGCCACCGCCCCATCCCGCTCCAGCACCGAGACCGACCTTGGCTGCTGATGTGAACTGTATCCTATTTAACGCCCGATCTGTAGCAAAAAACAGACATTGCATCTTTGACCTCCTCGCCTCTGTCAAACCACGCCTCTGTCAAACCAGACCTAGTTTTCATCACCGAAACCTGGTTCTCTGACGACTTCAGTCCAATCGCTAATGAAGCCTTTCCCCCTGACTACTCCCTCATCCCACTGAACCGTCCGTCCAGGGGAGGGGGGAATAGCATTCGTCTTCAAATCTCTCTTCCGCGCCTCAATCATCGACAACCAACCCTCCATTCCATCCTGCGAATCTCTCCTCGTTAAACTATCCCTCTCCCCGTCGCTCTCACACAGCTTCCTAATAATCTACAGGCCCCCTGGCTACGATAGACACTTTGCAAACAACCTTTGCGACTCTATTGCCACCCTCCAACTAAACCATCCCAACCTCACCCTTCTTGGAGACTTCAACATATGGCTCGACATCCCCACCAACCCTATGACACACTCCCTGGTTGACGGTTTAGATGCAATTAATCTCCAACCCCACATAAACGGCCCGACTCACTATAAAGGACACACTCTTTATGCCATCTTTAGCTCCAACACCCTGATTCATCTAAAGCCGCCCACCCCTATCATCTGGTCCGATCACTTCATTCTCTCGTTCGCCATCGGCTCACCCGACCCCCTTCCCGTACCCGTATCTGAACCTCCGAATATCCGCAAATGCTGGAAGAAACTAATAATCACCCCGGACCTAGCTGAGGCACTCCTCCAGTCTCCACCACCTACCTGCCGTCTCAACAACCAACTAACCCCCAAGGCCTTTGATTCATGGCTTAACGCATCTCTGATGCAGCTCACCCCCTCGTGCAAACCATCAATCCGCCGTGGCCTTTTCCCCAGATGGTTCACTCCTGAGTTGAAGACCACTAAACAACAATACAAATACCTAGATTGCAAATGGCAAAAAGAGAAAACCCACGAGAGCAGGACCAGCTTGGCCCGACACCTGTATCGGTACAAGGCCGAAATCCGGAAAGCAAAAAAAGCCCACTACAACTCCTGAATCCTAAACTGCAAAAACCCAAGCAAAGAACTTCACAAAATTATCTCCGAATTCACCAATCCGGCTTGTAAAACAACCGTCCCGACCCCGTCTCAATCACTATGTGACTCTCTCTCCCTCCACTTTTACTCCACGGCTATCGAAAGGACAAAAACTCTAACCACCAAACTGGCTCTCTTACAGCCACCAGGAAATCCTCTGCCCGTACCGACCAGCCCATCAGCTGCGACCTCTACGCAACCAACGTTCGAATCCTTTAGTCCAATATCACCAGAACAATTTCTTAAACTTTTATCTGCCCGCAAACCATCTGGATCACCATTGGACCCTTGCCCATCCACAACCCTTAAAGAAATTTTTGCTTCCACCTGCGCAGGAGAACACGCAAGATCTATCATAAATGCCTCCCTTTCTTCCGGTATCTTTCCAGACGCATTCAAAATGGTGCACGTCAAACCTCTAATTAAAAAACCTTCGCTCGACCCTCTCGAGCCCAAAAATACCGCCTCATCTCAAACACCAGGTTCCTTGCCAAACTCATTGACCGAACCGCCTACTCCCAACTAAATGCCTTTGTTGAAGCCAACAATCTCCTAGACCCCACCCAATCAGGGTTCAGAACTTGGCACGGAACTGAAACCACCCTAACCTCGATCTGGGATGACCTTAAAATGACAGCTGACTCCGCGGGATGCACCGCACTAATCCTTCTCGACCTATCGGCCGCCTTTGACACGATCAATCACTCAATCCTCCTTGACCGCCTCCATTCCCTAGGAATACGCGGAACCGCCCTTAAATGGATAGCTTCGTTCCTCAAAGACAGGCACCAAATAACGACACTCTCCAACTTTACCTCCCAAGCCCGACCAGTCGACACAGGAGTGCCACAAGGAGCATGTCTATCCGCCCTCCTGTTCAACCTCTACCTGATCACCCTCCCACCAATAATTCATTCACACAACATCCTGTGTTCCAACTACGCCAACGACACTCAACTAATTCTAAAAGTCTTGAACGCGAAACCCAACTCCCGACCTGACCTGGCATCCTGCCTTCTTAACAGAGAACGCTGGATGACCCAAAGCCACCTCTTGTTAAACCCCTCCAAAACAGAAATCATGGTTTGCGGCAACTCTGATCTTCTTCCACACCCACTTCCCTGGCCACCCACCATGGGCAACTCACAGACACCCTCCAACACAGTGAAAAATCTTGGATGCACCCTGGACTCTGGCCTAACAATCTCGCGCCAAGTCAACAATGTCTCAAAGTCCTGCCACTTCCACCTCAAAAACCTTAGGCGCATCTTTCCATATCTCTCATTTCCCAACAGACTCTCTGCGGTCCAATCAATCGTTATATCAAGACTGGACTACTCTAACCCCCTATACCTCGGAATCCATGCCTACCAACTGAATAAACTCCAAAGGGCACAAAACGCGGCAGCCAAAATGCTACTTGCGCTCGGTCCAAGAGACCACGTATCCCCAGCCCTTAAGACAATGCACTGGCTTCCGGTAGCCCGTAGGGTGGCCTTCAAAACCTTATGCCTCTCCCATCGAGCACTGCATAAAACTGGACCTCAATATCTTCAAGACAAGCTAATACCCTATCATCCCACTCGCACCCTAAGATCAAGCTCAGCAGGCCTCCTAGTAATTCCGAAGACAAACTCAGTCAGGTTAGGCGGATAATCATTCTCAGCCCTAGCCCCAACCCTGTGGAACTCCCTCCCACCTCACATCCGCCTAACTGAGGATCTAACGTCCTTCCGCAAACTACTGAAAACCTGGCTCTTCCCCTAAAACCACCCGGTTCCCAAACTAGCATCATCACAATAACACCGACCCAACAAACTACCTGAAGCGAGAAATTGACAGCTAATAAACTCGAATGTAAAATAAGAAAGACAAGCAGAACTAAACGAGTAATGTAGATCAAAACAATGATGTGGATGATAGGAATAAATCAATGTGAAAATAGGAGATCTAAACTGATGAAATGGACACAATGAATGAGGAGGGAACTTAATGAGCAGATGAAATAGCTAGAATCGATGAAGCGTATATAGCAGAGGAATGCACTAAGTGTATGAATGCATGAATGGATGAACAGACAACTAGAAAGATCAAATGAATATGGAAATTGGACGGAATAGATGAACATACTAAAGCCAATAAGTGTGTAGAGTGGTTGGTGTGTAGAGCGGACGAGCGTGTGGAGTTTAGACCTGACGAACGTGTAATGAGCGAATGAGCATGTAGAAAGGATCAGCGTGGAGAGCGGATGAACGCGGAGAGCTGATGAGTGTGGAGAACGGATGAGTGGGGAGAGCGGACGTATCTGCAGTACGGACGAGTGTGCAGTACGGACGAGTGTGGAGTGCGGACGAATGTGTAGAGCAAACAAGGGTAGAGAGAGGACGAGTGTGGGGAGCGGATGGATATAGAGAACGGACGGGTGTAGAGAACGGACGAGTGCGGAGAGCGGACGAGTGCGGAGAGCGGACGAATGTGAAGAGCGGACGAGGGAGGGGCGCGGACGAGGCAGGGGCACGGACAAGGGTGAGGAGCAGACGAGGGTGGGGAGCGGACGAGTATGAGAAACGGACGAGTGTATAGAATGGACGAGGGTGGGAAGCGGACGAGGGTGGGGAGCGGCTGAGTGAGGAGCGGCTGAGTGTGGGGAGCGTCTGAGTGTGGTGAGTGGCCGAGTGTGGGGGAGCGGCCGAGTGTGGGGGGCTGCTGAGTGTGGGGGGCGGCCGAGTGTGGGGGAGCATCCAAGTGTGGGGGAGCGGCTGAGTGTGGGGGAGCGTCCAAGTGTGGGGGAGCGGCTGAGCGTGGGGAGCGGCTGAGTGTGGGGAGTGGCTGAGTGTGGGGAGCAGCTGAATGTGGGGGGCGGCTGAGTGTGGGGAGAGCAGAGCGGACTACTACATAGAGCGGACGACTACGTAGAGCGGACAACTACAAAGAGTAGGTGGAGCAGATGAATGTGTGGAAAGGATGAGCGTGTGGTACGGATGAGCGTGTGGAACGGATGAGCATGAGGAGCAGATGAGCGTGTGGAGCGGATGAGTGTGTAGTACCAATAAATGTATGGAGGGGGTGAGTACGTGGATCGGATAAACTGGTAGAACAGATGAGTGTGTAGAACGGATGAGTGTGTTGAACGGATGATTGGGTGGAGCGGATGAGTGTGTGAAGCGGATGAATGTGCGGTACGGATGAATGTGTGGAGCAGACGAGTATGTGGAGAGGATAAATACATAGATGCATAGAGCAGACGAGTGGGTGGAACGGATGAATACGTAGAACAGACGAGTAGTATGTTGTGCCGATGAGTGGGCCGACCGGATGAGTGTGTGGACCGGACGAGTATGTAGTTGGATGAGCGGGTGGACTGGATGAGTGTGCTGATTGGACGAATGTGTGGAGCGGACGAATGTGTGGAGCGGACAAGTGTCTGGAGCGGACGAGTGTAAGTAGGGGACGAATGTGTGGCGGACGAGGGTGTGGAATGGATGAATGTATATGGAACAGATGAGCGTATGTAGAGCTGATGAGTGTATGTGGTGCAGATGGTTGTGTGAAGCAGATGAGTGTGTGGAGCGGATGACTGTGTATAGCAGACGAGCGTATGGAGCGAATGAGTGTATGGAGCAGACTACCGCATGGAACGAATGAGTGTTTGGAACAGATGGGTGTGTAGAGCGGATGAGTATTTTGAACGGACAAGGACGTAGAGCGGATGAACAGTACATAGAGCGGATGAGTATGCTAAGTGGATGAGTGTGCGGATCGGATGAGTATGTTGACCAGATGAGTGTGTAGAGCGGATGAGGGTAAAGAGCAGATGAGCGTACAGAACGGAGGAGTATACAGTTCGGACGAGTACACAGAGCGGATGAGTGCGTAGGCAGACTTGAGTACATACGCGTGATAGACTGGAGTGCATGCGCGGGGTGGGCAGGAGTGCATGCGTGTGGAATCCATGACAGCATGCGCAGGGGCACACTGGAGAACGAGGGATAGACCAGTGCACGCATGGTGAACGTGAGAGTGTAAATGTGTCAAGCAGAGAGGTGTGTGTAGGACAATCTTGAACGCCTGAAATGAGTAAAAATGCACAGAGAGGGCCTGATCGCATAGAATTGCGTGACGTACATAATATGTTTTGGAATGCAGGGAACATATGAAAGAGCATATATCATACCACACCCCACGCTTAGTCTCTTCTTTACACCACCACTCAAATAGAACACAGGGATACTATGACACCATTCGGTATAACTGTTCTCATATCAACATCCCCCGCTCACCCCCCATCACTCTAAGTAAACACTGCTGGCTCCACACACCCCGGCTAGGCGTTCCCCTCAGGCCTAACGCAGCCACACTCGGTCGGGATAAATCCTGTCAGAGCAAACACATACTCCTGATCTCTCAACCACCACACCTACCGCTAAGAAGCAGCTACCACACGAATTCCGCACCAGCTGCACACATACCTGGTGCACACGCACCTTTGGACTCTCTCTACTCTCTCTACTGACTCGAACTTCGGTTCCCAAGGGCGTTCAACCTACCAGCGCCTTCAGACCATACCAATGGTATATAAGGCGCTATATAAATGC
This sequence comes from Ambystoma mexicanum, assembly GCF_040938575.1. Lineage (NCBI taxonomy): Eukaryota > Metazoa > Chordata > Amphibia > Caudata > Ambystomatidae > Ambystoma > Ambystoma mexicanum. The sequence goes on along the minus strand of NC_090931.1, from coordinate 1,519,895,534 downwards.
AAAATAACAATAACAATAACAAAGATCACACATTTCAGGGTAGTTCGTGGTTAAGTCTTTGCCAAGAGTTCCGGACGAAGTTGGTCGGCAGAAAAGTTAGTTTAAAGAGTAGAAAAAGACAAGCCCTCAGATTGGCGAAAGGTTTCACACACCTTCATCACGACTGGACGAAACGAACAACCGGATTTGCACAGTACCTTTAAATGGAGAAGAAGTTCTAGCTGAGGCGGACGTTCCTGGCAGTTCCTGCAGGCTCACGGCTCCTGAAGCGAATGTCGAACTGACATGAAGTAGGAAGATTGGAGGGTCCTGCACTGCCCAGGGAAGAAACCAGCAGCAGAGCAAAGCAACGAATAAAAGGTGCTCTCCTTAAAACCCAAGCGGGGTCCGACCTTCCTGGCTATCCTGGCCCACTGTAGCTCTGTACAGCGAATTCGACCAGAGGAGGGAGTCCTGGTTTGCAGTTTGGGCGAACTGGTTGGTCGTAGGAGTTTGAGGATTTGGACCTGCAGCAGGACTTCATCGGGCAGTTCAGTCGTGGTAGGGTCCTCTTCCATCAGCTCCTCGTCGGTTCTTTCGTTCCAGTGGCGACTCTGCCTTTCCAAACTCAGAGACCTGCTTTATATGCAGTTTTCCCCATTCACACAGCCTGGCTGTCAATCACACAGCAGGGTGGCTGTCCTGGCCAGACAGTCACCTAGCCAATCAAACAGGAGTGCGACTTGGGTTACCAAGGGAACACATGGCAGGGGTCCTAAAATCCCTCCCTCACATCCTGCCTACCCAGACTTTCAGGCGCCTAAGGAGGGCTTCTGTGTAGAAGCCCGTGAAGAGACGGTGAACAAAGGAACCAAACCTGGTTTGGCACTCAGAGCAAAACACAAGAAAGACATTTTCAAAAAGAAATAGCGAATAAACCCAGCCGTAACCGTATAAAAACTCATATGGTCTAGGGGGTTTAAGTTCGAGGCTACCAAGATAGCCTAAAACAATACCAAGTTTATTTAAGATAACCGCTGTAGGAAAAATAGGGTAGTTACCACTGCCACCAGCCAAGTCTTGATGAAAAGGGAGCAAAACAATGCTCCAAGAGAAACAGACAAAAAGGGATAAGTATTAACCCTTTCCAGTACTCCATGTAAGAGGGTTTGTACTGCGTCTGTGGATTTAAAAAGATTAATAAAGTCAATGGCAACTTTACATGTTCTGGGAGACAGTAGTCAGTCCCAGAAAATGGAGTCTGAGTTGGGAAGTCTAAAAGACAACCCTGTGTCACTGCACTGAAGGTGCTATGTAACACACAGTAAAACGATACCTGTGGAGTAGGTGAGGCACCATAGTCCATGAACACAAAAATGTTAAACACACACAGCAAAACACATGTAAGAGTGTGAAAAAAAGGCCCACACTCTTACCAGGTGAAAAAAAAAATCCTAGAAATCCAGCAGAGCTGCTGAGGGACTCAGCAGGTAAGGGAAATTAGCCATTCCTGAGAATTCTCCCTAACAGTTCGTAAACTCAAAATCGGCTGAAAAACTACTTTATGCTGTAAGAAGTCCAAAGAATGCAAATATTATTTATAAACTCCTTGCAGAACACTCTGAAAAATCCAGTTGCAGAATAAACCAATGTAATGCAAGGTGCGTCGGTTGCGTTACAAGAAGTGTCCACACAGATTCTTCACCACTACGAGCACATCGGTTGCGGTGCAGCCCTCTCTCCACCCTACCAGCATCTGAACTTGCTCTGGCAGGTAGACAAGCATTAAGGTGAGGCTCTCGGGCTTGGGGCACACTTGCGTTTTGTTCGTTCAACAGTGTGTAATTTGCACATCGACCCCTTCACAGGAGCCACAGGCTGCCAGCAGGGCTTGTTAACCCAGGAAACTGCAGAACGAATGGGCACATAACAGCGTAAGGCAGGGATTTCATAACATCATGGGCGCCCTCTTAATCGGCACTGAAGTATCTCCAAGGGTTCCCAAGACAACTATATCACCTTCACAAGGATTGGCTCACAATGCACCACTTCTAGCCAATCGGTAGCCGGCAGGTGACTAAGCCGGCCCCCAGCACCGAAGGCCCGCATCTAAGGCCCTGTATGTGCCTATGCGGGCCTAGGAGAGCGCACAGGGCCCCCTTCCCTTCCCCTCCACGACAAACCATGGAGCAGTCCTCAGGCAGGCAGCCTGCTACCCCACGAAGTTGGGCCCGCAACAACTCCACGCATCCTGCAGAATGCCTACGACTGATGGCTGAACTTTGTCATTGCCTCTCCACCAACTCTAACAACTGTTTAACCAATGTACCCTCCATTTTGCAATGCATCTGTGTGCTTTCTGGACATTTGAATGTGTGTTTTACATCTCTGCACCCACCGTCTTGTACTGCAAATGTATGCTCACTCACCTTTCACTACCCTCTTCCATCTTTACCCTGTCCTCCACTACCCGTCTCCCCCCTCTTTCCTCTTCTATGTTCACAGCACTTGCACTCTTCTCCCCCTTGCTGCCTGTCCCTCAACCCCGCCATTTTATGTCACAGCACTTGCACTCTTCCCCCCCTTGCTGCCTGTCCCTCAACCCCGCCATTTTATGTCACAGCACTTGCACTCTTCTCCCCCTTGCTGCCTGTCCTTCAACCCCGCCATTTTATGTCACAGCCCTTGCACTCTTCTCCCCCTTGATGCCTGTCCCTCAACCCTGCCATTTTATGTCACAGCACTTGCACTCTTCCCCCCCTTGCTACCTGTCCCTCAACCCCGCCATTTTATGTCACAGCACTTGCACTCTTCTCCCCCTTGCTGCCTGTGCCTCAACCCTGCCATTTTATGTCACAGCACTTGCACTCTTCTCCCCCTTGCTGCCTGTCCCTCAACCCCGCCATTTTATGTCACAGCACTTGCACTCTTCTCCCCCTTGCTGCCTGTCCCTCAACCCCGCCATTTTATGTCACAGCACTTGCACTATCTGAAATGTCGTCAGGCCCAGTACGGTAGTTTGTTTCTATATTCTGTACGTTTGGTATAACAGCATGTGCTGTTCAGTTTGTACCATTATAACACTATAGCACTCACCCATTCTGAATGATTGGAAGCCTACTGAGAATGCTTTGACTGCATTGTCCCCTGTTGCCTCTCCTGCCTTGAAGCGCTTTGAAACACTGTATAGGCACTATACACTAACCAACAAATGTAATCTTGATAAGATTACAGGCCGAATGAAAAAAAATACAAAAACTGTCAGTGCATGAAGGTTCTAGTGGGAATTCAGTGAGCATGAAGGAGCTCCCTGTATAGGATCCCAATGTGTCAATACAGAAAAACAAAATGGCTACATGTTTTTGGATGAACATGAAGCTAAAAGGCATCTACTGCACATTGGTTGCGCTGAAAATGCAGGTCAAAAGATGGAGAATCCTGTTCAGTTGGATGAAACTACCCAATGGAAACTGGAGTGGAGTGGGCGCATCAGCCCAAAAGCTGCTCATTATCGCTCTTTTTTTTCCAGCCTCATTGGGAGGAAGACTGCCAGCTCTCAAGCCCCCAGGAAAGTGCAGGCCGTAACCTCCCAGGAGTCCCTCCACCCCTCGCCCTTACATCCACTCACCCACACACCACCCTCCTGACCCTCCCCAGGCCCAGATGTGTGCTGCTGGGGAGTCAAGAGATGCAACAGCACTTTACTTGGGCCCTCCCAGGGCAGCCAGTATTGGGCAGAGGATAAGGGCATGTCCTTGTTTGTCTATTCGCCGGCTGCCCTACAAGGCAGGCTCTCACCAACCCATGGGATCAAGGAGAACAGATGATGTGATGTGCTGTCAAGTAACATTTTGCCTCTGGAATCCGTGACCCTGGTTTTGGTCGCTGTGGGGTTTGGTTGCTATAGAGCTCTCCCGTTGTGAGGTTTTACTACTGTAGAAGCCATCACACTCTGGAGTTCAGCCAGTGTGAAATCTTGCCAATCTAGGTAACCTTTTTCATGTTCTCCCTCTTGCCATTGCAGGGTCTGACCAGTGTATAACTGAGGCTCTGCCGTCGATGGTGACCTACCCACCAAGAGAATGCAAACAACATTTTTGATAATGCGAGAGAGACTTCACCACTGTACTGTCTGGAAATTGAAATTGAGCTAATGTGACCTTTTTTCTCTAATCCGAGTCGCAACATGCGAGAACCTGCTGTTAGGCAAGATTGTATGTAGTAGCCCTGTGGGAGACTACACCAGCCTTGTCCTCTTGGCAATAGGTAACCCAACCTTTGGTATAGGCCTGTACTACACAGGTTGGTAGAGTGACTGAGCAGCCAGGCTCATCTCAAGAGGGGTCAATGTGCGCTGTAGGGGTGCAACAGAGATTCACAGTGACATGTATTCAAATAACACTTCTACTCAGGGACATCATTTCACCAAAATGCCTGGGGTAGCGGAAGTGACATCACACGACCCATGACCCCCTGATGACATCACAGGAAGTGATGTCATTTGACCCCACCCCAAAGTGATATCGCGGGTAGCGATGGAACACGACATTTCACCCGTTGACAAAACAGGAAGTGGCATCACTTAGCATTGTACACTACGAAAAATATAGTTACGATATCACTATGTGATGTACATTCATACAAGAATGGATCGCCATATGTATCATTAAGTTCAGTGTGTATTGGCCCCTATTACCAAATTACTGTGTATGCAAGCAGACGTCCATGACCAAATGATAAGCGTAAGTGCTATATAATAACACATCATTAAGCGCTTGATATAGAAAAAATATACACCCAATATCACCCAACCTGTGTTGGTACTCATTTATCGACCTCAGAAGGATGAACGGCTGAGTGAGGCGTTTAAGAACAGACTAAATCAGCGACTCACCCCCTGAAGTGTGCCTGAAATAAACATTTAATGAGGCCACCAATTATTGTATAGAATTCCAGAAAGACACATTATTTGGTATTCCTATTCTTTCTTATTTAGGGTCAGTGCTGAAAGTGTTAGAAGAAAAATAAGAACAGGAGTCCCACAAGTCTTTTTTTTAAGGGGCCTGAACAAGAAAGCCAGCCACCCCAGAAGTAAAGAGCCACAGCCCAGGAGCTTGCATTACTAAAAAATAGTAGAGGTCGCAAGGAAGACCACAGAGGTCGCAAGGGAGACCTCAGAGGTCGCAGTTGCGACCTCTGGCGACCCCCAAATGACGTCCCCGCTTCTACTCAAGTATTCTTGACTAAAATAATGATTAATTTAACAGTCCGTTTTAAAATAAGACTTCTTAAGATTGGAGCAATATGCAACACTTAAATACACTTAAAAAATGCACTCCATCAGTTCAGTAAGTAGATACCCTTTTGGGATGACACACAGATACTTCCTACACCCTGAGGTGACTTCAATAGTTAGGACACTGGACATTAATATATCAGTTTTCACACTTAAATTGTAATACTGAAGTTATGGCAAAAAAAGGAAACGGTTAGGGAAGGAAACAAAGGTTAACAAGTTTCTCAAACAGGTAAGCACTTTTCAATCCCCCAATGAAATATGGGTTAACCCTTTCCCAGCTATACAAGTAAGGAATGTATGACTTTTTGGAGGGGTAATTAAACACAAAGTCAGAGGGTAAGAAGAGGATTCAGGGAGCCAGGGCAGCCAATGTCAATTGAGCAAAGTCTAGGGGAGCTGAGGCACTTCTTGTAGAAAGCAAAAAACTATTGCACAAAGTTAAAGAGTTTTTGTAGGAAACGATTCACTGTTGGGCCCCAAGCTGGGAGGCTTGTGAAGGGCAAAGATGCAAGCAACTCAGCAAAGGGCAGCAAATGCAAGCCTCCAGTGAGAGCAAGCAAGCTACATACAACAAGGAGGTACGTACCCCTAGTTACACAATAGCTCGAGTCTGAAGAAAAGGTTCCTGCTGGCTTCTGTTTCTGTTGTAGTCCTGCAGATCCTGTGGTTCCTGGGCCTCAGTTGTGGGAACAAGAGGGAGGACGTCTGGGGACTCCTGCACTACGGTTTGAATGTCGGCGGTAGCAATGGGCCCAATTTAGATCAGCAGCACTTTGCGATTTCAGCTACTCGCAAATAGTACCACAGCGGTTCTTGGACACCGTGTGGACTTTCCTTCCTTCTGGGGTCCAGCACTCTGTTGAGGTGGCTCAGGGATGGTGTTAGGCTGAATCACATACACTACCCTTTGGGAACACTACACACAGTTAAGACTACAAGTGTCAGTACAATTTCATCTTTGGTACAAGCCTGTACTACACAGTAATGTGGTAGCAGTGGCTGAGCAACCAGACCTATCTCAAGAGTAAAGTGAGCAGTACAAGGGGTTACACAAAGCACTAGCAATCACAGTGATTCAAACAAACACTTACTCAATGTTTCTTGGTAAAAGAATATACATTTATTTACACAGTCAGTTGGAAAACATTGCACTAGCAAGAGCAGCTCAATATCACAATTTAATACACTACAATACACAAACAATCAGTTAATCAGTTTCGGAACAAGTTCAGCTCCCTTGAAGTGGGATAAAAATGGCACTTCAGTTACTTTAAAAAGGGGTAAAGAGACAATGTTATAAGAATCAAAAGCACAAATACTTTCAGAGGTAGGGCAAATAGTTTCAGTTCACTACAACCAGCAATTCAATTCAATAGGCCTGGGCCAAAGTCAATGGTTCAGAGTCTTGGATAGGATGGCACAGTTCTGGTAGTAAACGGTTAAGTCTTTGCCATGATTTTATAGAATTAGTTGGTCAGACGAAAAGTTAGATGTTGGTTTAGGGAAGGACAAGCCTTCAAAGTTGGGAAAGTTTCACAAACGTTCCCCGTGGCCGAACAGAGTTCTTGACCGCACTTGCACAGTACCTTTTCAATGAAGAAGAGCTGTAGCTGAGGCAGTTGTTCCTGCAGATCTTGCTGTTCCTGAGCTTCAGCCGTGGGGACAAGGACGACGTTGGGAGGTTCCTGCACTGCCTCGGGAAGAGGCCGCAAGCTTGGCAAAACGTCGGTTTATGGTGCGAGTGCCTTAAAGACCACAAACTGGTATCCTTCCCACTGTCTATCTGGTTTTCAAAAGCACTCTGAAGAAAATTCGACCAGTATAGGGACGGTGTCCAGGTGACTTGGGAGTAGTTGCTCCCACCAAACTCAAGGGGGGAAGTTAACCTTGAAGGGCTTCCCCGTCGATGGAGTTTCAGGCAATTCGAACCTGCAGCAGGGCTTCACCGGTGGACCAGGAGTTGCAGCAGTCTTCCTTCAGCTCGCCTTCGGTTCTTTCGTTCCAGTGGTCGATTTTGCTTTCCAAGTCTCAAAGGCCTGCTTTTCAACAGTTTTCCCCCCATTAATTCCAGCCTGGCTGTCACTCACACAGCAGGGTGGCTGTCCTTGCCGGACAGCCAGCCGGCCAATCACGCCAGAGTGCATTTAGGTCTCCTAGGAGACTAAGCACAGGGAGTTTCGGGCACCTCCTCACATCCTGTCCACCCCAGACCTTCAGGCGCCAGAGTAGGGCTTCAGCACTTAAGCCCGCCAAAGGCCAACGTACAAAGGAACCAAACCTGGTTTGGCGCGCAGAGTTAAACACAAGAAGGACCTTTTCTAAAAGAAACAGCGAAAAAAGTCGACCAGAGTCTGTTTTTACAGATAGGTCTTGGGCGCCATATTGAAAAACATGGCTGACCCGATTTTTAGCTACCGGTGTTCGCGGTCGGGAAAAATCATGATAGTTTGTTAAAAACCACTGCCACCAGCCATTTAAAGTAGAAAAGGGTAACATTTGACTGTTGCATGCGTTTTTAGACTCAGGGGAAGCCAGGATACCCCTCCAGCACTCTATAGGAAGATAGTGTGAGCTGGGTCTGTACATTTAAAAAGACTAGTAAAGTCAATTTAACTTTACATGTTCTGGGAGACAGTAGTCAGTCCCAGAGAAGGTATTTAAACCTGGGGGAGTATAAAAGACACCCCTGTGCCTCTGCACTGAAGGTGCTGGGTGACACACAAGAAAAGGGTGATGCCTATGGAGTTTGTTTAAAAACTCCATATCCAAAGAACACAAAAGTAAAACACACATCAAAATACATGAAAGAGTGGGAAAAAAGGCTCACACTCTTTCCAGGTAAAAATGAAAATCCCAGAAATCCAGCAAAGTTGCTGGTTGTCTCAAAAGGTAAGGGAAATGAGCACATTCTTGAGAATTCTCCTCGCGTACTGCCCTGCCATACACGCTGCAGCCAGAGGCGGGCTTCCCCAGTGAATCCTGCCAAAGACAAAATTGCACAAAGGTACCAAACCTGGGTTGGCGCGCAGAGTAAATCTCAAGAAGGACCTTTCCAACAAGAAATGGCGAAAAAAAGACAACCGTGGTCATTTTGACAAAATGGGCACACATGGGTGACATATTGCAGCAGAGGATTCAACCTGCGTTAAAACGCACAAGGGTAGGAAAAAATAAGCCACTGCCACCAGCCATTAATTGGAGAAAGGGTAACATAAAAATGTTACATGAGAAGGTAGACAAAGGGGATACTAAGTAACCCATTCAGCACTCTGTAAGATAGTGTGTGCTGGGTCTAGAAAGTTACACACTGTAAGTAAAGTCCATTTCACTTTACTGCTATGGGAAATCCAAGAGAAGGTATTTCAACCTTAACAGAAATCCAAAGGATTTCTCTGTGACACTGCACTGAAGGTGCTGTGTGTCAATACAAAACGATGATGCCTTTGGAGTTTGTCAGACTCCAAAACCACAAGAAACACAGGGTTCAAATCAGAACAAAATACATGCGATTGGGAGACAGGGCTCACTTTCTCCAAGATGAAAATTAAAAGTCCTAATGTCCAGCAAAAGAGCTGGGGGTCCCTAAGGTAGAAGGGAATTAATACAGAAATGAGAATTCCCCCTAACACCTGTCACAATCAGATTCTGCCACTGAGTTGAATTCTACACTTTACATTTCCATTTGTGCCAGTGAGACTAGTCTTGGTTTCATATTTGGGCAGAGGTGCACCTGTGGACTCCGGTGACCAGTGTGCACAGCAGCAACTGCACAGCTTGGATGCACCCTTTTCACTGCTCTCTGCTTATTTCGAGTCAGGACGCTGAAGCAAAGCGAATCGCCGTCAGGCATCCAGGTCAAAAAGAGAGCAGACATGGATACACATAGTGAGAGTGGCAGTGAGAGGCGTGGGGGCTCCGGAACCAGAGGACCAGAGAGCAGACATGGATACACATAGTGAGAGTGGCAGTGAGAGGCGTGGGGGCTCCGGAACCAGAGGACCAGAGGACCAGAGAGCAGACATGGATACACATAGTGAGAGTGGCAGTGAGAGGCGTGGGGGCTCCGGAACCAGAGGACCAGAGAGCAGACATGGATACACATAGTGAGAGTGGCAGTGAGAGGCGTGGGGGCTCCGGAACCAGAGGACCAGAGAGCAGACATGGATACACATAGTGAGAGTGGCAGTGAGAGGCGTGGGGGCTCCGGAACCAGAGGACCAGAGAGCAGGCATGGATACACATAGTGAGAGTGGCAGTGAGAGCCGTGGGGGCTCCGGAACCAGAGGACCAGAGAGCAGACATGGATACACATAGTGAGAGTGGCAGTGAGAGGCGTGGGGGCTCCGGAACCAGAGGACCAGAGAGCAGACATGGATACACATAGTGAGAGTGGCAGTGAGAGGCGTGGGGGCTCCGGAACCAGAGGACCAGAGAGCAGACATGGATACACATAGTGAGAGTGGCAGTGAGAGGCGTGGGGGCTCCGGAACCGGATGATGCAGGTCTGTTGCATCCGCTGGAATAAGTGGAAGCGGCACAAGCTGCCTCTCCTCTAGGTCTATGAGGGCATGTCTGCAGAAGACCTTCAGGGTCGTTAATTTGGACAAAGGACTCAAGAGTATGCTACAAATTACTAACTTTCCCCCATCAGAGAAGATACTAATTCGATCACTGAAGCAGTGCGATGTGAGCTCATGGCTGAACTTATGGCTTTGGTGCCCTGTTTGGGTTCTAGAACCATTGAAAATAATGTGGATGCCATCCGACCCAAAATGGGAAAATGCGATTTGGCGGAGTTGGCTGCTGAGTTGCAGTCTGTGACAGTCCAGTCTTTTCGTTTCTACGAGACCGGAGTCTCTCTACTGTTTCCTGTGTTGTGGGTGGACCTATAAAAACCAATCCCAGCCGCGGAGCGGCCGCGGAGTTGGCTGCTGAGTTGCAGTCTGTGGCAGTCCACTCTTTTCGTTTCTACGAGACCGGAGTCTCTCTACTGTTTCCTGTGTTGTCGGTGGACCTATAAAAACCCAGCCCAGCCGCGGAGCGGCCGCGGAGTTGGCTGCTGAGTTGCAGTCTGTGGCAGTCCACTCTTTTCGTTTCTACGAGACCGGAGTCTCTCTGCTGTTTCCTGTATTGTGGGTGGACCTATAAAAACCCATCCCAGCCGTGGAGCGGCCGCGGAGTTGGCTACTGAGTTTCAGTCTGTGGCAGTCCACTCTTTTCGTTTCTACGAGACCGGAGTCTCTCTACTGTTTTCTGTTCTGTGGGTGGACCTACAAAAACCCATCCCAGCCGCGGAGCGGCCGCAGAGTTGGCTGCTGCGTTGCAGTCTGTGGCAGTCTGTGCATGGCTGCAATGGCGCTAACATCGGAAATTGCGGGCCCTGAGAAAGACCAAAGAGAAGCGGACGAGGGCCGCTTACTTAGAAGCGCGTGCCCTCACAATGCCACGAAAAACCATCTAAACCGCCGTGCTCAAGGCTCACTCACTGCAGAACTCGCCTAAAAACAACTTAAGATGCCTGGTGTTCCAATAGAGCACACTCGTCCCAGGCGCACGGATACAAATGAACACTCAACCTCAACATCATCATCTAAAAGCGACACAATTACAAGTTGTGATTGGAGGGAAAACCAAACGGAATGCAAAGACTCTCGTTTGGAGACACTTGCCTCCTCGCCGCTTTTTCTGGTACTGAGGCCGCTTCCCAGCCCGCCAGCGTCATCGCGGCCACGGTCGCCCCCCCCGCAACTCCGAGCCCCGGCTGCCTCTGGAGGAAGGTCCGAGACCCGTGAGTGGCGAGGGGAGCCCGCCAGCGAGCACTCAGAGCGGCAGCAGCGGTCGATCACCTCGGGAGAGGAGCTCGGAGCAACGCATGCGCTCTCGGACGAGATCGTTCCGGAAGTGCTCCAAACCGATCCAAAACAGCCGCGGGCCATTAGGAGGGCGGAGCCAGGCACCTCCTCCCCGTCCCCGGCAGAGGTGGTCCCGGGCATGGAGAAACAGAAACAGACCAAGCCATCGTCTCTCCACTCAGAGACTCCAGTGCAGCTGAAACCTCAAGAACAAACAAACAAAAGGCCCTCGATGCCGGAGAGAGAAGCCGCAGCAACCAAGAAAACCAGGAACCCGCTTGTGCAATTAAATAACAACAATACGATGCAAACAGAAGCTCAAGTACACACAAACTCGTCAATGTCAGCCCTCATGACTCTAGAAAGCATTCCATCTAGATCTCATGGGGGCTGCGAGAGCCCAGTAAATCAAACATGTGACCCAATCAACATTGGCTCTGCAAAACTACAAGACCTATCATCTGCGCCAAAGGACGTTCCAAATTTAAAAAAACGCCGCCGAAAGGAAGGAAGATCACCTGATTCCAGAAAATCAAACCCACGTAACAAAAATGAACCCCTAAAAATGAAAACCAAAACAACAAAAAAACAAAAAAAACTGCTATGAATTTATATTCATCAAAAATCAAGATAAATGGGCAAACAATTAAGAAACCATGGAACCCTGAATCTTTGAAACCTTCAGTCACAAGCCTTGTTACACACTTTTTCCATGCTTTTGCCCCTGATCCTAAAACTAGACAAACAGACCTCAGTGATGAAGAGATTTTAGAAGCGATAAAAACTTGCCAACCTCCGGAGAAAGTCAGAAAACTAAGCACGCGATCTGAGGAGTGCCTTCCCTCACAAGAGCCGGCTAAGGTCACAAGTCTCCTGACCCCTCTCTCACAATCTACGCGGGCGCTATCCTTAGAGTCATATGTCTCAGTCAGACAAGTAAGACCCCTGACCTCCTCATCCCCCAACAAAGTCCCAGAGCATTCACAAATCCAGCCTTTGCCCTGCGACTTGGAAAAAACAACAGCGCCGGAAATCTCAGTGGCTTCCAAAACCAAAAACTTGCCAATGAACACTGAAGACCTACAGACTAAAAAGTTGCCGATAACGATTAATGCCTCTATATCCTCGGCCCAGACCGGAACCCAGAAGAACCAAGCCGTGGCATCCAGTGCACAAAGGGCAGCTGAGGGCCCTAAGGGACAGCAGCACACATTTTTACCTCAAGAACAACGTCACCGCCCGCTCAACACCGGCCAGACATCTTGCCCAAGACAAGAACGCGTGCCAGTTGAACATCAGCCAGCACCTCTTATAGATCGGAATAGCCAAGGTCCAGGAGACTTATCTCACACGCCTGTAGTAAGGCGCCTCCTAAATGAAAGCCACAACACCACGCCCGCTCCCAGACAGCGCCCTCAACTAGTAGGCTCCCCAATGGATTCCTCGGGGCAAAACAAGAGAGACTTTCTATCAATAATGTCAGCTATCACCATTGCCCTAAATCCCTTCACCAAACTATATGAAGGCATTAACGATAATCTAAAAGACCATACTTCAATCCAAGCGTCTATACTCGCAAAGTTGACCTTTTTGGAAGGCTATATCATGGGGTTAGATAGTCAAATAAAATCCCTCAAGTTGAATGAGACACAAAGAAGCAAAAGTGCACCCAACAGCCTCCCAACACCGCCAATGGAGGCAGTAGCAAGAGAATCAAACCTGCCTTCACAACTGTGATATACACCCCATAGCGACACAAATCACCAACGAGAAGGTCTCAGAACCGCGATAACAACACCTCATGAAGTCATTGACATCACAGAAGATACTCAGCAAGCATCTCACCCTCGAAAAGCCCCCACAATGGCAAAAGACGGCTTCTATCCCCTCTTCACAACAGTGAGAACAGACCAGGTTGCTCAAGGAAGAGAATTTACAACGCAAAATCTGAAAACAGCAAACACCCTAACGCTAAGCTTAAACAAAAAAGGAGAGAAAGCTGGCAAACCGGCCGACACATCGGCACCACCCCCAGCGAAGCAAAAAGAAAGCATCATCTCTCCACGATCTACAGAAGAATTTCTGGCCAGAGATGATCTGATGAACATAACCCAACACATTGACGATCTCCAATCCTCTCCAATGACCAAGGGAGAAAACGATCCTCAGAAACTCCACACCACGGTCATACAGACCAAGCAAGGATCTCAGATGGAGTTCAAAATAAGTGATGAAGTGAATGACAAGGACATAGGGTATAAGTTTACTACCATGGAAGATCGCAGAAAAAGGCTCCATCGACGAAGAACACACTCTACTCGCATTTCTCCGAGTTGTCGAGGGGTATCATTTGCACCATCGAGATCCAGGAGCGCACCAGGCATTAAAAAATTGCCTTCCAGTGACCTGTCGGCTCACCACACCCCAGGAGGGCGTCCCCCAGCCCACGTGGCAAAGAAAAAAGTGAGTCACTTGTCAAGAACAATGCAAAGAGACACAACAGAGACGCACTTGTCTAACCATCACTCCTCAAGATCCGAGCCACATAACAAGGAAAAACAGCATCAAAATGAACCTCCAATCAAACTAGAACAGCACATCGATAACGAGGATGACATCATTCTAAATAGAAGAGGCATTCTCGCTCTCTTCAGCCTGATCCCAAAATTACGCGGAATTAAATCCGTAGATCTAAAGATAGTGGACCCTTACCACTCACATGATCGAGCAAGAGCATACATTTACACAACCTCAAAGAGTATTAAAAGAGAAATAATCCGAGCGAAAGAGGACTTGGATTATCTTGGATACACCATCCAAAGTCAAAACCCAAAAACACATGCAAAGAACTCACTCAGAAAGTAACTCGAACAGTGAGTCCAAAAACACTAAACACGAGAACGACCATGGACACAAAAAAATCATGAGAACTATACAAACTGTGGCCAATCAAAAATCAAAGTCTCAAGAAACTTTAACAACAACTTCATGCGACAAATCAAGATTACGCAAGCTGACAAAAACCATCAAAGGTCAAGCATTAGTCTCCAGCACAGTTATTCCCGGAACATTAAAATCGGACATGGTACAGCACCCTGAGCAGCAAAACAAGGATCCCTCCCAAAAAACAACAGAAAACGCTCTCCCCAGCATAAAACCAAGAGACAAATTCCAGGGGCTATGGGCCTGGCTTCCTAAGGTGTTGTCACAAATGAACAAATAGCAATTGGCAGGTCGGCATGTAGGACCTGCAGATCGTTCGACAGTCGACCAATATCCACCATCACTTCAATTCTGCTCATGGAACACCCGAGGTCATTTACATCTCACCACAACGGGCAACGCCAACTTAGCATCATTCGACATAATTTGCCTTCAAGAAACTTGGCTGGTACAAACTCCGGCAATGGACGGCTATGACATCATTCTGGCCCCAGCAAACAAAGGACTTTTAGGACGCCCAACTTCGGGCCTCCTAATGGCAGGCCGACAAGGCATTGGCTTGAAATACAAGACAACATTGCAAGCAAACCTCTCAATTCTGGCAGTGCTACTTGAATGGGATGAAAAACCATATTCCAGAACTTGCCAAATGGCGATCGTTAACACCTACTGGAATCCAGCAGCTGTGAACCAGATTGTCTACCTAATTATGATAGAAAACTTGATTGATGAACTTCAAGCCACACACCAGGCCTTCTCTACCATAATTTGTGGAGACCTAAACGCTGAGTGCTGCAAAGATCTTACCAAATCGAACAAAACCTCAAAGATGACACCCGTGGAGAAAAGAGGGCATTTGTGGTCGTCCTTAATGTAATCAAGAAACCTGGAAAATTTAGACTCAGTCTTTCCCAATGACCAGCGCCTTCCAACTTGAGAACAAGGCTCCTTACAAGCCACCATTGATTACATACACATCTCTAGACAACTTTTAGGCAAGGTAAAAGAATTTGAAGTTCGCAAAACATCAGCTAGTGACCACAATCAGCTTACGATGTCACTAACCAACCAGTTCAGACAACCCAGCCCATTCAGTCAGGGTGTGGAATCGAACTCCCGTGGTAATCGACTGATCCTGACAGCATCAGCAGTCAACACCCTGCGAGCAAAATATTCCGGAGAGGGATGCACTGAAAGTATAGATAGTCTGGATTACATTCCACTACTGGTCCAACATCGGGCAAAACTGAGACAGTCAATTCCCAAGTTCAATCACCCAAAACATACCTACGATGCCACACTTGTAGCCAAAAGACGTGACCTACGAAGGTTGAAGAGGAAACTGGGAAATTCACCACAAAATCAAGATAAACTAAAACTGGCAACATTAGCCTACAAGAACTGGATTAAACACCATCGACACAAACTCTATCAGCATGATGCAGAATCCATGCTAAAGGCCATTTGCAGAAATAAAGCTAGAGAGTTTTGGTCACTATTAAAATCCTCAAACCCCTCCCTCAACAACTAGACTGTCAACGCCATAGCCGAGCAAAAATTGATTTCTCATTTTACCTCCGTGTTTCAAGCTCCTGATACAACTACCTTAGATGGCTCAGAGCCACAAGTGAAGGACTGGGTAAAATTAGACGATCAAGTTGAAATTGGAGCCCACATAAATAAATTGAAGACCTCGAGAGCGGCGGGCCCTGACGGAATCTCCAATATGGACTTGAAACCCAATCAAGCAGAATGGGCCCAAATGATCGCATCTATATTCAAGAAATGTGCGGAGCAGAAATCCTTGCCACCTTCATGGACAAAGTCCATCATAGTCCCGATATACAAGAAAGGAGACATCACAGATCCACTAAATTACCGCCCCATAGCACTTCTAGATTGCATCGGCAAAGTCTATGGAAGCCTGCTCCTGACACGATTCCAAGCCTGGGCAGAGTCGGCGCCATGTAATGACAAATTTCAGACAGGCTTCAAAAAGAAATGGGGTACGGCGGCAAACATCTTTACAATTAGCACTCTGAAAAGCATGGTCTGGGAAGGGAAACCTTGAATATTTATCGCCTTCATCGACCTCTCACAAGCATTTGATCTTGTTGACAGGCAGCGCTTGTGGCAAAAACTGGAACGGTGGAGCTGTCCACAGGAAATCCTGCAACCAATTAAAGCTCTACACTCGAACACCACCCTCAGAGTTCGCCTGTCACAAAGAGGAAATCTATCAGGTGAAATCCAGACCGGGCGAGGAGTAAAGCAGGGTTGCCCCATGGCATCTGCACTATTTCTGGCTTACATCGGCGTATATGGAGCATCAGAAGATCTGGCACGCACTTTTCCACCAGCAGTCACAAATGTAAAAATAAGTCACCTACTGTATGCAGACGATCTAATCTTATTAGACCAGACCCAGATCGGCCTTCAGAGACAACTATCCAACCTACTGATCTACACCGAGAAAAACAACTTAAAACTAAACAAAGAGAAAACCAAAATCTTGATACTTGCAGCTGGTCAGCAAAAAAGTAAAGACAAATTTAATTGGCGTCTTGAAGGAAACGTGATTGAGAGGGTAAACGAATATAAATACCTGAGCGTCTCGATTGATAGTTCGAAACATGAGAACGCCATGCAAGCAACCCTCCAAACAAAAATCAGGAAACTGGCTTCCAAAGGGAAAGCAATTGACTTTAAATTCGAAAATTTTTTCATGCATACCAGTAATTGAATTCTACAGGAAAAAAGTGGTCCCTTGTATCACTTATGGTGCTGAAGCTATGCCAATGATACCATCCAAAATCTGGCAAAAACTAGAAGGCCAGTTTTGGAAGTCAGTTCTATCCTTGCCAAAATCAACATCTATCGCTGCAATTCGTCACAAATTGAGCCTTCTGTCATTAAGGGCAATGGTGAACATCAATGCACTTAGGTTATACAGGAAATGTATCATGGACAACAGCGACCAAATCTACGGATTGTTGAATGAAGCTTCTAACTCTGGCCAAGCAAAAATGTTAACATCATGGAAGGACTCTAGCAGGGCCCAACTTGAGTCGGTAGCTAGCTCGGAAAATGAACTCTGTGCCAACCCCACAAGAGTTTATCAAAAACTGAAAGAGCTAGACTGGATCAAAACCCAAGAAGCAGCATCAAACAACAAAGTTCTTCAGCATCTCCCGCCTACATTCTGCAAACTTAATGAGCCGATGAAGTACCTCCAAAAATTCCCCAGTAGGGGAGCTTGAAACTCTCTTCTAAGGATCAGGCTGAATTTGCTAGAGACAAACGAAATTAGGCACATCAGAGGCCTATCAGATTCAAGTTTGTGTCGACTGTGTAAATCGGCCACTGGCTCAATTAAACATTTGCTTTTGACATGCCCTAAAAATTCAGACTTGCAAATGTGCTACTGTAGACATCTAACCGCAGATGACAGTGGGTGGGATGAAGACACTTGGTGGCCAAGACTGATCAGGGACGACCGCACTTCCTGGCTTTTAGCAACTACAAAAATGTTTGAACATACCATAAAATTGGTAACGATTTGAGGGTCTCACCCTGCAAGAGCGCAGTTTTAATGACTTTTCTGCTACTTAATTTCCTTTGTAAAGTTCTATTTTGAACATAGACAAATAAAAAAAATTTAAAAAATTTAAAAAAATGCAATTCCTCGGCTGAGCTGAGGGGCACTCAACGTACGGCTGCCATAAGCAAGGAATATGAGATTATTATGTCTACTCAGGTGTGCTTGAAGAAGACATACCTGTTGCCCAGTCTTTACAAGCGTGTGTAGTTAACCCTATTGATATATACAAGACTCCCATTTAATTTTCCCTCTTCTCCACACCTCGATTTTTTAAACAAACACAGCTGACCTTAATATGGAGGAGGTGGTAGGGGAGAAACTCGATTTGTCTATTGGTAGCAATGGCAGCTGCTCCTCTGCTGAAAAATTTAGCATATTAGAGAAAGTTCTAACGGTTTTGGTCAGAACATGTGATCAACTTGAGGGTAAACTGAACGTACAAGCCACCATACACAACAGGATCATTGGTTCCTTAGATAGCAAATAGGACGTTCACACTCGGTTATTGGAAAACACCGCCCCTAACATTGACGTCATAAGCAACACCATTAATAAACCTACATGGCAGTGCTGTAAGGAGAAGGATGCTAACTTGGGATAGTAGTTCCTTGGAAATTATTCCTGGGAGATCCGTTACTAATAGTGGAACTGAGCAAACTGAAGATCGGCATAAGAGGAACACTAGAAGGGTGATTTGACAGGCTATCCTGTATGGAGATTTATTTAGAAGGCGCCGGACACAGGCCCGACGGCATAATGGCGCCAACAGTAACAAACAAAATAAAGAAAAAAGGAAGCTTCACATGAAATCAGAGGTCAGATCCCGCATCCGCTGAATAGCAAAGTCTTAAGTCCAGCTTTGAAAATTCCCATAGATCTCAGCTCTGGAGGACGGGCATTCCAGATTCTTGGTGCCGCAAAACGAAAAGAGTCCTGGGCTACCACTACAAGTTTAGCCCGGGGAGTTTGCAGAAGACCCACATTGTTGGATCTCCGTGTTCTTCGGAACGGTAACCAGGAGATGCAATTAGAGCGGTAAACTGGGCTGAATCCAAACAAACATTTGTGAGTGATGCACCATAGTCGAAAAGATATCCTGCTGGCCATGGGTAGCAAGTGCAGTGTTCTAGCTACGGGGACATGGTCGCTCCTTTTCAGTCCCTCGACAGCTCTCGCCACATTATTTTGCGTGATCTGGAGACACATCATGTCTCCTTTACCTATTCCGTGTAACAGGCTGGAGCCATAATCTAGTTTAGCTCCAATGATTGCCCTTGCAATAGTTGCCCGGATGTCATGTGACAAATATGGCCTCAATTGTACCAACAATTTCAACCAGTAAGATGTAGAGTAAACAAGGAACTAACTAATACATTTCTTATATAGCGCAACACTAACCCAAAGGTCTCAGGGCACTCACAAGGACAGACACACATAAAACACAGATAGGCCAAGGTGGTGTAGGCATGGAAGAAGTCACTAAACCTAGTGACTGAGAGGCTTTCAGGTGTCAGGAAGTTTGTTTGTTATTGAGCCAAAGCTTCAAAGAGAAAGGTCTTAAAATGCTTCCTAAACTGCTGCAATGTCATACAATATTTTAATTGTAATGGTATCAAATTCCAGGTTTTTGGAGCCCACGCCGCAAAACCTGCTCCACCCAGTTTCTTCAGGGTCATGCGGGGTTGGATCAATAACATCTGGTCATTTGAGAGCAAAGTCTGCTTGATGCAGCTTTTTTTGTCTGGTTTTAAACTATTCTGGAGCATCAGCTGACAGGCATTTAAAGACTATGACTAGCCCATTAAAGTTTAGTCGTTTTTCTATAGTGAGCCCGTGAAGTTTCTTCCGATATTCTGTGATATTCGTTTGGCGGCTCAGCCAACAAACAGCCCAGACTGCACTGTTTTGCATGATTTGTAGTCTCTTAATATTACCCTTGGTAGTTCCGATAACAAGAGTATTGCAATAGTCCAGCCTGGTGTTAACTATGGCTGCTGCAATTGATGCTCTGCTATTTTCTGACAAATAAGGGGGAATTTGCCACATAAGATGTATGAGATAAGCACATGTTGATTTAAGATATAATACATGCTTCTGGAAAGATAAGTGGGCATCAAGAAAATAATCAGAGTTTTAACATGATCGGACACCGGTATAGCATCACCATTTATCTCAAAGGTTTTGTAGCGAGTATACATGTTCTTCGTTCTGAATGGTGTGCCAATGATAAGCAGTTCTGTTTTCTTGTCATTGAGAGCCAACGAATTTAGGGCCATCTATTTCTGGATTGCCCAAAATGTTTAATTAACGGTGGCCAGGTCCTCCTCATAGATCCATATAGTTTAAAAAATATCTGAGTATCGTCAGCAGAGTAGGCAAATTGCACACCCATGGACTTAAGGTCACAAACACTTGATATAAATGTTAAACAGTAACTGGGATAAACATGATCCCTGGGAACACCGCAAATAACAGGAACCTTCCGAGACTGAGGTGCCCTTAGCAACACAAGCAGTTCTAGGGCCTAGGAAGGATTTAAGCCATGATACTGCTTCTGGGTAACAAAAACCTATACTTTGAAGTCTCTCTGCCAATAGGTTGTGGTCGACCAAATCAAAAGGCAGAGGACAGGTCCAACAAGAGCAGTAATGCACAACGTCACTCTTCTATGGTTTGAGTTATATTAGCCTTCAGGTCCAGCAAAGCTGTCACGGTTCCACGATTAATTCGGAAACAGGACTGTACGTTTGCAAAGATGTTATTTTTCTTGACAAACGTTTGAAGTTGCATATAGACTATTTTGTCAAGAATTTGAGTATAAATAGCACATTTGTTATATGGCGATCGTTTTCTGGTACCTAGGGGTCTAGATTATCCTTTTTTAGGAGTGGAGTAATCCAGGCTTCCTTGATAACCGTTGGAACCATAGCCTCAGAAAAAGACCTATTCACGATTTCTGTAACCCACGGTGTTAGGGTGCTTGCAAACTTCTTAAAGAGGGTAGTAGGAAATATGTACCCTTTGAAAGATGTTGGATTGAGCCCTTCTATAATCTCCTGGACCTCTTGTTCCATCATTTTGGTGAAGAAAAGGGGTTTATGGTTCTAGGTAGGCCATCAACACTTGGGATCACTGTGTCCTCTAGCAAACATTGGGATTCTAGTGTATTCTTAATGCGTGTTTGATGGAGTTATGTTTTTTGACAGAAACTGTTCAGTATGGCCGGACACCAGTCGTCATCAGTATTAGCTCTAGATTCTTTAATGGGGCCTTTCAGTTCTTTAAGAACTGTAAACACTTTACAGGGATTTTACAGAGGCTTTTTCAACTCTGCTATGAAGAGAGACATTTGGCTTCTAGTGTCAGGTCCTTGTATGCCTTGACTGATAGTTTATATGCGGTCAGAGTACGAGGAGAGAGATGATTGCACCAATGACGTTCAGCTTTCCTCTTATTTTTCCTGGCCAATATTAATTCGGAAGAGAAATGAAGTTTGTAGCCCTTCTGTTTCTTCTTCTTAGAAGGGCAAGAGGGACGAAGGATGTCAAACGCCTTGTTGGTCGCTTCCCTAAAGGTAGCAGTAAATCGATCCAAAGACAGTCCACACTCTAAAGGTGGTAACTAGGGATGAACAGTTAGGTGAAAGGCCCCAGGTGTAATGTTATTTAGGTTGCGCAATTCCATTAATGGTATTAGTTCCTTCGGTATGTTGTCCAGTTTCAATGGCATGCTAAAATGTACCATACAATGGTCTGACCATGGGCACGTTTCTACTTTCTGTAAAGTTAGTGCCATATTTATTACGAGTATCCAGTCAAGTATGTTTCCTGCTGTCTGTGTTGGTGAGCCTCCATGCTAAGCTCTTGGTCTAGCACCATGCCCAGGGTCTTCACCTTCTGATGAGTGGATATAACACATCCGGCTATGTGGAATTCACTAAACTCGAACCCTAGTTTCCACAGGTGTGCCGCTGTGCCCACAATCATGATTTTCTTCTTACCGTCATTCAAAGCCAACCCATTCTCCATCATCCATGTTTGGATTATAGAATACACCCAGTTGATTGCCTCAGAGTCCCCCCTGTGTAGTTTCCTGACAGGGGGATTAAGCACAGAGTATCAGCATAGTTTATAAAAAAGTACCCCCCAATCACTGAGTAGATTAGAGAGAGGTGCTGTAAGGATGTTACACAATGCAGGGGACAGGCATGATCCCTGCAGGACTCTACAATCAATTTCAAACTCATCTGCTTTGTAGTCATAAATAAAAGTTCTAGCAGTGCGTTGGGCCACAAAGGACTCCATCCATTTGGCTGCAGCTGGGGCAAAATAACCAGTAGTTTTGAGCCTAGACACTAGCATTGGATGATCAACTAGATCGAAGGCTGCAGAGAGATGGATAAGCAGCAAGAGGGCCGTCCCCCCTCCTTCTATAATTTCCAACATATTTGCCTTACGATCCAGCAAAGCAGATTCGTTGCTGTGGGCTTTCCAAGAACCTGACTGCCTTCTATTCAAGATCCTGTTTTTCTCCAAATGGATCTGTACCTGAACATAGGTAGCGCGATCCAGAATTCTGAGCGGAAATGGCACATTAGAGATGGGCCTATAATTAAAGATTATAGGACAAAGAGCTAGGCAGTCTCCATGCGCGCCTGAACCTAAAACCGTCGAGTTCTCTGAGAATATAACGGTCAGCTCCATGGATAAGTCTGATAGTGGAATAATCATTTTATCAAACTCTCCTGGGGCAAAAAAGAAGAACAAAGCTAAGAAGAACAGTGAGGCCTCTAATAAAGAGGGTAGTGTGGGTAACATCTCGCTCACAGGGGAAGATGGTGGTGGGGAAGTTTGTGATTTACCTCCGAATAGACGTAGAAAGGATATCCGTTCCAACGTTATTGTCCCTAATGCTCGCTATACTGCTGAGGGGTCTAGCGAGTGTGTGATACGACAAAGAAAAAAGCAGATGAGGTATTGACTGATCGAGGATCTGTTTCGCATCCCTGCCAATACTGTGCCACTGTGTTTATTCGTAAACAGATATTGGTCACAAACCTGATAATATTTCTGGTGTTAATGAATCAAAGAAAAGGGTGACGGAACAAAAACAGTCCTAAAGGTCAGTAGCTTATTTTGTCCTTAGGAGGCATCCACCGTGAACAGAGCACGATTCATCGATCTGCTACATGGAATTATTCCTCTTCGCAGCATAAGTCGTGATGATATCTGGATTGTGGATATCCGAGATGACACCAAATAAGCTAATTCTATTCATTTTAAAGTGCAGAATGTCATTAAATATATTCTATAGTACGACACTGCCCTAATGAAGCTGGGAGGACTGCTCTGCCATTGCGATAGATGATCACCCTAGTATTTTTGGTAATAGTGCCCCCTCCCCCGCAAAAGTACCTATGGTAACTCAGTGGCTATTGTGAGAAATCTGAAGGTGTCTCACCCACTAGTTCCTGAGGATCCGTCATCCAGGTGGCCAGGACACGCCATCGCTATTGGATCCTGTTCCGGGGGGTGGACCAGTGCGGGAGGATCACCTATATGGGCTGGGGTGTCTTCGGGGAGTGGAGGTGGGACACCAAATGGTGAGACACGTTATCCCCTTCCTTACGACACCGTTTCCCCATCCTACCAGGTAGAATACTGAAACTCAACCCCACCAGACCAGAGAGGACGAAAAGAAGGGAGTTACCCTTGTCCTTTTCATGAAAGGATTGTGATTTTCAGTAAGCCTCAAGGAAAAGAAACATAAGACCAGTCATCACAGCTGACGAACGGTGTAGTCTGTGTCAAAGGTACACAGGACCCTCCCGCATTGATAGCCAAGGTCCAGATGGACTTTGCAACCAGTTCTTGAAGGCCGATCCTACCATCTGGGAGGGTGCCCTGAACTGGTTATTCCGGTGGATTTGCATCCTCCAGAGCACCAGGTCCAGGTGGACTTTGGAACCACTTCATGAAGGCTGATCCTACCATCTGGGAGGGTGCCCTGAACTGGTTATTCTGGTGGATTATCATTTACAGAGAACCAAGTCCAGGTGGACTTTGTAACCAGTTCAAGAATGCTGATCCTACCATCTGGGAGGTTGCCCTGGATTAGCATCCTCCAGACCATCAAGTCCAGGTGGACTTTGGAACCAATTCATGAAGGCTAATCCTACCACCTGGGAGGGTTCCCTGAACTGGTTATTCCAGTGGATTAGCATCATCCGGAGCACCAAATCCAGGTGGATTTTGTAGCCAGTTCAAGAAGTCTGATCCTACCACCTGGGCGGGTACCCTGAACTGGTTATTCTGGTGGATTAGCATTTTCCAGAGCACCAAGTCCAGCTGGACTTTATAACCAGTTCATGATGTTTGATCCTACCATCTGGGCGGGTGCCCTGAACTGGTTATTCTGGTGGAGTAGCATTTTCCAGAGCACCAAGTCCAGCTGGACTTTATAACCAGTTCATGATGTTTGATCCTACCATCTGGGCGGGTACCCTGAACTGGTTATTCTGGTGGAGTAGCATTTTCCAGAGCACCAAGTCCAGGTGGACTTTGTAGCCAGTTCATGAAGGCTGATCCTACCACCTGGGAGGGTGCCCTGAACTGGTTATTCTGGTGGATTAGCATCATCCAGAGCACCAAGTCCAGGTGGACTTTGTAGCCAGTTCATGAAGGCTGATCCTACCATCTGGGAGGGTGCCCTGAACTGGTTATTCTGGTGGATTAGCATCTTCCAGAGCACCAAGTCCAGGTGGACTTTGTAGCCAGTTCATGAAGGCTGATCCTACCATCTGAGAGGGTGCCCTGAACTGGTTATTCTGGTGGATTAGCATCTTCCAGAGCACCAAGTCCAGGTGGACTTTATAACCAGTTCATGATGGCTGATCCTACCATCTGGGCGGGTGCCCTGAACTGGTTATTCTGGTGGATTAGCATCATCCAGAGCACCAGGTCCAGGTGGACTTTGTAACCAGTTCATGAAGGCTGCTCCTACCATCTGGGAGGGTGCCCGGAACTGGTTATTCTGGTGGATTAGCATTTTCCAGAGCAACAAGTCCAGGTGGACTTTGTAACCAGTTCATGAAGGCTGATCCTACCATCTGGGCGGGTACCCTGAACTGGTTATTCTGGTGGATTAGCATCATCCAGAGCACCAAGTCCAGGTGGACTTTGGAACCACTTCATGAAGGCTCATCCTACCATCTGGGAGGGTACCCTGAACTAGTTATTCTGGTGGATTAGCATCTTCCAGAGCACCAAGTCCAGGTGGATTTTGTAGCCAGTTCAAGAAGTCTGATCCTACCATCTGGGCGGGTACCCTGAACTGATTATTCTGGTGGAGTAGCATTTTCCAGAGCACCAAGTCCAGGTGGACTTTATAACCACTTCATGAAGGCTGATCCTACCACCTGGGCGGGTGCCCTGAACTGGTTATTCTGGTGGATTAGCATCTTCCAGAGCACCAAGTCCAGGTGGACTTTGTAGCCAGTTCAAGAAGGCTGATCCTACCATCTGGGCGGGTGTCCTGAACTTGTTATTCTGGTGGATTAGCATCTTCCAGAGCACCAAGTCCAGGTGGACTTTGTAGCCAGTTCATGAAGGCTGATCCTACCATCTGGGAGGGTGTCCTGAACTGGTTATTCTGGTGGATTGGCATCTTCCAGAGCACCAAGTCCAGGTGGACTTTGTAGCCAGTTCATGAAGGCTGATCCTACCATCTGGGAGGGTGTCCTGAACTGGTTATTCTGGTGGATTAGCATCTTCCAGAGCACCAAGTCCAGGTGGACTTTGTAGCCAGTTCATGAAGGCTGATCCTACCATCTGGGAGGGTTCCCTGAACTGGTTATTCTGGTGGAGTAGCATTTTCCAGAGCACCAAGTCCAGCTGGACTTTATAACCAGTTCATGAAGGCTGATCCTACCATCTGAGAGGGTTCCCTGAACTGGTAGTCCGGTGGATTAGCATCTTCCAGAGCATCAAATCTTCCTCTTCCCGAGACCCCGCACTATTCGTCTATTCCTGCACTCCAACAAGGAATTACTGGCACTTTGGAAATAACTAAGGCAATGGCGCCAGTTGGTCCAAGGACGTTTTTTTTTCATTTTGAGATGCTTGCAGGGACATCTTACACTGTAGGTTATATTTCTATCTTTCATCTATGCTTCAGTATCACCTGGACTACAGACCGTCTCCCAATTTCTGGGCATAAGCTGGTGGACCACAGGAAGTGTAGAATCCCATGAAATCCAAGCGCCACACCCTAATTCATCAGATTCCCTTTTAAAACCGTTCCACCTTCACCAACGACCTTCCTATTCCAGTGTGAGGATGTGGCCTCTAGGGTCCTGGATGTTAGATTCTTCCCCAGCTATGCACAGCGTTTACCCCACACACCGCCAGACAAGGATCTAGCCTTTGGCAAATCACATCACCACTCTGATGAAAGGGAATGTGGTTGGGAGGCTAGTGGGCTTTGACTATTCCACTGGAACGGTCACCTCCCATGCCCTGCTCGTCAGATCTATCTCCCCTACCATCACCTTTTGGCTCTTCTCAAGGTATGCTGCTTTTCTTTACCATGTTCTTATTCCCATCTGATCAACCACCCATGTGCAGACATCCAAACTGAGTGTCAGTGGGGCAACAACCTCCCAGTCTTGGAGTTCTGCTTTAGTGATTTGTAGCGCTGCCTCTTCCAGATTTGGGGTGAAGCACATCATGGGCACTCCTTTCGATATTTTCCTACCCATACCTTGAGGTCCGAGATTCCCCACCAACCTGTCCCTTGCCGCTTCCTAGGTTAAAAGCTCACCTCACACTGCAGAAATATTGCCACCTTTCACCCAAAACTAAAGGGACACAAGCAAGCATTGACTACAGCTGGAGTGGTCGGCAACAAAGTTAGGGGAATAGGAGTTATACACAAACATCACTCCTGGTTACTGCCGTCAGGTCCTCAGACTTGTGCAGGCCTCGATGGAAGATGAATAATCGTACATCACAGCCAAAAGGGAAAGTTTCACAAAACACCCTCTGCTGGCATGGATTGGCCCAGATGTAGCTCCAGTGTTTACTGTGCCTGTAGTCCAAGCCACATGTTACTCATTATGCCTAATGAGAAAAAAACATGTCAGGGGTTGCTTGCCTTCTGATGTAATATAGGTAACATGCTTTCGGGAGAATGCCAAATGATGGCAAGAAAAATAATTCACACTTGTACACAGTGTACCCATGATCTTTCACGCATCGAGGTCCCCCGGTTGCTTTTGTTCTGCCATGAGGGAGTCTGAAGAGAATGCTTGAGTGAGTACAGAAGGATATGATACAATATTTTATTTATATTGCGCCTATATACACAAGTGTTTCAAAACGCGACTAGCAAGGGAGGTGAACCAAGACAACGATTTCACTAGACCCAGTGGCATTGAGATTGCGCAAGTGTGCGATATAAAGTGGGCGTTCCTGGCAGCTGCAGAGCGACCAGGGAGCCCAACCCAGCACCACGTATGCGCGTGGCCTTTACTCCGGCTGCCACGGGAGCAACCAGAGACTTCACAGTGGCGACGAAGCGGGCGATCTTATCAACCCGGGCATGGGAGTGATTTTTCTTTGATAATTTCACCGTTCTGGATGCCGCGGAGAGGGTGAGGTCCACGCGGTGTGCAGCCATTTTGAATACATGCTCGGGATGGTCGCGGCTCTAATTTAGAGTGCCTGTGCACCATCTGAGCAGCATTTTTGGATCCCGTGACGGGGGGAAAATTGATGCTGTACATGCTGTGATTGTTTGTTTTTTAAAAACATTTTCATGTCGAGTAAGCGGTGAGGAGCTGGGGAGGCCTGAAATTCCTTTGTTGTTCCCCTGGCCCCACCCGGCTCAATCTTTGGAGCCACTGGAGTGCCTAGTAGATCCCTTTTCTGCAAAGCCATCTGATCTGTGCACCTCTGGACTGGGGTGTACTGGGTGTGCACCTGGTGCCCCAAATTTCACACTTTTAACATTTTCCCAAAGGTGCCTGGCAGGCCATTTTGGGCTGTTTGCTTGGTGGTGGAGGAGTCAGCAGAAGATTGAAGGAGCAGTGCCTGAACAACATGGTCACACTCATCCCCTGTGTGCAGCCTTATCAGTGCCTGACCAACATTGTCACGCTTATCTGTGTGCAGGTCAGTGAGTTGCGGCCCCATTTGATTTGGGTGGGGTGCCTGTGCGCTCGCTGCCTTGCATGACGCAGGCCCGGGTTCAGCAGCACCTCCTGTTCCCCAAGCACTGCTCGTGTTAAAACAGCAGGGCGCACTTACGTCAATGCCACAATTTGACATCTCGGGTGCTCCGTCCAGTCTGGGGCCGAGGTGGAAGAAGTGGATAGACAGGCTGGACATGTACTTCAGAGCAACAAGTGAGACCAATGAAGACAGCAAGGTGGTGAAGCTTTTGTATTCCGCAGGGCCTGCAGTCCATGAGGTATTTCAATCCCTGCAGCCCCCAAATGACATGTATGCTGCAGCTAAGACCGCCTTAAGGGAGTACTTCATGCCTCTTGGTAATGCTGACTATGAACATTTCGTGATGTGCTCTGCCCGCCAGAAGGATGAAGAAACATTGGACAACTTTTACAGCAGGTTGCGCCGATTGTCTCTGCCATGTGCTTGGGACAATATGGACACCATGATCCGCAACTAGTGATTCAAGGGTGCTCGTCAGGAAAGTTGCGCAGAAAGGTGCTGCGTGAAGCAGGAATCACGCTACCTTGCATTTTGGAACTTGGGCGCTGCCAGGAGGTGTCCGAGGTGAGAGCATCCAGAATGGAGGCGGTGGTGCGCCCAGGGAAGTTGGATGGAGTGTGCGCAGTGGGCCATGGCCAAGGGGACAGAGGCGCGAGACGTCCAGGTGGTAATCAGTGTGATCGTGGCACAAGAACCATGGACTCCTACATGAAGTGTGGATATGACCTCACTCACTCCGCAGAGTGCCCAGCGAAGGGGAAATCATGTGGTCGGTGCGGGGCGTTGGACCACTATGCCTGTATATGCAGAGCTCGATTGCCGGGAGGAGAATGTCTTCTTTGTGTCGAGTGTTGCCGTTCTGCGGCCTAAGAACAGAAGACAGCCACTGTGTCTGGTACAGGTGAACGAGTCCATGGTCCTGGTCGATACAGGGGCATCAGTGAATGTCATGGAGCAGGCCCACTATGATGCCATGGAACATCCGTCACAGCTACAAACCACTAAAGCATGTATCTTTAAGTTCAGAGGGGAACAACCCATCCCGCTGGACGGGGCGTTTGTGGCTGAAGTGGGACACAGAGGGTCATCCATCCGGGCCTGTTTCTATGTCACGGTGATCAGCAGTAACACCTTGCTGAGCTGTGCAGCTGCGAAGGCACTCAGCATAGTGAGTTTTGCCTACTTCGTCTACGTGTAGGATGTACAGGAGCTCTTTGCGAAGTAAAGTCGGCTGTGAGGGCATCGGCCGCATGGCAGGTGATCCGGTGAGGCTCCACATTGATGAGTCCATCCAACTGATCGCTTTGAAGCATCGCCGGGTCCCATTCCATCTGCGGGACTTAGTGGATAAAGAACTGGACAGCTTAGTTGAGTTGGACATCATTGAAAAGGTCAAGGGCCGACACCCTGGGTTTCTCCTATTGTCATCGCCAGGAAACCCAAGCAGCCGGAGTCAGTGGGCATATGTGTGGACATGCGGCTCCCAAACAAAGCCATCAAAAGGGAGCGCCACATTACCCCCACCATAGATGACATCACAGCGCTACAGGGAGACCAGTTCTTCTCCAAGCTGGTCTTGAGGGCCGGATATATCCAGGTGGTGTTGCACCCCGAGTCGAGGTAAATCACGACATTCACCACGCACCGCGGTCTCTACCGCTATAAGTGCCTGAGCTTTGGGGTGTCATCTGCGGCTGAGGTTTTCCAGAACATTATCCAGTGTGCCCTTGCTGACTTGGAGGGGGTGCTAAACGTAAGTGATGAAATCTTGGTGTTTGCGCAGTCGGAGGCCGAGGACCTGGGCAGGCTAGCAAGGACAGTCGAGTGACTTCAATCCCTGGGACTGAGACTGCACAGGGACAAGTGTGAACTCCTGAAAACCAAGATAGAGTTCTTCGGCTTCGTGTTCAAAGAAGGGGGTGTCTCACCGGACCCTTGGAAAGTGAAGGACATTGTCGAGGCACGACCCCCGGAGAACGTGTCGGAAGTCAGGAGCTTTTTGGGAATGGTCACCTTGTGGCCGGTTCATTAAGAACCTCGCATCCCAGTCGGAGATGTCGCCTAGCAGTGGGGGCCCTTGGATCAGGCTGCTTTTGAAGACGTAAAAGGGGCTTTGACAGCGGAGGACACCATGGACTTCTATAACCAGTCCAATCGGAAATTGTGGTCGATGCCAGCCCGTTTTGGCTGGGTGCGGTGCTCACTCAGACCGATTCCAACTCAGAGGTTCGGCCAAGAGCCTATGCCAGCAAGGCGTTGTCAGTCGGAGCAAAGGTACTCTCAGATTTTGAGCGAGGTGTTGGCGGTCCTGTGGGGATGTCGTCACTTCAGGCTTTATGTCCTGGGAAGGCCGGTGACGGTGGTCACGGATCACAAGCCCATACTGGTGGGGTTGTCCTCGAAGCCGCCGGCAAGGATTGAGAGGCGGATGCTGGTCCTACTGGAGTATGGCTGGTGTATCGGCATGGCAACAACGATGCAGCCGATTATCTGTCCAGACACCCACAGGGCGGACCAGAGGGGCTGAAGAACATCAGTGCAGTGGAGGCTGACAAGCATGTCAGGCTGGTGGTGGAGGCGTCAACTCCTAACTCATTGCTGATCCATGAGCTGAAACAAGCGGCAGCGTAGGACGAGTGTTTCATCATCCTGAAGGCGGCTCTCCAACAAGGCTCGTGGAAATCTGTGGTGGAAACATTGGCACTGAGGACCCAGGAAGCGAAGTCGGCCCTTGAACAGCTATGGAGGGTCAAGGATGAGCTGGCATTCTCTGAGTCAGGACTGTTGCTCAGGGGTGACCGAATTGTGATCCCTCAGGTCAAGGTCAAGCAGGGGATTGAACTGGCGCACCAAGGACATCAAGGCACTGCCAAGACCAAGACCCGCCTGAGGCAGAAGGTGTGGTTTCCAAATCAGGAAAGGTGAGTCAAGGAGTTGGTGGTGGTCTGTGTGTGGTGCCAGGTGGCGTCCCCGGCTCAGCAGGAACCCACCATAAAGACCATCCTGAGAGATCGTGCATGCTGACTTTGCGTTGACTGGCCGGGACACACACTTTCTTGTGGTCGTGGATGAATGGTCCAGATATCCAGAGGTGGAGTTCGAGTTGGTGGCCTTCGAGAACGTTGCTGTCGCAATGTTCAAAATCTTTGCCACGCACAGACTGCATCAGGTGCTGTGCTCTGACAATGGGCCGCCTTTCCAAGGGAATAGTTTTGCCCAGTTGATGGAGGAGTATGGGGTCCATCGGCCGCAAGATCACCCCTCTGTGGCCTCGGACAAACAGTGAGGCGTAACGTTTCATGAGAACACTAAACAAAGTGTTCCGCATCCCTCAGAGCCAGGAGCACAGTCTGCAGAGGCCCCTATACCAGTTCTTGCGGGCATACCGGGCCACTCCACACACATCCACGGGGGTGACTCCAGCTGAACCACTGTTCAAGCAGTTCTGAGGGACCTCATCCCAGAAGTAGGCGAAAGAGAACCGGCGGTCATCAACAATGAGCAGGTAGAAAGGGAGAGGAGGACTGAGCAGGAGAATATCAGGCGTGGACTCCGCCCCCAGCAGTTCATCCCCAGCGATGAAGTACTAGTCAAGAACCGACATCCGCAAGGGAAGCTATCTTTGACATACGAGCCTGGACCGCTGGACATGGTTGCGGTGCACGGCTCCATGGTAACAGCGTCAGATGGGACTGCCTCTGTCACTCGCAATGCCAGCTTCTTCAAGAAGCTGGGAGAATCCAGGTCGGAGGCATTGCAGAGAAGGGACGTGAATGATGTACCGGATGAGGGCGGTGGCCTGGCCCATCCGCCAAGCTCCCCGGCTCGGGGGAGCTCAGGTGAGGAGGGCCCTATCCGGTACGCAAGCAGGAGGTATCCCCAGAGGGTTGGGATGGGAGGCCTGCCCACCTAGGTGAGTATGTTCTGGACCCCTGAACTGGTGGGACCACCTGTGGAGTGGACTTGATGTCTGTGAATAGGGTGGCTGTGATTAAAGGGGTCTGTTTCTTTGTGTGCAGTGTGTTCTTATATAGTGTGTGTAGTTAACCTATTTTCTTCGTTTGTTATGAAAAAGGAAGAGTGTGATGCTGCCCCTTTAAGGGCACATGCCCGCGGCGGAGAGACGTTGCACTCCGGCGCGTGCAATATAAATAAAGTGGGCATTCCCGTCCGACGCAGATTGACCGGGGAGCCCGACCTAGAAACAAGTGTGTGCGCGTGACCTTTGTTGGTGGGAGGGGGCTCACGGGTACTCTGGCTGCCGCAGGAGCAACCAGAGACACTTCACAACCATTGGCTCGGGAGCCACTCTTGCATTGGACGCATGCGCCCAGTTACCTCAGGGCTAGGTGCGCGATACAAATAATAAACAAATACAAATGCGCAGACGGGCGTATGGCACAGGAAGAATGCAGGCAGCCATCATTCCTATTGCTGCATGGCTTTCCGTACGGTTATCCAACGACCGGCTATATACTGTGGAATTTGGAACAAAATGTTTTGGATCTTCTCATTGGAGGGGAAGATAAGCATCTTCTGTCTGAATTAAAGCTCCTAGAAATTGTTTTCCCTGGCTGTTTTCTAGACACACTTGATGCATGTTTCCCGTTATTAGCCAGTCTTCTAGATAAGGGTACACCAGAACAAACTGTCTGTGCAAGTGAGCCACTGCCAGAACCTTGGTAAAAATCCTTTGCGCTGAGGCAATGCCGGAGGAAGGACTTTGAACTGATAGTGGGCCTCATTCAAAGACTGACGGTCTGGAAATAAGGATGCCGGTAGCAACGTACCAGCACCCTTTCCAGGCTGAGATTGCCTGCAGGGGCCGGATCTCCAGGCAGGTCAGACCTGCCGGGATTACCGGCCTCTGCAAGCATGGTTTTCACAGCAGCACCAGCACCATTGCAAACAGTGCTGGTGTTTCCGTGTCCCCATGGACTTACAGTTTTCGCCGCATGACATCCCGGCCCGTCGCCACCTGTAATTTCCCATTGGCGGAATGCTATCACTGGCGGGTTACTGCAGACCTTGTAATGAGGCCCCAGTGTCTCCCATTTTGAACCGGAGGTACTTTGTGCGCTGGTAACATTGAAATCTGAAAGTATGCTTCTTTCATAACCAAGGTGGCCATGTAATCCCTGTGCTTCAGCAGTGGAATCCCTGTGCTTCAGCAGTGGAATCCCTGTGCTTCAGCAGTGGAATGACATCCTGCAGAGTGGTCATCCTGAACCTCTGAGGCTTAAAATACTTGGTCTAATTTAGGGTGCATGGTTCGATCCTTTTTGGGTACAAGGAAGTATATTGAACAGAGCCTCGTTCACCTGATCTGGGACGAGTTCTATTGCTCCCTTTGGCAGCACGGCCTCCACTCTGCTTGAAGGATAAGAAATTGGTGTAGAGTTATTTTTCTGGTCTTTGGCGGGTGGTATGGAGGTGTCTGCAGGACCTCGATCCAGTATCCCTCACCCACTTTTTTGAGCGCCCACTTGTCTGATGTAATCCCCTCCCATGTGTAGGTGAAAAGTTATCCGACCCCCTACCTGAGGTGCATGGGAGGGGACCTGGACTAGAGAGCTATTTGTTGGCAGGGGAATCTGCAACTGCTGCATTTCTTTCCTTTGCCACAGCAAAAACGTTGAGTGGTTTGATAGATGCTTGGCGAACCTTGAGTGGAGTACCAGGGTGAACCCCCTGTGGCGTAGGCAGCCTGCGTAGGTCTGGGAAAGGACTGCCCTCGAAAGGACTGGCGGGTGTTGAAAACCCTGCGTTGCAGGTAAGGTTTGTTGGATATTTGATTTAATGACTTTTGAGTTTTCATGCTCTTTCTTTGCCTACTTGAGTGCTTTGTCAAATTCCTTCCCAAACAAAGCAGAATCCTCTGTAGGTTTGTTAAGAAGGGAAGTCTGTGTCTCTGGTTTGAGCCCCGAGTTTCATAACCATGTGTGGCACTTCAGTAGAGTTCCCTCAGCTAAGACTCGGCCAGCTGTTTCGGCAAATTCTAAAGTTTGTTAAAAATCTGTTGGGTGACTTTTCTTCCCTCCTAAACAATAGGGAGCAATTTGCGACTTGGCTGGCTCAGGCACACTTTACAGGCCGTCTTGTACAAGGCCCCATTGAACATCATTAAAATTGGGCAGCAAAGTGGTGCGGTTTGCAATACGGGTGGTATAAACCGCTGAAGTTGAGATCCTTTCGCCAAAGGTGCACAACTTCTTGCATTCTTTGCCGGGAGGGGCCCCACCAGAAGACCATGGAACTCCCACACGTTTCCTGATTGTAGTAACGACTAGTGAATCAGGAACAGAGTGTCCTCGAATGTATAAGGGATCCGAGGGAGCAGGTCTAAACATTTTTTGAACTTGCGGTTGACTGCTTGGGTCAGAAGGCGTGAGCAGAGAAGGGGCAATTTGCTTCCTTATAGCGTTAAGTAAAGGAATAGATTGACTCACTGGCTTCTTCTCTTTAAGGATTTCCTCAGCAAAGTCAGGGTCAGCCACTGTCTCCAGAGTGTGTAACTTAAAATGTTCTGCCGCTTTCTTCAGAATATTATTAACAGCAGCTGATCATCGATGGGAGATGTGTCTCGAGGCTGCACCATATTGTCTGGCTCTGCCTCATGAGAGGGGGTTGCAGGCCAAGGCCCCTGATCATGGTCGTCCTGAAGCCAAGCGTCTGGGTCCTGGCAAATAGGATCCTGGACGTGGTCTCCTTGGTCTGGGACATAATACAAATCGTCATCTGGATCATATTGATGATCTTGACAGATATCAATCAGTGTGTTTAGGTGAAGCAGCTTGATAAGAAGGGAGCTGAAGTCAAGGAGATTTAAATAGGCCAGGGCCTTCATCGAAGGGATGAGCTCTTTTAGGAAATCCGTCAGAAAAAGAAATCCATTCAGGCACGGTCTCCATGGTCTGCTCAAATGTCTCCTTTGTCCATGTCCCTGTATCTGGAGTTTCTGTGTGAGATAAAACAATGTCATCTTGAATAGGACTTTTGCAAGGACTGAGACACTGGAAGACGCTTGTACATAACCTTGTGACAAAGTAGGAGGGAAAGCCTGGGTCCCAGTACTAAGAGTGGGAGTTTGCTTAGGTTTTTTACAAAGTTTCTCTGTTAATTCAGGGCGAGTTTGAAGTGTCTGAAAAGTCCGAACGTTTAGAGGAAGCACCAACTGAAGTGAAAGGGCCTCATTATGAGTCTGGCGGTAGTCGTGCCTGTAAAAATGGCACGGCTGGCGTAGACATTTTTTTTCTGGCAATGGAGACTCACCAGGGCATTACAGCCCCAGCGGTCCTGGTAATTCCCTATTGTTAGGCGTCAGAAAAAATAACTCCGCATTCCCATGCAAGTCCCATTGGACTCAATGGGAATCGAGAGGATGGATGCACCGGCACCAACGGTGCCGGTGCATCCATCAAGGTCTGCGAGAGGGTGCTGTCCCGCCTGGTCAGACCTGGCGGGCAGGATGGCAGCTGCCTGCAGAACTCTTAGTTTGCCGGTCCGGTATCAATGGTGCCGGTAGCTTACCGGTACCGTTGTTACCGGACCGGCAACCCTCGTAATGAGGCCCAAACACATCTAACCGCAAGCGCGGAAGTTTGGGAACCAGTAGAATCTGCAGGATTTATTGTGGGTTTCTACAGACCTGTAGGTACGGTTGGCTTTTTCGCCTGTATGGTCGAGGAAGGCCTGGGGGTTGTGCGTTTAGCCTTTGTGTGTGCATGTGTGTCCCTGTCGCCAGTGGGTGGGTCCCCCGTAGCAGTGTGTTTGGCATGCCTTGTGGGCCTGGGGACAAGCACGCAGGAGTCCTAAGACTACTATGATGTCTTCAACATCCAGGTCTGTGGCTACTGGAGTGCTCCTTGTCTGGCGTGACAGCACCAGTGGGGGAATGAGATTCAGCCTGCATTGCGTAGGCCTTCCACCGCTTAGTGCACCATTCTTTAAGTGTTTTAGGCTTAAAGAGCTGACAGGCCTTGCAATGCAGTTAGTCGTGGTCACGAGGCAAACCGTTCTTACACTCTACGAGTGAGCCTCCAAGGTAACTTCCTGATACAGGAAAGGGCAACAATTTAATGGAGTTCTTTCCATAACCAGATCTGTTAGAAAAAGGTGCCAGACAAGAGAAATCATCAAGAAAAGGCATTCTCTAAAAAAAATGTCGAGAATTAGACCGCCCCACTCTCCATACTGTTGAAGGCCGAAGCCTGATGGTAAAGGCCAGAGCCAGTCGTCGAGAGCCTAGAAGATGGCTTCAGACGGTAGAGGTAGACCGAAGGGAAGTTGAAAGTTCTCAGAATATTAACAACATATCAGTAGCAAGCTACAAGCTCCGCATTAAGTGACAGACCAGTATAGCAGAAAAAAAACAATCTGGGGGACCTCAACGTGTGAAGGACCATGGGGACTACACATCACAGTATGTATAGTGTTACAAACAAGCCCATTCTACGTCCCTTTTCAAACTTCAAAACAAGATGCAATTCTCTGATAACCACTAGATGTCGGACTATATGCACAGCATGTGATTCTGAGCAGATTCCCAAGCATCAGAAATATATATATATATATATATATACACAGACACACACACACACACACACACAGACAAATCTAGGGCAGAATTGGAACTTTATCCAGATATGTTATGTTATTGCATTTCTAAAGAGCCACAGGCCATGGGCATCCAGGCGCTGGATGCCCAGAGATAGAGGTCTCTGTGGGCTAACGTAGAGACTCCGCCCATCTCCACAGCCCAGCCATTTGCATACACTCATGCACTGCATACACACATTGAAAGTACACGGATATTATGGAGGAGACTAAACAGAACTTACCTGAATATTGAGCTGCAGTGAAGTGAAAGGCCAAAATCTAAACTGCACGTAGAATGGCACAGCAGTCTCCTGCCATAGGTGTGGGTGTGGGGTGGCAATCAGATAAGAATTTAGCTGCCCACCCCCCCTTCTCCCAGTGTCCAGTTGCTGGTGGGAGCATTAAGTGCTCAGGAATGCAGCCATCATACATCATAGTGGGGAGAGAACCTAATGGGTCCACATTTTATCCTTTTGCCAGACTCATTCTTTCACCCATATTTTCTCATGGCGGTAGTGGGATGGCATCACGAAACAGGCAACAGATGTAAGCTTACCTCTCAAATCTTTATTAACTTAAAATGTAGGATGGGAAAAGGCCTAACTTGCCCTGTGCTAAGGTAGGATTCCCTACCTAAAGAAAACTAAGG
This sequence comes from Ambystoma mexicanum, assembly GCF_040938575.1. NCBI lineage: Eukaryota > Metazoa > Chordata > Amphibia > Caudata > Ambystomatidae > Ambystoma > Ambystoma mexicanum. The sequence goes on along the minus strand of NC_090931.1, from coordinate 1,519,858,381 downwards.
ATAGTCTGTGTCAGGAAGTCCAAAGAAAGTATCTGTGTACAAAACCTACACTTGCCCTCACAACTAAATACATGTAATGTGTAGGGAGATCAACTTCAACAAAAATAAATAGTGATCAAATAAGAGTTCCGTGCTTCGTCCAGCTCTTAATCTCAAACTAGGCTTCCCTTCCCCAAGTTGAAGACAGTTCACAAAATACAGTCAAGTCGTTCAGTATTCCAAAACACAATCCTAGGGACACTTCCCAACTCTTCTGATTATAGCAACTTTTCACCAGTTCATGTATTCAATTCAGTTCCTTGGATTCAGGTCAGACAAGCTATTCAAACACAAGCTTCTTTACAGATGCTTTTCATTGCCTGTTTCCATGGCAACGGTGTACCTGTTCTAGGTACAGTTGTCGGACCATACGGTTCCCCCATTAAAGGTCACGCAACCAGTACACTTAGATGGCGTCCTTTTCACCAACACGTTGCCACTGCTCTTGCCAATACTTGTTCACCAATGCTTTTGTATCTCTAAGCATCACAAACTTGATTTCACCCAGATCGGCATTCAAAAGGTGCTTATTCTCATTTTCATTTGATTCAGTATACAAGGAAATCCTTCTTTCATTCATTTTAGTGTTCATTGCGTGTTCGCCTGCCAACCCGGTGTCCCATTTGCTTGGTTGACTCACCGGTCAGAGCTTATGGTGTCTTTCCGAGGCCTCTTGCCGCCACTGCACGGCACGTCGTTTGGCCTCCGAGCGGTTCTGTGGCTTCACTCCCCCAGCGATGCACCTCCTGCACCTTGGACTGAACACACCAGTTCTCCACTTGCCGTCTGCCACTGGCCTCCAGCATCCCTCAGATTTGCTTCTCCCTGCATACACACTGCATCCTTCAAAGGGTCTCGAGCGCTCTGCTTGCCATGCCACTTTCCCGGAGGGTTCTGCGTTCCCCAAGCAGTTCACAACAGTGCTTCCACGGCCGACTCCACAATACGTCTGCTTTCAAAATTCCCATAGAAAAAAAAAAGACTAAACCGCGCTCATTGTCAAAACGGGAATCTTGCATTACTCTCCTTGGCCGCCTCCTCTTCTCAGTACACAATTGATGTTGGTATGTGTGTGCATTACTCTCCTTGGCCGCCTCCTCTTCTCAGTACACAATTGATGTTGGTATGAGTGTGCATTACTCTTCTTGGCCTCCTCCTCTTCTCAGTACACAATTGATGTTGGTATGAGTGTGCATTACTCTTCTTGGCCTCCTCCTCTTCTCAGTACACAATTGATGTTGGTATGTGTGTGCATTACTCTTCTTGGCCTCCTCCTCTTCTCAGTACACAATTGATGTTGGTATGAGTGTGCATTACTCTTCTTGGCCTCCTCCTCTTCTCAGTACACAATTGATGTTGGTATGAGTGTGCATGCATGTGTGTGTTAATAGTAACAATGTGTCCCTCTCGTGGCCCTCTTCCTCTTCTCAGTACCAAACTGGTATTTCTTGGGGAATGTTCCCAGGGAACAACAGGGAAATGACTGACAGTAGTCCACAAGGGATTGGGGGACAGAAGACTCTGTATGAAAGGGAAATGGGGGGTACCATGTCTCACCTAAGGGGGCCTCATGCCCACTCCCCAAGTCTCCTCCACCCAGGTGGTCCTCCCTCGCATATCCACCCCCAGGATCAGGATCCAACAGCGATGGCGTTTCCCTGGCCACCCGAGAGGAGGATGCCCTCAGGTTCCCCACAGTAGCCATCTCCTCACTCACCCCCCTCCACCTCCCCTCCCCGGGAGATTGGCTGCGCAAGTGACACCAATATCCAGCCAAAAAACAAATAAAGCATTTGTACCTCAGATATGCCCCAGGGTGCAAAAGGCCTTTACCTTCGGGGGGGGGGGGGATACTGGTAGGCCATTAGCAGCCATGTCTGCCCCCCACAGCGGGGGTGAAAGCCATAGTAAACCTGGGTATTGTGCATTCAGGGGCAATCTTGGTAAACAGAACACAACATTTACTCTGAAAAACAGTATACCAGCAGAGAGTGAGCTTGCCAACACCTAGAACTTGAAAGAAATATGCATGGTGGCTGTCGCAGTAGACATTAAACTCAATACTAAATAATGAATAAAAGGTGTAGCTGCAGTCAGGAGAATATGGAAACCAGGGTATTCATGATTTGCTACATAGAGAGGGGAGGACAATCCAACTGGATCAATTGAACCTTGTTCAGGATGAAGTGAAGCAAATAGTGTCTCTGGTGCAGGTGGACTTTCTTTAGCTCGTTGCACAGGATTTGGAAGAACTTGGAGAGTAAAGGGTTATTAGATAGCCCGCTCAATATCAAGGGCATGTGGATGCGGTCAAGGCAGCAGGAATACATAGATCCAATATGTGAGACAGGCGTGGGATCAGGAGATGACAAAGGGAACACGTTTTCAACAGCTCTACTATTGATTATAAGGGTGGTGTAACGCCTGATTTGCCCCAACTCGAAGGTGGGAATTTCTCTACCAAATAAAACTACAGGCAGTCTGTGATCACAAGTCCAAATCAAAACCTGTCACAACATATGCTCGCCCTCCCATCTATAACTAAACAATGTGTAAGGGATATTGCTGACCAACTACAATAGTGTTCACAACAAAAGGCTACAACTGGTGCTTGCTTGAACTCCTCTTGGATTTCTTCCTCTTAGTGAAATGTCCACTTAACAGCTCCAGGGTCTTTCACCAGGTCTGGGGACTCCCTTCCCCATGTTCAAAATACAGTCACACGGTTGCATAAAGTTCAATGAGAATCTTAGGGCTCCCTTCCCCAAGGGCAAAACCACTCCACTGGTTTATCATCAATTTCGCTCTCAATTTAAAGTTCAAACTCTTGCTCTTTAAACAACTTGCACTCTTCACCGGGCACTCTGGTCTGGGCGCTATTGTCAGTCCGCACGCTCCACCCATTACAGTTTGCGCAACCAGGTGCCCTGGGCTTTTGGTGTGCCCTCTCCTTGTTTTGGTTTCATCACAAATAAAGCTTAGTTCACATTTCCTCTGACTTTCTTCAATATAAATTCTTGCAGATTTTCTTAATCCCGTTTGCAATATTTCATGGGTTTTGCTGACAAATCGCATTCACTTGTCAATTCCTTTAATTCAATATATCAATGTGTTTGTTCATATTTCGTATTCACTTGTTGTTTTTCAATTCATTATTTCCTTGGGTTTGCTCACACTTCACATTCATGTGTGTCTCCCTTTAATTTTAAATAGTTTCAGAGACATTCAAAAACGTATTTCTCTCAATACGTGACCACTCTGTTACTTAGTATTCTTTCAGTTCATTGTCCGCTCAGCGTTCATTCATTAGATTTAAACTTTGCTTTCCATTGTTCAGAGACCTTCCAAAATGCCTTTCACTACATGCAAACACTCCACTACAATGTATTTGTCCACATAGCAGGTTTCACTATTGTAGAAACTCACCAGTTGTACTGCTTGTGTTTATCTCGGATGCTGCTTCAGCGTCTTCTGCCTCCGAGGTCAGGGTCTCACCACCTGCCCATCAGACACTCCTGGGCTCTCCTCTCTGCCCGGGGGAACAAGCATTTCTCCGACCACAACAAGGGGGATCAGCACATCCCTCGGCTCCCTTCTCCAGACTTCTCTGGCTCCCTGGAGACACTGCTCCCTCACAATGCTTCTTATGGCTGCCTCACTCTGCAGTCTTTTGGCGTCTCGTCACTCCGCTCTCCACAGGCTTGTACTGTGCTGCTCAGGCGTTAGATAAGAATTGGTGTTTAAAGACTACACAACACTTATCTGGTTGGTATTGGGTAACCCACCTTTTGGTATAGCTTGTGTACTACACAAGTTGGTAGTGTGACTGAGCAGTCAGGCCTATCTCAAGAATATAAGTACTTGGGAGTTAATACAAACAATAACCAAAATGAAACACCTTATAAAGGAGAAATTATGCACAGGATGCAGCTTTGGACATCACAGGCCAAGATATTGCACGCCAAACATGATAAATGCTCATATAGACCTGTTCTAATATACTATAAACAGAACGTTGTTCCCATCAGCCAAATTGGGAGTTCATAGAAGTCATCTTTTTGGAAAGCACTAGTACCGGTTCTGAAGAGCTTTCCAGTATCAATAATCAGATATGAACTGGGTCTTACATCATTAAGAGGAAGACCAGCGTGGGAAATACCAATGCCGGAGGATCATGAAAATTCACTAACGCCTGTTGAGGCTAAATCACTGAAGAACGAGTAATACAGACATATCAAAACATGGAGAGACCATTGCAAAGAAATAATGCAAACATCTGACAGAACTCAATAATAACGAATCCTGAAAAAGCTAAACGAAAAATTCTGGATATGGACTGGATAAGAACAATGGAAAAATGCAAAAGCTATAAAATATTCATAGGGAGTGTGTGAGGGGCAGGCGCCTCTAGTACAATACTAACAAACACTAACAAGGGACTTTGGTGAGTCGGCAACCCTGACGCCGCACGGAAACACATTATTTAATTAACTCAATCGCGTCCAGCGTTTCTAGGAAACGACAGCACGCGATCGAGCGCATTTACTGCAGAACCAAGTAGAGTAAGGATTGAGTTAAGGCTTTAACTATGTAGTAAACAATTGCAATTTTCGATCAGTAGCTATTGGCCCTGGCGGCGCGTGTTACATAAAAAATTCTCTATAAATAAACCGCAATCAAATAGCGTACCAAATATGGAATCTGTTAATAGCGTAACTAATACATAACTGAACTAGTTCTAAATGAGAACGGTAACTGCATTAAGCAATCCACGATGAGGCTGCACTATATTTATTAGATACAATATATGAACAATATAAATGGAAGATGCAGGCTGAGTTTCCATAAGGTGAGTGCTGCGGTATTGGGCACCCTGCTGGTGAGTTTCTCGTATGCCGATTCTGCAGGCACACGTTGTTTTCTAACTGTTTCATGTCTTCATTCGTGTGCCGAAACCTAGTGTTGTATCGGTGCCTTTTGACATCCCGCGATTCTGTGGGTGATGGGAACATTCTGTAATTCTTGGTAATCTGCCTACGCTAGAAGCGAATGGCAGCAACTAGTTTAAATAATGTGACGAATTGAGGTTGTCCGCGCGTTTTGACTGCTGTGTCTTTGCAGGTTTCATGAGCAAGACGCATTGACTGAAAAACGCGCCTCGTGTGTGCTCTGACAGCGGGTTAGTCAGCTACGAAATCGTGTGAGTGTACCTGCCCCTGCACTTTGTTCTATGAGGAACACATCCATCTAGAAAAAACGAAGTGAGTAGAGGACAGCGTTTTTCAAATGTTTGAAAAATCTGTTTAAATAATTGTGTTTAAAAACAGTTGGGGAAAATCGAATTCAACTAAAGAGAAACGCACTTGATAAAAAGATTGAATGAAACTAAGTAATGTATGGCAATATATAGCCAACTGTATAATATACACACTATACAGGATTAGAATAGTTTCAAAATGAGTAGATTATAACGAGGTCACTGGTGCTATGTGCTATGACCCAATGCATTTCAAGTAAAATGAACTCAAATATAAAGCTGGGCTTTTTTGCAGGGCCCAATATAGCCTGAAACTCTCAAAGGACTTGGGGGTGATTCATGAGCACTTGGCGATAGCGACTCAGTCACCCCAGCAAAAAAAATGTTCCAGTACTACCAGGATGTAAGTAGAGGCCAGTATAACCTACAGTATCAAAACCGAGTATAGGAAATTGAAAAATGAGCATAAGAGATTATACAAAAATGTCAATGTATTGCAATATCTAAAACAAAGCATTCTAGATATGTGTTGAGAATGGAAACTTTTTTTATCATGTGATAAATGTATTTATGTTTGTTTTTTTAGATTGTATGTATTCTACAACGGTTGATTGAAAAAGAGGTTTACCATCTGAAAAGAAATGTGTCTGTCCTGAGGAAGGCCAACCAATATATCATCTGTAGAGACACTAGGGATAGTGTTTCATATGTTTAGATGGCCGAAAAATGTTGACACATGCCAATTAACTAGTGAAAGTATATAGTCTTACATCTGAAAACCACTCAAAGTGACAGAGTGGCTCTAACTAAGATGATGAGCCCCATACGAATGATATTGTTGTTTTAAGTGCAACATCATGTGTATTTTTTGTATTTTTTGCACTTCTTGTTCTTCTCTCTGTTTCTTTTAAACTATGTTTGATTGGTCATTTTACTGAATAAATTAATATAAAAGATGTCATTTTGTGATCATATTTTAAGGTTGAAATAAGATGGTTCTATTCTCTAAGGTACTGTGCTCTGTATGTGTACACAGCTCACTATTTGGCAAGTGAATGCCGCTGCTCAATATGATCCTGTAGATCATCCGGCCTAATCTGGTAACACAGAGAAAGGGGTAGCCAGTTCTCAATTTTTTTCTATTTAATATAAATGGGTACATACAAAATATGGAATTTAGAATGTGCTGAAACAGCGAATTTAATCTGAGATACTAAATAGAACATAATTTAATTGTAAAGGGATCAAACCCATCGACTGAATGATACTTACCTGGACTGTCATATAGGCAACAAACATCAATCAGGACTGGTTGCAGTCAGGCATTCCTAGAGACAAAGGACAGGGAGGTTTCGGGAATCTCCCGCACATCCAGCCCTTCCAGACACACTGGAGCCAAAGGCAGGCTTCAGGGCTGAAGTCCTGCCGAAGGTAAAACCAACAAAGGGCTCAAACCTGGTTTGGCGCGCAGAGTAAAAGCCAAGAAAGACCTCACAATCAGAAAATGTTGAAAAAAAGCCCGGGCCATTTTGACAAAATGATCACCCATGGGCGCTGTACTGCAGCTGAGGGTTCAGCCTGCGGTAGAAAAGCACAATGGTAGGAAAATTAAACCACTGCCACCAGCCATTTAGAGTAGTGGGGGTAACAAACAATGTTAAATGAGAATGTAGGATAAGGGACTACTAGATAACCCCCCAGCACTCCACATAAATGGCAATAAAACCGAGCTCATGGTCTTTGGTTCCAATTTGGTCAGATCCAAGCTCCACCCCGCATATAACACCTTTACCATCAAAAACACTCCAATAAAAGTCCTTAACAAGGTTAAAACCTTGGGGATGATGTTAGAAGCATCCCTGGGATCCGAGGCTCAAACCCTCTATGTGAAAAAAACATGCTCCTATCACCTCCGCTTATTGAAAGCCATCAGACCCTATTTATCGGAGGAAAACAGCGCCACGATCGCAAGATCCACAATTCTATCTCGCCTCGATTACGGCAACGCGTTAATACTGGGTTCTAACAAAAACTGTTACCACAGCTACCAAGTCCTGCAAAATAATGCAGTAAGAATCATCAAACAAATACCTAGGAACCAGCACATTAGCGAAGCCAGGAAAGAACTACATTGGTTAAAAATCGAAGAAAGAGTCCAATTTAAGTCGCTCACGCTCACACACAGATGTATATATGGCAAAGCTCCAGCTTACATGAGAAGTAAAATCATCCCATATAAGCCCTCCAGAGAGATAAGATCAGCCGAACAAGGACTGATTACGACAGCTCCTTTCAGACTCAAAAACGGAGCGGGCAAATCCTTCCCTGTCACCGTAGCAGGCCTCTGGAACAACCTTCCGGGCCAGATAAGGATGGAAGCCAACTACCAACGCTTCCGTAAACAATTGAAAACGTACATCTTTAAGTAAAACATATACATTTTTCTGGCCCAGTTCCATATCTTCTATATCTATCTTGTGCTTCGTGTTGGTTATCCGTCACTTGTCTCCCGTGATCCTGTCTCTGCGCCCCGAAGCTTGCGAGCTACCGGCGCAATATAAATAAATAAATAAATAAATAAGATGGGGTGTGCTGGACCTACAAATAGAAAAGGTAAGTAAAGTCAATTTCACTTTACTATTCTTGGGAACAGTAGTTCACACAAGAAACGGTATTTAAACCTTATGAGAAATCTGAAGGATTCCTCTGACACTGCACTGATGGTGCTGTGTCACCAAACACAAAGTAGATGGCCTTTGCAGTTTGTCAGACTCCAAAAACAGAGAAAATATGTAATCCAATTCAGGTCAAAAACACGAGAGTGAGAAAAAGGTCTCTCACTCACTCCAGTGTTAAAATGAAAAGGTCCTAAAGTCCTGCAAAAGAGCTGGGGGGTCTCTAAGATTGAAGGGAATTAGCACAGAAATGAGAATTCTCCCCAACAGGCGTCTCGGCTGCTCTGCTGACTCGTTCCCCTTTCTCTTGGGGCCTTCTCATTTTATACGCTTGCAGGCATGTGACAGGTTGCAGGTGTGTATACTTCGGTTCAATTGCCCGACTTTGCCTGAAACCATTAGTGGGACATGTCTGCTGTGTATAATTATGTTCGTCCATAGTCATCTTCCTCGTCCCAGTACTAGAGTGGTGTTTAAAATGGGAAGTGTATATTACTCCTAGTCCCCTCTCCCTGGTCTCAGTACTAGAGTGGGGTTTAAGATTGGAAGTGTCTATTACTCCTAGTCTCCTCTTCCTGTTCTCAGTACTAGAGTGGTGTTTAGGATTGGAAGTGTGTATTACTCCTAGTCCCCTCTTCCTGGTCTCAGTACTAGAGTGGTGTTTAAGATGGGAAGTGTGTATTACTCCTACTCCCCTCTTCCTGGCCCCAGTACTAGAGTGGTGTTTAAGATGGGAAGTGTGCATTAGTCCATACATGCCAACATTTCAATCCACCTGTGCGGGAGATTAAGTCTGAAAAATCGGGAAACAAAGATTTTCCCATAGCAATGTATTGGGCAAAGATTTATTTTAGGCGGGAGAACATAAAAAATAGGAATATTTTCCATGAAAAAATCGGGAGTCCCCCGCCTAAATCTGGAGGGTTGGCATGTATGTTAGTCCTAGTCCCCTCTTCCTGGTCTCAGTACTAGAGTGGTGTTTAAGATGGGAAGTGTATATTACTTTTAGCCCCCTCTTCCTGGTCTCAATACTAGAGTGGGGTTTAAGATGGGAAGTGTGTATTACTCCTAGTCCCCTCTTCCTGGTCTCAGTACTAGAGTGGTGTTTAAGATGGGAAGTGTGTATTACTCCTAGACCCCTCTTTCTCGTCCCAGTACTAGAGTGGTGTTTAAGATGGGAAGTGTGCATTACTCCTAGTCCCCTCTTCCTGGTCTCAGTACTAGAGTGGTGTTTAAGATTGGAAGTGTGTATTACTCCTAGTCCCCTCTTCCTGGTCTCAGTACTAGAGTGGTGTTTAAGATGGGAAGTGTGTATGACTCCTAGTCCCCTCTTCCTGGTCTGAGTACTAGAGTGGTGTTTAAGATGGGAAGTGTGTATTACTCCTAGTCCCCTCTTCCTCGTCTCAGTACTAGAGTGGTGTTTAAGATGGGAAGTGTGTATTACTCCAAGACCCCTCTTCCTCGTCCTAGTACTAGAGTGGTGTTTAAGATTGGAAGTGTGCATTACTCCCAGTCCCCTCTTCCTGGTCTCAGTACTAGAGTGGTGTTTAAGATTGGAAGTGTGTATTACTCCTAGTCCCCACTTCCTGGTCTCCCCTCTTCCTGGTCTCAGTACTAGAGTGGTGTTTAAGATGGGAAGTGTGCATTACTCCTAGTCCCCTCTTCCTGGTCTCAGTACTAGAGTGGGGTTTAAGATTGGAAGTGTCTATTACTCCTAGTCCCCTCTTCCTGGTCTCAGTACTAGAGTGGTGTTTAAGATGGGAAGTGTGTATTACTCCTAGTCCCCTCTTTCTGGTCTCAGTACTAGGTAAGGGTAATAGGGAATGAATTGGTTGAGATTTACAACAACCCATGAAGGCTGAGGAGGGGGTGGAGGAGAAAAGGTAAATGTCAGGTAAGGGGGGGGATACCATGCCTCACCCTTGAGCACTCCCTCCCCTATGCCCAAGGACCCTCCACCCAGGTGATCCTCCCTCACTTGTCCACCCCAGGGTCAGGATCCAATAGTGATGGCTCTCCCCTGGCCACCAGTGTAGAAGATCCCTGGGGAGTAGGGATGGGAATGCTCTTAGGTTTTTCACAAACAGCATTTCGGTTTTGGAGATCACAAGGCGGCGACTGGGAAAGTGCACTCCCAGGATCACCGATCCATACTCGCATAATACAAGGTATTCACTGAGACAGGAGTCACAGCCCCGGTGTCTCAGACATCTTCAGTACATTCCTTATGTGGGTCCTCTAGAAGGGCAGGTCCATGTGACTGAATGGTTTATAGGCCACACAATCTTCACAATTTGCTCAGTTTAAAGCTGAAGATTAAAATACAAGAGATGTGGCATGGAAAACATTCCGACCAATGCACATAGTAAATACGTGGTGACCTGCAGTGCGTTGGCTTGTTTCACCATCATAACATTGACATAATCCCTGCAGAAACCTGCCATCTAGCACAGCAACTGCTTGCCATTCTCTTGTGAAAGATACCCAGAGGAAAGTGTAGATCATTCCTTTTCAGAGCGGCCAAGGCATGGAATGCTCTTCCAGTGAGCCTTCACACGGCAGAAAAACCCAGAGGACAGGGTAGATCATTCCCTTTCAGAGCCACCAAGGCATGGAATGCTCTTCCAGTGAGCCTTCACACGGAAGAAAAACCCAGAGGACAGGGTAGATCATTCCCTTTCAGAGCCACCAAGGCATGGAATGCTCTTCCAGTGAGCCTTCACACGGCAGAAAAACCCAGAGGACAGGGTAGATCATTCCCTTTCAGAGCCACCAAGGCATGGAATGCTCTTCCAGTGAGCCTTCACACGGCAGAAAAACCCAGAGGACAGGGTAGATCATTCCCTTTCAGAGCCACCAAGGCATGGAATGCTCTTCCAGTGAGCCTTCACACGGCAGAAAAACCCAGAGGACAGGGTAGATCATTCCCTTTCAGAGCAGCCAAGGCATGGAATGCTCTTCCAGTGAGCCTTCACACGGCAGAAAAACCCAGAGGACAGGGTAGATCATTCCCTTTCAGAGCAGCCAAGGCATGGAATGCTCTTCCAGTGAGCCTTCACACGGCAGAAAAACCCAGAGGACAGGGTAGATCATTCCCTTTCAGAGCAGCCAAGACATGGAATGCTCTTCCAGTGAGCCTTCACACGGAAGAAAAACCCAGAGGACAGGGTAGATCATTCCCTTTCAGAGCAGCCAAGGCATGGAATGCTCTTCCAGTGAGCCTTCACACGGAAGAAAAACCCAGAGGACAGGGTAGATCATTCCCTTTCAGAGCCACCAAGGCATGGAATGCTCTTCCAGTGAGCCTTCACACGGCAGAAAAACCCAGAGGACAGGGTAGATCATTCCTTTTCAGAGCGGCCAAGGCATGGAATGCTCTTCCAGTGAGCCTTCACACCGCAGAAAAACCCAGAGGACAGGGTAGATCATTCCTTTTCAGAGCGGCCAAGGCATGGAATGCTCTTCCAGTGAGCCTTCACACGGCAGAAAAACCCAGAGGACAGGGTAGATCATTCCCTTTCAGAGCAGCCAAGGCATGGAATGCTCTTCCAGTGAGCCTTCACACGGAAGAAAAACCCAGAGGACAGGGTAGATCATTCCCTTTCAGAGCCACCAAGGCATGGAATGCTCTTCCAGTGAGCCTTCACACGGCAGAAAAACCCAGAGGACAGGGTAGATCATTCCCTTTCAGAGCAGCCAAGGCATGGAATGCTCTTCCAGTGAGCCTTCACACAGAAGAAAAACCCAGAGGACAGGGTAGATCATTCCCTTTCAGAGCCGCCAAGACATGGAATGTTCTTCCAGTGAACCTTCGCACGGAAGAAAAAACCAGAGGACAGAGTAGATCATTCCCTTTCAGAGCCACCAAGGCATGGAATGCTCTTCCAGTGAGCCTTCGCATGGAAAAAAATAACAGGACACAGGGTAGATCATTCCCTTTCAGAGCAGCCAAGACATGGAATGCTCTTCCAGTGAGCCTTCGCATGGAAAAAAAATAACCGGACACAGGGTAGATCATTCCCTTTCAGAGCAGCCAAGTCATGGAATGCTCTTCCAGTGAGCCTTCACACGGCAGAAAAACCCAGAGGACAGGGTAGATCATTCCCTTTCAGAGCAGCCAAGGCATGGAATGCTCTTCCAGTGAGCCTTCACACGGCAGAAAAACCCAGAGGAAAGTGTAGATCATTCCTTTTCAGAGCGGCCAAGGCATGGAATGCTCTTCCAGTGAGCCTTCACACGGCAGAAAAACCCAGAGGACAGGGTAGATCATTCCCTTTCAGAGCAGCCAAGGCATGGAATGCTCTTCCAGTGAGCCTTCACACGGCAGAAAAACCCAGAGGACAGGGTAGATCATTCCCTTTCAGAGCAGCCAAGGCATGGAATGCTCTTCCAGTGAGCCTTCACACAGAAGAAAAACCCAGAGGACAGGGTAGATCATTCCCTTTCAGAGCAGCCAAGGCATGGAATGCTCTTCCAGTGAGCCTTCACACGGCAGAAAAACCCAGAGGACAGGGTAGATCATTCCCTTTCAGAGCAGCCAAGGCATGGAATGCTCTTCCAGTGAGCCTTCACACGGCAGAAAAACCCAGAGGAAAGTGTAGATCATTCCTTTTCAGAGCGGCCAAGGCATGGAATGCTCTTCCAGTGAGCCTTCACACGGCAGAAAAACCCAGAGGACAGGGTAGATCATTCCCTTTCAGAGCAGCCAAGGCATGGAATGCTCTTCCAGTGAGCCTTCACACGGCAGAAAAACCCAGAGGACAGGGTAGATCATTCCCTTTCAGAGCCACCAAGGCATGGAATGCTCTTCCAGTGAGCCTTCACACGGCAGGAAAACCCAGAGAACAGGGTAGATCATTCCCTTTCAGAGCAGCCAAGACATGGAATGCTCTTCCAGTGAGCCTTCACACGGAAGAAAAACCCAGAGGACAGGGTAGATCATTCCCTTTCAGAGCCACCAAGGCATGGAATGCTCTTCCAGTGAGCCTTCACACGGAAGAAAAACCCAGAGGACAGGGTAGATCATTCCCTTTCAGTGCAGCCAAGACATGGAATGCTCTTCCAGTGAGCCTTCACACGGAAGAAAAACCCAGAGGACAGGGTAGATCATTCCCTTTCAGAGCCACCAAGGCATGGAATGCTCTTCCAGTGAGCCTTCACACGGAAGAAAAACCCAGAGGACAGGGTAGATCATTCCCTTTCAGAGCAGCCAAGGCATGGAATGCTCTTCCAGTGAGCCTTCACACGGCAGAAAAACCCAGAGGAAAGTGTAGATCATTCCTTTTCAGAGCCGCCAAGTCATGGAATGCTCTTCCAGTGAGCCTTCACACGGAAGAAAAACCCAGAGGACAGGGTAGATCATTCCCTTTCAGAGCAGCCAAGACATGGAATGCTCTTCCAGTGAGCCTTCACACGGAAGAAAAACCCAGAGGACAGGGTAGATCATTCCCTTTCAGAGCAGCCAAGACATGGAATGCTCTTCCAGTGAGCCTTCGCATGGAAAAAAAATAACAGGACACAGGGTAGATCATTCCCTTTCAGAGCAGCCAAGACATGGCATGCTCTTCCAGTGAGCCTTCACACGGCAGAAAAACCCAGAGGACAGGGTAGATCATTCCCTTTCAGAGCCACCAAGGCATGGAATGCTCTTCCAGTGAGCCTTCACACGGCAGAAAAACCCAGAGGACAGGGTAGATCATTCCCTTTCAGAGCCACCAAGGCATGGAATTCTCTTCCAGTGAGCCTTCACACGGCAGGAAAACCCAGAGAACAGGGTAGATCATTCCCTTTCAGAGCAGCCAAGACATGGAATGCTCTTCCAGTGAGCCTTCACACGGCAGAAAAACCCAGAGGACAGGGTAGATCATTCCCTTTCAAAGACACCAAGGCATGGAATGCTCTTCCAGTGAGCCTTCGCATGGAAGAAAAACCCAGAGGACAGGGTAGATCATTCACTTTCAGAGCCACCAAGGCATGGAATGCTCTTCCAGTGAGCCTTCGCACGGAAGAAAAACCCGTTAGCGAATTGGAAACGTTCTTTGAAATGACAAACCAATTGCACCCAAGAATAAAGTTTACTACTCCACACAGTGAAACCAAGATTAATTTTTGCAATGTAGAGATGTATCATGAGAACAATGGACTGAACACCAGGATCTTCACAAAGCCGACTGACAAATAGTTTGCTGCTAGTAACCAGCTTCCATCCCCAGCGAACGGACACTAATGTACCACTGAGTACATTTTTGAGGTATCGTAGGAACATTTCCATAAAAAACAAGCTCAAGAACTACAGGGCAAATTCCTGAAAAGAAAACACAATGAGGACTTGATAAAAGGGATATCTGAGAAAGTGGAGACGATATCGAGGGAGTCCCTATTGACACTGAAACCACCCAAGGCTGGTCCACCTCTGGTACTTATGTCACAACACACTCAATACAGAGTGCCAGAATCAGGGAGGTTATTAAACGCTGGGACCTTACAGAGACTGTTTCCGGGAACCTCCCACTTCCTCCTATAGGAATAGACGGGCCCTCTGCAGCACACTGGTGAGGGCGGATACAGCACCATCCAAAAGATCTAAAGAACGCTATACCCGAACACCACCCTGCTGCAATTGTCAACGCTGCGGCAATGCCATCAAGGGAAACAAGACCACACATCCGCATGCAGGCAGAACAATTGACCCACTAATGTGGGGTATGCACTGAGATGCCCCTGTGGGTTTTATGAGGGAATGACAATGTGCAAGGCAAAGGTAAGATGGGCGGAGCTTAAGTGCAACATTAGGACTACAAATGTGAAATCCCCGGTTGCAACACACTTAGTGGTGGCAAGACACAATGTAGCACAACTTAAATGTGTTATACTAGAACAGGATTCCCTACACAATAGAGGGGGTGACCTCCGCAGAACATTACTTCAAAGGGAGCTAGCTTGGATAGTGTTAGTGGACACCCTTGCCCCTAGAGGGATGAATTGTGAGTGGGACCTCATGCTTGGATAGTGTTAGTGGACACCCTTGCCCCTAGAGGGATGAATTGTGAATGGGACCTCATGTTTTGTCTAGATTGTGAGCAGGATTTAGACATAGTGAGCCGCACGACCGGGGCTGGAGTGGCTTTAAGAAAATTGTCCTGATGGATGCATGGGTCCGTAACTGGATTCACACTAGACACAACCTGGACATAATAGCATGTCGATCCTCTGCTCTTTGCATCTTGAGTCTCACTCAAAGGAATTGTTTCTATGCACAGTTCAGTAGCCTTATCCACGTCTAGATGGTCGCCTTTCTAGCGCTGCATGACTGCAAGTGTATTGTAGGCGTTGCTATAGCTACCTTAGTTATTTACAAGGGTATGGGGGGGGGCGCACCCGACCAGGTTCCGGTCTGCTGCCTCACATTCCGTGTGTTTGTATACAACATGTGGGAACTCTCCAGTTTGGTGTCTGGAGAAGGGGGGGTTAGAACTGAATTCAGCCACAGTGCCCTCTTGTGGACGGTAGTAGCAAGCATGCACTGACAGCGTTGACGTTGTCATGGAAATGGCTAGAAGACTTCGCCCTCCTACATGCTCTATGAATGTGGCTAGATGGGACGTTTGGTGGAGTTCACCAACTTGTCCCATTATTTTCCAGATATTGTAGAAAGCTAGAATTCCTTTCTGCTGAACAGCTGAGAACTAGCACACACCCAGGGAGCCTGGACCATTTGAAGCTACATGTAGTCCTATGGTATTGGCGAGTTCCCTAGTTACATGGTAGTGATTGGGTCAATAATAGCGGTTACTTTCTGTACAGGTTAGACTTCACCTGTGTGCTTATGAACTACGAGGTTAGCTTTACTCTTTACAATTACTGAGATGTAGGAACCTACAGGTTAACTAGGGTACATTACATGCTCACAGGTTTTCATCTGTTCACCTATAGGACAGATGAAAACGTGTGAACATTTTAAGAATGAGGGACAGTTCATAGCCCCGAAGATGGATAGGATGACGGTATCGCGTCCTTTTTCCGACTGGTGTTTTGGCGAGGGAGTTTTGCCGAAAATTCCCATCACATTTTTTTGGGGGGTGGGTTGGGTACATAAAAGGGTTGGGGGAGGTAATTTAAGGGACCAAAATAAATATTTTAAAAAATGTATGAAGTTTTTCGGCAAAACTCACGCGCCAAAACACCAGTCGGAAAAAAGAGGGGGGTGAGAGGGGGGAAAGTGGTCGGCAAAATGACATGGAACCCTGATGACGCACCCGAAACGGGTTGGCTAGTAGTTAAACTCCTCTGAGCTGACTGTATCAATATTGCTTGCACCAACTGTTAACTAGAAGTCAGTGGACACTTACTGTTTTGCAAAGAATGTTGTTGAATCTTGCATCTGAATTTACTATATAGCCCATGGATTGGGCTAACATCTGTCAAGAGGGCACTACTTCTTATGAACATGCTATTAAATGTGTTTTGTCTAAAGATAACTTGTGGAATGTATTGAAAGGACCACGTCTGTCTGTCAAGAGTGCACGTGGGTTACCTGTTGCCAGGCTTGGGTTCATGTCACGTGCATCATACATGTACACATTCAGATTCCCTTTGCACATGTACACAAGTAAAGGGGCATTTCGGAACATTTCCATGAGCATCTTGAACTCTGAGAAGGGATCCAGGTTACAATGTGCAGTAGGCAGACGCCTGTACGTCTATGGAGTAGGCAGGCACAGGGGAAGTGCAAGGCAGGACATGGTCATTTCTACATTAAAGAAACGGCCAGGTGCAAGCCATGAGTTACTTAGACACTTTGCTTTCTTTCATCGTCCCTGGTAAGAATGGTTCTGACCTATTCTGTTAACTTTATACTTAGTTTTGAACATACGCTGGTAGGAAAAGGTCTGAACTCCTTCAATCCATTATATACGGCAACGTTTCATCAGCCTGAAGTTGCCACAAGCTTATTGAGAATCTGTCAGCCAAATACTTTGGCCAAGCTCAAAAACAGTGAACATTTGGGCGACCCATGGTTTGGCCAAATATATTCATCCAAACTTATGGGAGGAACAGGAGACTTTGGCTAGCACAGCGAGCGCCAGCAAGGTTAGGGAGGGGAAGCAGTCATCCAAGATGGCAGCCAAGCCCACTGTAGGCTTTGCCAATTCCTGGAGGCCAATGATACAGCTGGTACACGCAAGAACAGCAGCCAATCGCAGACCTCCTCAAATAAAAGCCACAGGTGCAATCTCTCACCGAGTCCCACCCAGGGGGAAGAGAGACCACAGTATAAAGGCCCACAGCCCCAGGTGGTCAGTGAGGATTGCAGGAGGTGGAGGTTTGCATTTGGAGAAGGCTGGAGACCAGTGGCAGAAGCAGAGGCTGGAGAGCTAATGGAGAGTGGACAGCAGTGGGGAGTAGGAGATGGTGGTTGGAGCCAAGAGGGTCAAGGAAGAGGTGGTATCCTCAATGTGAGAAGACAGGAAGAGGTTTTGAGAGTTCAGAAAGAGGGAGACGGCGGTCAAATGAGGAGGCATACATGGCAACATTCTGTGACCAAAAATCAGTAGGAATCTTAAAGGTTCAAAAATAGTAATTAGCATAATAATGACATCACAGGAAATTATGTCACGTCAATTAGGCCCAATGAAATGATAATACCGATACACGAGCCATGCTCTAATAGCAGCACCTGATACATGCCTAATACTGATACACGAGCCATGCTCTAATAGCAGTGCCTGGTAAATGCTTAATACCGATACACGAGCCATGGTTTAATAGCAGCGCCTGGTAAATGTCTAATACCGATACACGAGCCCTGCTTTAATAGCAGCGTCTGGTAAATGCCTAATACCGATACACGAGCCATGCTCTAATAGCAGTGCCTGGTAAATGCCTAAAACTGATACACGAGCCATGCTCTAATAGCAGCGCCTGGTAAATGCCTAATACCGATACACGAGCCATGCACTAATAGTAGTGCCTGGTAAATGCCTAATACCGATACACGAGCCATGCTCAAATAGCAGTGCCTGGTAAATGCCTAATAACGATACACGAGCCATGCTCTAATAGCAGTGCCTGGTAAATGCCTAATACCGATACACGAGCCATGCTCTAATAGCAGTGCCTGGTAAATGCCTAATACCGATACACGAGCCATGCTTTAATAGCTGCGCCTGGTAAATGCCTAATACCGATACATGAGCCAACCTCTAATAGCAGTGCCTGGTAAATGCCTAAAACTGATACACGAGCCATGCTCTAATAGCAGTGCCTGGTAAATGCCTAATACCGATACACGAGCCATGCTCTAATAGCAGCGCCTGGTAAATGCCTAATACCGATATATGAGCCATGCTCTAATAGCAGTGCCTGGTAAATGCCTAATACCGATACACGAGCCATGCTCTAATAGCAGTGCCTGGTAAATGCCTAATACCGATACATGAGCCATGCTTTAATAGCAGTGCCTGGTAAATGCCTAATACCGATACACGAGCCATGCTCTAATAGCAGTGCCTGGTAAATGCCTAATACCGATACACGAGCCATGCTTTAATAGCAGCGCCTGGTAAATGTCTAATACCGATACACAAGCCATGCTTTAATAGCAGTGTCTGGTAAATGCCTAATACTGATACACGAGCCATGCTCTAATAGCAGCGCCTGGTAAATGCCTAATACCGATACACGAGCCATGCTCTAATAGCAGTGCCTGGTAAATGCCTAATATCGATACACGAGCCATGCTCTAATAGCAGCGCCTTATAAATGCCTAATACCGATACACGAGCCAGGCTTTAATAGCAGTGCCTGGTAAATGCCTAATCCTTATACACGAGCCATTCTTTAATAGCAGTGCCTGGTAAATGTCTAATCCTTATACACGAGCCATGCTCTAATAGCAGCGCCTGGTAAATGCATAATACCGATACACGAGCCATGCTCTAATAGCAGCGCCTGGTAAATGCCTAATAGCGATACACGAGCCATGCTCTAATAGCAGTGCCTGGTAAATGCCTAATATCGATACACGAGCCATGCTCTAATAGCAGTGCCTGGTAAATGCCTAATAGCGATACACGAGCCATGCTCTAATAGCAGTGCCTGGTAAATGCCTAATACCGATACACGAGCCATGCTCTAATAGCAGCGCCTGGTAAATGCCTAATCCTTATACACGAGCCATGCTCTAATAGCAGCGCCTGGTAAATGCCTAATACCGATACACGAGCCATGCTCTAATAGCAGCGCCTGGTAAATGCCTAATAGCGATACACGAGCCATGCTCTAATAGCAGTGCCTGGTAAATGCCTAATACCGATACATGAGCCATGCTCTAATAGCAGCGCCTGGTAAATGCCTAATAGCGATACACGAGCCATGCTCTAATAGCAGCGCCTGGTAAATGCCTAATACCGATACACGAGCCATGCTCTAATAGCAGCGCCTGGTAAATGCCTAATACCGATACACGAGCCATGCTCTAATAGCAGTGCCTGGTAAATGCCTAATACCGATACACGAGCCATGCTCTAATAGCAGCGCCTGGTAAATGCCTAGTACCGATACACGAGCCATGCTTTAATAGCAGCGCCTGGTAAATGCCTAATACCGATACACGAGCCATGCTCTAATAGCAGTGCCTGGTAAATGCCTAATACCGATACACGAGCCAGGCTTTAATAGCAGCGCCTGATACATGCCTAATACCGATACACGAGCCATGCTTTAATAGCAGCGCCTGGTAAATGCCTAATACCGATACACGAGCCATGCTCTAATAGCAGTGCCTGGTAAATGCCTAATACCGATACACGAGCCAGGCTTTAATAGCAGCGCCTGATACATGCCTAATACCGATACACGAGCCAATGCTTTAATAGGAGCGCCTGGTAAATGTCTAATACCGATACACGAGCCATGCTTCAATATCAGTGTCTGGTAAACGCCTAATACCGATACAGGAGCCATGCTCTAATAGCAGTGCCTGGTAAATGCCTAATACCGATACACGAGCCATGCTCTAATAGCAGCGCCTGGTAAATGCCTAATCCTTATACACGAGCCATGCTCTAATAGCAGCGCCTGGTAAATGCATAATACCGATACACGAGCCATGCTCTAATAGCAGCGCCTGGTAAATGCCTAATACTGATACACGAGCCATGCTCTAATAGCAGTGCCTGGTAAATGCCTAATACCGATACACGAGCCATGCTCTAATAGCAGTGCCTGGTAGATGCCTAATACCGATACACGAGCCATGCTCTAATAGCAGTGCCTGGTAGATGCCTAATACCGATACACGAGCCATGCTCTAATAGCAGTGCCTGGTAAATGCCTAATACCGATACACGAGTCATGCTCAAATAGCAGTGCCTGGTAAATGCCTAATACCGATACACGAGCCATGCTCTAATAGCAGTGTCTGGTAAATGCCTAATACCGATACACGAGCCATGCTCTAATAGCAGCGCCTGGTAAATGCCTAATACCGATACACGATCCATGCTCTAATAGCAGCGCCTGGTAAATGCCTAATACCGATACAGGAGCCATGCTTTAATAGCAGCGCCTGGTAAATGCCTAATACCGATACACGAGCCATGCACTAATAGTAGTGCCTGGTAAATGCCTAATACCGATACACAAGCCATGCTCTAATAGCAGTGCCTGGTAATTGCCTAATACCGATACACGAGCCATGCTCTAATAGCAGTGCCTGGTAAATGCCTAATACCGATACACGAGCCATGCTTTAATAGCAGTGCCTGGTAAATGCCTAATACCGATACACGAGCCATGCTCTAATAGCAGTGCCTGGTAAATGCCTAATACTGATACACGAGCCATGCTCTAATAGCAGTGCCTGGTAAATGCCTAAAACTGATACACGAGTCATGCTCTAATAGCAGTGCCTGGTAAATGCCTAATACCGATACACGAGCCATGCTCTAATAGCAGTGCCTGGTAAATGCCTAATACCGATACACAAGCCATGCTCTAATAGCAGCGCCTGGTAAATGCCTAATACTGATACACAAGCCATGCTCTAATAGCAGCGCCTGGTAAATGCCTAATACCGATACACGAGCCATGCTCTAATAGCAGTGCCTGGTAAATGCCTAATACCGATACACGAGCCATGCTCTAATAGCAGCGCCTGGTAAATGCCTAATAGCGATACACGAGCCATGCTCTAATAGCAGTGCCTGGTAAATGCCTAATACCGATACACGAGCCATGCTCTAATAGCAGTGCCTGGTAAATGCCTAATACCGAAACACGAGCCATGCTCTAATAGCAGCGCCTGGTAAATGCCTAATACCGATACACTATCCATGCTCTCATAGCAGCGCCTGGTAAATGCCTAATACCGATACAGGAGCCATGCTTTAATAGCAGCGCCTGGTAAATGCCTAATACCGATACACGAGCCATGCACTAATAGTAGTGCCTGGTAAATGCCTAATACCGATACATGAGCCATGCTCTAATAGCAGTGCCTGGTAAATGCCTAATACCGATACACGAGCCATGCTCTAATAGCAGTGCCTGGTAAATGCCTAATACCGATACACGAGCCATGCTTTAATAGCAGTGCCTGGTAAATGCCTAATACTGATACACGAGCCATGCTCTAATAGCAGTGCCTGGTAAATGCCTAATACTGATACACGAGCCATGCTCTAATAGCAGTGCCCGGTTAATGCCTAATACCGATACACGAGCCATGCTCTAATAGCAGTGCCTGGTAAATGCCTAAAACTGATACACGAGCCATGCTCTAATAGCAGTGCCTGGTAAATGCCTAATACCGATACACGAGCCATGCTCTAATAGCAGTGCCTGGTAAATGCCTAATACCGATACACGAGCCATGCTCTAATAGCAGCGCCTGGTAAATGCCTAATACCGATACACGAGCCATGCTCTAATAGCAGCGCCTGGTAAATGCCTAATACCGATACACGAGCCATGCTCTAATAGCAGTGCCTGGTAAATGCCTAATACCGATACACGAGCCATGCTCTAATAGCAGTGCCTGGTAAATGCCTAATAGCGATACACGAGCCATGCTCTAATAGCAGTGCCTGGTAAATGCCTAATACCGATACACGAGCCATGCTTTAATAGCAGTGCCTGGTAAATGCCTAATGCCTGGTAAATGCCTAATACCGATACATGAGCCATGCTCTAATAGCAGTGCCTGGTAAATGCCTAATACCGATACACGAGCCATGCTCTAATAGCAGCGCCTGGTAAATGCCTAATACCGATACACGAGCCATGCTCTGATAGCAGCGCCTGGTAAATGCCTAATACCGATACACGAGCCATGGTCTAATAGCAGCGCCTGGTAAATGCCTAATACCGATACACGAGCCATGCTCTAATAGCAGCGCCTGGTAAATGCCTAATACCGATACACGAGCCATGCTCTAATAGCAGCGCCTGGTAAATGCCTAATACCGATACACGAGCCATGCTCTAATAGCAGCGCCTGGTAAATGCCTAATAGCGATACACGAGCCATGCTCTAATAGCAGTGCCTGGTAAATGCCTAATACCGATACACGAGCCATGCTCTAATAGCAGTGCCTGGTAAATGCCTAATACCGATACACGAGCCATGCTCTAATAGCAGTGCCTGGTAAATGCCTAATAGCGATACACGAGCCATGCTCTAATAGCAGTGCCTGGTAAATGCCTAATAGCGATACACGAGCCATGCTCTAATAGCAGTGCCTGGTAAATGCCTAATACGGATACACGAGCCATGCTCTAATAGCAGCGCCTGGTAAATGCCTAATAGCGATACACGAGCCATGCTCTAATAGCAGTGCCTGGTAAATGCCTAATACCGATACACGAGCCATGCTCTAATAGCAGTGCCTGGTAAATGCCTAATACCGAAACAAGAGCCATGCTCTAATAGCAGCGCCTGGTAAATGCCTAATACCGATACACGATCCATTCCATGCTCTAATAGCAGCGCCTGGTAAATGCCTAATACCGATACAGGAGCCATGCTTTAATAGCAGCGCCTGGTAAATGCCTAATACCGATACACGAGCCATGCACTAATAGTAGTGCCTGGTAAATGCCTAATACCGATACACGAGCCATGCTCTAATAGCAGTGCCTGGTAAATGCCTAATACCGATACACGAGCCATGCTTTAATAGCAGTGCCTGGTAAATGCCTAATACCGATACACGAGCCATGCTCTAATAGCAGTGCCTGGTAAATGCCTAATACTGATACACGAGCCATGCTCTAATAGCAGTGCCCGGTTAATGTCTAATACCGATACACGAGCCAAACTCTAATAGCAGTGCCTGGTAAATGCCTAAAACTGATACACGAGCCATGCTCTAATAGCAGTGCCTGGTAAATGCCTAATGCCTGGTAAATGCCTAATACCGATACACGAGCCATGCTCTAATAGCAGCGCCTGGTAAATGCCTAATACCGATACACGAGCCATGCTCTAATAGCAGCGCCTGGTAAATGCCTAATACCGATACACGAGCCATGCTCTAATAGCAGCGCCTGGTAAATGCCTAATACCGATACACGAGCCATGCTCTAATAGCAGCGCCTGGTAAATGCCTAATACCGATACACGAGCCATGCTCTAATAGCAGCGCCTGGTAAATGCCTAATACCGATACACGAGCCATGCTCTAATAGCAGCGCCTGGTAAATGCCTAATACCGATACACGAGCCATGCTCTAATAGCAGCGCCTGGTAAATGCCTAATAGCGATACACGAGCCATGCTCTAATAGCAGCGCCTGGTAAATGCCTAATACCGATACACGAGCCATGCTCTAATAGCAGCGCCTGGTAAATGCCTAATACCGATACACGAGCCATGCTCTAATAGCAGTGCCTGGTAAATGCCTAATAGCGATACACGAGCCATGCTCTAATAGCAGTGCCTGGTAAATGCCTAATAGCGATACACGAGCCATGCTCTAATAGCAGTGCCTGGTAAATGCCTAATACGGATACACGAGCCATGCTCTAATAGCAGCGCCTGGTAAATGCCTAATAGCGATACACGAGCCATGCTCTAATAGCAGTGCCTGGTAAATGCCTAATACCGATACACGAGCCATGCTCTAATAGCAGTGCCTGGTAAATGCCTAATACCGAAACACGAGCCATGCTCTAATAGCAGCGCCTGGTAAATGCCTAATACCGATACACGATCCATGCTCTAATAGCAGCGCCTGGTAAATGCCTAATACCGATACAGGAGGCATGCTTTAATAGCAGCGCCTGGTAAATGCCTAATACCGATACACGAGCCATGCACTAATAGTAGTGCCTGGTAAATGCCTAATACCGATACACGAGCCATGCTCTAATAGCAGTGCCTGGTAAATGCCTAATACCGATACACGAGCCATGCTTTAATAGCAGTGCCTGGTAAATGCCTAATACCGATACACGAGCCATGCTCTAATAGCAGTGCCTGGTAAATGCCTAATACTGATACACGAGCCATGCTCTAATAGCAGTGCCCGGTTAATGTCTAATACCGATACACGAGCCAAACTCTAATAGCAGTGCCTGGTAAATGCCTAAAACTGATACACGAGCCATGCTCTAATAGCAGTGCCTGGTAAATGCCTAATACCGATACACGAGCCATGCTCTAATAGCAGTGCCTGGTAAATGCCTAATACCGATACACGAGCCATGCTCTAATAGCAGCGCCTGGTAAATGCCTAATACCGATACACGAGCCATGCTCTAATAGCAGCGCCTGGTAAATGCCTAATACCGATACACGAGCCATGCTCTAATAGCAGTGCCTGGTAAATGCCTAATACCGAAACACGAGCCATGCTCTAATAGCAGCGCCTGGTAAATGCCTAATACCGATACACGAGCCATGCTCTAATAGCAGCGCCTGGTAAATGCCTAATACCGATACACGAGCCATGCTCTAATAGCAGCGCCTGGTAAATGCCTAATACCGATACACGAGCCATGCTCTAATAGCAGCGCCTGGTAAATGCCTAATACCGATACACGAGCCATGCTCTAATAGCAGCGCCTGGTAAATGCCTAATACCGATACACGAGCCATGCTCTAATAGCAGCGCCTGGTAAATGCCTAATACCGATATACGAGCCATGCTCTAATAGCAGTGCCTGGTAAATGCCTAATACCGATAGACGAGCCATGCTTTAATAGCAGTGCCTGGTAAATGCCTAATACCGATACACGAGCCATGCTTTAATAGCAGTGCCGGGTAAATGCCTAATACCGATACACGAGCCATGCTTTAATAGCAGTGCCGGAAAAATGCCTAATCCTTATACACGAGCCATGCTCTAATAGCAGCGCCTGGTAAATGCATAATACCGATACACGAGCCATGCTCTAATAGCAGCGCCTGGTAAATGCCTAATAGCGATACACGATCCATGCTCTAATAGCAGTGCCTGGTAAATGCCTAATCCTTATACACGAGCCATGCTCTAATAGCAGCGCCTGGTAAATGCCTAATACCGATACACGAGCCATGCTCTAATAGCAGCGCCTGGTAAATGCCTAATAGCGATACACGAGCCATGCTCTAATAGCAGCGCCTGGTAAATGCCTAATACCGATAGACGAGCCATGCTCTAATAGCAGCGCCTGGTAAATGCCTAATAGCGATACACGAGCCATGCTCTAATAGCAGCGCCTGGTAAATGCCTAATACCGATACACGAGCCATGCTTTAATAGCAGCGCCTGGTAAATGCCTAATACCGATACACGAGCCATGCTCTAATAGCAGTGCCTGGTAAATGCCTGATACCGATACACGAGCCAGGCTTTAATAGCAGCGCCTGATACATGCCTAATACCGATACACGAGCCATGCTTTAATAGCAGCGCCTGGTAAATGCCTAATACCGATACACGAGCCATGCTCTAATAGCAGTGCCTGGTAAATGCCTAATACCGATACACGAGCCAGGCTTTAATAGCAGCGCCTGATACATGCCTAATACCGATACACGAGCCATGCTTTAATAGGAGCGCCTGGTAAATGTCTAATACCGATACACGAGCCATGCTTTAATATCAGTGTCTGGTAAATGCCTAATACCGATACAGGAGCCATGCTCTAATAGCAGTGCCTGGTAAATGCCTAATACCGATACACGAGCCATGCTCTAATAGCAGCGCCTGGTAAATGCCTAATACTTATACACGAGCCATGCTTTAATAGCAGTGCCTGGTAAATGCTTAATACCGATACAGGAGCCATGCTCTAATAGCAGTGCCTGGTAAATGCCTAATACCGATACACGAGCCAGCAGTGCCTGGTAAATGCCTAATACTGATACACGAGCCATGCTCTAATAGCAGTGCCTGGTAAATGCCTAATACCGATACACGAGCCATGCTCTAATAGCAGTGCCTGGTAGATGCCTAATACCGATACACGAGCCATGCTTTAATAGCAGTGCCTGGTAAATGCCTAATCCTTATACACGAGCCATGCTTTAATAGCAGTGCCTGGTAAATGCCTAATACCGATACACGAGCCATGCTCTAATAGCAGCGCCTGGTAAATGCCTAATAGCGATACACGAGCCATGCTCTAATAGCAGTGCCTGGTAAATGCCTAATACCGATACACGAGCCATGCTCTAATAGCAGCGCCTGGTAAATGCCTAATAGCGATACACGAGCCATGCTCTAATAGCAGCGCCTGGTAAATGCCTAATACCGATACACGAGCCATGCTCTAATAGCAGCGCCTGGTAAATGCTTAATAGCGATACACGAGCCATGCTCTAATAGCAGTGCCTGGTAAATGCCTAATACCGATACACGAGCCATGCTCTAATAGCAGCGCCTGGTAAATGCCTAATAGCGATACACGAGCCATGCTCTAATAGCAGCGCCTGGTAAATGCCTAATACCGATACACGAGCCATGCTTTAATAGCAGCGCCTGGTAAATGCCTAATACCGATACACGAGCCATGCTCTAATAGCAGTGCCTGGTAAATGCCTAATACCGATACACGAGCCAGGCTTTAATAGCAGCGCCTGATACATGCCTAATACCGATACACGAGCCATGCTTTAATAGCAGCGCCTGGTAAATGCCTAATACCGATACACGAGCCATGCTCTAATAGCAGTGCCTGGTAAATGCCTAATACCGATACACGAGCCAGGCTTTAATAGCAGCGCCTGATACATGCCTAATACCGATACACGAGCCATGCTTTAATAGGAGCGCCTGGTAAATGTCTAATACCGATACACGAGCCATGCTTTAATATCAGTGTCTGGTAAATGCCTAATACCGATACAGGAGCCATGCTCTAATAGCAGCGCCTGGTAAATGCCTAATACTTATACACGAGCCATGCTTTAATAGCAGTGCCTGGTAAATGCCTAATCCTTATACACGAGCCATGCTCTAATAGCAGCGCCTGGTAAATGCATAATACCGATACACGAGCCATGCTCTAATAGCAGCGCCTGGTAAATGCCTAATACTGATACACGAGCCATGCTCTAATAGCAGTGCCTGGTAAATGCCTAATACCGATACACGAGCCATGCTCTAATAGCAGTGCCTGGTAGATGCCTAATACTGATACACGAGCCATGCTCTAATAGCAGTGCCTGGTAGATGCCTAATACCGATACACGAGCCATGCTCTAATAGCAGTGCCTGGTAAATGCCTAATACCGATACACGAGCCATGCTCAAATAGCAGTGCCTGGTAAATGCCTAATACCGATACACGAGCCATGCTCTAATAGCAGTGTCTGGTAAATGCCTAATACCGATACACGAGCCATGCTCTAATAGCAGCGCCTGGTAAATGCCTAATACCGATACACGATCCATGCTCTAATAGCAGCGCCTGGTAAATGCCTAATACCGATACAGGAGCCATGCTTTAATAGCAGCGCCTGGTAAATGCCTAATACCGATACACGAGCCATGCACTAATAATAGTGCCTGGTAAATGCCTAATACCGATACACGAGCCATGCTCTAATAGCAGTGCCTGGTAATTGCCTAATACCGATACACGAGCCATGCTCTAATAGCAGTGCAGGGTGAATGCCTAATACCGATACACGAGCCATGCTTTAATAGCAGTGCCTGGTAAATGCCTAATACTGATACACGAGCCATGCTCTAATAGCAGCGCCTGGTAAATGCCTAATACCGATACACGAGCCATGCTCTAATAGCAGCGCCTGGTAAATGCCTAATACCGATACACGAGCCATGCTCTAATAGCAGTGCCTGGTAAATGCCTAATACCGATACACGAGCCATGCTCTAATAGCAGTGCCTGGTAAATGCCTAATAGCGATACACGAGCCATGCTCTAATAGCAGTGCCTGGTAAATGCCTAATACCGATACACGAGCCATGCTTTAATAGCAGTGCCTGGTAAATGCCTAATGCCTGGTAAATGCCTAATACCGATACATGAGCCATGCTCTAATAGCAGTGCCTGGTAAATGCCTAATACCGATACACGAGCCATGCTCTAATAGCAGCGCCTGGTAAATGCCTAATACCGATACACGAGCCATGCTCTGATAGCAGCGCCTGGTAAATGCCTAATACCGATACACGAGCCATGGTCTAATAGCAGCGCCTGGTAAATGCCTAATACCGATACACGAGCCATGCTCTAATAGCAGCGCCTGGTAAATGCCTAATACCGATACACGAGCCATGCTCTAATAGCAGCGCCTGGTAAATGCCTAATACCGATACACGAGCCATGCTCTAATAGCAGCGCCTGGTAAATGCCTAATAGCGATACACGAGCCATGCTCTAATAGCAGTGCCTGGTAAATGCCTAATACCGATACACGAGCCATGCTCTAATAGCAGTGCCTGGTAAATGCCTAATACCGATACACGAGCCATGCTCTAATAGCAGTGCCTGGTAAATGCCTAATAGCGATACACGAGCCATGCTCTAATAGCAGTGCCTGGTAAATGCCTAATAGCGATACACGAGCCATGCTCTAATAGCAGTGCCTGGTAAATGCCTAATACGGATACACGAGCCATGCTCTAATAGCAGCGCCTGGTAAATGCCTAATAGCGATACACGAGCCATGCTCTAATAGCAGTGCCTGGTAAATGCCTAATACCGATACACGAGCCATGCTCTAATAGCAGTGCCTGGTAAATGCCTAATACCGAAACAAGAGCCATGCTCTAATAGCAGCGCCTGGTAAATGCCTAATACCGATACACGATCCATTCCATGCTCTAATAGCAGCGCCTGGTAAATGCCTAATACCGATACAGGAGCCATGCTTTAATAGCAGCGCCTGGTAAATGCCTAATACCGATACACGAGCCATGCACTAATAGTAGTGCCTGGTAAATGCCTAATACCGATACACGAGCCATGCTCTAATAGCAGTGCCTGGTAAATGCCTAATACCGATACACGAGCCATGCTTTAATAGCAGTGCCTGGTAAATGCCTAATACCGATACACGAGCCATGCTCTAATAGCAGTGCCTGGTAAATGCCTAATACTGATACACGAGCCATGCTCTAATAGCAGTGCCCGGTTAATGTCTAATACCGATACACGAGCCAAACTCTAATAGCAGTGCCTGGTAAATGCCTAAAACTGATACACGAGCCATGCTCTAATAGCAGTGCCTGGTAAATGCCTAATGCCTGGTAAATGCCTAATACCGATACACGAGCCATGCTCTAATAGCAGCGCCTGGTAAATGCCTAATACCGATACACGAGCCATGCTCTAATAGCAGCGCCTGGTAAATGCCTAATACCGATACACGAGCCATGCTCTAATAGCAGCGCCTGGTAAATGCCTAATACCGATACACGAGCCATGCTCTAATAGCAGCGCCTGGTAAATGCCTAATACCGATACACGAGCCATGCTCTAATAGCAGCGCCTGGTAAATGCCTAATACCGATACACGAGCCATGCTCTAATAGCAGCGCCTGGTAAATGCCTAATACCGATACACGAGCCATGCTCTAATAGCAGCGCCTGGTAAATGCCTAATAGCGATACACGAGCCATGCTCTAATAGCAGCGCCTGGTAAATGCCTAATACCGATACACGAGCCATGCTCTAATAGCAGCGCCTGGTAAATGCCTAATACCGATACACGAGCCATGCTCTAATAGCAGTGCCTGGTAAATGCCTAATAGCGATACACGAGCCATGCTCTAATAGCAGTGCCTGGTAAATGCCTAATAGCGATACACGAGCCATGCTCTAATAGCAGTGCCTGGTAAATGCCTAATACGGATACACGAGCCATGCTCTAATAGCAGCGCCTGGTAAATGCCTAATAGCGATACACGAGCCATGCTCTAATAGCAGTGCCTGGTAAATGCCTAATACCGATACACGAGCCATGCTCTAATAGCAGTGCCTGGTAAATGCCTAATACCGAAACACGAGCCATGCTCTAATAGCAGCGCCTGGTAAATGCCTAATACCGATACACGATCCATGCTCTAATAGCAGCGCCTGGTAAATGCCTAATACCGATACAGGAGGCATGCTTTAATAGCAGCGCCTGGTAAATGCCTAATACCGATACACGAGCCATGCACTAATAGTAGTGCCTGGTAAATGCCTAATACCGATACACGAGCCATGCTCTAATAGCAGTGCCTGGTAAATGCCTAATACCGATACACGAGCCATGCTTTAATAGCAGTGCCTGGTAAATGCCTAATACCGATACACGAGCCATGCTCTAATAGCAGTGCCTGGTAAATGCCTAATACTGATACACGAGCCATGCTCTAATAGCAGTGCCCGGTTAATGTCTAATACCGATACACGAGCCAAACTCTAATAGCAGTGCCTGGTAAATGCCTAAAACTGATACACGAGCCATGCTCTAATAGCAGTGCCTGGTAAATGCCTAATACCGATACACGAGCCATGCTCTAATAGCAGTGCCTGGTAAATGCCTAATACCGATACACGAGCCATGCTCTAATAGCAGCGCCTGGTAAATGCCTAATACCGATACACGAGCCATGCTCTAATAGCAGCGCCTGGTAAATGCCTAATACCGATACACGAGCCATGCTCTAATAGCAGTGCCTGGTAAATGCCTAATACCGAAACACGAGCCATGCTCTAATAGCAGCGCCTGGTAAATGCCTAATACCGATACACGAGCCATGCTCTAATAGCAGCGCCTGGTAAATGCCTAATACCGATACACGAGCCATGCTCTAATAGCAGCGCCTGGTAAATGCCTAATACCGATACACGAGCCATGCTCTAATAGCAGCGCCTGGTAAATGCCTAATACCGATACACGAGCCATGCTCTAATAGCAGCGCCTGGTAAATGCCTAATACCAATACACGAGCCATGCTCTAATAGCAGCGCCTGGTAAATGCCTAATACCGATATACGAGCCATGCTCTAATAGCAGTGCCTGGTAAATGCCTAATACCGATAGACGAGCCATGCTTTAATAGCAGTGCCTGGTAAATGCCTAATACCGATACACGAGCCATGCTTTAATAGCAGTGCCGGGTAAATGCCTAATACCGATACACGAGCCATGCTTTAATAGCAGTGCCGGAAAAATGCCTAATCCTTATACACGAGCCATGCTCTAATAGCAGCGCCTGGTAAATGCATAATACCGATACACGAGCCATGCTCTAATAGCAGCGCCTGGTAAATGCCTAATAGCGATACACGATCCATGCTCTAATAGCAGTGCCTGGTAAATGCCTAATCCTTATACACGAGCCATGCTCTAATAGCAGCGCCTGGTAAATGCCTAATACCGATACACGAGCCATGCTCTAATAGCAGCGCCTGGTAAATGCCTAATAGCGATACACGAGCCATGCTCTAATAGCAGCGCCTGGTAAATGCCTAATACCGATAGACGAGCCATGCTCTAATAGCAGCGCCTGGTAAATGCCTAATAGCGATACACGAGCCATGCTCTAATAGCAGCGCCTGGTAAATGCCTAATACCGATACACGAGCCATGCTTTAATAGCAGCGCCTGGTAAATGCCTAATACCGATACACGAGCCATGCTCTAATAGCAGTGCCTGGTAAATGCCTGATACCGATACACGAGCCAGGCTTTAATAGCAGCGCCTGATACATGCCTAATACCGATACACGAGCCATGCTTTAATAGCAGCGCCTGGTAAATGCCTAATACCGATACACGAGCCATGCTCTAATAGCAGTGCCTGGTAAATGCCTAATACCGATACACGAGCCAGGCTTTAATAGCAGCGCCTGATACATGCCTAATACCGATACACGAGCCATGCTTTAATAGGAGCGCCTGGTAAATGTCTAATACCGATACACGAGCCATGCTTTAATATCAGTGTCTGGTAAATGCCTAATACCGATACAGGAGCCATGCTCTAATAGCAGTGCCTGGTAAATGCCTAATACCGATACACGAGCCATGCTCTAATAGCAGCGCCTGGTAAATGCCTAATACTTATACACGAGCCATGCTTTAATAGCAGTGCCTGGTAAATGCTTAATACCGATACAGGAGCCATGCTCTAATAGCAGTGCCTGGTAAATGCCTAATACCGATACACGAGCCAGCAGTGCCTGGTAAATGCCTAATACTGATACACGAGCCATGCTCTAATAGCAGTGCCTGGTAAATGCCTAATACCGATACACGAGCCATGCTCTAATAGCAGTGCCTGGTAGATGCCTAATACCGATACACGAGCCATGCTTTAATAGCAGTGCCTGGTAAATGCCTAATCCTTATACACGAGCCATGCTTTAATAGCAGTGCCTGGTAAATGCCTAATACCGATACACGAGCCATGCTCTAATAGCAGCGCCTGGTAAATGCCTAATAGCGATACACGAGCCATGCTCTAATAGCAGTGCCTGGTAAATGCCTAATACCGATACACGAGCCATGCTCTAATAGCAGCGCCTGGTAAATGCCTAATAGCGATACACGAGCCATGCTCTAATAGCAGCGCCTGGTAAATGCCTAATACCGATACACGAGCCATGCTCTAATAGCAGCGCCTGGTAAATGCTTAATAGCGATACACGAGCCATGCTCTAATAGCAG
Source organism: Ambystoma mexicanum (assembly GCF_040938575.1). Classification (NCBI taxonomy): domain Eukaryota; kingdom Metazoa; phylum Chordata; class Amphibia; order Caudata; family Ambystomatidae; genus Ambystoma; species Ambystoma mexicanum. The sequence goes on along the minus strand of NC_090931.1, from coordinate 1,519,825,288 downwards.
TGCCTGGTAAATGCCTAATACCGATACACGAGCCATGCTCTAATAGCAGCGCCTGGTAAATGCCTAATAGCGATACACGAGCCATGCTCTAATAGCAGCGCCTGGTAAATGCCTAATACCGATACACGAGCCATGCTTTAATAGCAGCGCCTGGTAAATGCCTAATACCGATACACGAGCCATGCTCTAATAGCAGTGCCTGGTAAATGCCTAATACCGATACACGAGCCAGGCTTTAATAGCAGCGCCTGATACATGCCTAATACCGATACACGAGCCATGCTTTAATAGCAGCGCCTGGTAAATGCCTAATACCGATACACGAGCCATGCTCTAATAGCAGTGCCTGGTAAATGCCTAATACCGATACACGAGCCAGGCTTTAATAGCAGCGCCTGATACATGCCTAATACCGATACACGAGCCATGCTTTAATAGGAGCGCCTGGTAAATGTCTAATACCGATACACGAGCCATGCTTTAATATCAGTGTCTGGTAAATGCCTAATACCGATACAGGAGCCATGCTCTAATAGCAGCGCCTGGTAAATGCCTAATACTTATACACGAGCCATGCTTTAATAGCAGTGCCTGGTAAATGCCTAATCCTTATACACGAGCCATGCTCTAATAGCAGCGCCTGGTAAATGCATAATACCGATACACGAGCCATGCTCTAATAGCAGCGCCTGGTAAATGCCTAATACTGATACACGAGCCATGCTCTAATAGCAGTGCCTGGTAAATGCCTAATACCGATACACGAGCCATGCTCTAATAGCAGTGCCTGGTAGATGCCTAATACTGATACACGAGCCATGCTCTAATAGCAGTGCCTGGTAGATGCCTAATACCGATACACGAGCCATGCTCTAATAGCAGTGCCTGGTAAATGCCTAATACCGATACACGAGCCATGCTCAAATAGCAGTGCCTGGTAAATGCCTAATACCGATACACGAGCCATGCTCTAATAGCAGTGTCTGGTAAATGCCTAATACCGATACACGAGCCATGCTCTAATAGCAGCGCCTGGTAAATGCCTAATACCGATACACGATCCATGCTCTAATAGCAGCGCCTGGTAAATGCCTAATACCGATACAGGAGCCATGCTTTAATAGCAGCGCCTGGTAAATGCCTAATACCGATACACGAGCCATGCACTAATAATAGTGCCTGGTAAATGCCTAATACCGATACACGAGCCATGCTCTAATAGCAGTGCCTGGTAATTGCCTAATACCGATACACGAGCCATGCTCTAATAGCAGTGCAGGGTGAATGCCTAATACCGATACACGAGCCATGCTTTAATAGCAGTGCCTGGTAAATGCCTAATACTGATACACGAGCCATGCTCTAATAGCAGTGCCTGGTAAATGCCTAATACTGATACACGAGCCATGCTCTAATAGCAGTGCCTGGTAAATGCCTAAAACTGATACACGAGTCATGCTCTAATAGCAGTGCCTGGTAAATGCCTAATACCGATTCACGAGCCATGCTCTAATAGCAGTGCCTGGTAAATGCCTAATACCGATACACGAGCCATGCTCTAATAGCAGCGCCTGGTAAATGCCTAATACTGATACACGAGCCATGCTCTAATAGCAGCGCCTGGTAAATGCCTAATAACGATACACGAGCCATGCTCTAATAGCAGTGCCTGGTAAATGCCTAATACCGATACACGAGCCATGCTCTAATAGCAGCGCCTGGTAAATGCCTAATAGCGATACACGAGCCATGCTCTAATAGCAGTGCCTGGTAAATGCCTAATACCGATACACGAGCCATGCTCTAATAGCAGTGCCTGGTAAATGCCTAATACCGAAACACGAGCCATGCTCTAATAGCAGCGCCTGGTAAATGCCTAATACCGATACACGAGCCATGCTCTAATAGCAGCGCCTGGTAAATGCCTAATACCGATACACGAGCCATGCTCTAATAGCAGCGCCTGGTAAATGCCTAATACCGATACACGAGCCATGCTCTAATAGCAGTGCCTGGTAAATGCCTAATACCGATACACGAGCCATGCTCTAATAGCAGCGCCTGGTAAATGCCTAATAGCGATACACGAGCCATGCTCTAATAGCAGTGCCTGGTAAATGCCTAATACCGATACACGAGCCATGCTCTAATAGCAGTGCCTGGTAAATGCCTAATACCGATACACGAGCCATGCTCTAATAGCAGCGCCTGGTAAATGCCTAATACTTATACACGAGCCATGCTTTAATAGCAGTGCCTGGTAAATACCTAATCCTTATACACGAGCCATGCTCTAATAGCAGCGCCTGGTAAATGCATAATACCGATACACGAGCCATGCTCTAATAGCAGCGCCTGGTAAATGCCTAATACTGATACACGAGCCATGCTCTAATAGCAGTGCCTGGTAAATGCGTAATACCGATACACGAGCCATGCTCTAATAGCAGTGCCTGGTAGATGCCTAATACCGATACACGAGCCATGCTCTAATAGCAGTGCCTGGTAGATGCCTAATACCGATACACGAGCCATGCTCTAATAGCAGTGCCTGGTAAATGCCTAATACCGATACACGAGCCATGCTCAAATAGCAGTGCCTGGTAAATGCCTAATACCGATACACGAGCCATGCTCTAATAGCAGTGTCTGGTAAATGCCTAAAACCGATACACGAGCCATGCTCTAATAGCAGTGCCTGGTAAATGCCTAAAACTGATACACGAGTCATGCTCTAATAGCAGTGCCTGGTAAATGCCTAATACCGATACACGAGCCATGCTCTAATAGCAGTGCCTGGTAAATGCCTAATACCGATACACAAGCCATGCTCTAATAGCAGCGCCTGGTAAATGCCTAATACTGATACACAAACCATGCTCTAATAGCAGCGCCTGGTAAATGCCTAATACCGATACACGAGCCATGCTCTAATAGCAGTGCCTGGTAAATGCCTAATACCGATACACGAGCCATGCTCTAATAGCAGCGCCTGGTAAATGCCTAATAGCGATACACGAGCCATGCTCTAATAGCAGTGCCTGGTAAATGCCTAATACCGATACACGAGCCATGCTCTAATAGCAGTGCCTGGTAAATGCCTAATACCGAAACACGAGCCATGCTCTAATAGCAGCGCCTGGTAAATGCCTAATACCGATACACTATCCATGCTCTCATAGCAGCGCCTGGTAAATGCCTAATACCGATACAGGAGCCATGCTTTAATAGCAGCGCCTGGTAAATGCCTAATACCGATACACGAGCCATGCACTAATAGTAGTGCCTGGTAAATGCCTAATACCGATACACGAGCCATGCTCTAATAGCAGTGCCTGGTAAATGCCTAATACCGATACACGAGCCATGCTCTAATAGCAGTGCCTGGTAAATGCCTAATACCGATACACGAGCCATGCTCTAATAGCAGCGCCTGGTAAATGCCTAATACCGATACACGAGCCATGCTCTAATAGCAGCGCCTGGTAAATGCCTAATACCGATACACGAGCCATGCTCTAATAGCAGTGCCTGGTAAATGCCTAATACCGATACACGAGCCATGCTCTAATAGCAGTGCCTGGTAAATGCCTAATAGCGATACACGAGCCATGCTCTAATAGCAGTGCCTGGTAAATGCCTAATACCGATACACGAGCCATGCTTTATTAGCAGTGCCTGGTAAATGCCTAATGCCTGGTAAATGCCTAATACCGATACACGAGCCATGCTCTAATAGCAGTGCCTGGTAAATGCCTAATACCGATACACGAGCCATGCTCTAATAGCAGTGCCTGGTAAATGCCTAATAGCGATACACGAGCCATGCTCTAATAGCAGTGCCTGGTAAATGCCTAATACCGATACACGAGCCATGCTTTAATAGCAGTGCCTGGTAAATGCCTAATGCCTGGTAAATGCCTAATACCGATACACGAGCCATGCTCTAATAGCAGTGCCTGGTAAATGCCTAATACCGATACACGAGCCATGCTCTAATAGCAGCGCCTGGTAAATGCCTAATACCGATACACGAGCCATGCTCTAATAGCAGCGCCTGGTAAATGCCTAATACCGATACACGAGCCATGGTCTAATAGCAGCGCCTGGTAAATGCCTAATACCGATACACGAGCCATGCTCTAATAGCAGCGCCTGGTAAATGCCTAATACCGATACACGAGCCATGCTCTAATAGCAGTGCCTGGTAAATGCCTAATACCGATACACGAGCCATGCTCTAATAGCAGCGCCTGGTAAATGCCTAATAGCGATACATGAGCCATGCTCTAATAGCAGTGCCTGGTAAATGCCTAATACCGATACACGAGCCATGCTCTAATAGCAGTGCCTGGTAAATGCCTAATACCGATACACGAGCCATGCTCTAATAGCAGTGCCTGGTAAATGCCTAATAGCGATACACGAGCCATGCTCTAATAGCAGTGCCTGGTAAATGCCTAATAGCGATACACGAGCCATGCTCTAATAGCAGTGCCTGGTAAATGCCTAATACGGATACACGAGCCATGCTCTAATAGCAGCGCCTGGTAAATGCCTAATAGCGATACACGAGCCATGCTCTAATAGCAGTGCCTGGTAAATGCCTAATACCGATACACGAGCCATGCTCTAATAGCAGTGCCTGGTAAATGCCTAATACCGAAACACGAGCCATGCTCTAATAGCAGCGCCTGGTAAATGCCTAATACCGATACACGATCCATTCCATGCTCTAATAGCAGCGCCTGGTAAATGCCTAATACCGATACAGGAGCCATGCTTTAATAGCAGCGCCTGGTAAATGCCTAATACCGATACACGAGCCATGCACTAATAGTAGTGCCTGGTAAATGCCTAATACCGATACACGAGCCATGCTTTAATAGCAGTGCCTGGTAAATGCCTAATACCGATACACGAGCCATGCTCTAATAGCAGTGCCTGGTAAATGCCTAATACTGATACACGAGCCATGCTCTAATAGCAGTGCCCGGTTAATGTCTAATACCGATACACGAGCCAAACTCTAATAGCAGTGCCTGGTAAATGCCTAAAACTGATACACGAGCCATGCTCTAATAGCAGTGCCTGGTAAATGCCTAATGCCTGGTAAATGCCTAATACCGATACACGAGCCATGCTCTAATAGCAGTGCCTGGTAAATGCCTAATACCGATACACGAGCCATGCTCTAATAGCAGCGCCTGGTAAATGCCTAATACCGATACACGAGCCATGCTCTAATAGCAGCGCCTGGTAAATGCCTAATACCGATACACGAGCCATGCTCTAATAGCAGCGCCTGGTAAATGCCTAATACCGATACACGAGCCATGCTCTAATAGCAGCGCCTGGTAAATGCCTAATACCGATACACGAGCCATGCTCTAATAGCAGTGCCTTGTAAATGCCTAATACCGATACACGAGCCATGCTCTAATAGCAGCGCCTGGTAAATGCCTAATAGCGATACACGAGCCATGCTCTAATAGCAGCGCCTGGTAAATGCCTAATACCGATACACGAGCCATGCTCTAATAGCAGCGCCTGGTAAATGCCTAATACCGATACACGAGCCATGCTCTAATAGCAGTGCCTGGTAAATGCCTAATAGCGATACACGAGCCATGCTCTAATAGCAGTGCCTGGTAAATGCCTAATAGCGATACACGAGCCATGCTCTAATAGCAGTGCCTGGTAAATGCCTAATACGGATACACGAGCCATGCTCTAATAGCAGCGCCTGGTAAATGCCTAATAGCGATACACGAGCCATGCTCTAATAGCAGTGCCTGGTAAATGCCTAATACCGATACACGAGCCATGCTCTAATAGCAGTGCCTGGTAAATGCCTAATACCGAAACACGAGCCATGCTCTAATAGCAGCGCCTGGTAAATGCCTAATACCGATACACGATCCATGCTCTAATAGCAGCGCCTGGTAAATGCCTAATACCGATACAGGAGCCATGCTTTAATAGCAGCGCCTGGTAAATGCCTAATACCGATACACGAGCCATGCACTAATAGTAGCGCCTGGTAAATGCCTAATACCGATACACGAGCCATGCTCTAATAGCAGTGCCTGGTAAATGCCTAATACCGATACACGAGCCATGCTTTAATAGCAGTGCCTGGTAAATGCCTAATACCGATACACGAGCCATGCTCTAATAGCAGTGCCTGGTAAATGCCTAATACCGATACACGAGCCATGCTCTAATAGCAGTGCCCGGTTAATGTCTAATACCGATACATGAGCCAAACTCTAATAGCAGTGCCTGGTAAATGCCTAAAACTGATACACGAGCCATGCTCTAATAGCAGTGCCTGGTAAATGCCTAATACCGATACACGAGCCATGCTCTAATAGCAGTGCCTGGTAAATGCCTAATACCGATACACGAGCCATGCTCTAATAGCAGTGCCTGGTAAATGCCTAATACCGATACACGAGCCATGCTCTAATAGCAGCGCCTGGTAAATGCCTAATACCGATACACGAGCCATGCTCTAATAGCAGCGCCTGGTAAATGCCTAATACCGATACACGAGCCATGCTCTAATAGCAGCGCCTGGTAAATGCCTAATAGCGATACACGAGCCATGCTCTAATAGCAGTGCCTGGTAAATTCCTAATACCGATACACGAGCCATGCTCTAATAGCAGTGCCTGGTAAATGCCTAATACCGATAAACGAGCCATGCTCTAATAGCAGTACCTGGTAAATGCCTAATACCGATACACGAGCCATGCTCTAATAGCAGCGCCTGGTAAATGCCTAATACCGATACACGAGCCATGCTCTAATAGCAGCGCCTGGTAAATGCCTAATACCGATACACGAGCCATGCTCTAATAGCAGCGCCTGGTAAATGTCTAATACCGATACACGAGCCATGCTCTAATAGCAGCGCCTGGTAAATGCCTAATACCGATACACGAGCCATGCTCTAATAGCAGTGCCTGGTAAATGCCTAATACCGATACACGAGCCATGCCTTAAGCTTTAATAGAATACCGATACACGAGCCATGCTTTAATAGCAGTGCCTGGTAAATGCCTAATGCCTGGTAAATGCCTAATACCGATACACGAGCCATGCTCTAATAGCAGTGCCTGGTAAATGCCTAATACCGAAACACGAGCCATGCTCTAATAGCAGCGCCTGGTAAATGCCTAATACCGATACACGAGCCATGCTCTAATAGCAGCGCCTGGTAAATGCCTAATACCGATACACGAGCCATGCTCTAATAGCAGCGCCTGGTAAATGCCTAATACCGATACACGAGCCATGCTCTAATAGCAGCGCCTGGTAAATGCCTAATACCGATACACGAGCCATGCTCTAATAGCAGCGCCTGGTAAATGCCTAATACCGATACACGAGCCATGCTCTAATAGCAGCGCCTGGTAAATGCCTAATACCGATACACGAGCCATGCTCTAATAGCAGCGCCTGGTAAATGCCTAATACCGATATACGAGCCATGCTCTAATAGCAGTGCCTGGTAAATGCCTAATACCGATAGACGAGCCATGCTTTAATAGCAGTGCCTGGTAAATGCCTAATACCGATACACGAGCCATGCTTTAATAGCAGTGCCGGGTAAATGCCTAATACCGATACACGAGCCAGGCTTTAATAGCAGCGCCTGATACATGCCTAATACCGATACACGAGCCATGCTTTAATAGGAGCGCCTGGTAAATGTCTAATACCGATACACGAGCCATGCTTTAATATCAGTGTCTGGTAAATGCCTAATACCGATACAGGAGCCATGCTCTAATAGCAGTGCCTGGTAAATGCCTAATACCGATACACGAGCCATGCTCTAATAGCAGCGCCTGGTTAATGCCTAATACTTATACACGAGCCATGCTTTAATAGCAGTGCCTGGTAAATGCCTAATCCTTATACACGAGCCATGCTCTAATAGCAGCGCCTGGTAAATGCATAATACCGATACACGAGCCATGCTCTAATAGCAGCGCCTGGTAAATGCCTAATACTGATACACGAGCCATGCTCTAATAGCAGTGCCTGGTAAATGCCTAATACCGATACACGAGCCATGCTCTAATAGCAGTGCCTGGTAGATGCCTAATACTGATACACGAGCCATGCTCTAATAGCAGTGCCTGGTAGATGCCTAATACCGATACACGAGCCATGCTCTAATAGCAGTGCCTGGTAAATGCCTAATACCGATACACGAGCCATGCTCAAATAGCAGTGCCTGGTAAATGCCTAATACCGATACACGAGCCATGCTCTAATAGCAGTGTCTGGTAAATGCCTAATACCGATACACGAGCCATGCTCTAATAGCAGCGCCTGGTAAATGCCTAATACCGATACACGATCCATGCTCTAATAGCAGCGCCTGGTAAATGCCTAATACCGATACAGGAGCCATGCTTTAATAGCAGCGCCTGGTAAATGCCTAATACCGATACACGAGCCATGCACTAATAGTAGTGCCTGGTAAATGCCTAATACCGATACACGAGCCATGCTCTAATAGCAGTGCCTGGTAATTGCCTAATACCGATACACGAGCCATGCTCTAATAGCAGTGCAGGGTGAATGCCTAATACCGATACACGAGCCATGCTTTAATAGCAGTGCCTGGTAAATGCCTAATACTGATACACGAGCCATGCTCTAATAGCAGTGCCTGGTAAATGCCTAATACTGATACACGAGCCATGCTCTAATAGCAGTGCCTGGTAAATGCCTAAAACTGATACACGAGTCATGCTCTAATAGCAGTGCCTGGTAAATGCCTAATACCGATTCACGAGCCATGCTCTAATAGCAGTGCCTGGTAAATGCCTAATACCGATACACGAGCCATGCTCTAATAGCAGCGCCTGGTAAATGCCTAATACTGATACACGAGCCATGCTCTAATAGCAGCGCCTGGTAAATGCCTAATAACGATACACGAGCCATGCTCTAATAGCAGTGCCTGGTAAATGCCTAATACCGATACACGAGCCATGCTCTAATAGCAGCGCCTGGTAAATGCCTAATACCGATACACGAGCCATGCTCTAATAGCAGTGCCTGGTAAATGCCTAATACCGATACACGAGCCATGCTCTAATAGCAGTGCCTGGTAAATGCCTAATACCGAAACACGAGCCATGCTCTAATAGCAGCGCCTGGTAAATGCCTAATACCGATACACGAGCCATGCTCTAATAGCAGCGCCTGGTAAATGCCTAATACCGATACACGAGCCATGCTCTAATAGCAGCGCCTGGTAAATGCCTAATACCGATACACGAGCCATGCTCTAATAGCAGTGCCTGGTAAATGCCTAATACCGATACACGAGCCATGCTCTAATAGCAGCGCCTGGTAAATGCCTAATAGCGATACACGAGCCATGCTCTAATAGCAGTGCCTGGTAAATGCCTAATACCGATACACGAGCCATGCTCTAATAGCAGTGCCTGGTAAATGCCTAATACCGATACACGAGCCATGCTTTAAGCTTTAATAGAATACCGATACACGAGCCATGCTTTAATAGCAGTGCCTGGTAAATGCCTAATGCCTGGTAAATGCCTAATACCGATACACGAGCCATGCTCTAATAGCAGTGCCTGGTAAATGCCTAATACCGAAACACGAGCCATGCTCTAATAGCAGCGCCTGGTAAATGCCTAATACCGATACACGAGCCATGCTCTAATAGCAGCGCCTGGTAAATGCCTAATACCGATACACGAGCCATGCTCTAATAGCAGCGCCTGGTAAATGCCTAATACCGATACACGAGCCATGCTCTAATAGCAGCGCCTGGTAAATGCCTAATACCGATACACGAGCCATGCTCTAATAGCAGCGCCTGGTAAATGCCTAATACCGATACACGAGCCATGCTCTAATAGCAGCGCCTGGTAAATGCCTAATACCGATACACTAGCCATGCTCTAATAGCAGCGCCTGGTAAATGCCTAATAGCGATACACGAGCCATGCTCTAATAGCAGTGCCTGGTAAATGCCTAATACTGATACACGAGCCATGCTCTAATAGCAGTGCCTGGTAAATGCCTAATAGCGATACACGAGCCATGCTCTAATAGCAGTGCCTGGTAAATGCCTAATAGCGATACACGAGCCATGCTCTAAAAGCAGTGCCTGGTAAATGCCTAATAGCGATACACGAGCCATGCTCTAATAGCAGTGCCTGGTAAATGCCTAATACTGATACACGAGCCATGCTCTAATAGCAGCGCCTGGTAAACGCCTAATAGCGATACACGAGCCATGCTCTAATAGCAGTGCCTGGTAAATGCCTAATACCGATACACGAGCCATGCTCTAATAGCAGTGCCTGGTAAATGCCTAATACCGAAACACGAGCCATGCTCTAATAGCAGCGCCTGGTAAATGCCTAATACCGATACACGATCCATGCTCTAATAGCAGCGCCTGGTAAATGCCTAATACCGATACAGGAGCCATGCTTTAATAGCAGCGCCTGGTAAATGCCTAATACCGATACACGAGCCATGCACTAATAGTAGTGCCTGGTAAATGCCTAATACCGATACACGAGCCATGCTCTAATAGCAGTGCCTGGTAAATGCCTAATACCGATACACGAGCCATGCTTTAATAGCAGTGCCTGGTAAATGCCTAATACCGATACACGAGCCATGCTCTAATAGCAGTGCCTGGTAAATGCCTAATACCGATACACGAGCCATGCTCTAATAGCAGTGCCCGGTTAATGTCTAATACCGATGCACGAGCCAAACTCTAATAGCAGTGCCTGGTAAATGCCTAAAACCGATACACGAGCCATGCTCTAATAGCAGTGCCTGGTAAATGCCTAATACCGATACACGAGCCATGCTCTAATAGCAGTGCCTGGTAAATGCCTAATACCGATACACGAGCCATGCTCTAATAGCAGCGCCTGGTAAATGCCTAATACCGATACACGAGCCATGCTCTAATAGCAGCGCCTGGTAAATGCCTAATACCGATACACGAGCCATGCTCTAATAGCCGCGCCTGGCAAATGCCTAATACCGATACACGAGCCATGCTCTAATAGCAGCGCCTGGTAAATGCCTAATAGCGATACACGAGCCATGCTCTAATAGCAGTGCCTGGTAAATGCCTAATACCGATACACGAGCCATGCTCTAATAGCAGTGCCTGGTAAATGCCTAATACCGATACACGAGCCATGCTCTAATAGCAGCGCCTGGTAAATGCCTAATAGCGATACACGAGCCATGCTCTAATAGCAGCGCCTGGTAAATGCCTAATACCGATACACGAGCCATGCTTTAATAGCAGTGCCTGGTAAATGCCTAATACCGATACACGAGCCATGCTCTAATAGCAGTGCCTGGTAAATGCCTAATACCGATACACGAGCCATGCTCTAATAGCAGCGCCTGGTAAATGCCTAATACCGATACACGAGCCATGCTCTAATAGCAGTGCCTGGTAAATGCCTAATACCGATACACGAGCCATGCCTTAAGCTTTAATAGAATACCGATACACGAGCCATGTTTTAATAGCAGTGCCTGGTAAATGCCTAATGCCTGGTAAATGCCTAATACCGAAACACAAGCCATGCTCTAATAGCAGTGCCTGGTAAATGCCTAATACCGAAACACGAGCTATGCTCTAATAGCAGCGCCTGGTAAATGCCTAATACCGATACACGAGCCATGCTCTAATAGCAGCGCCTGGTAAATGCCTAATACCGATACACGAGCCATGCTCTAATAGCAGCGCCTGGTAAATGCCTAATACCGATACACGAGCCATGCTCTAATAGCAGCGCCTGGTAAATGCCTAATACCGATACACGAGCCATGCTCTAATAGCAGCGCCTGGTAAATGCCTAATACCGATACACGAGCCATGCTCTAATAGCAGCGCCTGGTAAATGCCTAATACCGATACACGAGCCATGCTCTAATAGCAGCGCCTGGTAAATGCCTAATACCGATATACGAGCCATGCTCTAATAGCAGTGCCTGGTAAATGCCTAATACCGATAGACGAGCCATGCTTTAATAGCAGTGCCTGGTAAATGCCTAATACCGATACACGAGCCATGCTTTAATAGCAGTGCCGGGTAAATGCCTAATACCGATACACGAGCCATGCTTTAATAGCAGTGCCGGGTAAATGCCTAATCCTTATACACGAGCCATGCTCTAATAGCAGCGCCTGGTAAATGCATAATACCGATACACGAGCCATGCTCTAATAGCAGCGCCTGGTAAATGCCTAATAGCGATACACGAGCCATGCTCTAATAGCAGTGCCTGGTAAATGCCTAATACCGATACACGAGCCATGCTCTAATAGCAGCGCCTGGTAAATGCCTAATAGCGATACACGAGCCATGCTCTAATAGCAGCGCCTGGTAAATGCCTAATACCGATACACGAGCCATGCTTTAATAGCAGCGCCTGGTAAATGCCTAATACCGATACACGAGCCATGCTCTAATAGCAGTGCCTGGTAAATGCCTAATACCGATACACGAGCCAGGCTTTAATAGCAGCGCCTGATACATGCCTAATACCGATACACGAGCCATGCTTTAATAGCAGCACCTGGTAAATGCCTAATACCGATACACGAGCCATGCTCTAATAGCAGTGCCTGGTAAATGCCTAATACCGATACACGAGCCAGGCTTTAATAGCAGCGCCTGATACATGCCTAATACCGATACACGAGCCATGCTTTAATAGGAGCGCCTGGTAAATGTCTAATACTGATACACGAGCCATGCTTTAATATCAGTGTCTAGTAAATGCCTAATACCGATACAGGAGCCATGCTCTAATAGCAGTGCCTGGTAAATGCCTAATACCGATACACGAGCCATGCTCTAATAGCAGCGCCTGGTAAATGCCTAATACTTATACACGAGCCATGCTTTAATAGCAGTGCCTGGTAAATGCCTAATCCTTATACACGAGCCATGCTCTAATAGCAGCGCCTGGTAAATGCATAATATCGATACACGAGCCATGCTCTAATAGCAGCGCCTGGTAAATGCCTAATACTGATACACGAGCCATGCTCTAATAGCAGTGCCTGGTAAATGCCTAATACCGATACACGAGCCATGCTCTAATAGCAGTGCCTGGTAGATGCCTAATACCGATACACGAGCCATGCTCTAATAGCAGTGCCTGGTAGATGCCTAATACCGATACACGAGCCATGCTCTAATAGCAGTGCCTGGTAAATGCCTAATACCGATACACGAGCCATGCTCAAATAGCAGTGCCTGGTAAATGCCTAATACCGATACACGAGCCATGCTCTAATAGCAGTGTCTGGTAAATGCCTAATACCGATACACGAGCCATGCTCTAATAGCAGCGCCTGGTAAATGCCTAATACCGATACACGATCCATGCTCTAATAGCAGCGCCTGGTAAATGCCTAATACCGATACAGGAGCCATGCTTTAATAGCAGCGCCTGGTAAATGCCTAATACCGATACAGGAGCATGCACTAATAGTAGTGCCTGGTAAATGCCTAATACCGATACACGAGCCATGCTCTAATAGCAGTGCCTGGTAATTGCCTAATACCGATACACGAGCCATGCTCTAATAGCAGTGCCTGGTAAATGCCTAATACGGATACACGAGCCATGCTTTAATAGCAGTGCCTGGTAAATGCCTAATACTGATACACGAGCCATGCTCTAATAGCAGTGCCTGGTAAATGCCTAATACTGATACACGAGCCATGCTCTAATAGCAGTGCCTGGTAAATGCCTAAAACTGATACACGAGTCATGCTCTAATAGCAGTGCCTGGTAAATGCCTAATACCGATACACGAGCCATGCTCTAATAGCAGTGCCTGGTAAATGCCTAATACCGATACACGAGCCATGCTCTAATAGCAGCGCCTGGTAAATGCCTAATACCGATACACGAGCCATGCTCTAATAGCAGCGCCTGGTAAATGCCTAATACTGATACACGAGCCATGCTCTAATAGCAGCGCCTGGTAAATGCCTAATACCGATACACGAGCCATGCTCTAATAGCAGCGCCTGGTAAATGCCTAATAGCGATACACGAGCCATGCTCTAATAGCAGCGCCTGGTAAATGCCTAATACCGATACACGAGCCATGCTCTAATAGCAGTGCCTGGTAAATGCCTAATACCGAAACACGAGCCATGCTCTAATAGCAGCGCCTGGTAAATGCCTAATACCGATACACGATCCATGCTCTCATAGCAGCGCCTGGTAAATGCCTAATACCGATACAGGAGCCATGCTTTAATAGCAGCGCCTGGTAAATGCCTAATACCGATACACGAGCCATGCACTAATAGTAGTGCCTGGTAAATGCCTAATACCGATACACGAGCCATGCTCTAATAGCAGTGCCTGGTAAATGCCTAATACCGATACACGAGCCATGCTCTAATAGCAGTGCCTGGTAAATGCCTAATACCGATACACGAGCCATGCTTTAATAGCAGTGCCTGGTAAATGCCTAATACTGATACACGAGCCATGCTCTAATAGCAATGCCTGGTAAATGCCTAATACTGATACACGAGCCATGCTCTAATAGCAGTGCCCGGTTAATGCCTAATACCGATACACGAGCCATGCTCTAATAGCAGTGCCCGGTAAATGCCTAAAACTGATACACGAGCCATGCTCTAATAGCAGTGCCTGGTAAATGCCTAATACCGATACACGAGCCATGCTCTAATAGCAGTGCCTGGTAAATGCCTAATACCGATACACGAGCCTTGCTCTAATAGCAGCGCCTGGTAAATGCCTAATACCGATACACGAGCCATGCTCTAATAGCAGCGCCTGGTAAATGCCTAATACCGATACACGAGCCATGCTCTAATAGCAGTGCCTGGTAAATTCCTAATACCGATACACGAGACATGCTCTAATAGCAGCGCCTGGTAAATGCCTAATAGCGATACACGAGCCATGCTCTAATAGCAGTGCCTGGTAAATGCCTAATACCGATACACGAGCCATGCTCTAATAGCAGTGCCTGGTAAATGCCTAATACCGATACACGAGCCATGCTTTAAGCTTTAATAGAATACCGATACACGAGCCATGCTTTAATAGCAGTGCCTGGTAAATGCCTAATGCCTGGTAAATGCCTAATACTGATACACGAGCCATGCTCTAATAGCAGTGCCTGGTAAATGCCTAATACCGAAACACGAGCCATGCTTTAATAGCAGTGCCTGGTAAATGCCTAATGCCTGGTAAATGCCTAATACCGATACACGAGCCATGCTCTAATAGCAGTGCCTGGTAAATGCCTAATACCGATACACGAGCCATGCTCTAATAGCAGCGCCTGGTAAATGCCTAATACCGATACACGAGCCATGCTCTAATAGCAGCGCCTGGTAAATGCCTAATACCGATACACGAGCCATGCTCTAATAGCAGTGCCTGGTAAATGCCTAATACCGATACACGAGCCATGCTATAATAGCAGCGCCTGGTAAATGCCTAATAGCGATACACGAGCCATGCTCTAATAGCAGTGCCTGGTAAATGCCTAATACCGATACACGAGCCATGCTCTAATAGCAGTGCCTGGTAAATGCCTAATACCGATACACGAGCCATGCTTTAAGCTTTAATAGAATACCGATACACGAGCCATGCTTTAATAGCAGTGCCTGGTAAATGCCTAATGCCTGGTAAATGCCTAATACCGATACACGAGCCATGCTCTAATAGCAGCGCCTGGTAAATGCCTAATACCGAAACACGAGCCATGCTCTAATAGCAGCACCTGGTAAATGCCTAATACCGATACACGAGCCATGCTCTAATAGCAGCGCCTGGTAAATGCCTAATACCGATACACGAGCCATGCTCTAATAGCAGCGCCTGGTAAATGCCTAATACCGATACACGAGCCATGCGCTAATAGCAGTGCCTGGTAAATACCTAATACCGATACACGAGCCATGCTCTAATAGCAGCGCCTGGTAAATGCCTAATACCGATACACGAGCCATGCTCTAATAGCAGTGCCTGGTAAATGCCTAATACCGATACACGAGCCATGCTCTAATAGCAGCGCCTGGTAAATGCCTAATAGCGATACACCAGCCATGCTCTAATAGCAGTGCCTGGTAAATGCCTAATACCGATACACGAGCCATGCTCTAATAGCAGTGCCTGGTAAATGCCTAATACCGATACACGAGCCATGCTCTAATAGCAGTGCCTGGTAAATGCCTAATAGCGATACACGAGCCATGCTCTAATAGCAGTGCCTGGTAAATGCCTAATAGGATACACGAGCCATGCTCTAATAGCAGTGCCTGGTAAATGCCTAATACCGATACACGAGCCATGCTCTAATAGCAGCGCCTGGTAAACGCCTAATAGCGATACACGAGCCATGCTCTAATAGCAGTGCCTGGTAAATGCCTAATACCGATACACGAGCCATGCTCTAATAGCAGTGCCTGGTAAATGCCTAATACCGAAACACGAGCCATGCTCTAATAGCAGCGCCTGGTAAATGCCTAATACCGATACACGATCCATGCTCTAATAGCAGCGCCTGGTAAATGCCTAATACCGATACAGGAGCCATGCTTTAATAGCAGCGCCTGGTAAATGCCTAATACCGATACACGAGCCATGCACTAATAGCAGCGCCTGGTAAATGCCTAATACCGATACACGAGCCATGCTCTAATAGCAGTGCCTGGTAAATGCCGAATACCGATACACGAGCCATGCTTTAATAGCAGTGCCTGGTAAATGCCTAATACCGATACACGAGCCATGCTCTAATAGCAGTGCCTGGTAAATGCCTAATACTGATACACGAGCCATGCTCTAATAGCAGTGCCCGGTTAATGTCTAATACCGATACACGAGCCAAACTCTAATAGCAGTGCCTGGTAAATGCCTAAAACTGATACACGAGCCATGCTCTAATAGCAGTGCCTGGTAAATGCCTAATACCGATACACGAGCCATGCTCTAATAGCAGTGCCTGGTAAATGCCTAATACCGATACACGAGCCATGCTCTAATAGCAGCGCCTGGTAAATGCCTAATACCGATACACGAGCCATGCTCTAATAGCAGCGCCTGGTAAATGCCTAATACCGATACACGAGCCATGATCTAATAGCAGCGCTTGGTAAATGCCTAATACCGATACACGAGCCATGCTCTAATAGCAGCGCCTGGTAAATGCCTAATAGCGATACACGAGCCATGCTCTAATAGCAGTGCCTGGTAAATGCCTAATACCGATACACGAGCCATGCTCTAATAGCAGTGCATGGTAAACGCCTAATACCGATACACGAGCCATGCTCTAATAGCAGTACCTGGTAAATGCCTAATGCCGATACACGAGCCATGCTCTAATAGCAGCGCCTGGTAAATGCCTAATACCGATACACGAGCCATGCTCTAATAGCAGCGCCTGGTAAATGCCTAATACCGATACACGAGCCATGCTCTAATAGCAGCGCCTGGTAAATGTCTAATACCGATACACGAGCCATGCTCTAATAGCAGTGCCTGGTAAATGCCTAATACCGATACACAAGCCATGCTCTAATAGCAGTGCCTGGTAAATGCCTAATACCGATACACGAGCCATGCCTTAAGCTTTAATAGAATACTGATAGACGAGCCATGCTTTAATAGCAGTGCCTGGTAAATGCCTAATGCCTGGTAAATGCCTAATACCGATACACGAGCCATGCTCTAATAGCAGTGCCTGGTAAATGCCTAATACCGAAACACGAGCCATGCTCTAATAGCAGCACCTGGTAAATGCCTAATACCGATACACGAGCCATGCTCTAATAGCAGCGCCTGGTAAATGCCTAATACCGATACACGAGCCATGCTCTAATAGCAGCGCCTGGTAAATGCCTAATACCGATACACGAGCCATGCTCTAATAGCAGCGCCTGGTAAATGCCTAATACCGATACACGAGCCATGCTCTAATAGCAGCGCCTGGTAAATGCCTAATACCGATACACGAGCCATGCTCTAATAGCAGCGCCTGGTAAATGCCTGATACCGATACACGAGCCATGCTCTAATAGCAGCGCCTGGTAAATGCCTAATACCGATAGACGAGCCATGCTCTAATAGCAGTGCCTGGTAAATGCCTAATACCGATAGACGAGCCATGCTTTAATAGCAGTGCCTGGTAAATGCCTAATACCGATACACGAGCCATGCTTTAATAGCAGTGCCGGGTAAATGCCTAATACCGATACACGAGCCATGCTTTAATAGCAGTGCCGGGTAAATGCCTAATCCTTATACACGAGCCATGCTCTAATAGCAGCGCCTGGTAAATGCCTAATAGCGATACACGAGCCATGCTCTAATAGCAGTGCCTGGTAAATGCCTAATACCGATACACGAGCCATGCTCTAAGAGCAGCGCCTGGTAAATGCCTAATAGCGATACACGAGCCATGCTCTAATAGCAGCGCCTGGTAAATGCCTAATACCGATACACGAGCCATGCTCTAATAGCAGCGCCTGGTAAATGCCTAATCCTTATACACGAGCCATGCTCTAATAGCAGTGCCTGGTAAATGCCTAATACCGATACACGAGCCATGCTCTAATAGCAGCGCCTGGTAAATGCCTAATAGCGATACACGAGCCATGCTCTAATAGCAGCGCCTGGTAAATGCCTAATAGCGATACACGAGCCATGCTCTAATAGCAGCGCCTGGTAAATGCCTAATACCGATACACGAGCCATGCTTTAATAGCAGTGCCTGGTAAATGCCTAATACCGATACACGAGCCATGCTCTAATAGCAGTGCCTGGTAAATGCCTAATACCGATACACGAGCCAGGCTTTAATAGCAGCGCCTGATACATGCCTAATACCGATACACGAGCCATGCTTTAATAGCAGCGCCTGGTAAATGCCTAATACCGATACACGAGCCATGCTCTAATAGCAGTGCCTGGTAAATGCCTAATACCGATACACGAGCCAGGCTTTAATAGCAGCGCCTGATACATGCCTAATACCGATACACGAGCCATGCTTTAATAGGAGCGCCTGGTAAATGTCTAATACCGATACACGAGCCATGCTTTAATATCAGTGTCTGGTAAATGCCTAATACCGATACAGGAGCCATGCTCTAATAGCAGTGCCTGGTAAATGCCTAATACCGATACACGAGCCATGCTCTAATAGCAGCGCCTGGTAAATGCCTAATACTTATACACGAGCCATGCTCTAATAGCAGTGCCTGGTAAATGCTTAATACCGATACAGGAGCCATGCTCTAATAGCAGTGCCTGGTAAATGCCTAATACCGATACATGAGCCAGCAGTGCCTGGTAAATGCCTAATAATGATACACGAGCCATGCTCTAATAGCAGTGCCTGGTAAATGCCTAATACCGATACACGAGCCATGCTCTAATAGCAGTGCCTGGTAGATGCCTAATACCGATACACGAGCCATGCTCTAATAGCAGTGCCTGGTAGATGCCTAATACCGATACACGAGCTATGCTCTAATAGCAGTGCCTGGTAAATGCCTAATACCGATACACGAGCCATGCTCAAATAGCAGTGCCTGGTAAATGCCTAATACCGATACACGAGCCATGCTCTAATAGCAGTGTCTGGTAAATGCCTAATACTGATACACGAGCCATGCTCTAATAGCAGCGCCTGGTAAATGCCTAATACCGATACACGATCCATGCTCTAATAGCAGCGCCTGGTAAATGCCTAATACCGATACAGGAGCCATGCTTTAATAGCAGCGCCTGGTAAATGCCTAATACCGATACACGAGCCATGCACTAATAGTAGTGCCTGGTAAATGCCTAATGCCGATACACGAGCCATGCTCTAATAGCAGTGCCTGGTAAATGCCGAAAACTGATACACGAGTCATGCTCTAATAGCAGTGCCTGGTAAATGCCTAATACCGATACACGAGCCATGCTCTAATAGCAGTGCCTGGTAAATGCCTAATACCGATACACGAGCCATGCTCTAATAGCAGCGCCTGGTAAATGCCTAATATTGATACACGAGCCATGTTCTAATAGCAGCGCCTGGTAAATGCCTAATACCGATACACGAGCCATGCTCTAATAGCAGTGCCTGGTAAATGCCTAATACCGATACACGAGCCATGCTCTAATAGCAGCGCCTGGTAAATGCCTAATAGCGATACACGAGCCATGCTCTAATAGCAGTGCCTGGTAAATGCCTAATACCGATACACGAGCCATGCTCTAATAGCAGCGCCTGGTAAATGCCTAATACCGATACACGAGCCATGCTCTAATAGCAGCGCCTGGTAAATGTCTAATACCGATACACGAGCCATGCTCTAATAGCAGTGCCTGGTAAATGCCTAATACCGATACACAAGCCATGCTCTAATAGCAGTGCCTGGTAAATGCCTAATACCGATACACGAGCCATGCCTTAAGCTTTAATAGAATACTGATAGACGAGCCATGCTTTAATAGCAGTGCCTGGTAAATGCCTAATGCCTGGTAAATGCCTAATACCGATACACGAGCCATGCTCTAATAGCAGTGCCTGGTAAATGCCTAATACCGAAACACGAGCCATGCTCTAATAGCAGCACCTGGTAAATGCCTAATACCGATACACGAGCCATGCTCTAATAGCAGCGCCTGGTAAATGCCTAATACTTATACACGAGCCATGCTCTAATAGCAGTGCCTGGTAAATGCTTAATACCGATACAGGAGCCATGCTCTAATAGCAGTGCCTGGTAAATGCCTAATACCGATACACGAGCCATGCTCTAATAGCAGCGCCTGGTAAATGCCTAATACTTATACACGAGCCATGCTCTAATAGCAGTGCCTGGTAAATGCTTAATACCGATACAGGAGCCATGCTCTAATAGCAGTGCCTGGTAAATGCCTAATACGATACATGAGCCAGCAGTGCCTGGTAAATGCCTAATAATGATACACGAGCCATGCTCTAATAGCAGTGCCTGGTAAATGCCTAATACCGATACACGAGCCATGCTCTAATAGCAGTGCCTGGTAGATGCCTAATACCGATACACGAGCCATGCTCTAATAGCAGTGCCTGGTAGATGCCTAATACCGATACACGAGCTATGCTCTAATAGCAGTGCCTGGTAAATGCCTAATACCGATACACGAGCCATGCTCAAATAGCAGTGCCTGGTAAATGCCTAATACCGATACACGAGCCATGCTCTAATAGCAGTGTCTGGTAAATGCCTAATACCGATACACGAGCCATGCTCTAATAGCAGCGCCTGGTAAATGCCTAATACCGATACACGATCCATGCTCTAATAGCAGCGCCTGGTAAATGCCTAATACCGATACAGGAGCCATGCTTTAATAGCAGCGCCTGGTAAATGCCTAATACCGATACACGAGCCATGCACTAATAGTAGTGCCTGGTAAATGCCTAATGCCGATACACGAGCCATGCTCTAATAGCAGTGCCTGGTAATTGCCTAATACCGATACACGAGCCATGCTCTAATAGCAGTGCCTGGTAATTGCCTAATACTGATACACGAGCCATGCTCTAATAGCAGTGCCTGGTAAATGCCTAATACCGATACACGAGCCATGCTTTAATAGCAGTGCCTGGTAAATGCCTAATACTGATACACGAGCCATGCTCTAATAGCAGTGCCTGGTAAATGCCTAATACTGATACACGAGCCATGCTCTAATAGCAGTGCCTGGTAAATGCCGAAAACTGATACACGAGTCATGCTCTAATAGCAGTGCCTGGTAAATGCCTAATACCGATACACGAGCCATGCTCTAATAGCAGTGCCTGGTAAATGCCTAATACCGATACACGAGCCATGCTCTAATAGCAGCGCCTGGTAAATGCCTAATATTGATACACGAGCCATGCTCTAATAGCAGCGCCTGGTAAATGCCTAATACCGATACACGAGCCATGCTCTAATAGCAGTGCCTGGTAAATGCCTAATACCGATACACGAGCCATGCTCTAATAGCAGCGCCTGGTAAATGCCTAATAGCGATACACGAGCCATGCTCTAATAGCAGTGCCTGGTAAATGCCTAATACCGATACACGAGCCATGCTCTAATAGCAGTGCCTGGTAAATGCCTAATACCGAAACACGAGCCATGCTCTAATAGCAGCGCCTGGTAAATGCCTAATACCGATACACGATCCATGCTCTCATAGCAGCGCCTGGTAAATGCCTAATACCGATAAAGGAGCCATGCTTTAATAGCAGCGCCTGGTAAATGCCTAATACCGATACACGAGCCATGCACTAATAGTAGTGCCTGGTAAATGCCTAATACCGATACACGAGCCATGCTCTAATAGCAGTGCCTGGTAAATGCCTAATACCGATACACAAGCCATGCTCTAATAGCAGTGCCTGGTAAATGCCTAATACTGATACACGAGCCATGCTCTAATAGCAGTGCCCGGTTAATCCCTAATACCGATACACGAGCCATGCTCTAATAGCAGTGCCTGGTAAATGCCTAAAACCGATACACGAGCCATGCTCTAATAGCAGTGCCTGGTAAATGCCTAATACCGATACACGAGCCATGCTCTAATAGCAGTGCCTGGTAAATGCCTAATACCGATACACGAGCCATGCTCTAATAGCAGCGCCTGGTAAATGCCTAATACCGATACACGAGCCATGCTCTAATAGCAGCGCCTGGTAAATGCCTAATACCGATACACAAGCCATGCTCTAATAGCAGCGCCTGGTAAATGCCTAATACCGATACACGAGCCATGCTCTAATAGCAGCGCCTGGTAAATGCCTAATACCGATACACGAGCCATGCTCTAATAGCAGTGCCTGGTAAATGCCTAATACCGATACACGAGCCATGCTCTAATAGCAGTGCCTGGTAAATGCCTAATACCGAAACACGAGCCATGCTCTAATAGCAGCGCCTGGTAAATGCCTAATACCGATACACGATCCATGCTCTCATAGCAGCGCCTGGTAAATGCCTAATACCGATAAAGGAGCCATGCTTTAATAGCAGCGCCTGGTAAATGCCTAATACCGATACACGAGCCATGCACTAATAGTAGTGCCTGGTAAATGCCTAATACCGATACACGAGCCATGCTCTAATAGCAGTGCCTGGTAAATGCCTAATACCGATACACAAGCCATGCTCTAATAGCAGTGCCTGGTAAATGCCTAATACTGATACATGAGCCATGCTCTAATAGCAGTGCCGGTTAATGCCTAATACCGATACACGAGCCATGCTCTAATAGCAGTGCCTGGTAAATGCCTAAAACCGATACACGAGCCATGCTCTAATAGCAGTGCCTGGTAAATGCCTAATACCGATACACGAGCCATGCTCTAATAGCAGTGCCTGGTAAATGCCTAATACCGATACACGAGCCATGCTCTAATAGCAGCGCCTGGTAAATGCCTAATACCGATACACGAGCCATGCTCTAATAGCAGCGCCTGGTAAATGCCTAATACCGATACACAAGCCATGCTCTAATAGCAGCGCCTGGTAAATGCCTAATACCGATACACGAGCCATGCTCTAATAGCAGCGCCTGGTAAATGCCTAATACCGATACACGAGCCATGCTCTAATAGCAGTGCCTGGTAAATGCCTAATACCGATACACGAGCCATGCTCTAATAGCAGTGCCTGGTAAATGCCTAATACCGAAACACGAGCCATGCTCTAATAGCAGCGCCTGGTAAATGCCTAATACCGATACACGATCCAAGCTCTCATAGCAGCGCCTGGTAAATGCCTAATACCGATACACAAGCCATGCTCTAATAGCAGTGCCTGGTAAATGCCTAATACTGATACATGAGCCATGCTCTAATAGCAGTGCCGGTTAATGCCTAATACCGATACACGAGCCATGCTCTAATAGCAGTGCCTGGTAAATGCCTAAAACCGATACACGAGCCATGCTCTAATAGCAGTGCCTGGTAAATGCCTAATACCGATACACGAGCCATGCTCTAATAGCAGCGCCTGGTAAATGCCTAATATTGATACACGAGCCATGCTCTAATAGCAGCGCCTGGTAAATGCCTAATACCGATACACGAGCCATGCTCTAATAGCAGTGCCTGGTAAATGCCTAATACCGATACACGAGCCATGCTCTAATAGCAGCGCCTGGTAAATGCCTAATAGCGATACACGAGCCATGCTCTAATAGCAGTGCCTGGTAAATGCCTAATACCGATACACGAGCCATGCTCTAATAGCAGTGCCTGGTAAATGCCTAATACCGAAACACGAGCCATGCTCTAATAGCAGCGCCTGGTAAATGCCTAATACCGATACACGATCCATGCTCTCATAGCAGCGCCTGGTAAATGCCTAATACCGATAAAGGAGCCATGCTTTAATAGCAGCGCCTGGTAAATGCCTAATACCGATACACGAGCCATGCACTAATAGTAGTGCCTGGTAAATGCCTAATACCGATACACGAGCCATGCTCTAATAGCAGTGCCTGGTAAATGCCTAATACCGATACACAAGCCATGCTCTAATAGCAGTGCCTGGTAAATGCCTAATACTGATACACGAGCCATGCTCTAATAGCAGTGCCCGGTTAATCCCTAATACCGATACACGAGCCATGCTCTAATAGCAGTGCCTGGTAAATGCCTAAAACCGATACACGAGCCATGCTCTAATAGCAGTGCCTGGTAAATGCCTAATACCGATACACGAGCCATGCTCTAATAGCAGTGCCTGGTAAATGCCTAATACCGATACACGAGCCATGCTCTAATAGCAGCGCCTGGTAAATGCCTAATACCGATACACGAGCCATGCTCTAATAGCAGCGCCTGGTAAATGCCTAATACCGATACACAAGCCATGCTCTAATAGCAGCGCCTGGTAAATGCCTAATACCGATACACGAGCCATGCTCTAATAGCAGCGCCTGGTAAATGCCTAATACCGATACACGAGCCATGCTCTAATAGCAGTGCCTGGTAAATGCCTAATACCGATACACGAGCCATGCTCTAATAGCAGTGCCTGGTAAATGCCTAATACCGAAACACGAGCCATGCTCTAATAGCAGCGCCTGGTAAATGCCTAATACCGATACACGATCCATGCTCTCATAGCAGCGCCTGGTAAATGCCTAATACCGATAAAGGAGCCATGCTTTAATAGCAGCGCCTGGTAAATGCCTAATACCGATACACGAGCCATGCACTAATAGTAGTGCCTGGTAAATGCCTAATACCGATACACGAGCCATGCTCTAATAGCAGTGCCTGGTAAATGCCTAATACCGATACACAAGCCATGCTCTAATAGCAGTGCCTGGTAAATGCCTAATACTGATACATGAGCCATGCTCTAATAGCAGTGCCGGTTAATGCCTAATACCGATACACGAGCCATGCTCTAATAGCAGTGCCTGGTAAATGCCTAAAACCGATACACGAGCCATGCTCTAATAGCAGTGCCTGGTAAATGCCTAATACCGATACACGAGCCATGCTCTAATAGCAGTGCCTGGTAAATGCCTAATACCGATACACGAGCCATGCTCTAATAGCAGCGCCTGGTAAATGCCTAATACCGATACACGAGCCATGCTCTAATAGCAGCGCCTGGTAAATGCCTAATACCGATACACAAGGCATGCTCTAATAGCAGCGCCTGGTAAATGCCTAATACCGATACACGAGCCATGCTCTAATAGCAGCGCCTGGTAAATGCCTAATAGCGATACACGAGCCATGCTCTAATAGCAGTGCCTGGTAAATGCCTAATACCGATACACGAACCATGCTCTATTAGCAGTGCCTGGTAAATGCCTAATACCGATACAAGAGCCATGCTTTAAGCTTTAATAGAATACCGATACACGAGCCATGCTTTAATAGCAGTGCCTGGTAAATGCCTAATGCCTGGTAAATGCCTAATACCGATACACGAGCCATGCTCTAATAGCAGTGCCTGGTAAATGCCTAATACCGAAACACGAGCCATGCTCTAATAGCAGCGCCTGGTAAATGCCTAATACCGATACACGAGCCATGCTCTAATAGCAGCGCCTGGTAAATGCCTAATACCGATACACGAGCAATGCTCTAATAGCAGCGCCTGGTAAATGCCTAATACTGATACACGAGCCATGCTCTAATAGCAGTGCCCGGTTAATGTCTAATACCGATACACGAGCCAAACTCTAATAGCAGTGCCTGGTAAATGCCTAAAACTGATACACGAGCCATGCTCTAATAGCAGTGCCTGGTAAATGCCTAATACCGATACACGAGCCATGCTCTAATAGCAGTGCCTGGTAAATGCCTAATACCGATACACGAGCCATGCTCTAATAGCAGCGCCTGGTAAATGCCTAATACCGATACACGAGCCATGCTCTAATAGCAGCGCCTGGTAAATGCCTAATACCGATACACGAGCCATGCTCTAATAGCAGCGCCTGGTAAATGCCTAATACCGATACACGAGCCATGCTCTAATAGCAGCGCCTGGTAAATGCCTAATAGCGATACACGAGCCATGCTCTAATAGCAGTGCCTGGTAAATGCCTAATACCGATACACGAGCCATGCTCTAATAGCAGTGCCTGGTAAATGCCTAATACCGATAAACGAGCCATGCTCTAATAGCAGTACCTGGTAAATGCCTAATACCGATACACGAGCCATGCTCTAATAGCAGCGCCTGGTAAATGCCTAATACCGATACACGAGCCATGCTCTAATAGCAGCGCCTGGTAAATGCCTAATACCGATACACGAGCCATGCTCTAATAGCAGCGCCTGGTAAATGTCTAATACCGATACACGAGCCATGCTCTAATAGCAGCGCCTGGTAAATGCCTAATACCGATACACGAGCCATGCTCTAATAGCAGTGCCTGGTAAATGCCTAATACCGATACACGAGCCATGCCTTAAGCTTTAATAGAATACCGATACACGAGCCATGCTTTAATAGTAGTGCCTGGTAAATGCCTAATGCCTGGTAAATGCCTAATACCGATACACGAGCCATGCTCTAATAGCAGTGCCTGGTAAATGCCTAATACCGAAACACGAGCCATGCTCTAATAGCAGCGCCTGGTAAATGCCTAATACCGATACACGAGCCATGCTCTAATAGCAGCGCCTGGTAAATGCCTAATACCGATACACGAGCCATGCTCTAATAGCAGCGCCTGGTAAATGCCTAATACCGATACACGAGCCATGCTCTAATAGCAGCGCCTGGTAAATGCATAATACCGATACACGAGCCATGCTCTAATAGCAGCGCATGGTAAATGCCTAATACCGATACACGAGCCATGCTCTAATAGCAGCGCCTGGTAAATTCCTAATACCGATACACGAGCCATGCTCTAATAGCAGCGCCTGGTAAATGCCTAATACCGATATACGAGCCATGCTCTAATAGCAGTGCCTGGTAAATGCCTAATACCGATAGACGAGCCATGCTTTAATAGCAGTGCCTGGTAAATGCCTAATACCGATACACGAGCCATGCTTTAATAGCAGTGCCGGGTAAATGCCTAATACCGATACACGAGCCATGCTTTAATAGCAGTGCCGGAAAAATGCCTAATCCTTATACACGAGCCATGCTCTAATAGCAGCGCCTGGTAAATGCATAATACCGATACACGAGCCATGCTCTAATAGCAGCGCCTGGTAAATGCCTAATAGCGATACACGATCCATGCTCTAATAGCAGTGCCTGGTAAATGCCTAATCTTTATACACGAGCCATGCTCTAATAGCAGCCCCTGGTAAATGCCTAATACCGATACACGAGCCATGCTCTAATAGCAGCGCCTGGTAAATGCCTAATAGCGATACACGAGCCATGCTCTAATAGCAGCGCCTGGTAAATGCCTAATACCGATACACGAGCCATGCTCTAATAGCAGCGCCTGGTAAATGCCTAATAGCGATACACGAGCCATGCTCTAATAGCAGCGCCTGGTAAATGCCTAATACCGATACACGAGCCATGCTTTAATAGCAGCGCCTGGTAAATGCCTAATACCGATACACGAGCCATGCTCTAATAGCAGCGCCTGGTAAATGCCTAATACCGATACACGAGCCAGGCTTTAATAGCAGCGCCTGATACATGCCTAATACCGATACACGAGCCATGCTTTAATAGCAGCGCCTGGTAAATGCCTAATACCGATACACGAGCCATGCTCTAATAGCAGTGCCTGGTAAATGCCTAATACCGATACACGAGCCAGGCTTTAATAGCAGCGCCTGATACATGCCTAATACCGATACACGAGCCATGCTTTAATAGGAGCGCCTGGTAAATGTCTAATACCGATACACGAGCCATGCTTTAATATCAGTGTCTGGTAAATGCCTAATACCGATACAGGAGCCATGCTCTAATAGCAGTGCCTGGTAAATGCCTAATACCGATACACGAGCCATGCTCTAATAGCAGCGCCTGGTAAATGCCTAATACTTATACACGAGCCATGCTTTAATAGCAGTGCCTGGTAAATGCTTAATACCGATACAGGAGCCATGCTCTAATAGCAGTGCCTGGTAAATGCCTAATACCGATACACGAGCCAGCAGTGCCTGGTAAATGCCTAATACTGATACACGAGCCATGCTCTAATAGCAGTGCCTGGTAAATGCCTAATACCGATACACGAGCCATGCTCTAATAGCAGTGCCTGGTAGATGCCTAATACCGATACACGAGCCATGCTTTAATAGCAGTGCCTGGTAAATGCCTAATCCTTATACACGAGCCATGCTTTAATAGCAGTGCCTGGTAAATGTCTAATACCGATACACGAGCCATGCTCTAATAGCAGTGCCTGGTAAATGCCTAATACCGATACACGAGCCATGCTCTAATAGCAGCGCCTGGTAAATGCCTAATACCGATACACGAGCCATGCTCTAATAGCAGCGCCTGGTAAATGCCTAATACCGATACACAAGCCATGCTCTAATAGCAGCGCCTGGTAAATGCCTAATACCGATACACGAGCCATGCTCTAATAGCAGCGCCTGGTAAATGCCTAATACCGATACACGAGCCATGCTCTAATAGCAGTGCCTGGTAAATGCCTAATACCGATACACGAGCCATGCTCTAATAGCAGCGCCTGGTAAATGCCTAATAGCGATACACGAGCCATGCTCTAATAGCAGTGCCTGGTAAATGCCTAATACCGATACACGAGCCATGCTCTAATAGCAGTGCCTGGTAAATGCCTAATACCGAAACACGAGCCATGCTCTAATAGCAGCGCCTGGTAAATGCCTAATACCGATACACGATCCATGCTCTCATAGCAGCGCCTGGTAAATGCCTAATACCGATACACGATCCATGCTCTCATAGCAGCGCCTGGTAAATGCCTAATACCGATAAAGGAGCCATGCTTTAATAGCAGCGCCTGGTAAATGCCTAATACCGATACACGAGCCATGCACTAATAGTAGTGCCTGGTAAATGCCTAATACCGATACACGAGCCATGCTCTAATAGCAGTGCCTGGTAAATGCCTAATACCGATACACGAGCCATGCTCTAATAGCAGTGCCTGGTAAATGCCTAATACTGATACATGAGCCATGCTCTAATAGCAGTGCCGGTTAATGCCTAATACCGATACACGAGCCATGCTCTAATAGCAGTGCCTGGTAAATGCCTAAAACCGATACACGAGCCATGCTCTAATAGCAGTGCCTGGTAAATGCCTAATACCGATACACGAGCCATGCTCTAATAGCAGTGCCTGGTAAATGCCTAATACCGATACACGAGCCATGCTCTAATAGCAGCGCCTGGTAAATGCCTAATACCGATACACGAGCCATGCTCTAATAGCAGCGCCTGGTAAATGCCTAATACCGATACACGAGCCATGCTCTAATAGCAGCGCCTGGTAAATGCCTAATACCGATACACGAGCCATGCTCTAATAGCAGCGCCTGGTAAATGCCTAATAGCGATACACGAGCCATGCTCTAATAGCAGTGCCTGGTAAATGCCTAATACCGATACACGAACCATGCTCTAATAGCAGTGCCTGGTAAATGCCTAATACCGATACAAGAGCCATGCTTTAAGCTTTAATAGAATACCGATACACGAGCCATGCTTTAATAGCAGTGCCTGGTAAATGCCTAATGCCTGGTAAATGCCTAATACCGATACACGAGCCATGCTCTAATAGCAGTGCCTGGTAAATGCCTAATACCGAAACACGAGCCATGCTCTAATAGCAGCGCCTGGTAAATGCCTAATACCGATACACGAGCCATGCTCTAATAGCAGCGCCTGGTAAATGCCTAATACCGATACACGAGCAATGCTCTAATAGCAGCGCCTGGTAAATGCCTAATACCGATACACGAGCCATGCTCTAATAGCAGTGCCCGGTTAATGTCTAATACCGATACACGAGCCAAACTCTAATCGCAGTGCCTGGTAAATGCCTAAAACTGATACACGAGCCATGCTCTAATAGCAGTGCCTGGTAAATGCCTAATACCGATACACGAGCCATGCTCTAATAGCAGTGCCTGGTAAATGCCTAATACCGATACACGAGCCATGCTCTAATAGCAGCGCCTGGTAAATGCCTAATACCGATACACGAGCCATGCTCTAATAGCAGCGCCTGGTAAATGCCTAATACCGATACACGAGCCATGCTCTAATAGCAGCGCCTGGTAAATGCCTAATACCGATACACGAGCCATGCTCTAATAGCAGCGCCTGGTAAATGCCTAATAGCGATACACGAGCCATGCTCTAATAGCAGTGCCTGGTAAATGCCTAATACCGATACACGAGCCATGCTCTAATAGCAGTGCCTGGTAAATGCCTAATACCGATAAACGAGCCATGCTCTAATAGCAGTACCTGGTAAATGCCTAATACCGATACACGAGCCATGCTCTAATAGCAGCGCCTGGTAAATGCCTAATACCGATACACGAGCCATGCTCTAATAGCAGCGCCTGGTAAATGCCTAATACCGATACACGAGCCATGCTCTAATAGCAGCGCCTGGTAAATGTCTAATACCGATACACGAGCCATGCTCTAATAGCAGCGCCTGGTAAATGCCTAATACCGATACACGAGCCATGCTCTAATAGCAGTGCCTGGTAAATGCCTAATACCGATACACGAGCCATGCCTTAAGCTTTAATAGAATACCGATACACGAGCCATGCTTTAATAGTAGTGCCTGGTAAATGCCTAATGCCTGGTAAATGCCTAATACCGATACACGAGCCATGCTCTAATAGCAGTGCCTGGTAAATGCCTAATACCGAAACACGAGCCATGCTCTAATAGCAGCGCCTGGTAAATGCCTAATACCGATACACGAGCCATGCTCTAATAGCAGCGCCTGGTAAATGCCTAATACCGATACACGAGCCATGCTCTAATAGCAGCGCCTGGTAAATGCCTAATACCGATACACGAGCCATGCTCTAATAGCAGCGCCTGGTAAATGCATAATACCGATACACGAGCCATGCTCTAATAGCAGCGCATGGTAAATGCCTAATACTGATACACGAGCCATGCTCTAATAGCAGCGCCTGGTAAATGCCTAATACCGATACACGAGCCATGCTCTAATAGCAGCGCCTGGTAAATGCCTAATACCGATATACGAGCCATGCTCTAATAGCAGTGCCTGGTAAATGCCTAATACCGATAGACGAGCCATGCTTTAATAGCAGTGCCTGGTAAATGCCTAATACCGATACACGAGCCATGCTTTAATAGCAGTGCCGGGTAAATGCCTAATACCGATACACGAGCCATGCTTTAATAGCAGTGCCGGAAAAATGCCTAATCCTTATACACGAGCCATGCTCTAATAGCAGCGCCTGGTAAATGCATAATACCGATACACGAGCCATGCTCTAATAGCAGCGCCTGGTAAATGCCTAATAGCGATACACGATCCATGCTCTAATAGCAGTGCCTGGTAAATGCCTAATCTTTATACACGAGCCATGCTCTAATAGCAGCCCCTGGTAAATGCCTAATACCGATACACGAGCCATGCTCTAATAGCAGCGCCTGGTAAATGCCGAATAGCGATACACGAGCCATGCTCTAATAGCAGCGCCTGGTAAATGCCTAATACCGATACACGAGCCATGCTCTAATAGCAGCGCCTGGTAAATGCCTAATAGCGATACACGAGCCATGCTCTAATAGCAGCGCCTGGTAAATGCCTAATACCGATACACGAGCCATGCTTTAATAGCAGCGCCTGGTAAATGCCTAATACCGATACACGAGCCATGCTCTAATAGCAGTGCCTGGTAAATGCCTAATACCGATACACGAGCCAGGCTTTAATAGCAGCGCCTGATACATGCCTAATACCGATACACGAGCCATGCTTTAATAGCAGCGCCTGGTAAATGCCTAATACCGATACACGAGCCATGCTCTAATAGCAGTGCCTGGTAAATGCCTAATACCGATACACGAGCCAGGCTTTAATAGCAGCGCCTGATACATGCCTAATACCGATACACGAGCCATGCTTTAATAGGAGCGCCTGGTAAATGTCTAATACCGATACACGAGCCATGCTTTAATATCAGTGTCTGGTAAATGCCTAATACCGATACAGGAGCCATGCTCTAATAGCAGTGCCTGGTAAATGCCTAATACCGATACACGAGCCATGCTCTAATAGCAGCGCCTGGTAAATGCCTAATACTTATACACGAGCCATGCTTTAATAGCAGTGCCTGGTAAATGCTTAATACCGATACAGGAGCCATGCTCTAATAGCAGTGCCTGGTAAATGCCTAATACCGATACACGAGCCAGCAGTGCCTGGTAAATGCCTAATACTGATACACGAGCCA
The DNA here is from genome assembly GCF_040938575.1 of Ambystoma mexicanum. Classification (NCBI taxonomy): domain Eukaryota; kingdom Metazoa; phylum Chordata; class Amphibia; order Caudata; family Ambystomatidae; genus Ambystoma; species Ambystoma mexicanum. The sequence goes on along the minus strand of NC_090931.1, from coordinate 1,519,792,278 downwards.
TGCTCTAATAGCAGTGCCTGGTAAATGCCTAATACCGATACACGAGCCATGCTCTAATAGCAGTGCCTGGTAGATGCCTAATACCGATACACGAGCCATGCTTTAATAGCAGTGCCTGGTAAATGCCTAATCCTTATACACGAGCCATGCTTTAATAGCAGTGCCTGGTAAATGTCTAATCCTTATACACGAGCCATGCTCTAATAGCAGCACCTGGTAAATGCATAATACCGATACACGAGCCATGCTCTAATAGCAGCGCCTGGTAAATGCCTAATAGCGATACACGAGCCATGCTCTAATAGCAGTGCCTGGTAAATGCCTAATACCGATACACGAGCCATGCTCTAATAGCAGCGCCTGGTAAATGCCTAATAGCGATACACGAGCCATGCTCTAATAGCAGCGCCTGGTAAATGCCTAATACCGATACACGAGCCATGCTCTAATAGCAGCGCCTGGTAAATGCCTAATAGCGATACAAGAGCCATGCTCTAATAGCAGTGCCTGGTAAATGCCTAATACCGATACACGAGCCATGCTCTAATAGCAGTGCCTGGTAAATGCCTAATAGCGATACACGAGCCATGCTCTAATAGCAGCGCCTGGTAAATGCCTAATACCGATACACGAGCCATGCTTTAATAGCAGCGCCTGGTAAATGCCTAATACCGATACACGAGCCATGCTCTAATAGCAGTGCCTGGTAAATGCCTAATACCGATACACGAGCCAGGCTTTAATAGCAGCGCCTGATACATGCCTAATACCGATACACGAGCCATGCTTTAATAGCAGCGCCTGGTAAATGCCTAATACCGATACACGAGCCATGCTCTAATAGCAGTGCCTGGTAAATGCCTAATACCGATACACGAGCCAGGCTTTAATAGCAGCGCCTGATACATGCCTAATACCGATACACGAGCCATGCTTTAATAGGAGCGCCTGGTAAATGTCTAATACCGATACACGAGCCATGCTTTAATATCAGTGTCTGGTAAATGCCTAATACCGATACAGGAGCCATGCTCTAATAGCAGTGCCTGGTAAATGCCTAATACCGATACACGAGCCATGCTCTAATAGCAGCGCCTGGTAAATGCCTAATACTTATACACGAGCCATGCTTTAATAGCAGTGCCTGGTAAATGCCTAATCCTTATACACGAGCCATGCTCTAATAGCAGCGCCTGGTAAATGCCTAATACTGATACACGAGCCATGCTCTAATAGCAGTGCCTGGTAAATGCCTAATACCGATACACGAGCCATGCTCTAATAGCAGTGCCTGGTAGATGCCTAATACCGATACACGAGCCATGCTCTAATAGCAGTGCCTGGTAGATGCCTAATACCGATACACGAGCCATGCTTTAATAGCAGCGCCTGGTAAATGCCTAATACCGATACACGAGCCATGCTCTAATAGCAGTGCCTGGTAAATGCCTAATACCGATACACGAGCCAGGCTTTAATAGCAGCGCCTGATACATGCCTAATACCGATACACGAGCCATGCTTTAATAGCAGCGCCTGGTAAATGCCTAATACCGATACACGAGCCATGCTCTAATAGCAGTGCCTGGTAAATGCCTAATACCGATACACGAGCCAGGCTTTAATAGCAGCGCCTGATACATGCCTAATACCGATACACGAGCCATGCTTTAATAGGAGCGCCTGGTAAATGTCTAATACCGATACACGAGCCATGCTTTAATATCAGTGTCTGGTAAATGCCTAATACCGATACAGGAGCCATGCTCTAATAGCAGTGCCTGGTAAATGCCTAATACCGATACACGAGCCATGCTCTAATAGCAGCGCCTGGTAAATGCCTAATACTTATACACGAGCCATGCTTTAATAGCAGTGCCTGGTAAATGCTTAATACCGATACAGGAGCCATGCTCTAATAGCAGTGCCTGGTAAATGCCTAATACCGATACACGAGCCAGCAGTGCCTGGTAAATGCCTAATACTGATACACGAGCCATGCTCTAATAGCAGTGCCTGGTAAATGCCTAATACCGATACACGAGCCATGCTCTAATAGCAGTGCCTGGTAGATGCCTAATACCGATACACGAGCCATGCTTTAATAGCAGTGCCTGGTAAATGCCTAATCCTTATACACGAGCCATGCTTTAATAGCAGTGCCTGGTAAATGTCTAATCCTTATACACGAGCCATGCTCTAATAGCAGCACCTGGTAAATGCATAATACCGATACACGAGCCATGCTCTAATAGCAGCGCCTGGTAAATGCCTAATAGCGATACACGAGCCATGCTCTAATAGCAGTGCCTGGTAAATGCCTAATACCGATACACGAGCCATGCTCTAATAGCAGCGCCTGGTAAATGCCTAATAGCGATACACGAGCCATGCTCTAATAGCAGCGCCTGGTAAATGCCTAATACCGATACACGAGCCATGCTCTAATAGCAGCGCCTGGTAAATGCCTAATAGCGATACACGAGCCATGCTCTAATAGCAGTGCCTGGTAAATGCCTAATACCGATACACGAGCCATGCTCTAATAGCAGCGCCTGGTAAATGCCTAATAGCGATACACGAGCCATGCTCTAATAGCAGCGCCTGGTAAATGCCTAATACCGATACACGAGCCATGCTTTAATAGCAGCGCCTGGTAAATGCCTAATACCGATACACGAGCCATGCTCTAATAGCAGTGCCTGGTAAATGCCTAATACCGATACACGAGCCAGGCTTTAATAGCAGCGCCTGATACATGCCTAATACCGATACACGAGCCATGCTTTAATAGCAGCGCCTGGTAAATGCCTAATACCGATACACGAGCCATGCTCTAATAGCAGTGCCTGGTAAATGCCTAATACCGATACACGAGCCAGGCTTTAATAGCAGCGCCTGATACATGCCTAATACCGATACACGAGCCATGCTTTAATAGGAGCGCCTGGTAAATGTCTAATACCGATACACGAGCCATGCTTTAATATCAGTGTCTGGTAAATGCCTAATACCGATACAGGAGCCATGCTCTAATAGCAGTGCCTGGTAAATGCCTAATACCGATACACGAGCCATGCTCTAATAGCAGCGCCTGGTAAATGCCTAATACTTATACACGAGCCATGCTTTAATAGCAGTGCCTGGTAAATGCCTAATCCTTATACACGAGCCATGCTCTAATAGCAGCGCCTGGTAAATGCCTAATACTGATACACGAGCCATGCTCTAATAGCAGTGCCTGGTAAATGCCTAATACCGATACACGAGCCATGCTCTAATAGCAGTGCCTGGTAGATGCCTAATACCGATACACGAGCCATGCTCTAATAGCAGTGCCTGGTAGATGCCTAATACCGATACACGAGCCATGCTCTAATAGCAGTGCCTGGTAAATGCCTAATACCGATACACGAGCCATGCTCAAATAGCAGTGCCTGGTAAATGCCTAATACCGATACACGAGCCATGATCTAATAGCAGTGTCTGGTAAATGCCTAATACCGATACACGAGCCATGCTCTAATAGCAGCGCCTGGTAAATGCCTAATACCGATACACGATCCATGCTCTAATAGCAGCGCCTGGTAAATGCCTAATACCGATACAGGAGCCATGCTTTAATAGCAGCGCCTGGTAAATGCCTAATACCGATACACGAGCCATGCACTAATAGTAGTGCCTGGTAAATGCCTAATACCGATACACGAGCCATGCTCTAATAGCAGTGCCTGGTAATTGCCTAATACCGATACACGAGCCATGCTCTAATAGCAGTGCAGGGTAAATGCCTAATACCGATACACGAGCCATGCTTTAATAGCAGTGCCTGGTAAATGCCTAATACTGATACACGAGCCATGCTCTAATAGCAGTGCCTGGTAAATGCCTAAAACTGATACACGAGCCATGCTCTAATAGCAGTGCCTGGTAAATGCCTAATACCGATTCACGAGCCATGCTCTAATAGCAGTGCCTGGTAAATGCCTAATACCGATACACGAGCCATGCTCTAATAGCAGCGCCTGGTAAATGCCTAATACCGATACACGAGCCATGCTCTAATAGCAGCGCCTGGTAAATGCCTAATAACGATACACGAGCCATGCTCTAATAGCAGTGCCTGGTAAATGCCTAATACCGATACACGAGCCATGCTCTAATAGCAGCGCCTGGTAAATGCCTAATAGCGATACACGAGCCATGCTCTAATAGCATCGCCTGGTAAATGCCTAATACCGATACACGAGCCATGCTCTAATAGCAGTGCCTGGTAAATGCCTAATACCGAAACACGAGCCATGCTCTAATAGCAGCGCCTGGTAAATGCCTAATACCGATACACGAGCCATGCTCTAATAGCAGCGCCTGGTAAATGCCTAATACCGATACACGAGCCATGCTCTAATAGCAGCGCCTGGTAAATGCCTAATACCTATACACGAGCCATGCTCTAATAGCAGTGCCTGGTAAATGCCTAATACCGATACACGAGCCATGCTCTAATAGCAGCGCCTGGTAAATGCCTAATACCGATACACGAGCCATGCTCTAATAGCAGCGCCTGGTAAATGCCTAATACCGATACACGAGCCATGCTTTAATAGCAGTGCCTGGTAAATGCCTAATGCCTGGTAAATGCCTAATACCGAAACACAAGCCATGCTCTAATAGCAGTGCCTGGTAAATGCCTAATACCGAAACACGAGCCATGCTCTAATAGCAGCGCCTGGTAAATGCCTAATACCGATACACGAGCCATGCTCTAATAGTAGCGCCTGGTAAATGCCTAATACCGATACACGAGCCATGCTCTAATAGCAGTGCCTGGTAAATGCCTAATACCGATACACGAGCGATGCTCTAATAGCAGTGCCTGGTAAATGCCTAATACCGATACACGAGCCATGCTCTAATAGCAGCGCCTGGTAAATGCCTAATAGCGATACACGAGCCATGCTCTAATAGCAGCGCCTGGTAAATGCCTAATACCGATACACGAGCCAGGCTTTAATAGCAGCGCCTGATACATGCCTAATACCGATACACGAGCCATGCTTTAATAGCAGCGCCTGGTAAATGCCTAATACCGATACACGAGCCATGCTCTAATAGCAGTGCCTGGTAAATGCCTAATACCGATACACGAGCCAGGCTTTAATAGCAGCGCCTGATACATGCCTAATACCGATACACGAGCCATGCTTTAATAGGAGCGCCTGGTAAATGTCTAATACCGATACACGAGCCATGCTTTAATATCAGTGTCTGGTAAATGCCTAATACCGATACAGGAGCCATGCTCTAATAGCAGTGCCTGGTAAATGCCTAATACCGATACACGAGCCATGCTCTAATAGCAGTGCCTGGTAAATGCCTAATACTTATACACGAGCCATGCTTTAATAGCAGTGCCTGGTAAATGCCTAATCCTTATACACGAGCCATGCTCTAATAGCAGCGCCTGGTAAAGTCATAATACCGATACACGAGCCATGCTCTAATAGCAGCGCCTGGTAAATGCCTAATACTGATACACGAGCCATGCTCTAATAGCAGTGCCTGGTAAATGCCTAATACCGATACACGAGCCATGCTCTAATAGCAGTGCCTGGTAGATGCCTAATACTGATACACGAGCCATGCTCTAAAAGCAGTGCCTGGTAGATGCCTAATACCGATACACGAGCCATGCTCTAATAGCAGTTCCTGGTAAATGCCTAATACCGATACACGAGCCATGCTCAAATAGCAGTGCCTGGTAAATGCCTAATACCGATACACGAGCCATGCTCTAATAGCAGTGTCTGGTAAATGCCTAATACCGATACACAAGCCATGCTCTAATAGCAGCGCCTGGTAAATGCCTAATACCGATACACGATCCATGCTCTAATAGCAGCGCCTGGTAAATGCCTAATACCGATACAGGAGCCATGCTTTAATAGCAGCGCCTGGTAAATGCCTAATACCGATACACGAGCCATGCACTAATAGTAGTGCCTGGTAAATGCCTAATACCGATACACGAGCCATGCTCTAATAGCAGTGCCTGGTAATTGCCTAATACCGATACACGAGCCATGCTCTAATAGCAGTGCAGGGTAAATGCCTAATACCGATACACGAGCCATGCTTTAATAGCAGTGCCTGGTAAATGCCTAATACTGATACACGAGCCATGCTCTAATAGCAGTGCCTGGTAAATGCCTAATACTGATACACGAGCCATGCTCTAATAGCAGTGCCTGGTAAATGCCTAAAACTGATACACGAGTCATGCTCTAATAGCAGTGCCTGGTAAATGCCTAATACCGATTCACGAGCCATGCTCTAATAGCAGTGCCTGGTAAATGCCTAATACCGATACACGAGCCATGCTCTAATAGCAGCGCCTGGTAAATGCCTAATACTGATACACGAGCCATGCTCTAATAGCAGCGCCTGGTAAATGCCTAATAACGATACACGAGCCATGCTCTAATAGCAGTGCCTGGTAAATGCCTAATACCGATACACGAGCCATGCTCTAATAGCAGCGCCTGGTAAATGCCTAATAGCGATACACGAGCCATGCTCTAATAGCAGTGCCTGGTAAATGCCTAATACCGATACACGAGCCATGCTCTAATAGCAGTGCCTGGTAAATGCCTAATACCGAAACACGAGCCATGCTCTAATAGCAGCGCCTGGTAAATGCCTAATACCGATACACGAGCCATGCTCTAATAGCAGCGCCTGGTAAATGCCTAATATCGATACACGAGCCATGCTCTAATAGCAGCGCCTGGTAAATGCCTAATACCGATACACGAGCCATGCTCTAATAGCAGTGCCTGGTAAATGCCTAATACCGATACACGAGCCATGCTCTAATAGCAGCGCCTGGTAAATGCCTAATAGCGATACACGAGCCATGCTCTAATAGCAGTGCCTGGTAAATGCCTAATACCGATACACGAGCCATGCTTTAAGCTTTAATAGAATACCGATACACGAGCCATGCTTTAATAGCAGTGCCTGGTAAATGCCTAATGCCTGGTAAATGCCTAATACCGATACACGAGCCATGCTCTAATAGCAGTGCCTGGTAAATGCCTAATACCGAAACACGAGCCATGCTCTAATAGCAGCGCCTGGTAAATGCCTAATACCGATACACGAGCCATGCTCTAATAGCAGCGCCTGGTAAATGCCTAATACCGATACACGAGCCATGCTCTAATAGCAGCGCCTGGTAAATGCCTAATACCGATACACGAGCCATGCTCTAATAGCAGCGCCTGGTAAATGCCTAATACCGATACACGAGCCATGCTCTAATAGCAGCGCCTGGTAAATGCCTAATACCGATACACGATCCATGCTCTAATAGTAGCGCCTGGTAAATGCCTAATACCGATACACTAGCCATGCTCTAATAGCAGCGCCTGGTAAATGCCTAATAGCGATACACGAGCCATGCTCTAATAGCAGTGCCTGGTAAATGCCTAATACCGATACACGAGCCATGCTCTAATAGCAGTGCCTGGTAAATGCCTAATACCGATACACGAGCCATGCTCTAATAGCAGTGCCTGGTAAATGCCTAATAGCGATACACGAGCCATGCTCTAATAGCAGTGCCTGGTAAATGCCTAATAGCGATACACGAGCCATGCTCTAATAGCAGTGCCTGGTAAATGCCTAATACTGATACACGAGCCATGCTCTAATAGCAGCGCCTGGTAAACGCCTAATAGCGATACACGAGCCATGCTCTAATAGCAGTGCCTGGTAAATGCCTAATACCGATACACGAGCCATGCTCTAATAGCAGTGCCTGGTAAATGCCTAATACCGAAACACGAGCCATGCTCTAATAGCAGCGCCTGGTAAATGCCTAATACCGATACACGATCCATGCTCTAATAGCAGCGCCTGGTAAATGCCTAATACCGATACAGGAGCCATGCTTTAATAGCAGCGCCTGGTAAATGCCTAATACCGATACACGAGCCATGCACTAATAGTAGTGCCTGGTAAATGCCTAATACCGATACACGAGCCATGCTCTAATAGCAGTGCCTGGTAAATGCCTAATACCGATACACGAGCCATGCTTTAATAGCAGTGCCTGGTAAATGCCTAATACCGATACACGAGCCATGCTCTAATAGCAGTGCCTGGTAAATGCCTAATACCGATACACGAGCCATGCTCTAATAGCAGTGCCCGGTTAATGTCTAATACCGATACACAAGCCAAACTCTAATAGCAGTGCCTGGTAAATGCCTAAAACCGATACACGAGCCATGCTCTAATGGCAGTGCCTGGTAAATGCCTAATACCGATACACGAGCCATGCTCTAATAGCAGTGCCTGGTAAATGCCTAATACCGATACACGAGCCATGCTCTAATAGCAGCGCCTGGTAAATGCCTAATACCGATACACGAGCCATGCTCTAATAGCAGCGCCTGGTAAATGCCTAATACCGATACACGAGCCATGCTCTAATAGCCGCGCCTGGTAAATGCCTAATACCGATACACGAGCCATGCTCTAATAGCAGCGCCTGGTAAATGCCTAATAGCGATACACGAGCCATGCTCTAATAGCAGTGCCTGGTAAATGCCTAATACCGATACACGAGCGATGCTCTAATAGCAGTGCCTGGTAAATGCCTAATACCGATACACGAGCCATGCTCTAATAGCAGCGCCTGGTAAATGCCTAATAGCGATACACGAGCCATGCTCTAATAGCAGCGCCTGGTAAATGCCTAATACCGATACACGAGCCATGCTTTAATAGCAGTGCCTGGTAAATGCCTAATACCGATACACGAGCCATGCTCTAATAGCAGTGCCTGGTAAATGCCTAATACCGATACACGAGCCATGCTCTAATAGCAGCGCCTGGTAAATGCCTAATACCGATACACGAGCCATGCTCTAATAGCAGTGCCTGGTAAATGCCTAATACCGATACACGAGCCATGCCTTAAGCTTTAATAGAATACCGATACACGAGCCATGCTTTAATAGCAGTGCCTGGTAAATGCCTAATGCCTGGTAAATGCCTAATACCGAAACACAAGCCATGCTCTAATAGCAGTGCCTGGTAAATGCCTAATACCGAAACACGAGCCATGCTCTAATAGCAGCGCCTGGTAAATGCCTAATACCGATACACGAGCCATGCTCTAATAGCAGCGCCTGGTAAATGCCTAATACCGATACACGAGCCATGCTCTAATAGCAGCGCCTGGTAAATGCCTAATACCGATACACGAGCCATGCTCTAATAGCAGCGCCTGGTAAATGCCTAATACCGATATACGAGCCATGCTCTAATAGCAGTGCCTGGTAAATGCCTAATACCGATAGACGAGCCATGCTTTAATAGCAGTGCCTGGTAAATGCCTAATACCGATACACGAGCCATGCTTTAATAGCAGTGCCGGGTAAATGCCTAATACCGATACACGAGCCATGCTCTAATAGCAGTGCCTGGTAAATGCCTAATAGCGATACACGAGCCATGCTCTAATAGCAGTGCCTGGTAAATGCCTAATAGCGATACACGAGCCATGCTCTAATAGCAGTGCCTGGTAAATGCCTAATACCGATACACGAGCCATGCTCTAATAGCAGTGCCTGGTAAATGCCTAATACCGAAACACGAGCCATGCTCTAATAGCAGCGCCTGGTAAATGCCTAATACCGATACACGATCCATGCTCTAATAGCAGCGCCTGGTAAATGCCTAATACCGATACAGGAGCCATGCTTTAATAGCAGCGCCTGGTAAATGCCTAATACCGATACACGAGCCATGCACTAATAGCAGCGCCTGGTAAATGCCTAATACCGATACACGAGCCATGCTCTAATAGCAGTGCCTGGTAAATGCCGAATACCGATACACGAGCCATGCTTTAATAGCAGTGCCTGGTAAATGCCTAATACCGATACACGAGCCATGCTCTAATAGCAGTGCCTGGTAAATGCCTAATACTGATACACGAGCCATGCTCTAATAGCAGTGCCCGGTTAATGTCTAATACCGATACACGAGCCAAACTCTAATAGCAGTGCCTGGTAAATGCCTAAAACTGATACACGAGCCATGCTCTAATAGCAGTGCCTGGTAAATGCCTAATACCGATACACGAGCCATGCTCTAATAGCAGTGCCTGGTAAATGCCTAATACCGATACACGAGCCATGCTCTAATAGCAGCGCCTGGTAAATGCCTAATACCGATACACGAGCCATGCTCTAATAGCAGCGCCTGGTAAATGCCTAATACCGATACACGAGCCATGATCTAATAGCAGCGCCTGGTAAATGCCTAATACCGATACACGAGCCATGCTCTAATAGCAGCGCCTGGTAAATGCCTAATAGCGATACACGAGCCATGCTCTAATAGCAGTGCCTGGTAAATGCCTAATACCGATACACAAGCCATGCTCTAATAGCAGTGCATGGTAAACGCCTAATACCGATACACGAGCCATGCTCTAATAGCAGTACCTGGTAAATGCCTAATACCGATACACGAGCCATGCTCTAATAGCAGCGCCTGGTAAATGCCTAATACCGATACACGAGCCATGCTCTAATAGCAGCGCCTGGTAAATGCCTAATACCGATACACGAGCCATGCTCTAATAGCAGCGCCGGGTAAATGTCTAATACCGATACACGAGCCATGCTCTAATAGCAGCGCCTGGTAAATGCCTAATACCGATACACAAGCCATGCTCTAATAGCAGTGCCTGGTAAATGCCTAATACCGATACACGAGCCATGCCTTAAGCTTTAATAGAATACTGATAGACGAGCCATGCTTTAATAGCAGTGCCTGGTAAATGCCTAATGCCTGGTAAATGCCTAATACCGATACACGAGCCATGCTCTAATAGCAGCGCCTGGTAAATGCCTAATACCGATACACGAGCCATGCTCTAATAGCAGCGCCTGGTAAATGCCTAACACCGATACACGAGCCATGCTCTAATAGCAGCGCCTGGTAAATGCCTAATACCGATACACGAGCCATGCTCTAATAGCAGCGCCTGGTAAATGCCTAATACCGATACACGAGCCATGCTCTAATAGCAGCGCCTGGTAAATGCCTAATACCGATACACGAGCCATGCTCTAATAGCAGTGCCTGGTAAATGCCTAATACCGATAGACGAGCCATGCTTTAATAGCAGTGCCTGGTAAATGCCTAATACCGATACACGAGCCATGCTTTAATAGCAGTGCCGGGTAAATGCGTAATACCGATACACGAGCCATGCTTTAATAGCAGTGCCGGGTAAATGCCTAATCCTTATACACGAGCCATGCTCTAATAGCAGCGCCTGGTAAATGCATAATACCGATACACGAGCCATGCTCTAATAGCAGCGCCTGGTAAATGCCTAATAGCGATACACGAGCCATGCTCTAATAGCAGTGCCTGGTAAATGCCTAATCCTTATACACGAGCCATGCTCTAATAGCAGTGCCTGGTAAATGCCTAATACCGATACACGAGCCATGCTTTAATAGCAGCGCCTGGTAAATGCCTAATAGCGATACACGAGCCATGCTCTAATAGCAGTGCCTGGTAAATGCATAATACCGATACACGAGCCATGCTCTAATAGCAGCGCCTGGTAAATGCCTAATAGCGATACACGAGCCATGCTCTAATAGCAGCGCCTGGTAAATGCCTAATACCGATACACGAGCCATGCTTTAATAGCAGTGCCTGGTAAATGCCTAATACCGATACACGAGCCATGCTCTAATAGCAGTGCCTGGTAAATGCCTAATACCGATACACGAGCCAGGCTTTAATAGCAGCGCCTGATACATGCCTAATACCGATACACGAGCCATGCTTTAATAGCAGCGCCTGGTAAATGCCTAATACCGATACACGAGCCATGCTCTAATAGCAGTGCCTGGTAAATGCCTAATACCGATACACGAGCCAGGCTTTAATAGCAGCGCCTGATACATGCCTAATACCGATACACGAGCCATGCTTTAATAGGAGCGCCTGGTAAATGTCTAATACCGATACACGAGCCATGCTTTAATATCAGTGTCTGGTAAATGCCTAATACCGATACAGGAGCCATGCTCTAATAGCAGTGCCTGGTAAATGCCTAATACCGATACACGAGCCATGCTCTAATAGCAGCGCCTGGTAAATGCCTAATACTTATACACGAGCCATGCTTTAATAGCAGTGCCTGGTAAATGCTTAATACCGATACAGGAGCCATGCTCTAATAGCAGTGCCTGGTAAATGCCTAATACCGATACATGAGCCAGCAGTGCCTGGTAAATGCCTAATAATGATACACGAGCCATGCTCTAATAGCAGTGCCTGGTAAATGCCTAATACCGATACACGAGCCATGCTCTAATAGCAGTGCCTGGTAGATGCCTAATACCGATACACGAGCCATGCTCTAATAGCAGTGCCTGGTAGATGCCTAATACCGATACACGAGCCATGCTCTAATAGCAGTGCCTGGTAAATGCCTAATACCGATACACGAGCCATGCTCAAATAGCAGTGCCTGGTAAATGCCTAATACCGATACACGAGCCATGCTCTAATAGCAGTGTCTGGTAAATGCCTAATACTGATACACGAGCCATGCTCTAATAGCAGCGCCTGGTAAATGCCTAATACCGATACACGATCCATGCTCTAATAGCAGCGCCTGGTAAATGCCTAATACCGATACAGGAGCCATGCTTTAATAGCAGCGCCTGGTAAATGCCTAATACCGATACACGAGCCATGCACTAATAGTAGTGCCTGGTAAATGCCTAATGCCGATACACGAGCCATGCTCTAATAGCAGTGCCTGGTAATTGCCTAATACCGATACACGAGCCATGCTCTAATAGCAGTGCCTGGTAATTGCCTAATACTGATACACGAGCCATGCTCTAATAGCAGTGCCTGGTAAATGCCTAATACCGATACACGAGCCATGCTTTAATAGCAGTGCCTGGTAAATGCCTAATACTGATACACGAGCCATGCTCTAATAGCAGTGCCTGGTAAATGCCTAATACTGATACACGAGCCATGCTCTAATAGCAGTGCCTGGTAAATGCCGAAAACTGATACACGAGTCATGCTCTAATAGCAGTGCCTGGTAAATGCCTAATACCGATACACGAGCCATGCTCTAATAGCAGTGCCTGGTAAATGCCTAATACCGATACACGAGCCATGCTCTAATAGCAGCGCCTGGTAAATGCCTAATATTGATACACGAGCCATGCTCTAATAGCAGCGCCTGGTAAATTCCTAATACCGATACACGAGCCATGCTCTAATAGCAGTGCCTGGTAAATGCCTAATACCGATACACGAGCCATGCTCTAATAGCAGCGCCTGGTAAATGCCTAATAGCGATACACGAGCCATGCTCTAATAGCAGTGCCTGGTAAATGCCTAATACCGATACACGAGCCATGCTCTAATAGCAGTGCCTGGTAAATGCCTAATACCGAAACACGAGCCATGCTCTAATAGCAGCGCCTGGTAAATGCCTAATACCGATACACGATCCATGCTCTCATAGCAGCGCCTGGTAAATGCCTAATACCGATAAAGGAGCCATGCTTTAATAGCAGCGCCTGGTAAATGCCTAATACCGATACACGAGCCATGCACTAATAGTAGTGCCTGGTAAATGCCTAATACCGATACACGAGCCATGCTCTAATAGCAGTGCCTGGTAAATGCCTAATACCGATACACAAGCCATGCTCTAATAGCAGTGCCTGGTAAATGCCTAATACTGATACACGAGCCATGCTCTAATAGCAGTGCCCGGTTAATGCCTAATACCGATACACGAGCCATGCTCTAATAGCAGTGCCTGGTAAATGCCTAAAACCGATACACGAGCCATGCTCTAATAGCAGTGCCTGGTAAATGCCTAATACCGATACACGAGCCATGCTCTAATAGCAGTGCCTGGTAAATGCCTAATACCGATACACGAGCCATGCTCTAATAGCAGCGCCTGGTAAATGCCTAATACCGATACACGAGCCATGCTCTAATAGCAGCGCCTGGTAAATGCCTAATACCGATACACGAGCCATGCTCTAATAGCAGCGCCTGGTAAATGCCTAATACCGATACACGAGCCATGCCTTAAGCTTTAATAGAATACTGATAGACGAGCCATGCTTTAATAGCAGCGCCTGGTAAATGCATAATACCGATACACGAGCCATGCTCTAATAGCAGCGCCTGGTAAATGCCTAATAGCGATACACGAGCCATGCTCTAATAGCAGTGCCTGGTAAATGCCTAATCCTTATACACGAGCCATGCTCTAATAGCAGTGCCTGGTAAATGCCTAATACCGATACACGAGCCATGCTTTAATAGCAGCGCCTGGTAAATGCCTAATAGTGATACACGAGCCATGCTCTAATAGCAGTGCCTGGTAAATGCATAATACCGATACACGAGCCATGCTCTAATAGCAGCGCCTGGTAAATGCCTAATAGCGATACACGAGCCATGCTCTAATAGCAGCGCCTGGTAAATGCCTAATACCGATACACGAGCCATGCTTTAATAGCAGTGCCTGGTAAATGCCTAATACCGATACACGAGCCATGCTCTAATAGCAGTGCCTGGTAAATGCCTAATACCGATACACGAGCCAGGCTTTAATAGCAGCGCCTGATACATGCCTAATACCGATACACGAGCCATGCTTTAATAGCAGCGCCTGGTAAATGCCTAATACCGATACACGAGCCATGCTCTAATAGCAGTGCCTGGTAAATGCCTAATACCGATACACGAGCCAGGCTTTAATAGCAGCGCCTGATACATGCCTAATACCGATACACGAGCCATGCTTTAATAGGAGCGCCTGGTAAATGTCTAATACCGATACACGAGCCATGCTTTAATATCAGTGTCTGGTAAATGCCTAATACCGATACAGGAGCCATGCTCTAATAGCAGTGCCTGGTAAATGCCTAATACCGATACACGAGCCATGCTCTAATAGCAGCGCCTGGTAAATGCCTAATACTTATACACGAGCCATGCTTTAATAGCAGTGCCTGGTAAATGCTTAATACCGATACAGGAGCCATGCTCTAATAGCAGTGCCTGGTAAATGCCTAATACCGATACATGAGCCAGCAGTGCCTGGTAAATGCCTAATAATGATACACGAGCCATGCTCTAATAGCAGTGCCTGGTAAATGCCTAATACCGATACACGAGCCATGCTCTAATAGCAGTGCCTGGTAGATGCCTAATACCGATACACGAGCCATGCTCTAATAGCAGTGCCTGGTAGATGCCTAATACCGATACACGAGCCATGCTCTAATAGCAGTGCCTGGTAAATGCCTAATACCGATACACGAGCCATGCTCAAATAGCAGTGCCTGGTAAATGCCTAATACCGATACACGAGCCATGCTCTAATAGCAGTGTCTGGTAAATGCCTAATACTGATACACGAGCCATGCTCTAATAGCAGCGCCTGGTAAATGCCTAATACCGATACACGATCCATGCTCTAATAGCAGCGCCTGGTAAATGCCTAATACCGATACAGGAGCCATGCTTTAATAGCAGCGCCTGGTAAATGCCTAATACCGATACACGAGCCATGCACTAATAGTAGTGCCTGGTAAATGCCTAATGCCGATACACGAGCCATGCTCTAATAGCAGTGCCTGGTAATTGCCTAATACCGATACACGAGCCATGCTCTAATAGCAGTGCCTGGTAATTGCCTAATACTGATACACGAGCCATGCTCTAATAGCAGTGCCTGGTAAATGCCTAATACCGATACACGAGCCATGCTTTAATAGCAGTGCCTGGTAAATGCCTAATACTGATACACGAGCCATGCTCTAATAGCAGTGCCTGGTAAATGCCTAATACTGATACACGAGCCATGCTCTAATAGCAGTGCCTGGTAAATGCCGAAAACTGATACACGAGTCATGCTCTAATAGCAGTGCCTGGTAAATGCCTAATACCGATACACGAGCCATGCTCTAATAGCAGTGCCTGGTAAATGCCTAATACCGATACACGAGCCATGCTCTAATAGCAGCGCCTGGTAAATGCCTAATATTGATACACGAGCCATGCTCTAATAGCAGCGCCTGGTAAATTCCTAATACCGATACACGAGCCATGCTCTAATAGCAGTGCCTGGTAAATGCCTAATACCGATACACGAGCCATGCTCTAATAGCAGCGCCTGGTAAATGCCTAATAGCGATACACGAGCCATGCTCTAATAGCAGTGCCTGGTAAATGCCTAATACCGATACACGAGCCATGCTCTAATAGCAGTGCCTGGTAAATGCCTAATACCGAAACACGAGCCATGCTCTAATAGCAGCGCCTGGTAAATGCCTAATACCGATACACGATCCATGCTCTCATAGCAGCGCCTGGTAAATGCCTAATACCGATAAAGGAGCCATGCTTTAATAGCAGCGCCTGGTAAATGCCTAATACCGATACACGAGCCATGCACTAATAGTAGTGCCTGGTAAATGCCTAATACCGATACACGAGCCATGCTCTAATAGCAGTGCCTGGTAAATGCCTAATACCGATACACAAGCCATGCTCTAATAGCAGTGCATGGTAAATGCCTAATACTGATACACGAGCCATGCTCTAATAGCAGTGCCCGGTTAATGCCTAATACCGATACACGAGCCATGCTCTAATAGCAGTGCCTGGTAAATGCCTAAAACCGATACACGAGCCATGCTCTAATAGCAGTGCCTGGTAAATGCCTAATACCGATACACGAGCCATGCTCTAATAGCAGTGCCTGGTAAATGCCTAATACCGATACACGAGCCATGCTCTAATAGCAGCGCCTGGTAAATGCCTAATACCGATACACGAGCCATGCTCTAATAGCAGCGCCTGGTAAATGCCTAATACCGATACACGAGCCATGCTCTAATAGCAGCGCCTGGTAAATGCCTAATACCGATACACGAGCCATGCTCTAATAGCAGCGCCTGGTAAATGCCTAATAGCGATACACGAGCCATGCTCTAATAGCAGTGCCTGGTAAATGCCTAATACCGATACACGAGCCATGCTCTAATAGCAGTGCCTGGTAAATGCCTAATACCGAAACACGAGCCATGCTCTAATAGCAGCGCCTGGTAAATGCCTAATACCGATACACGATCCATGCTCTCATAGCAGCGCCTGGTAAATGCCTAATACCGATAAAGGAGCCATGCTTTAATAGCAGCGCCTGGTAAATGCCTAATACCGATACACGAGCCATGCACTAATAGTAGTGCCTGGTAAATGCCTAATACCGATACACAAGCCATGCTCTAATAGCAGTGCCTGGTAAATGCCTAATACTGATACACGAGCCATGCTCTAATAGCAGTGCCCGGTTAATGCCTAATACCGATACACGAGCCATGCTCTAATAGCAGTGCCTGGTAAATGCCTAAAACCAATACACGAGCCATGCTCTAATAGCAGTGCCTGGTAAATGCCTAATACCGATACACGAGCCATGCTCTAATAGCAGTGCCTGGTAAATGCCTAATACCGATACACGAGCCATGCTCTAATAGCAGCGCCTGGTAAATGCCTAATACCGATACACGAGCCATGCTCTAATAGCAGCGCCTGGTAAATGCCTAATACCGATACACGAGCCATGCTCTAATAGCAGCGCCTGGTAAATGCCTAATACCGATACACGAGCCATGCTCTAATAGCAGTGCCTGGTAAATGCCTAATACCGATACACGAGCCATGCTCTAATAGCAGTGCCTGGTAAATGCCTAATACCGAAACACGAGCCATGCTCTAATAGCAGCGCCTGGTAAATGCCTAATACCGATACACGATCCATGCTCTCATAGCAGCGCCTGGTAAATGCCTAATACCGATAAAGGAGCCATGCTTTAATAGCAGCGCCTGGTAAATGCCTAATACCGATACACGAGCCATGCACTAATAGAAGTGCCTGGTAAATGCCTAATACCGATACACGAGCCATGCTCTAATAGCAGTGCCTGGTAAATGCCTAATACCGATACACAAGCCATGCTCTAATAGCAGTGCCTGGTAAATGCCTAATACTGATACACGAGCCATGCTCTAATAGCAGTGCCCGGTTAATGCCTAATACCGATACACGAGCCATGCTCTAATAGCAGTGCCTGGTAAATGCCTAAAACCGATACACGAGCCATGCTCTAATAGCAGTGTCTGGTAAATGCCTAATACCGATACACGAGCCATGCTCTAATAGCAGTGCCTGGTAAATGCCTAATACCGATACACGAGCCATGCTCTAATAGCAGCGCCTGGTAAATGCCTAATACCGATACACGAGCCATGCTCTAATAGCAGCACCTGGTAAATGCCTAATACCGATACACGAGCCATGCTCTAATAGCAGCGCCTGGTAAATGCCTAATACCGATACACGAGCCATGCTCTAATAGCAGTGCCTGGTAAATGCCTAATACCGATACACGAGCCATGCTTTAAGCTTTAATAGAATACCGATACACGAGCCATGCTTTAATAGCAGTGCCTGGTAAATGCCTAATGCCTGGTAAATGCCTAATACCGATACACGAGCCATGCTCTAATAGCAGTGCCTGGTAAATGCCTAATACCGAAACACGAGCCATGCTCTAATAGCAGCGCCTGGTAAATGCCTAATACCGATACACGAGCCATGCTCTAATAGCAGCGCCTGGTAAATGCCTAATACCGATACACGAGCAATGCTCTAATAGCAGCGCCTGGTAAATGCCTAATACTGATACACGAGCCATGCTCTAATAGCAGTGCCCGGTTAATGTCTAATACCGATACACGAGCCAAACTCTAATAGCAGTGCCTGGTAAATGCCTAAAACTGATACACGAGCCATGCTCTAATAGCAGTGCCTGGTAAATGCCTAATACCGATACACGAGCCATGCTCTAATAGCAGTGCCTGGTAAATGCCTAATACCGATACACGAGCCATGCTCTAATAGCAGCGCCTGGTAAATGCCTAATACCGATACACGAGCCATGCTCTAATAGCAGCGCCTGGTAAATGCCTAATACCGATACACGAGCCATGCTCTAATAGCAGCGCCTGGTAAATGCCTAATACCGATACACGAGCCATGCTCTAATAGCAGCGCCTGGTAAATGCCTAATCGCGATACACGAGCCATGCTCTAATAGCAGTGCCTGGTAAATGCCTAATACCGATACACGAGCCATGCTCTAATAGCAGTGCCTGGTAAATGCCTAATACCGATAAACGAGCCATGCTCTAATAGCAGTACCTGGTAAATGCCTAATACCGATACACGAGCCATGCTCTAATAGCAGCGCCTGGTAAATGCCTAATACCGATACACGAGCCATGCTCTAATAGCAGTGCCTGGTAAATGCCTAATACCGATACACGAGCCATGCTTTAAGCTTTAATAGAATACCGATACACGAGCCATGCTTTAATAGCAGTGCCTGGTAAATGCCTAATGCCTGGTAAATGCCTAATACCGATACACGAGCCATGCTCTAATAGCAGTGCCTGGTAAATGCCTAATACCGAAACACGAGCCATGCTCTAATAGCAGCGCCTGGTAAATGCCTAATACCGATACACGAGCCATGCTCTAATAGCAGCGCCTGGTAAATGCCTAATACCGATACACGAGCAATGCTCTAATAGCAGCGCCTGGTAAATGCCTAATACTGATACACGAGCCATGCTCTAATAGCAGTGCCCGGTTAATGTCTAATACCGATACACGAGCCAAACTCTAATAGCAGTGCCTGGTAAATGCCTAAAACTGATACACGAGCCATGCTCTAATAGCAGTGCCTGGTAAATGCCTAATACCGATACACGAGCCATGCTCTAATAGCAGTGCCTGGTAAATGCCTAATACCGATACACGAGCCATGCTCTAATAGCAGCGCCTGGTAAATGCCTAATACCGATACACGAGCCATGCTCTAATAGCAGCGCCTGGTAAATGCCTAATACCGATACACGAGCCATGCTCTAATAGCAGCGCCTGGTAAATGCCTAATACCGATACACGAGCCATGCCTTAAGCTTTAATAGAATACCGATACACGAGCCATGCTTTAATAGTAGTGCCTGGTAAATGCCTAATGCCTGGTAAATGCCTAATACCGATACACGAGCCATGCTCTAATAGCAGTGCCTGGTAAATGCCTAATACCGAAACACGAGCCATGCTCTAATAGCAGCGCCTGGTAAATGCCTTATACCGATACACGAGCCATGCTCTAATAGCAGCGCCTGGTAAATGCCTAATACCGATACACGAGCCATGCTCTAATAGCAGCGCCTGGTAAATGCCTAATACCGATACACGAGCCATGCTCTAATAGCAGCGCCTGGTAAATGCCTAATACCGATACACGAGCCATGCTCTAATAGCAGCGCATGGTAAATGCCTAATACCGATACACGAGCCATGCTCTAATAGCAGCGCCTGGTAAATGCCTAATACCGATACACGAGCCATGCTCTAATAGCAGCGCCTGGTAAATGCCTAATACCGATATACGAGCCATGCTCTAATAGCAGTGCCTGGTAAATGCCTAATACCGATAGACGAGCCATGCTTTAATAGCAGTGCCTGGTAAATGCCTAATCCTTATACACGAGCCATGCTCTAATAGCAGCGCCTGGTAAATGCATAATACCGATACACGAGCCATGCTCTAATAGCAGCGCCTGGTAAATGCCTAATAGCGATACACGATCCATGCTCTAATAGCAGTGCCTGGTAAATGCCTAATCCTTATACACGAGCCATGCTCTAATAGCAGCCCCTGGTAAATGCCTAATACCGATACACGAGCCATGCTCTAATAGCGGCGCCTGGTAAATGCCTAATAGCGATACACGAGCCATGCTCTAATAGCAGTGCCTGGTAAATGCCTAATAGCGATACACGAGCCATGCTCTAATAGCAGCGCCTGGTAAATGCCTAATAGCGATACACGAGCCATGCTCTAATAGCAGCGCCTGGTAAATGCCTAATACCGATACACGAGCCATGCTTTAATAGCAGCGCCTGGTAAATGCCTAATACCGATACACGAGCCATGCTCTAATAGCAGTGCCTGGTAAATGCCTAATACCGATACACGAGCCAGGCTTTAATAGCAGCGCCTGATACATGCCTAATACCGATACACGAGCCATGCTTTAATAGCAGCGCCTGGTAAATGCCTAATACCGATACACGAGCCATGCTCTAATAGCAGTGCCTGGTAAATGCCTAATACCGATACACGAGCCAGGCTTTAATAGCAGCGCCTGATACATGCCTAATACCGATACACGAGCCATGCTTTAATAGGAGCGCCTGGTAAATGTCTAATACCGATACACGAGCCATGCTTTAATATCAGTGTCTGGTAAATGCCTAATACCGATACAGGAGCCATGCTCTAATAGCAGTGCCTGGTAAATGCCTAATACCGATACACGAGCCATGCTCTAATAGCAGCGCCTGGTAAATGTCTAATACCGATACACGAGCCATGCTCTAATAGCAGCGCCTGGTAAATGCCTAATACCGATACACGAGCCATGCTCTAATAGCAGCGCCTGGTAAATGCCTAATACCGATACACGAGCCATGCCTTAAGCTTTAATAGAATACCGATACACGAGCCATGCTTTAATAGTAGTGCCTGGTAAATGCCTAATGCCTGGTAAATGCCTAATACCGATACACGAGCCATGCTCTAATAGCAGTGCCTGGTAAATGCCTAATACCGAAACACGAGCCATGCTCTAATAGCAGCGCCTGGTAAATGCCTAATACCGATACACGAGCCATGCTCTAATAGCAGCGCCTGGTAAATGCCTAATACCGATACACGAGCCATGCTCTAATAGCAGCGCCTGGTAAATGCCTAATACCGATACACGAGCCATGCTCTAATAGCAGCGCCTGGTAAATGCCTAATACCGATACACGAGCCATGCTCTAATAGCAGCGCATGGTAAATGCCTAATACCGATACACGAGCCATGCTCTAATAGCAGCGCCTGGTAAATGCCTAATACCGATACACGAGCCATGCTCTAATAGCAGCGCCAGGTAAATGCCTAATACCGATATACGAGCCATGCTCTAATAGCAGTGCCTGGTAAATGCCTAATACCGATAGACGAGCCATGCTTTAATAGCAGTGCCTGGTAAATGCCTAATACCGATACACGAGCCATGCTTTAATAGCAGTGCCGGGTAAATGCCTAATACCGATACACAAGCCATGCTTTAATAGCAGTGCCGGAAAAATGCCTAATCCTTATACACGAGCCATGCTCTAATAGCAGCGCCTGGTAAATGCATAATACCGATACACGAGCCATGCTCTAATAGCAGCGCCTGGTAAATGCCTAATAGCGATACACGATCCATGCTCTAATAGCAGTGCCTGGTAAATGCCTAATCCTTATACACGAGCCATGCTCTAATAGCAGCCCCTGGTAAATGCCTAATACCGATACATGAGCCATGCTCTAATAGCAGCGCCTGGTAAATGCCTAATAGCGATACACGAGCCATGCTCTAATAGCAGCGCCTGGTAAATGCCTAATAGCGATACACGAGCCATGCTCTAATAGCAGCGCCTGGTAAATGCCTAATAGCGATACACGAGCCATGCTCTAATAGCAGCGCCTGGTAAATGCCTAATACCGATACACGAGCCATGCTTTAATAGCAGCGCCTGGTAAATGCCTAATACCGATACACGAGCCATGCTCTAATAGCAGTGCCTGGTAAATGCCTAATACCGATACACGAGCCAGGCTTTAATAGCAACGCCTGATACATGCCTAATACCGATACACGAGCCATGCTTTAATAGCAGCGCCTGGTAAATGCCTAATACCGATACACGAGCCATGCTCTAATAGCAGTGCCTGGTAAATGCCTAATACCGATACACGAGCCAGGCTTTAATAGCAGCGCCTGATACATGCCTAATACCGATACACGAGCCATGCTTTAATAGGAGCGCCTGGTAAATGTCTAATACCGATACACGAGCCATGCTTTAATATCAGTGTCTGGTAAATGCCTAATACCGATACAGGAGCCATGCTCTAATAGCAGTGCCTGGTAAATGCCTAATACCGATACACGAGCCATGCTCTAATAGCAGCGCCTGGTAAATGCCTAATACTTATACACGAGCCATGCTTTAATAGCAGTGCCTGGTAAATGCTTAATACCGATACAGGAGCCATGCTCTAATAGCAGTGCCTGGGAAATGCCTAATACCGATACACGAGCCAGCAGTGCCTGGTAAATGCCTAATACTGATACACGAGCCATGCTCTAATAGCAGTGCCTGGTAAATGCCTAATACCGATACACGAGCCATGCTCTAATAGCAGTGCCTGGTAGATGCCTAATACCGATACACGAGCCATGCTTTAATAGCAGTGCCTGGTAAATGCCTAATCCTTATACACGAGCCATGCTTTAATAGCAGTGCCTGGTAAATGTCTAATCCTTATACACGAGCCATGCTCTAATAGCAGCACCTGGTAAATGCACAATACCGATACACGAGCCATGCTCTAATAGCAGCGCCTGGTAAATGCCTAATAGCGATACACGAGCCATGCTCTAATAGCAGTGCCTGGTAAATGCCTAATACCGATACACGAGCCATGCTCTAATAGCAGCGCCTGGTAAATGCCTAATAGCGATACACGAGCCATGCTCTAATAGCAGCGCCTGGTAAATGCCTAATACCGATACACGAGCCATGCTCTAATAGCAGCGCCTGGTAAATGCCTAATAGCGATACACGAGCCATGCTCTAATAGCAGTGCCTGGTAAATGCCTAATACCGATACACGAGCCATGCTCTAATAGCAGCGCCTGGTAAATGCCTAATAGCGATACACGAGCCATGCTCTAATAGCAGCGCCTGGTAAATGCCTAATACCGATACACGAGCCATGCTTTAATAGCAGCGCCTGGTAAATGCCTAATACCGATACACGAGCCATGCTCTAATAGCAGTGCCTGGTAAATGCCTAATACCGATACACGAGCCAGGCTTTAATAGCAGCGCCTGATACATGCCTAATACCGATACACGAGCCATGCTTTAATAGCAGCGCCTGGTAAATGCCTAATACCGATACACGAGCCATGCTCTAATAGCAGTGCCTGGTAAATGCCTAATACCGATAGACGAGCCATGCTTTAATAGCAGTGCCTGGTAAATGCCTAATACCGATACACGAGCCATGCTTTAATAGCAGTGCCGGGTAAATGCCTAATACCGATACACAAGCCATGCTTTAATAGCAGTGCCGGAAAAATGCCTAATCCTTATACACGAGCCATGCTCTAATAGCAGCGCCTGGTAAATGCATAATACCGATACACGAGCCATGCTCTAATAGCAGCGCCTGGTAAATGCCTAATAGCGATACACGATCCATGCTCTAATAGCAGTGCCTGGTAAATGCCTAATCCTTATACACGAGCCATGCTCTAATAGCAGCCCCTGGTAAATGCCTAATACCGATACATGAGCCATGCTCTAATAGCAGCGCCTGGTAAATGCCTAATAGCGATACACGAGCCATGCTCTAATAGCAGCGCCTGGTAAATGCCTAATAGCGATACACGAGCCATGCTCTAATAGCAGCGCCTGGTAAATGCCTAATAGCGATACACGAGCCATGCTCTAATAGCAGCGCCTGGTAAATGCCTAATACCGATACACGAGCCATGCTTTAATAGCAGCGCCTGGTAAATGCCTAATACCGATACACGAGCCATGCTCTAATAGCAGTGCCTGGTAAATGCCTAATACCGATACACGAGCCAGGCTTTAATAGCAACGCCTGATACATGCCTAATACCGATACACGAGCCATGCTTTAATAGCAGCGCCTGGTAAATGCCTAATACCGATACACGAGCCATGCTCTAATAGCAGTGCCTGGTAAATGCCTAATACCGATACACGAGCCAGGCTTTAATAGCAGCGCCTGATACATGCCTAATACCGATACACGAGCCATGCTTTAATAGGAGCGCCTGGTAAATGTCTAATACCGATACACGAGCCATGCTTTAATATCAGTGTCTGGTAAATGCCTAATACCGATACAGGAGCCATGCTCTAATAGCAGTGCCTGGTAAATGCCTAATACCGATACACGAGCCATGCTCTAATAGCAGCGCCTGGTAAATGCCTAATACTTATACACGAGCCATGCTTTAATAGCAGTGCCTGGTAAATGCTTAATACCGATACAGGAGCCATGCTCTAATAGCAGTGCCTGGGAAATGCCTAATACCGATACACGAGCCAGCAGTGCCTGGTAAATGCCTAATACTGATACACGAGCCATGCTCTAATAGCAGTGCCTGGTAAATGCCTAATACCGATACACGAGCCATGCTCTAATAGCAGTGCCTGGTAGATGCCTAATACCGATACACGAGCCATGCTTTAATAGCAGTGCCTGGTAAATGCCTAATCCTTATACACGAGCCATGCTTTAATAGCAGTGCCTGGTAAATGTCTAATCCTTATACACGAGCCATGCTCTAATAGCAGCACCTGGTAAATGCACAATACCGATACACGAGCCATGCTCTAATAGCAGCGCCTGGTAAATGCCTAATAGCGATACACGAGCCATGCTCTAATAGCAGTGCCTGGTAAATGCCTAATACCGATACACGAGCCATGCTCTAATAGCAGCGCCTGGTAAATGCCTAATAGCGATACACGAGCCATGCTCTAATAGCAGCGCCTGGTAAATGCCTAATACCGATACACGAGCCATGCTCTAATAGCAGCGCCTGGTAAATGCCTAATAGCGATACACGAGCCATGCTCTAATAGCAGTGCCTGGTAAATGCCTAATACCGATACACGAGCCATGCTCTAATAGCAGCGCCTGGTAAATGCCTAATAGCGATACACGAGCCATGCTCTAATAGCAGCGCCTGGTAAATGCCTAATACCGATACACGAGCCATGCTTTAATAGCAGCGCCTGGTAAATGCCTAATACCGATACACGAGCCATGCTCTAATAGCAGTGCCTGGTAAATGCCTAATACCGATACACGAGCCAGGCTTTAATAGCAGCGCCTGATACATGCCTAATACCGATACACGAGCCATGCTTTAATAGCAGCGCCTGGTAAATGCCTAATACCGATACACGAGCCATGCTCTAATAGCAGTGCCTGGTAAATGCCTAATACCGATACACGAGCCAGGCTTTAATAGCAGCGCCTGATACATGCCTAATACCGATACACGAGCCATGCTTTAATAGGAGCGCCTGGTAAATGTCTAATACCGATACACGAGCCATGCTTTAATATCAGTGTCTGGTAAATGCCTAATACCGATACAGGAGCCATGCTCTAATAGCAGTGCCTGGTAAATGCCTAATACCGATACACGAGCCATGCTCTAATAGCAGCGCCTGGTAAATGCCTAATACTTATACACGAGCCATGCTTTAATAGCAGTGCCTGGTAAATGCCTAATCCTTATACACGAGCCATGCTCTAATAGCAGCGCCTGGTAAATGCATAATACCGATACACGAGCCATGCTCTAATAGCAGCGCCTGGTAAATGCCTAATACTGATACACGAGCCATGCTCTAATAGCAGTGCCTGATAAATGCCTAATACCGATACACGAGCCATGCTCTAATAGCAGTGCCTGGTAGATGCCTAATACTGATACACGAGCCATGCTCTAATAGCAGTGCCTGGTAGATGCCTAATACCGATACACGAGCCATGCTCTAATAGCAGTGCCTGGTAAATGCCTAATACCGATACACGAGCCATGCTCAAATAGCAGTGCCTGGTAAATGCCTAATACCGATACACGAGCCATGCTCTAATAGCAGTGTCTGGTAAATGCCTAATACCGATACACGAGCCATGCTCTAATAGCAGCGCCTGGTAAATGCCTAATACCGATACACGATCCATGCTCTAATAGCAGCGCCTGGTAAATGCCTAATACCGATACAGGAGCCATGCTTTAATAGCAGCGCCTGGTAAATGCCTAATACCGATACACGAGCCATGCACTAATAGTAGTGCCTGGTAAATGCCTAATACCGATACACGAGCCATGCTCTAATAGCAGTGCCTGGTAATTGCCTAATACCGATACACGAGCCATGCTCTAATAGCAGTGCAGGGTAAATGCCTAATACCGATACACGAGCCATGCTTTAATAGCAGTGCCTGGTAAATGCCTAATACTGATACACGAGCCATGCTCTAATAGCAGTGCCTGGTAAATGCCTAATACCGATACACGAGCCATGCTCTAATAGCAGTGCCTGGTAAATGCCTAAAACTGATACACGAGTCATGCTCTAATAGCAGTGCCTGGTAAATGCCTAATACCGATTCACGAGCCATGCTCTAATAGCAGTGCCTGGTAAATGCCTAATACCGATACACGAGCCATGCTCTAATAGCAGCGCCTGGTAAATGCCTAATACTGATACACGAGCCATGCTCTAATAGCAGCGCCTGGTAAATGCCTAATAACGATACACGAGCCATGCTCTAATAGCAGTGCCTGGTAAATGCCTAATACCGATACACGAGCCATGCTCTAATAGCAGCGCCTGGTAAATGCCTAATAGCGATACACGAGCCATGCTCTAATAGCAGTGCCTGGTAAATGCCTAATACCGATACACGAGCCATGCTCTAATAGCAGTGCCTGGTAAATGCCTAATACCGAAACACGAGCCATGCTCTAATAGCAGCGCCTGGTAAATGCCTAATACCGATACACGAGCCATGCTCTAATAGCAGCGCCTGGTAAATGCCTAATACCGATACACGAGCCATGCTCTAATAGCAGCGCCTGGTAAATGCCTAATACCGATACACGAGCCATGCTCTAATAGCAGTGCAGGGTAAATGCCTAATACCGATACACGAGCCATGCTTTAATAGCAGTGCCTGGTAAATGCCTAATACTGATACACGAGCCATGCTCTAATAGCAGTGCAGGGTAAATGCCTAATACCGATACACGAGCCATGCTTTAATAGCAGTGCCTGGTAAATGCCTAATACTGATACACGAGCCATGCTCTAATAGCAGTGCCTGGTAAATGCCTAATACTGATACACGAGCCATGCTCTAATAGCAGTGCCTGGTAAATGCCTAAAACTGATACACGAGTCATGCTCTAATAGCAGTGCCTGGTAAATGCCTAATACCGATTCACGAGCCATGCTCTAATAGCAGTGCCTGGTAAATGCCTAATACCGATACACGAGCCATGCTCTAATAGCAGCGCCTGGTAAATGCCTAATACTGATACACGAGCCATGCTCTAATAGCAGCGCCTGGTAAATGCCTAATAACGATACACGAGCCATGCTCTAATAGCAGTGCCTGGTAAATGCCTAATACCGATACACGAGCCATGCTCTAATAGCAGCGCCTGGTAAATGCCTAATAGCGATACACGAGCCATGCTCTAATAGCAGTGCCTGGTAAATGCCTAATACCGATACACGAGCCATGCTCTAATAGCAGTGCCTGGTAAATGCCTAATACCGAAACACGAGCCATGCTCTAATAGCAGCGCCTGGTAAATGCCTAATACCGATACACGAGCCATGCTCTAATAGCAGCGCCTGGTAAATGCCTAATACCGATACACAAGCCATGCTCTAATAGCAGCGCCTGGTAAATGCCTAATACCGATACACGAGCCATGCTCTAATAGCAGTGCCTGGTAAATGCCTAATACCGATATACGAGCCATGCTCTAATAGCAGCGCCTGGTAAATGCCTAATAGCGATACACGAGCCATGCTCTAATAGCAGCGCCTGGTAAATGCCTAATACCGATACACGAGCCATGCTCTAATAGCAGTGCCTGGTAAATGCCTAATACCGATACACGAGCCATGCTTTAAGCTTTAATAGAATACCGATACACGAGCCATGCTTTAATAGCAGTGCCTGGTAAATGCCTAATGCCTGGTAAATGCCTAATACCGATACACGAGCCATGCTCTAATAGCAGTGCCTGGTAAATGCCTAATACCGAAACACGAGCCATGCTCTAATAGCAGCGCCTGGTAAATGCCTAATACCGATACACGAGCCATGCTCTAATAGCAGCGCCTGGTAAATGCCTAATACCGATACACGAGCCATGCTCTAATAGCAGCGCCTGGTAAATGCCTAATACCGATACACGAGCCATGCTCTAATAGCAGCGCCTGGTAAATGCCTAAAACCCATACACGAGCCATGCTCTAATAGCAGCGCCTGGTAAATGCCTAATACCGATACACGAGCCATGCTCTAATAGCAGCGCCTGGTAAATGCCTAATACCGATACACTAGCCATGCTCTAATAGCAGCGCCTGGTAAATGCCTAATAGCGATACACGAGCCATGCTCTAATAGCAGTGCCTGGTAAATGCCTAATACCGATACACGAGCCATGCTCTAATAGCAGTGCCTGGTAAATGCCTAATACCGATACACGAGCCATGCTCTAATAGCAGTGCCTGGTAAATGCCTAATAGCGATACACGAGCCATGCTCTAATAGCAGTGCCTGGTAAATGCCTAATAGCGATACACGAGCCATGCTCTAATAGCAGTGCCTGGTAAATGCCTAATACCGAAACACGAGCCATGCTCTAATAGCAGCGCCTGGTAAATGCCTAATACCGATACACGATCCATGCTCTAATAGCAGCGCCTGGTAAATGCCTAATACCGATACAGGAGCCATGCTTTAATAGCAGCGCCTGGTAAATGCCTAATACTGATACACGAGCCATGCACTAATAGTAGTGCCTGGTGAATGCCTAATACCGATACACGAGCCATGCTCTAATAGCAGTGCCTGGTAAATGCCTAATACCGATACACGAGCCATGCTTTAATAGCAGTGCCTGGTAAATGCCTAATACCGATACACGAGCCATGCTCTAATAGCATTGCCTGGTAAATGCCTAATACCAATACACGAGCCATGCTCTAATAGCAGTGCCCGGTTAATGTCTAATACCGATACACAAGCCAAACTCTAATAGCAGTGCCTGGTAAATGCCTAATACCGATACACGAGCCATGCTCTAATAGCAGTGCCTGGTAAATGCCTAATACCGATACACGAGCCATGCTCTAATAGCAGTGCCTGGTAAATGCCTAATAGCGATACACGAGCCATGCTCTAATAGCAGTGCCTGGTAAATGCCTAATAGCGATACACGAGCCATGCTCTAATAGCAGTGCCTGGTAAATGCCTAATACCGAAACACGAGCCATGCTCTAATAGCAGCGCCTGGTAAATGCCTAATACCGATACACGATCCATGCTCTAATAGCAGCGCCTGGTAAATGCCTAATACCGATACAGGAGCCATGCTTTAATAGCAGCGCCTGGTAAATGCCTAATACCGATACACGAGCCATGCACTAATAGTAGTGCCTGGTGAATGCCTAATACCGATACACGAGCCATGCTCTAATAGCAGTGCCTGGTAAATGCCTAATACCGATACACGAGCCATGCTCTAATAGCATTGCCTGGTAAATGCCTAATACCGATACACGAGCCATGCTCTAATAGCAGTGCCCGGTTAATGTCTAATACCGATACACAAGCCAAACTCTAATAGCAGTGCCTGGTAAATGCCTAAAACCGATACACGAGCCATGCTCTAATAGCAGTGCCTGGTAAATGCCTAATACCGATACACGAGCCATGCTCTAATAGCAGTGCCTGGTAAATGCCTAATACCGATACACGAGCCATGCTCTAATAGCAGCGCCTGGTAAATGCCTAATACCGATACACGAGCCATGCTCTAATAGCAGCGCCTGGTAAATGCCTAATACCGATACACGAGCCATGCTCTAATAGCCGCGCCTGGTAAATGCCTAATACCGATACACGAGCCATGCTCTAATAGCAGCGCCTGGTAAATGCCTAATAGCGATACACGAGCCATGCTCTAATAGCAGTGCCTGGTAAATGCCTAATACCGATACACGAGCGATGCTCTAATAGCAGTGCCTGGTAAATGCCTAATACCGATACACGAGCCATGCTCTAATAGCAGCGCCTGGTAAATGCCTAATAGCGATACACGAGCCATGCTCTAATAGCAGCGCCTGGTAAATGCCTAATACCGATACACGAGCCATGCTTTAATAGCAGTGCCTGGTAAATGCCTAATACCGATACACGAGCCATGCTCTAATAGCAGTGCCTGGTAAATGCCTAATACCGATACACGAGCCATGCTCTAATAGCAGCGCCTGGTAAATGCCTAATACCGATACACGAGCCATGCTCTAATAGCAGTGCCTGGTAAATGCCTAATACCGATACACGAGCCATGCCTTAAGCTTTAATAGAATACCGATACACGAGCCATGCTTTAATAGCAGTGCCTGGTAAATGCCTAATGCCTGGTAAATGCCTAATACCGAAACACAAGCCATGCTCTAATAGCAGTGCTTGGTAAATGCCTAATACCGAAACACGAGCCATGCTCTAATAGCAGCGCCTGGTAAATGCCTAATACCGATACACGAGCCATGCTCTAATAGCAGCGCCTGGTAAATGCCTAATACCGATACACGAGCCATGCTCTAATAGCAGCGCCTGGTAAATGCCTAATACCGATACACGAGCCATGCTCTAATAGCAGCGCCTGGTAAATGCCTAATACCGATACAGGAGCCATGCTTTAATAGCAGCGCCTGGTAAATGCCTAATACCGATACACGAGCCATGCACTAATAGTAGTGCCTGGTGAATGCCTAATACCGATACACGAGCCATGCTCTAATAGCAGTGCCTGGTAAATGCCTAATACCGATACACGAGCCATGCTTTAATAGCAGTGCCTGGTAAATGCCTAATACCGAAACACGAGCCATGCTCTAATAGCAGCGCCTGGTAAATGCCTAATACCGATACACGAGCCATGCTCTAATAGCAGCGCCTGGTAAATGCCTAATACCGATACACGAGCCATGCTCTAATAGCAGCGCCTGGTAAATACCTAATACCGATACACGAGCCATGCTCTAATAGCAGTGCCTGGTAAATGCCTAATACCGATACACGAGCCATGCCTTAAGCTTTAATAGAATACCGATACACGAGCCATGCTTTAATAGCAGTGCCTGGTAAATGCCTAATGCCTGGTAAATGCCTAATACCGAAACACAAGCCATGCTCTAATAGCAGCGCCTGGTAAATGCCTAATACCGAAACACGAGCCATGCTCTAATAGCAGCGCCTGGTAAATGCCTAATACCGATACACGAGCCATGCTCTAATAGCAGCGCCTGGTAAATGCCTAATACCGATACACGAGCCATGCTCTAATAGCAGCGCCTGGTAAATGCCTAATACCGATACACGAGCCATGCTCTAATAGCAGCGCCTGGTAAATGCCTAATACCGATACACGAGCCATGCTCTAATAGCAGCGCCTGGTAAATGCCTAATACCGATACAGGAGCCATGCTTTAATAGCAGCGCCTGGTAAATGCCTAATACCGATACACGAGCCATGCACTAATAGTAGTGCCTGGTGAATGCCTAATACCGATACACGAGCCATGCTCTAATAGCAGTGCCTGGTAAATGCCTAATACCGATACACGAGCCATGCTTTAATAGCAGTGCCTGGTAAATGCCTAATACCGAAACACGAGCCATGCTCTAATAGCAGCGCCTGGTAAATGCCTAATACCGATACACGAGCCATGCTCTAATAGCAGCGCCTGGTAAATGCCTAATACCGATACACGAGCCATGCTCTAATAGCAGCGCCTGGTAAATGCCTAATACCGATACACGAGCCATGCTCTAATAGCAGTGCCTGGTAAATGCCTAATACCGATACACGAGCCATGCTCTAATAGCAGTGCCTGGTAATTGCCTAATACTGATACACGAGCCATGCTCTAATAGCAGTGCCTGGTAAATGCCTAATACCGATACACGAGCCATGCTTTAATAGCAGTGCCTGGTAAATGCCTAATACTGATACACGAGCCATGCTCTAATAGCAGTGCCTGGTAAATGCCTAATACTGATACACGAGCCATGCTCTAATAGCAGTGCCTGGTAAATGCCGAAAACTGATACACGAGTCATGCTCTAATAGCAGTGCCTGGTAAATGCCTAATACCGATACAGGAGCCATGCTCTAATAGCAGTGCCTGGTAAATGCCTAATACCGATACACGAGCCATGCTCTAATAGCAGCGCCTGGTAAATGCCTAATACTTATACACGAGCCATGCTTTAATAGCAGTGCCTGGTAAATGCCTAATCCTTATACACGAGCCATGCTCTAATAGCAGCGCCTGGTAAATGCATAATACCGATACACGAGCCATGCTCTAATAGCAGCGCCTGGTAAATGCCTAATACTGATACACGAGCCATGCTCTAATAGCAGTGCCTGGTAAATGCCTAATACCGATACACGAGCCATGCTCTAATAGCAGTGCCTGGTAGATGCCTAATACTGATACACGAGCCATGCTCTAATAGCAGTGCCTGGTAGATGCCTAATACCGATACACGAGCCATGCTCTAATAGCAGTGCCTGGTAAATGCCTAATACCGATACACGAGCCATGCTCAAATAGCAGTGCCTGGTAAATGCCTAATACCGATACACGAGCCATGCTCTAATAGCAGTGTCTGGTAAATGCCTAATACCGATACACGAGCCATGCTCTAATAGCAGCGCCTGGTAAATGCCTAATACCGATACACGATCCATGCTCTAATAGCAGCGCCTGGTAAATGCCTAATACCGATACAGGAGCCATGCTTTAATAGCAGCGCCTGGTAAATGCCTAATACCGATACACGAGCCATGCACTAATAGTAGTGCCTGGTAAATGCCTAATACCGATACACGAGCCATGCTCTAATAGCAGTGCCTGGTAATTGCCTAATACCGATACACGAGCCATGCTCTAATAGCAGTGCAGGGTAAATGCCTAATACCGATACACGAGCCATGCTTTAATAGCAGTGCCTGGTAAATGCCTAATACTGATACACGAGCCATGCTCTAATAGCAATGCCTGGTAAATGCCTAATACTGATACACGAGCCATGCTCTAATAGCAGTGCCTGGTAAATGCCTAAAACTGATACACGAGTCATGCTCTAATAGCAGTGCCTGGTAAATGCCTAATACCGATTCACGAGCCATGCTCTAATAGCAGTGCCTGGTAAATGCCTAATACCGATACACGAGCCATGCTCTAATAGCAGCGCCTGGTAAATGCCTAATACTGATACACGAGCCATGCTCTAATAGCAGCGCCTGGTAAATGCCTAATAACGATACACGAGCCATGCTCTAATAGCAGTGCCTGGTAAATGCCTAATACCGATACACGAGCCATGCTCTAATAGCAGCGCCTGGTAAATGCCTAATAGCGATACACGAGCCATGCTCTAATAGCAGTGCCTGGTAAATGCCTAATACCGATACACGAGCCATGCTCTAATAGCAGTGCCTGGTAAATGCCTAATACCGAAACACGAGCCATGCTCTAATAGCAGCGCCTGGTAAATGCCTAATACCGATACACGAGCCATGCTCTAATAGCAGCGCCTGGTAAATGCCTAATACCGATACACGAGCCATGCTCTAATAGCAGCGCCTGGTAAATGCCTAATACCGATACACGAGCCATGCTCTAATAGCAGTGCCTGGTAAATGCCTAATACCGATATACGAGCCATGCTCTAATAGCAGCGCCTGGTAAATGCCTAATAGCGATACACGAGCCATGCTCTAATAGCAGCGCCTGGTAAATGCCTAATACCGATACATGAGCCATGCTCTAATAGCAGTGCCTGGTAAATGCCTAATACCGATACACGAGCCATGCTTTAAGCTTTAATAGAATACCGATACACGAGCCATGCTTTAATAGCAGTGCCTGGTAAATGCCTAATGCCTGGTAAATGCCTAATACCGATACACGAGCCATGCTCTAATAGCAGTGCCTGGTAAATGCCTAATACCGAAACACGAGCCATGCTCTAATAGCAGCGCCTGGTAAATGCCTAATACCGATACACGAGCCATGCTCTAATAGCAGCGCCTGGTAAATGCCTAATACCGATACACGAGCCATGCTCTAATAGCAGCGCCTGGTAAATGCCTAATACCGATACACGAGCCATGCTCTAATAGCAGCGCCTGGTAAATGCCTAATACCGATACACGAGCCATGCTCTAATAGCAGCGCCTGGTAAATGCCTAATACCGATACACGCGCCATGCTCTAATAGCAGCGCCTGGTAAATGCCTAATACCGATACACTAGCCATGCTCTAATAGCAGCGCCTGGTAAATGCCTAATAGCGATACACGAGCCATGCTCTAATAGCAGTGCCTGGTAAATGCCTAATACCGATACACGAGCCATGCTCTAATAGCAGTGCCTGGTAAATGCCTAATACCGCTACACGAGCCATGCTCTAATAGCAGTGCCTGGTAAATGCCTAATAGCGATACACGAGCCATGCTCTAATAGCAGTGCCTGGTAAATGCCTAATAGCGATACACGAGCCATGCTCTAATAGCAGTGCCTGGTAAATGCCTAATACTGATACACGAGCCATGCTCTAATAGCAGCGCCTGGTAAACGCCTAATAGCGATACACGAGCAATGCTCTAATAGCAGTGCCTGGTAAATGCCTAATACCGATACACGAGCCATGCTCTAATAGCAGTGCCTGGTAAATGCCTAATACCGATACACGATCCATGCTCTAATAGCAGCGCCTGGTAAATGCCTAATACCGATACACGATCCATGCTCTAATAGCAGCGCCTGGTAAATGCCTAATACCGATACAGGAGCCATGCTTTAATAGCAGCGCCTGGTAAATGCCTAATACCGATACACGAGCCATGCACTAATAGTAGTGCCTGGTGAATGCCTAATACCGATACACGAGCCATGCTCTAATAGCAGTGCCTGGTAAATGCCTAATACCGATACACGAGCCATGCTTTAATAGCAGTGCCTGGTAAATGCCTAATACCGCTACACGAGCCATGCTCTAATAGCAGTGCCTGGTAAATGCCTAATAGCGATACACGAGCCATGCTCTAATAGCAGTGCCTGTTAAATGCCTAATAGCGATACACGAGCCATGCTCTAATAGCAGTGCCTGGTAAATGCCTAATACTGATACACGAGCCATGCTCTAATAGCAGCGCCTGGTAAACGCCTAATAGCGATACACGAGCCATGCTCTAATAGCAGTGCCTGGTAAATGCCTAATACCGATACACGAGCCATGCTCTAATAGCAGTGCCTGGTAAATGCCTAATACCGAAACACGAGCCATGCTCTAATAGCAGCGCCTGGTAAATGCCTAATACCGATACACGATCCATGCTCTAATAGCAGCGCCTGGTAAATGCCTAATACCGATACAGGAGCCATGCTTTAATAGCAGCGCCTGGTAAATGCCTAATACCGATACACGAGCCATGCACTAATAGTAGTGCCTGGTGAATGCCTAATACCGATACACGAGCCATGCTCTAATAGCAGTGCCTGGTAAATGCCTAATACCGATACACGAGCCATGCTTTAATAGCAGTGCCTGGTAAATGCCTAATACCGATACACGAGCCATGCTCTAATAGCATTGCCTGGTAAATGCCTAATACCGATACACGAGCCATGCTCTAATAGCAGTGCCCGGTTAATGTCTAATACCGATACACAAGCCAAACTCTAATAGCAGTGCCTGGTAAATGCCTAAAACCGATACACGAGCCATGCTCTAATAGCAGTGCCTGGTAAATGCCTAATACCGATACACGAGCCATGCTCTAATAGCAGTGCCTGGTAAATGCCTAATACCGATACACGAGCCATGCTCTAATAGCAGCGCCTGGTAAATGCCTAATACCGATACACGAGCCATGCTCTAATAGCAGCGCCTGGTAAATGCCTAATACCGATACACGAGCCATGCTCTAATAGCCGCGCCTGGTAAATGCCTAATACCGATACACGAGCCATGCTCTAATAGCAGCGCCTGGTAAATGCCTAATAGCGATACACGAGCCATGCTCTAATAGCAGTGCCTGGTAAATGCCTAATACCGATACACGAGCGATGCTCTAATAGCAGTGCCTGGTAAATGCCTAATACCGATACACGAGCCATGCTCTAATAGCAGCGCCTGGTAAATGCCTAATAGCGATACACGAGCCATGCTCTAATAGCAGCGCCTGGTAAATGCCTAATACCGATACACGAGCCATGCTTTAATAGCAGTGCCTGGTAAATGCCTAATACCGATACACGAGCCATGCTCTAATAGCAGTGCCTGGTAAATGCCTAATACCGATACACGAGCCATGCTCTAATAGCAGCGCCTGGTAAATGCCTAATACCGATACACGAGCCATGCTCTAATAGCAGTGCCTGGTAAATGCCTAATACCGATACACGAGCCATGCCTTAAGCTTTAATAGAATACCGATACACGAGCCATGCTTTAATAGCAGTGCCTGGTAAATGCCTAATGCCTGGTAAATGCCTAATACCGAAACACAAGCCATGCTCTAATAGCAGTGCCTGGTAAATGCCTAATACCGAAACACGAGCCATGCTCTAATAGCAGCGCCTGGTAAATACCTAATACCGATACACGAGCCATGCTCTAATAGCAGCGCCTGGTAAATGCCTAATACCGATACACGAGCTATGCTCTAATAGCAGCGCCTGGTAAATGCCTAATACCGATACACGAGCCATGCTCTAATAGCAGCGCCTGGTAAATGCCTAATACCGATACACGAGCCATGCTCTAATAGCAGCGCCTGGTAAATGCCTAATACCGATACACGAGCCATGCTCTAATAGCAGCGCCTGGTAAATGCCTAATACCGATACACGAGCCATGCTCTAATAGCAGCGCCTGGTAAATGCCTAATACCGATATACGAGCCATACTCTAATAGCAGTGCCTGGTAAATGCCTAATACCGATAGACGAGCCATGCTTTAATAGCAGTGCCTGGTAAATGCCTAATACCGATACACGAGCCATGCTTTAATAGCAGTGCCGGGTAAATGCCTAATACCGATACACGAGCCATGCTTTAATAGCAGTGCCGGGTAAATGCCTAATCCTTATACACGAGCCATGCTCTAATAGCAGCGCCTGGTAAATGCATAATACCGATACACGAGCCATGCTCTAATAGCAGCGCCTGGTAAATGCCTAATAGCGATACACGAGCCATGCTCTAATAGCAGTGCCTGGTAAATGCCTAATACCGATACACGAGCCATGCTCTAATAGCAGCGCCTGGTAAATGCCTAATAGCGATACACGAGCCATGCTCTAATAGCAGCGCCTGGTAAATGCCTAATACCGATACACGAGCCATGCTTTAATAGCAGCGCCTGGTAAATGCCTAATACCGATACACGAGCCATGCTCTAATAGCAGTGCCTGGTAAATGCCTAATACCGATACACGAGCCAGGCTTTAATAGCAGCGCCTGATACATGCCTAATACCGATACACGAGCCATGCTTTAATAGCAGCACCTGGTAAATGCCTAATACCGATACACGAGCCATGCTCTAATAGCAGTGCCTGGTAAATGCCTAATACCGATACACGAGCCAGGCTTTAATAGCAGCGCCTGATACATGCCTAATACCGATACACGATCCATGCTTTAATAGGAGCGCCTGGTAAATGTCTAATACTGATACACGAGCCATGCTTTAATATCAGTGTCTAGTAAATGCCTAATACCGATACAGGAGCCATGCTCTAATAGCAGTGCCTGGTAAATGCCTAATACCGATACACGAGCCATGCTCTAATAGCAGCGCCTGGTAAATGCCTAATACTTATACACGAGCCATGCTTTAATAGCAGTGCCTGGTAAATGCCTAATCCTTATAAAAGAGCCATGCTCTAATAGCAGCGCCTGGTAAATGCATAATATCGATACACGAGCCATGCTCTAATAGCAGCGCCTGGTAAATGCCTAATACTGATACACGAGCCATGCTCTAATACCAATGCCTGGTAAATGCCTAATACCGATACACGAGCCATGCTCTAATAGCAGTGCCTGGTAGATGCCTAATACTGATACACGAGCCATGCTCTAATAGCAGTGCCTGGTAGATGCCTAATACCGATACACGAGCCATGCTCTAATAGCAGTGCCTGGTAAATGCCTAATACCGATACACGAGCCATGCTCAAATAGCAGTGCCTGGTAAATGCCTAATACCGATACACGAGCCATGCTCTAATAGCAGTGTCTGGTAAATGCCTAATACCGATACACGAGCCATGCTCTAATAGCAGCGCCTGGTAAATGCCTAATACCGATACACGATCCATGCTCTATTAGCAGCGCCTGGTAAATGCCTAATACCGATACAGGAGCCATGCTTTAATAGCAGCGCCTGGTAAATGCCTAATACCGATACAGGAGCATGCACTAATAGTAGTGCCTGGTAAATGCCTAATACCGATACACGAGCCATGCTCTAATAGCAGTGCCTGGTAATTGCCTAATACCGATACACGAGCCATGCTCTAATAGCAGTGCCTGGTAAATGCCTAATACCGATACACGAGCCATGCTTTAATAGCAGTGCCTGGTAAATGCCTAATACTGATACACGAGCCATGCTCTAATAGCAGTGCCTGGTAAATGCCTAATACTGATACACGAGCCATGCTCTAATAGCAGTGCCTGGTAAATGCCTAAAACTGATACACAAGTCATGCTCTAATAGCAGTGCCTGGTAAATGCCTAATACCGATACACGAGCCATGCTCTAATAGCAGTGCCTGGTAAATGCCTAATACCGATACACGAGCCATGCTCTAATAGCAGCGCCTGGTAAATGCCTAATACTGATACACGAGCCATGCTCTAATAGCAGCGCCTGGTAAATGCCTAATACCGATACACGAGCCATGCTCTAATAGCAGTGCCTGGTAAATGCCTAATACCGATACACGAGCCATGCTCTAATAGCAGCGCCTGGTAAATGCCTAATAGCGATACACGAGCCATGCTCTAATAGCAGTGCCTTGTAAATGCCTAATACCGATACACGAGCCATGCTCTAGTAGCAGTGCCTGGTAAATGCCTAATACCGAAACACGAGCCATGCTCTAATAGCAGCGCCTGGTAAATGCCTAATACCGATACACGATCCATGCTCTCATAGCAGCGCCTGGTAAATGCCTAATACCGATACAGGAGCCATGCTTTAATAGCAGCGCCTGGTAAATGCCTAATACCGATACACGAGCCATGCACTAATAGTAGTGCCTGGTAAATGCCTAATACCGATACACGAGCCATGCTCTAATAGCAGTGGCTGGTAAATGCCTAATACCGATACACGAGCCATGCTCTAATAGCAGTGCCTGGTAAATGCCTAATACCGATACACGAGCCATGCTTTAATAGCAGTGCCTGGTAAATGCCTAATACTGATACACGAGCCATGCTCTAATAGCAGTGCCTGGTAAATGCCTAATACTGATACACGAGCCATGCTCTAATAGCAGTGCCCGGTTAATGCCTAATACCGATACACGAGCCATGCTCTAATAGCAGTGCCCGGTAAATGCCTAAAACTGATACACGAGCCATGCTCTAATAGCAGTGCCTGGTAAATGCCTAATACCGATACACGAGCCATGCTCTAATAGCAGTGCCTGGTAAATGCCTAATACCGATACACGAGCCATGCTCTAATAGCAGCGCCTGGTAAATGCCTAATACCGATACACGAGCCATGCTCTAATAGCAGCGCCTGGTAAATGCCTAATACCGATACACGAGCCATGCTCTAATAGCAGTGCCTGGTAAATGCCTAATACCGATACACGAGCCATGATCTAATAGCAGCGCCTGGTAAATGCCTAATAGCGATACACGAGCCATGCTCTAATAGCAGTGCCTGGTAAATGCCTAATACCGATACACGAGCCATGCTCTAATAGCAGTGCCTGGTAAATGCCTAATTCCGATACACGAGCCATGCTTTAAGCTTTAATAGAATACCGATACACGAGCCATGCTTTAATAGCAGTGCCTGGTAAATGCCTAATGCCTGGTAAATGCCTAATACCGATACACGAGCCATGCTCTAATAGCAGTGCCTGGTAAATGCCTAATACCGAAACACGAGCCATGCTTTAATAGCAGTGCCTGGTAAATGCCTAATGCCTGGTAAATGCCTAATACCGATACACGAGCCATGCTCTAATAGCAGTGCCTGGTAAATGCCTAATACCGATACACGAGCCATGCTCTAATAGCAGCGCCTGGTAAATGCCTAATACCGATACACGAGCCATGCTCTAATAGCAGCGCCTGGTAAATGCCTAATAGCGATACACGAGCCATGCTCTAATAGCAGTGCCTGGTAAATGCCTAATACCGATACACGAGCCATGCTCTAATAGCAGTGCCTGGTAAATGCCTAATACCGATACACGAGCCATGCTTTAAGCTTTAATAGAATACCGATACACGAGCCATGCTTTAATAGCAGTGCCTGGTAAATGCCTAATGCCTGGTAAATGCCTAATACCGATACACGAGCCATGCTCTAATAGCAGTGCCTGGTAAATGCCTAATACCGATACACGAGCCATGCTCAAATAGCAGCGCCTGGTAAATGCCTAATACCGATACACGAGCCATGCTCTAATAGCAGCGCCTGGTAAATGCCTAATACCGATACACGAGCCATGCTCTAATAGCAGCGCCTGGTAAATGCCTAATACCGATACACGAGCCATGCTCTAATAGCAGCGCCTGGTAAATGCCTAATACCGATACACGAGCCATGCTCTAATAGCAGTGCCTGGTAAATGCCTAATACCGATACACGAGCCATGCTCTAATAGCAGCGCCTGGTAAATGCCTAATAGCGATACACGAGCCATGCTCTAATAGCAGCGCCTGGTAAATGCCTAATACCGATACACGAGCCATGCTCTAATAGCAGTGCCTGGTAAATGCCTAATACCGATACACGAGCCATGCTCTAATAGCAGTGCCTGGTAAATGCCTAATAGCGATACACGAGCCATGCTCTAATAGCAGTGCCTGGTAAATGCCTAATAGCGATACACGAGCCATGCTCTAATAGCAGTGCCTGGTAAATGCCT
Source organism: Ambystoma mexicanum (assembly GCF_040938575.1). Lineage (NCBI taxonomy): Eukaryota > Metazoa > Chordata > Amphibia > Caudata > Ambystomatidae > Ambystoma > Ambystoma mexicanum. Next base: position 1,519,749,904 of record NC_090931.1, on the reverse strand, counting down.
AATACCGATAAACGAGCCATGCTCTAATAGCAGCGCCTGGTAAACGCCTAATAGCGATACACGAGCCATGCTCTAATAGCAGTGCCTGGTAAACGCCTAATACCGATACACGAGCCATGCTCTAATAGCAGTGCCTGGTAAATGCCTAATACCGAAACACGAACCATGCTCTAATAGCAGCGCCTGGTAAATGCCTAATACCGATACACGATCCATGCTCTAATAGCAGCGCCTGGTAAATGCCTAATACCGATACAGGAGCCATGCTTTAATAGCAGCGCCTGGTAAATGCCTAATACCGATACACGAGCCATGCACTAATAGCAGCGCCTGGTAAATGCCTAATACCGATACACGAGCCATGCTCTAATAGCAGCGCCTGGTAAATGCCGAATACCGATACACGAGCCATGCTTTAATAGCAGTGCCTGGTAAATGCCTAATACCGATACACGAGCCATGCTCTAATAGCAGTGCCTGGTAAATGCCTAATACCGATACACGAGCCATGCTCTAATAGCAGTGCCCGGTTAATGTCTAATACCGATACACGAGCCAAACTCTAATAGCAGTGCCTGGTAAATGCCTAAAACTGATACACGAGCCATGCTCTAATAGCAGTGCCTGGTAAATGCCTAATACCGATACACGAGCCATGCTCTAATAGCAGTGCCTGGTAAATGCCTAATACCGATACACGAGCCATGCTCTAATAGCAGCGCCTGGTAAATGCCTAATACCGATACACGAGCCATGCTCTAATAGCAGCGCCTGGTAAATGCCTAATACCGATACACGAGCCATGATCTAATAGCAGCGCCTGGTAAATGCCTAATACCGATACACGAGCCATGCTCTAATAGCAGCGCCTGGTAAATGCCTAATAGCGATACACGAGCCATGCTCTAATAGCAGTGCCTGGTAAATGCCTAATACCGATACACGAGCCATGCTCTAATAGCAGTGCCTGGTAAACGCCTAATACCGATACACGAGCCATGCTCTAATAGCAGTACCTGGTAAACGCCTAATACCGATACACGAGCCATGCTCTAATAGCAGCGCCTGGTAAATGCCTAATACCGATACACGAGCCATGCTCTAATAGCAGCGCCTGGTAAATGCCTAATACCGATACACGAGCCATGCTCTAATAGCAGCGCCTGGTAAATGTCTAATACCGATACACGAGCCATGCTCTAATAGCAGCGCCTGGTAAATGCCTAATACCGATACACAAGCCATGCTCTAATAGCAGTGCCTGGTAAATGCCTAATACCGATACACGAGCCATGCCTTAAGCTTTAATAGAATACTGATAGACGAGCCATGCTTTAATAGCAGTGCCTGGTAAATGCCTAATGCCTGGTAAATGCCTAATACCGATACACGAGCCATGCTCTAATAGCAGTGCCTGGTAAATGCCTAATACCGAAACACGAGCCATGCTCTAATAGCAGCACCTGGTAAATGCCTAATATCGATACATGAGCCATGCTCTAATAGCAGCGCCTGGTAAATGCCTAATACCGATACACGAGCCATGCTCTAATAGCAGCGCCTGGTAAATGCCTAATACCGATACACGAGCCATGCTCTAATAGCAGCGCCTGGTAAATGCCTAATACCGATACACGAGCCATGCTCTAATAGCAGCGCCTGGTAAATGCCTAATACCGATACACGAGCCATGCTCTAATAGCAGCGCCTGGTAAATGCCTAATACCGATACACGAGCCATGCTCTAATAGCAGTGCCTGGTAAATGCCTAATACCGATACACGAGCCATGCCTTAAGCTTTAATAGAATACCGATACACGAGCCATGCTTTAATAGCAGTGCCTGGTAAATGCCTAATGCCTGGTAAATGCCTAATACCGAAACACAAGCCATGCTCTAATAGCAGTGCCTGGTAAATGCCTAATACCGAAACACGAGCCATGCTCTAATAGCAGCGCCTGGTAAATACCTAATACCGATACACGAGCAATGCTCTAATAGCAGCGCCTGGTAAATGCCTAATACCGATACACGAGCTATGCTCTAATAGCAGCGCCTGGTAAATGCCTAATACCGATACACGAGCCATGCTCTAATAGCAGCGCCTGGTAAATGCCTAATACCGATACACGAGCCATGCTCTAATAGCAGCGCCTGGTAAATGCCTAATACCGATACACGAGCCATGCTCTAATAGCAGCGCCTGGTAAATGCCTAATACCGATACACGAGCCATGCTCTAATAGCAGCGCCTGGTAAATGCCTAATACCGATATACGAGCCATACTCTAATAGCAGTGCCTGGTAAATGCCTAATACCGATAGACGAGCCATGCTTTAATAGCAGTGCCTGGTAAATGCCTAATACCGATACACGAGCCATGCTTTAATAGCAGTGCCGGGTAAATGCCTAATACCGATACACGAGCCATGCTTTAATAGCAGTGCCGGGTAAATGCCTAATCCTTATACACGAGCCATGCTCTAATAGCAGCGCCTGGTAAATGCATAATACCGATACACGAGCCATGCTCTAATAGCAGCGCCTGGTAAATGCCTAATAGCGATACACGAGCCATGCTCTAATAGCAGTGCCTGGTAAATGCCTAATACCGATACACGAGCCATGCTCTAATAGCAGCGCCTGGTAAATGCCTAATAGCGATACACGAGCCATGCTCTAATAGCAGCGCCTGGTAAATGCCTAATACCGATACACGAGCCATGCTTTAATAGCAGCGCCTGGTAAATGCCTAATACCGATACACGAGCCATGCTCTAATAGCAGTGCCTGGTAAATGCCTAATACCGATACACGAGCCAGGCTTTAATAGCAGCGCCTGATACATGCCTAATACCGATACACGAGCCATGCTTTAATAGCAGCACCTGGTAAATGCCTAATACCGATACACGAGCCATGCTCTAATAGCAGTGCCTGGTAAATGCCTAATACCGATACACGAGCCAGGCTTTAATAGCAGCGCCTGATACATGCCTAATACCGATACACGATCCATGCTTTAATAGGAGCGCCTGGTAAATGTCTAATACTGATACACGAGCCATGCTTTAATATCAGTGTCTAGTAAATGCCTAATACCGATACAGGAGCCATGCTCTAATAGCAGTGCCTGGTAAATGCCTAATACCGATACACGAGCCATGCTCTAATAGCAGCGCCTGGTAAATGCCTAATACTTATACACGAGCCATGCTTTAATAGCAGTGCCTGGTAAATGCCTAATCCTTATAAAAGAGCCATGCTCTAATAGCAGCGCCTGGTAAATGCATAATATCGATACACGAGCCATGCTCTAATAGCAGCGCCTGGTAAATGCCTAATACTGATACACGAGCCATGCTCTAATACCAATGCCTGGTAAATGCCTAATACCGATACACGAGCCATGCTCTAATAGCAGTGCCTGGTAGATGCCTAATACTGATACACGAGCCATGCTCTAATAGCAGTGCCTGGTAGATGCCTAATACCGATACACGAGCCATGCTCTAATAGCAGTGCCTGGTAAATGCCTAATACCGATACACGAGCCATGCTCAAATAGCAGTGCCTGGTAAATGCCTAATAACGATACACGAGCCATGCTCTAATAGCAGTGTCTGGTAAATGCCTAATACCGATACACGAGCCATGCTCTAATAGCAGCGCCTGGTAAATGCCTAATACCGATACACGATCCATGCTCTATTAGCAGCGCCTGGTAAATGCCTAATACCGATACAGGAGCCATGCTTTAATAGCAGCGCCTGGTAAATGCCTAATACCGATACAGGAGCATGCACTAATAGTAGTGCCTGGTAAATGCCTAATACCGATACACGAGCCATGCTCTAATAGCAGTGCCTGGTAATTGCCTAATACCGATACACGAGCCATGCTCTAATAGCAGTGCCTGGTAAATGCCTAATACCGATACACGAGCCATGCTTTAATAGCAGTGCCTGGTAAATGCCTAATACTGATACACGAGCCATGCTCTAATAGCAGTGCCTGGTAAATGCCTAATACTGATACACGAGCCATGCTCTAATAGCAGTGCCTGGTAAATGCCTAAAACTGATACACGAGTCATGCTCTAATAGCAGTGCCTGGTAAATGCCTAATACCGATACACGAGCCATGCTCTAATAGCAGTGCCTGGTAAATGCCTAATACCGATACACGAGCCATGCTCTAATAGCAGCGCCTGGTAAATGCCTAATACTGATACACGAGCCATGCTCTAATAGCAGCGCCTGGTAAATGCCTAATACCGATACACGAGCCATGCTCTAATAGCAGTGCCTGGTAAATGCCTAATACCGATACACGAGCCATGCTCTAATAGCAGCGCCTGGTAAATGCCTAATAGCGATACACGAGCCATGCTCTAATAGCAGTGCCTTGTAAATGCCTAATACCGATACACGAGCCATGCTCTAATAGCAGTGCCTGGTAAATGCCTAATACCGAAACACGAGCCATGCTCTAATAGCAGCGCCTGGTAAATGCCTAATACCGATACACGATCCATGCTCTCATAGCAGCGCCTGGTAAATGCCTAATACCGATACAGGAGCCATGCTTTAATAGCAGCGCCTGGTAAATGCCTAATACCGATACACGAGCCATGCACTAATAGTAGTGCCTGGTAAATGCCTAATACCGATACACGAGCCATGCTCTAATAGCAGTGGCTGGTAAATGCCTAATACCGATACACGAGCCATGCTCTAATAGCAGTGCCTGGTAAATGCCTAATACCGATACACGAGCCATGCTTTAATAGCAGTGCCTGGTAAATGCCTAATACTGATACACGAGCCATGCTCTAATAGCAGTGCCTGGTAAATGCCTAATACTGATACACGAGCCATGCTCTAATAGCAGTGCCCGGTTAATGCCTAATACCGATACACGAGCCATGCTCTAATAGCAGTGCCCGGTAAATGCCTAAAACTGATACACGAGCCATGCTCTAATAGCAGTGCCTGGTAAATGCCTAATACCGATACACGAGCCATGCTCTAATAGCAGTGCCTGGTAAATGCCTAATACCGATACACGAGCCATGCTCTAATAGCAGCGCCTGGTAAATGCCTAATACCGATACACGAGCCATGCTCTAATAGCAGCGCCTGGTAAATGCCTAATACCGATACACGAGCCATGCTCTAATAGCAGTGCCTGGTAAATGCCTAATACCGATACACGAGCCATGATCTAATAGCAGCGCCTGGTAAATGCCTAATAGCGATACACGAGCCATGCTCTAATAGCAGTGCCTGGTAAATGCCTAATACCGATACACGAGCCATGCTCTAATAGCAGTGCCTGGTAAATGCCTAATTCCGATACACGAGCCATGCTTTAAGCTTTAATAGAATACCGATACACGAGCCATGCTTTAATAGCAGTGCCTGGTAAATGCCTAATGCCTGGTAAATGCCTAATACCGATACACGAGCCATGCTCTAATAGCAGTGCCTGGTAAATGCCTAATACCGAAACACGAGCCATGCTTTAATAGCAGTGCCTGGTAAATGCCTAATGCCTGGTAAATGCCTAATACCGATACACGAGCCATGCTCTAATAGCAGTGCCTGGTAAATGCCTAATACCGATACACGAGCCATGCTCTAATAGCAGCACCTGGTAAATGCCTAATACCGATACACGAGCCATGCTCTAATAGCAGCGCCTGGTAAATGCCTAATAGCGATACACGAGCCATGCTCTAATAGCAGTGCCTGGTAAATGCCTAATACCGATACACGAGCCATGCTCTAATAGCAGTGCCTGGTAAATGCCTAATACCGATACACGAGCCATGCTTTAAGCTTTAATAGAATACCGATACACGAGCCATGCTTTAATAGCAGTGCCTGGTAAATGCCTAATGCCTGGTAAATGCCTAATACCGATACACGAGCCATGCTCTAATAGCAGTGCCTGGTAAATGCCTAATACCGATACACGAGCCATGCTCAAATAGCAGCGCCTGGTAAATGCCTAATACCGATACACGAGCCATGCTCTAATAGCAGCGCCTGGTAAATGCCTAATACCGATACACGAGCCATGCTCTAATAGCAGCGCCTGGTAAATGCCTAATACCGATACACGAGCCATGCTCTAATAGCAGCGCCTGGTAAATGCCTAATACCGATACACGAGCCATGCTCTAATAGCAGTGCCTGGTAAATGCCTAATACCGATACACGAGCCATGCTCTAATAGCAGCGCCTGGTAAATGCCTAATAGCGATACACGAGCCATGCTCTAATAGCAGCGCCTGGTAAATGCCTAATACCGATACACGAGCCATGCTCTAATAGCAGTGCCTGGTAAATGCCTAATACCGATACACGAGCCATGCTCTAATAGCAGTGCCTGGTAAATGCCTAATAGCGATACACGAGCCATGCTCTAATAGCAGTGCCTGGTAAATGCCTAATAGCGATACACGAGCCATGCTCTAATAGCAGTGCCTGGTAAATGCCTAATACCGATAAACGAGCCATGCTCTAATAGCAGCGCCTGGTAAACGCCTAATAGCGATACACGAGCCATGCTCTAATAGCAGTGCCTGGTAAACGCCTAATACCGATACACGAGCCATGCTCTAATAGCAGTGCCTGGTAAATGCCTAATACCGAAACACGAACCATGCTCTAATAGCAGCGCCTGGTAAATGCCTAATACCGATACACGATCCATGCTCTAATAGCAGCGCCTGGTAAATGCCTAATACCGATACAGGAGCCATGCTTTAATAGCAGCGCCTGGTAAATGCCTAATACCGATACACGAGCCATGCACTAATAGCAGCGCCTGGTAAATGCCTAATACCGATACACAAGCCATGCTCTAATAGCAGCGCCTGGTAAATGCCGAATACCGATACACGAGCCATGCTGTAATAGCAGTGCCTGGTAAATGCCTAATACCGATACACGAGCCATGCTCTAATAGCAGTGCCTGGTAAATGCCTAATACCGATACACGAGCCATGCTCTAATAGCAGTGCCCGGTTAATGTCTAATACCGATACACGAGCCAAACTCTAATAGCAGTGCCTGGTAAATGCCTAAAACTGATACACGAGCCATGCTCTAATAGCAGTGCCTGGTAAATGCCTAATACCGATACACGAGCCATGCTCTAATAGCAGTGCCTGGTAAATGCCTAATACCGATACACGAGCCATGCTCTAATAGCAGCGCCTGGTAAATGCCTAATACCGATACACGAGCCATGCTCTAATAGCAGCGCCTGGTAAATGCCTAATACCGATACACGAGCCATGATCTAATAGCAGCGCCTGGTAAATGCCTAATACCGATACACGAGCCATGCTCTAATAGCAGCGCCTGGTAAATGCCTAATAGCGATACACGAGCCATGCTCTAATAGCAGTGCCTGGTAAATGCCTAATACCGATACACGAGCCATGCTCTAATAGCAGTGCCTGGTAAACGCCTAATACCGATACACGAGCCATGCTCTAATAGCAGTACCTGGTAAACGCCTAATACCGATACACGAGCCATGCTCTAATAGCAGCGCCTGGTAAATGCCTAATACCGATACACGAGCCATGCTCTAATAGCAGCGCCTGGTAAATGCCTAATACCGATACACGAGCCATGCTCTAATAGCAGCGCCTGGTAAATGTCTAATACCGATACACGAGCCATGCTCTAATAGCAGCGCCTGGTAAATGCCTAATACCGATACACAAGCCATGCTCTAATAGCAGTGCCTGGTAAATGCCTAATACCGATACACGAGCCATGCCTTAAGCTTTAATAGAATACTGATAGACGAGCCATGCTTTAATAGCAGTGCCTGGTAAATGCCTAATGCCTGGTAAATGCCTAATACCGATACACGAGCCATGCTCTAATAGCAGTGCCTGGTAAATGCCTAATACCGAAACACGAGCCATGCTCTAATAGCAGCACCTGGTAAATGCCTAATATCGATACATGAGCCATGCTCTAATAGCAGCGCCTGGTAAATGCCTAATACCGATACACGAGCCATGCTCTAATAGCAGCGCCTGGTAAATGCCTAATACCGATACACGAGCCATGCTCTAATAGCAGCGCCTGGTAAATGCCTAATACCGATACACGAGCCATGCTCTAATAGCAGCGCCTGGTAAATGCCTAATACCGATACACGAGCCATGCTCTAATAGCAGCGCCTGGTAAATGCCTAATACCGATACACGAGCCATGCTCTAATAGCAGCGCCTGGTAAATGCCTAATACCGATATACGAGCCATGCTCTAATAGCAGTGCCTGGTAAATGCCTAATACCGATAGACGAGCCATGCTTTAATAGCAGTGCCTGGTAAATGCCTAATACCGATACACGAGCCATGCTTTAATAGCAGTGCCGGGTAAATGCCTAATACCGATACACGAGCCATGCTTTAATAGCAGTGCCGGGTAAATGCCTAATCCTTATACACGAGCCATGCTCTAATAGCAGCGCCTGGTAAATGCATAATACCGATACACGAGCCATGCTCTAATAGCAGCGCCTGGTAAATGCCTAATAGCGATACACGAGCCATGCTCTAATAGCAGTGCCTGGTAAATGCCTAATACCGATACACGAGCCATGCTCTAAGAGCAGCGCCTGGTAAATGCCTAATAGCGATACACGAGCCATGCTCTAATAGCAGCGCCTGGTAAATGCCTAATACCGATACACGAGCCATGCTCTAATAGCAGCGCCTGGTAAATGCCTAATCCTTATACACGAGCCATGCTCTAATAGCAGTGCCTGGTAAATGCCTAATACCGATACACGAGCCATGCTCTAATAGCAGCGCCTGGTAAATGCCTAATAGCGATACACGAGCCATGCTCTAATAGCAGTGCCTGGTAAATGCCTAATACCGATACACGAGCCATGCTCTAATAGCAGCGCCTGGTAAATGCCTAATAGCGATACACGAGCCATGCTCTAATAGCAGCGCCTGGTAAATGCCTAATACCGATACACGAGCCATGCTTTAATAGCAGTGCCTGGTAAATGCCTAATACCGATACACGAGCCATGCTCTAATAGCAGTGCCTGGTAAATGCCTAATACCGATACACGAGCCAGGCTTTAATAGCAGCGCCTGATACATGCCTAATACCGATACACGAGCCATGCTTTAATAGCAGCGCCTGGTAACTGCCTAATACCGATACACGAGCCATGCTCTAATAGCAGTGCCTGGTAAATGCCTAATACCGATACACGAGCCAGGCTTTAATAGCAGCGCCTGATACATGCCTAATACCGATACACGAGCCATGCTTTAATAGGAGCGCCTGGTAAATGTCTAATACCGATACACGAGCCATGCTTTAATATCAGTGTCTGGTAAATGCCTAATACCGATACAGGAGCCATGCTCTAATAGCAGTGCCTGGTAAATGCCTAATACCGATACACGAGCCATGCTCTAATAGCAGCGCCTGGTAAATGCCTAATACTTATACACGAGCCATGCTTTAATAGCAGTGCCTGGTAAATGCTTAATACCGATACAGGAGCCATGCTCTAATAGCAGTGCCTGGTAAATGCCTAATACCGATACATGAGCCAGCAGTGCCTGGTAAATGCCTAATAATGATACACGAGCCATGCTCTAATAGCAGTGCCTGGTAAATGCCTAATACCGATACACGAGCCATGCTCTAATAGCAGTGCCTGGTCGATGCCTAATACCGATACACGAGCCATGCTCTAATAGCAGTGCCTGGTAGATGCCTAATACCGATACACGAGCCATGCTCTAATAGCAGTGCCTGGTAAATGCCTAATACCGATACACGAGCCATGCTCAAATAGCAGTGCCTGGTAAATGCCTAATACTGATACACGAGCCATGCTCTAATAGCAGTGTCTGGTAAATGCCTAATACTGATACACGAGCCATACTCTAATAGCAGCGCCTGGTAAATGTCTAATACCGATACACGATCCATGCTCTAATAGCAGCGCCTGGTAAATGCCTAATACCGATACAGGAGCCATGCTTTAATAGCAGCGCCTGGTAAATGCCTAATACCGATACACGAGCCATGCACTAATAGTAGTGCCTGGTAAATGCCTAATGCCGATACACGAGCCATGCTCTAATAGCAGTGCCTGGTAATTGCCTAATACCGATACACGAGCCATGCTCTAATAGCAGTGCCTGGTAATTGCCTAATACTGATACACGAGCCATGCTCTAATAGCAGTGCCTGGTAAATGCCTAATACCGATACACGAGCCATGCTTTAATAGCAGTGCCTGGTAAATGCCTAATACTGATACACGAGCCATGCTCTAATAGCAGTGCCTGGTAAATGCCTAATACTGATACACGAGCCATGCTCTAATAGCAGTGCCTGGTAAATGCCGAAAACTGATACACGAGTCATGCTCTAATAGCAGTGCCTGGTAAATGCCTAATACCGATACACGAGCCATGCTCTAATAGCAGTGCCTGGTAAATGCCTAATACCGATACACGAGCCATGCTCTAATAGCAGCGCCTGGTAAATGCCTAATATTGATACACGAGCCATGCTCTAATAGCAGCGCCTGGTAAATGCCTAATACCGATACACGAGCCATGCTCTAATAGCAGTGCCTGGTAAATGCCTAATACCGATACACGAGCCATGCTCTAATAGCAGCGCCTGGTAAATGCCTAATAGCGATACACGAGCCATGCTCTAATAGCAGTGCCTGGTAAATGCCTAATACCGATACACGAGCCATGCTCTAATAGCAGTGCCTGGTAAATGCCTAATACCGAAACACGAGCCATGCTCTAATAGCAGCGCCTGGTAAATGCCTAATACCGATACACGATCCATGCTCTCATAGCAACGCCTGGTAAATGCCTAATACCGATAAAGGAGCCATGCTTTAATAGCAGCGCCTGGTAAATGCCTAATACCGATACACGAGCCATGCACTAATAGTAGTGCCTGGTAAATGCCTAATACCGATACACGAGCCATGCTCTAATAGCAGTGCCTGGTAAATGCCTAATACCGATACACAAGCCATGCTCTAATAGCAGTGCCTGGTAAATGCCTAATACTGATACACGAGCCATGCTCTAATAGCAGTGCCCGGTTAATGCCTAATACCGATACACGAGCCATGCTCTAATAGCAGTGCCTGGTAAATGCCTAAAACCGATACACGAGCCATGCTCTAATAGCAGTGCCTGGTAAATGCCTAATACCGATACACGAGCCATGCTCTAATAGCAGTGCCTGGTAAATGCCTAATACCGATACACGAGCCATGCTCTAATAGCAGCGCCTGGTAAATGCCTAATACCGATACACGAGCCATGCTCTAATAGCAGCGCCTGGTAAATGCCTAATACGGATACACGAGCCATGCTCTAATAGCAGCGCCTGGTAAATGCCTAATACGGATACACGAGCCATGCTCTAATAGCAGCGCCTGGTAAATGCCTAATAGCGATACACGAGCCATGCTCTAATAGCAGCGCCTGGTAAATGCCTAATACCGATACACGAACCATGCTCTAATAGCAGTGCCTGGTAAATGCCTAATACCGATACACGAGCCATGCTTTAAGCTTTAATAGAATACCGATACACGAGCCATGCTTTAATAGCAGTGCCTGGTAAATGCCTAATGCCTGGTAAATGCCTAATACCGATACACGAGCCATGCTCTAATAGCAGTGCCTGGTAAATGCCTAATACCGAAACACGAGCCATGCTCTAATAGCAGCGCCTGGTAAATGCCTAATACCGATACACGAGCCATGCTCTAATAGCAGCGCCTGGTAAATGCCTAATACCGATACACGAGCAATGCTCTAATAGCAGCGCCTGGTAAATGCCTAATACCGATACACGAGCCATGCTCTAATAGCAGCGCCTGGTAAATGCCTAATACCGATACACGAGCCATTCTCTAATAGCAGCGCCTGGTAAATGCCTAATACCGATACACGAGCCATGCTCTAATAGCAGCGCCTGGTAAATGCCTAATACCGATACACGAGCCATGCTCTAATAGCAGCGCCTGGTAAATGCCTAATAGCAATACACGAGCCATGCTCTAATAGCAGTGCCTGGTAAATGCCTAATACCGATACACGAGCCATGCTCTAATAGCAGTGCCTGGTAAATGCCTAATACCGATACACGAGCCATGCTCTAATAGCAGTGCCTGGTAAATGCCTAATAGCGATACACGAGCCATGCTCTAATAGCAGTGCCTGGTAAATGCCTAATACCGATACACGAGCCACACACGAGCCATGCTCTAATAGCGGCGCCTGGTAAATGCCTAATACCGATACACGAGCCATGCTCTAAGAGCAGCGCCTGGTAAATGCCTAATACCGATACACGAGCCATGCTCTAATAGCAGCGCCTGGTAAATGCCTAATAGCGATACACAAGCCATGCTCTAATAGCAGCGCCTGATAAATGCCTAATACCGATACACGAGCCATGCTCTAATAGCAGCGCCTGGAAAATGCCTAATACCGATACACGAGCCATGCTCTAATAGCAGTACCTGGTAAATGCCTAATACCGATACACGAGCCATGCTCTAATAGCAGCGCCTGGTAAATGCCTAATACCGATACACGAGCCATGCTCTAATAGCAGCGCCTGGTAAATGCCTAATACCGATACACGAGCCATGCTCTAATAGCAGCGCCTGGTAAATGTCTAATACCGATACACGAGCCATGCTCTAATAGCAGCGCCTGGTAAATGCCTAATACCGATACACGAGCCATGCTCTAATAGCAGTGCCTGGTAAATGCCTAATACCATACACGAGCCATGCCTTAAGCTTTAATAGAATACCGATACACGAGCCATGCTTTAATAGCAGTGCCTGGTAAATGCCTAATGCCTGGTAAATGCCTAATACCGATACACGAGCCATGCTCTAATAGCAGTGCCTGGTAAATGCCTAATACCGAAACACGAGCCATGCTCTAATAGCAGCGCCTGGTAAATGCCTAATACCGATACACGAGCCATGCTCTAATAGCAGCGCCTGGTAAATGCCTAATACCGATACACGAGCCATGCTCTAATAGCAGCGCCTGGTAAATGCCTAATACCGATACACGAGCCATGCTCTAATAGCAGCGCCTGGTAAATGCCTAATACCGATACACGAGCCATGCTCTAAGAGCAGCGCCTGGTAAATGCCTAATACCGATACACGAGCCATGCTTTAAGCTTTAATAGAATACCGATACACGAGCCATGCTTTAATAGCAGTGCCTGGTAAATGCCTAATGCCTGGTAAATGCCTAATACCGATACACGAGCCATGCTCTAATAGCAGTGCCTGGTAAATGCCTAATACCGAAACACGAGCCATGCTCTAATAGCAGCGCCTGGTAAATGCCTAATACCGATACACGAGCCATGCTCTAATAGCAGCGCCTGGTAAATGCCTAATACCGATACACGAGCCATGCTCTAATAGCAGCGCCTGGTAAATGCCTAATACCGATACACGAGCCATGCTCTAATAGCAGCGCCTGCTAAATGCCTAATACCGATACACGAGCCATGCTCTAATAGCAGCGCCTGGTAAATGCCTAATACCGATACACGAGCCATGCTCTAATAGCAGCGCCTGGTAAATGCCTAATACCGATACACGAGCCATGCTCTAATAGCAGCGCCTGGTAAATGCCTAATAGCGATACACGAGCCATGCTCTAATAGCAGCGCCTGGTAAATGCCTAATACCGATACACGAGCCATGATCTAATAGCAGTGCCTGGTAAATGCCTAATACCGATACACGAGCCATGCTCTAATAGCAGTGCCTGGTAAATGCCTAATAGCGATACACGAGCCATGCTCTAATAGCAGTGCCTGGTAAATGCCTAATAGCGATACACGAGCCATGCTCTAATAGCAGTGCCTGGTAAATGCCTAATACCGATACACGAGCCATGCTCTAATAGCAGCGCCTGGTAAATGCCTAATAGCGATACACGAGCCATGCTCTAATAGCAGTGCCTGGTAAATGCCTAATACCGATACACGAGCCATGCTCTAATAGCAGTGCCTGGTAAATGCCTAATACCGAAACACGAGCCATGCTCTAATAGGAGCACCTGGTAAATGCCTAATACCGATACACGATCCATGCTCTAATAGCAGCGCCTGGTAAATGCCTAATACCGATACAGGAGCCATGCTTTAATAGCAGCGCCTGGTAAATGCCTAATACCGATACACGAGCCATGCACTAATAGTAGTGCCTGGTAAATGCCTAATACCGATACACGAGCCATGCTCTAATAGCAGTGCCTGGTAAATGCCTAATACCGATACACGAGCCATGCTTTAATAGCAGTGCCTGGTAAATGCCTTATACCGATACACGAGCCATGCTCTAATAGCAGTGCCTGGTAAATGCCTAATACCGATACACGAGCCATGCTCTAATAGCAGTGCCCGGTTAATGTCTAATACCGATACACGAGCCAAACTCTAATAGCAGTGCCCGGTAAATGCCTAAAACTGATACACGAGCCATGCTCTAATAGCAGTGCCTGGTAAATGCCTAATACCGATACACGAGCCATGCTCTAATAGCAGTGCCTGGTAAATGCCTAATACCGATACACGAGCCATGCTCTAATAGCAGCGACTGGTAAATGCCTAATACCGATACACGAGCCATGCTCTAATAGCAGCGCCTGGTAAATGCCTAATACCGATACACGAGCCATGATCTAATAGCAGCGCCTGGTAAATGCCTAATAGCCATACACGAGCCATGCTCTAATAGCAGCGCCTGGTAAATGCCTAATAGCGATACACGAGCCATGCTCTAATAGCAGCGCCTGGTAAACGCCTAATACCGATACACGAGCCATGCTCTAATAGCAGTGCCTGGTAAACGCCTAATACCGATACACGAGCCATGCTCTAATAGCAGCGCCTGGTAAACGCCTAATACCGATACACGAGCCATGCTCTAATAGCAGCGCCTGGTAAACGCCTAATACCGATACACGAGCCATGCTCTAATAGCAGCGCCTGGTAAATGCCTAATACTGATACACGAGCCATGCTCTAATAGCAGCGCCTGGTAAATGCCTAATACCGATACACGAGCCATGCTCTAATAGCAGTGCCTGGTAAATGCCTAATACCGATACACGAGCCATGCCTTAAGCTTTAATAGAATACTGATACACGAGCCATGCTTTAATAGCAGTGCCTGGTAAATGCCTAATGCCTGGTAAATGCCTAATACCGATACACGAGCCATGCTCTAATAGCAGTGCCTGGTAAATGCCTAATACCGAAACACGAGCCATGCTCTAATAGCAGCACCTGGTAAATGCCTAATACCGATACACGAGCCATGCTCTAATAGCAGCGCCTGGTAAATGCCTAATACCGATACACGAGCCATGCTCTAATAGCAGCGCCTGGTAAATGCCTAATACCGATACACGAGCCATGCTCTAATAGCAGCGCCTGGTAAATGCCTAATACCGATACACGAGCCATGCTCTAATAGCAGCGCCTGGTAAATGCCTAATACCGATACACGAGCCATGCTCTAATAGCAGCGCCTGGTAAATGCCTAATACCGATATACGAGCCATGCTCTAATAGCAGTGCCTGGTAAATGCCTAATACCGATAGACGAGCCATGCTTTAATAGCAGTGCCTGGTAAATGCCTAATACCGATACACGAGCCATGCTTTAATAGCAGTGCCGGGTAAATGCCTAATACCGATACACGAGCCATGCTTTAATAGCAGTGCCGGGTAAATGCCTAATCCTTATACACGAGCCATGCTCTAATAGCAGCGCCTGGTAAATGCATAATACCGATACACGAGCCATGCTCTAATAGCAGCGCCTGGTAAATGCCTAATAGCGATACACGAGCCATGCTCTAATAGCAGTGCCTGGTAAATGCCTAATACCGATACACGAGCCATGCTCTAATAGCAGCGCCTGGTAAATGCCTAATAGCGATACACGAGCCATGCTCTAATAGCAGCGCCTGGTAAATGCCTAATACCGATACACGAGCCATGCTCTAATAGCAGCGCCTGGTAAATGCCTAATCCTTATACACGAGCCATGCTCTAATAGCAGTGCCTGGTAAATGCCTAATACCGATACACGAGCCATGCTCTAATAGCAGCACCTGGTAAATGCCTAATAGCGATACACGAGCCATGCTCTAATAGCAGTGCCTGGTAAATGCCTAATACCGATACACGAGCCATGCTCTAATAGCAGCGCCTGGTAAATGCCTAATAGCGATACACGAGCCATGCTCTAATAGCAGCGCCTGGTAAATGCCTAATACCGATACACGAGCCATGCTTTAATAGCAGTGCCTGGTAAATGCCTAATACCGATACACGAGCCATGCTCTAATAGCAGTGCCTGGTAAATGCCTAATACCGATACACGAGCCAGGCTTTAATAGCAGCGCCTGATACATGCCTAATACCGATACACGAGCCATGCTTTAATAGCAGCGCCTGGTAAATGCCTAATACCGATACACGAGCCATGCTCTAATAGCAGTGCCTGGTAAATGCCTAATACCGATACACGAGCCAGGCTTTAATAGCAGCGCCTGATACATGCCTAATACCGATACACGAGCCATGCTTTAATAGGAGCGTCTGGTAAATGTCTAATACCGATACACGAGCCATGCTTTAATATCAGTGTCTGGTAAATGCCTAATACCGATACAGGAGCCATGCTCTAATAGCAGTGCCTGGTAAATGCCTAATACCGATACACGAGCCATGCTCTAATAGCAGCGCCTGGTAAATGCCTAATACTTATACACGAGCCATGCTTTAATAGCAGTGCCTGGTAAATGCTTAATACCGATACAGGAGCCATGCTCTAATAGCAGTGCCTGGTAAATGCCTAATACCGATACACGAGCCAGCAGTGCCTGGTAAATGCCTAATAATGATACACGAGCCATGCTCTAATAGCAGTGCCTGGTAAATGCCTAATACCGATACACGAGCCATGCTCTAATAGCAGTGCCTGGTAGATGCCTAATACCGATACACGAGCCATGCTCTAATAGCAGTGCCTGGTAGATGCCTAATACCGATACACGAGCCATGCTCTAATAGCAGTGCCTGGTAAATGCCTAATACCGATACACGAGCCATGCTCAAATAGCAGTGCCTGGTAAATGCCTAATACCGATACACGAGCCATGCTCTAATAGCAGTGTCTGGTAAATGCTTAATACTGATACACGAGCCATGCTCTAATAGCAGCACCTGGTAAATGCCTAATACCGATACACGATCCATGCTCTAATAGCAGCGCCTGGTAAATGCCTAATACTGATACAGGAGCCATGCTCTAATAGCAGCGCCTGGTAAATGCCTAATACCGATACACGATCCATGCTCTAATAGCAGCGCCTGGTAAATGCCTGATACCGATACAGGAGCCATGCTTTAATAGCAGCGCCTGGTAAATGCCTAATACCGATACACGAGCCATGCACTAATAGTAGTGCCTGGTAAATGCCTAATACCGATACACGAGCCATGCTCTAATAGCAGCGCCTGGTAAACGCCTAATAGCGATACACGAGCCATGCTCTAATAGCAGTGCCTGGTAAATGCCTAATACCGATACACGAGCCATGCTATAATAGCAGTGCCTGATAAATGCCTAATACCGAAACACGAGCCATGCTCTAATAGCAGCGCCTGGTAAATGCCTAATACCGATACACGATCCATGCTCTAATAGCAGCGCCTGGTAAATGCCTAATACCGATACAGGAGCCATGCTTTAATAGCAGCGCCTGGTAAATGCCTAATACCGATACACGAGCCATGCACTAATAGTAGTGCCTGGTAAATGCCTAATGCCGATACACGAGCCATGCTCTAATAGCAGTGCCTGGTAATTGCCTAATACCGATACACGAGCCATGCTCTAATAGCAGTGCCTGGTAATTGCCTAATACCGATACACGAGCCATGCTCTAATAGCAGTGCCTGGTAAATGCCTAATACCGATACACGAGCCATGCTTTAATAGCAGTGCCTGGTAAATGCCTAATACTGATACACGAGCCATGCTCTAATAGCAGTGCCTGGTAAATGCCTAATACTGATACACGAGCCATGCTCTAATAGCAGTGCCTGGTAAATGCCTAAAACTGATACACGAGTCATGCTCTAATAGCAGTGCCTGGTAAATGCCTAATACCGATACACGAGCCATGCTCTAATAGCAGTGCCTGGTAAATGCCTAATATCGATACACGAGCCATGCTCTAATAGCAGCGCCTGGTAAACGCCTAATAGCGATACACGAGCCATGCTCTAATAGCAGTGCCTGGTAAATGCCTAATACCGATACACGAGCCATGCTATAATAGCAGTGCCTGATAAATGCCTAATACCGAAACACGAGCCATGCTCTAATAGCAGCGCCTGGTAAATGCCTAATACCGATACACGATCCATGCTCTAATAGCAGTGCCTGGTAAATGCCTAATACTGATACACGAGCCATGCTCTAATAGCAGTGCCTGGTAAATGCCTAAAACTGATTCACGAGTCATGCTCTAATAGCAGTGCCTGGTAAATGCCTAATAGCGATACACGAGCCATGCTCTAATAGCAGTGCCTGGTAAATGCCTAATACCGATACACGAGCCATGCTCTAATAGCAGCGCCTGGTAAACGCCTAATAGCGATACACGAGCCATGCTCTAATAGCAGTGCCTGGTAAATGCCTAATACCGATACACGAGCCATGCTATAATAGCAGTGCCTGATAAATGCCTAATACCGAAACACGAGCCATGCTCTAATAGCAGCGCCTGGTAAATGCCTAATACCGATACACGATCCATGCTCTAATAGCAGCGCCTGGTAAATGCCTAATACCGATACAGGAGCCATGCTTTAATAGCAGCGCCTGGTAAATGCCTAATACCGATACACGAGCCATGCACTAATAGCAGTGCCTGGTAAATGCCTAATACCGATACACGAGCCATGCTCTAATAGCAGTGCCTGGTAAATGCCTAATACCGATACACGAGCCATGCTTTAATAGCAGTGCCTGGTAAATGCCTAATACCGATACACGAGCCATGCTCTAATAGCAGTGCCTGGTAAATGCCTAATACCGATACACGAGCCATGCTCTAATAGCAGTGCCCGGTTAATATCTAATACCGATACACGAGCCAAGCTCTAATAGCAGTGCCTGGTAAATGCCTAAAACTGATACACGAGCCATGCTCTAATAGCAGTGCCTGGTAAATGCCTAATACTGATACACGAGCCATGCTCTAATAGCAGTGCCTGGTAAATGCCTAATACCGATACACGAGCCATGCTCTAATAGCAGCGCCTGGTAAATGCCTAATACCGATACACGAGCCATGCTCTAATAGCAGCGCCTGGTAAATGCCTAATACCGATACACGAGCCATGCTCTAATAGCCGCGCCTGGTAAATGCCTAATACCGATACACGAGCCATGCTCTAATAGCAGCGCCTGGTAAATGCCTAATAGCGATACACGAGCCATGCTCTAATAGCAGCGCCTGGTAAATGCCTAATACCGATACACGAGCCATGCTCTAATAGCAGTGCCTGGTAAATGCCTAATACCGATACACGAGCCATGCTCTAATAGCAGTACCTGGTAAATGCCTAATACCGATACACGAGCCATGCTCTAATAGCAGCGCCTGGTAAATGCCTAATACCGATACACGAGCCATGCTCTAATAGCAGCGCCTGGTAAATGCCTAATACCCATACACGAGCCATGCTCTAATAGCAGCGCCTGGTAAATGCCTAACACCGATACACGAGCCATGCTCTAATAGCAGCGCCTGGTAAATGCATAATACCGATACACGAGCCATGCTCTAATAGCAGCGCCTGGTAAATGCCTAATACCGATACACGAGCCATGCCTTAAGCTTTAATAGAATACCGATACACGAGCCATGCTTTAATAGCAGTGCCTGGTAAATGCCTAATGCCTGGTAAATGCCTAATACCGATACACGAGCCATGCTCTAATAGCAGTGCCTGGTAAATGCCTAATACCGAAACACGAGCCATGCTCTAATAGCAGCGCCTGGTAAATGCCTAATACCGATACACGAGCCATGCTCTAATAGCAGCGCCTGGTAAATGCCTAATACCGATACACGAGCCATGCTCTAATAGCAGCGCCTGGTAAATGCCTAATACCGATACACGAGCCATGCTCTAATAGCAGCGCCTGGTAAATGCCTAATACCGATACACGAGCCATGCTCTAATAGCAGCGCCTGGTAAATGCCTAATACCGATACACGAGCCATGCTCTAATAGCAGCGCCTGGTAAATGCCTAATACCGATATACGAGCCATGCTCTAATAGCAGTGCCTGGTAAATGCCTAATACCGATAGACGAGCCATGCTTTAATAGCAGTGCCTGGTAAATGCCTAATACCGATACACGAGCCATGCTTTAATAGCAGTGCCGGGTAAATGCCTAATACCGATACACGAGCCATGCTTTAATAGCAGTGCCGGGTAAATGCCTAATCCTTATACACGAGCCATGCTCTAATAGCAGCGCCTGGTAAATGCATAATACCGATACACGAGCCATGCTCTAATAGCAGCGCCTGGTAAATGCCTAATAGCGATACACGAGCCATGCTCTAATAGCAGTGCCTGGTAAATGCCTAATACCGATACACGAGCCATGCTCTAATAGCAGCGCCTGGTAAATGCCTAATAGCGATACACGAGCCATGCTCTAATAGCAGCGCCTGGTAAATGCCTAATACCGATACACGAGCCATGTTTTAATAGCAGCGCCTGGTAAATGCCTAATACCGATACACGAGCCATGCTCTAATAGCAGTGCCTGGTAAATGCCTAATACCGATACATGAGCCAGGCTTTAATAGCAGCGCCTGATACATGCCTAATACCGATACACGAGCCATGCTTGAATAGCAGCGCCTGGTAAATGCCTAATACCGATACACGAGCCATGCTCTAATAGCAGTGCCTGGTAAATGCCTAATACCGATACACGAGCCAGGCTTTAATAGCAGCGCCTGATACATGCCTAATACCGATACACGAGCCATGCTTTAATAGGAGCGCCTGGTAAATGTCTAATACCGATACACGAGCCATACTTTAATATCAGTGTCTGGTAAATGCCTAATACCGATACAGGAGCCATGCTCTAATAGCAGTGCCTGGTAAATGCCTAATACCGATACACGAGCCATGCTCTAATAGCAGCGCCTGGTAAATGCCTAATACTTATACACGAGCCATGCTTTAATAGCAGTGCCTGGTAAATGCCTAATCCTTATACACGAGCCATGCTCTAATAGCAGCGCCTGGTAAATGCATAATACCGATACACGAGCCATGCTCTAATAGCAGCGCCTGGTAAATGCCTAATACTGATACACGAGCCATGCTCTAATAGCAGTGCCTGGTAAATGCCTAATACCGATACACGAGCCATGCTCTAATAGCAGTGCCTGGTAGATGCCTAATACTGATACACGAGCCATGCTCTAATAGCAGTGCCTGGTAGATGCCTAATACCGATACACGAGCCATGCTCTAATAGCAGTGCCTGGTAAATGCCTAATACCGATACACGAGCCATGCTCAAATAGCAGTGCCTGGTAAATGCCTAATACCGATACACGAGCCATGCTCTAATAGCAGTGTCTGGTAAATGCCTAATACCGATACACGAGCCATGCTCTAATAGCAGCGCCTGGTAAATGCCTAATACCGATACACAATCCATGCTCTAATAGCAGCGCCTGGTAAATGCCTAATACCGATACAGGAGCCATGCTTTAATAGCAGCGCCTGGTAAATGCCTAATACCGATACACGAGCCATGCACTAATAGTAGTGCCTGGTAAATGCCTAATACCGATACACGAGCCATGCTCTAATAGCAGTGCCTGGTAATTGCCTAATACCGATACACGAGCCATGCTCTAATAGCAGTGCCTGGTAAATGCCTAATACCGATACACGAACCATGCTTTAATAGCAGTGCCTGGTAAATGCCTAATACTGATACATGAGCCATGCTCTAATAGCAGTGCCTGGTAAATGCCTAATACTGATACACGAGCCATGCTCTAATAGCAGTGCCTGTTAAATGCCTAAAACTGATACACGAGTCATGCTCTAATAGCAGTGCCTGGTAAATGCCTAATACCGATACACGAGCCATGCTCTAATAGCAGTGCCTGGTAAATGCCTAATACCGATACACGAGCCATGCTCTAATAGCAGCGCCTGGTAAATGCCTAATACTGATACACGAGCCATGCTCTAATAGCAGCGCCTGGTAAATGCCTAATACCGATACACGAGCCATGCTCTAATAGCAGTGCCTGGTAAATGCCTAATACCGATACACGAGCCATGCTCTAATAGCAGCGCCTGGTAAATGCCTAATAGCGATACACGAGCCATGCTCTAATAGCAGTGCCTGGTAAATGCCTAATACCGATACACGAGCCATGCTCTAATAGCAGTGCCTGGTAAATGCCTAATACCGAAACACGAGCCATGCTCTAATAGCAGCGCCTGGTAAATGCCTAATACCGATACACGATCCATGCTCTCATAGCAGCGCCTGGTAAATGCCTAATACCGATACAGGAGCCATGCTTTAATAGCAGCGCCTGGTAAATGCCTAATACCGATACACGAGCCATGCACTAATAGTAGTGCCTGGTAAATGCCTAATACCGATACACGAGCCATGCTCTAATAGCAGTGCCTGGTAAATGCCTAATACCGATACACGAGCCATGCTCTAATAGCAGTGCCTGGTAAATGCCTAATACCGATACACGAGCCATGCTTTAATAGCAGTGCCTGGTAAATGCCTAATACTGATACACGAGCCATGCTCTAATAGCAGTGCCTGGTAAATGCCTAATACTGATACACGAGCCATGCTCTAATAGCAGTGCCCGGTTAATGCCTAATACCGATACACGAGCCATGCTCTAATAGCAGTGCCTGGTAAATGCCTAAAACTGATACACGAGCCATGCTCTAATAGCAGTGCCTGGTAAATGCCTCATACCGATACACGAGCCATGCTCTAATAGCAGTGCCTGGTAAATGCCTAATACCGATACACGAGCCATGCTCTAATAGCAGCGCCTGGTAAATGCCTAATACCGATACACGAGCCATGCTCTAATAGCAGCGCCTGGTAAATGCCTAATACCGATACACGAGCCATGCTCTAATAGCAGTGCCTGGTAAATGCCTAATACCGATACACGAGCCATGCTCTAATAGCAGCGCCTGGTAAATGCCTAATAGCGATACACGAGCCATGCTCTAATAGCAGTGCCTGGTAAATGCCTAATACCGATACACGAGCCATGCTTTAAGCTTTAATAGAATACCAATACACGAGCCATGCTTTAATAGCAGTGCCTGGTAAATGCCTAATGCCTGGTAAATGCCTAATACCGATACACGAGCCATGCTCTAATAGCAGTGCCTGGTAAATGCCTAATACCGATACACGAGCCATGCTCTAATAGCAGCGCCTGGTAAATGCCTAATACCGATACACGAGCCATGCTCTAATAGCAGCGCCTGGTAAATGCCTAATACCGATACACGAGCCATGCTCTAATAGCAGCGCCTGGTAAATGCCTAATACCGATACACGAGCCATGCTCTAATAGCAGTGCCTGGTAAATGCCTAATACCGATACACGAGCCATGCTCTAATAGCAGCGCCTGGTAAATGCCTAATAGCGATACACGAGCCATGCTCTAATAGCAGCGCCTGGTAAATGCCTAATACCGATACACGAGCCATGCTTTAATAGCAGCGCCTGGTAAATGCCTAATACCGATACACGAGCCATGCTCTAATAGCAGTGCCTGGTAAATGTCTAATACCGATACACGAGCCATGCTCTAATATCAGTGTCTGGTAAATGCCTAATACCGATACAGGAGCCATGCTCTAATAGCAGTGCCTGGTAAATGCCTAATACCGATACACGAGCCATGCTCTAATAGCAGCGCCTGGTAAATGCCTAATACTTATACACGAGCCATGCTCTAATAGCAGTGCCTGGTAAATGCCTAATACCGATACACGAGCCATGCTCTAATAGCAGTGCCTGGTAAATGCCTAATACCGATACACGAGCCATGCTCTAATAGCAGCGCCTGGTAAATGCCTAATAGCGATACACGAGCCATGCTCTAATAGCAGTGCCTGGTAAATGCCTAATACCGATACACGAGCCATGCTCTAATAGCAGTGCCTGGTAAATGCCTAATAGCGATACACGAGCCATGCTCTAATAGCAGTGCCTGGTAAATGCCTAATAGCGATACACGAGCCATGCTCTAATAGCAGTGCCTGGTAAATGCCTAATAGCGATACGCGAGCCATGCTCTAATAGCAGTGCCTGGTAAATGCCTAATACCGATACACGAGCCATGCTCTAATAGCAGCGCCTGGTAAACGCCTAATAGCGATACACGAGCCATGCTCTAATAGCAGCGCCTGGTAAATGCCTAATACCGATACACGAGCCATGCTCTAATAGCAGCGCCTGGTAAATGACTAATACCGAAACACGAGCCATGCTCTAATAGCAGCGCCTGGTAAATGCCTAATACCGATACACGATCCATGCTCTAATAGCAGCGCCTGGTAAATGCCTAATACCGATACAGGAGCCATGCTTTAATAGCAGCGCCTGGTAAATGCCTAATACCGATACACGAGCCATGCACTAACAGTAGTGCCTGGTAAATGCCTAATACCGATACACGAGCCATGCTCTAATAGCAGTGCCTGGTAAATGCCGAATACCGATACACGAGCCATGCTCTAATAGCAGTGCCTGGTAAATGCCTAATACCGATACACGAGCCATGCTCTAATAGCAGTGCCTGGTAAATGCCTAATACCGATACACGAGCCATGCTCTAATAGCAGTGCCCGGTTAATGTCTAATACCGATACACGAGCCAAACTCTAATAGCAGTGCCTGGTAAATGCCTAAAACTGATACACGAGCCATGCTCTAATAGCAGTGCCTGGTAAATGCCTAATACCGATACACGAGCCATGCTCTAATAGCAGTGCCTGGTAAATGCCTAATACCCATACACGAGCCATGCTCTAATACCAGCGCCTGGTAAATGCCTAATACCGATACACGAGCCATGCTCTAATAGCAGCGCCTGGTAAATGCCTAATACCGATACACGAGCCATGCTCTAATAGCAGTGCCTGGTAAATGCCTAATACCGATACACGAGCCATGCTCTAATAGCAGTGCCCGGTTAATGTCTAATACCGATACACGAGCCAAACTCTAATAGCAGTGCCTGGTAAATGCCTAAAACTGATACACGAGCCATGCTCTAATAGCAGTGCCTGGTAAATGCCTAATACCGATACACGAGCCATGCTCTAATAGCAGTGCCTGGTAAATGCCTAATACCCATACACGAGCCATGCTCTAATACCAGCGCCTGGTAAATGCCTAATACCGATACACGAGCCATGCTCTAATAGCAGCGCCTGGTAAATGCCTAATACCGATACACGAGCCATGCTCTAATAGCAGCGCCTGGTAAATGCCTAATACCGATACACGAGCCATGCTCTAATAGCAGCGCCTGGTAAATGCCTAATAGCGATACACGAGCCATGCTCTAATAGCAGTGCCTGGTAAATGCCTAATACCGATACCCGAGCCATGCTCTAATAGCAGTGCCTGGTAAATGCCTAATACCGATACACGAGCCATGCTCTAATAGCAGTACCTGGTAAATGCCTAATACCGATACACGAGCCATGCTCTAATAGCAGCGCCTGGTAAATGCCTAATACCGATACACGAGCCATGCTCTAATAGCAGCGCCTGGTAAATGCCTAATACCGATACACGAGCCATGCTCTAATAGCAGCGCCTGGTAAATGTCTAATACCGATACACGAGCCATGCTCTAATAGCAGCGCCTGGTAAATGCCTAATACCTGCTCTAATAGCAGTGCCTGGTAAATGCCTAATACCGATACACGAGCCATGCCTTAAGCTTTAATAGAATACCGATACACGAGTCATGCTTTAATAGCAGTGCCTGGTAAATGCCTAATGCCTGGTAAATGCCTAATACCGATACACGAGCCATGCTCTAATAGCAGTGCCTGGTAAATGCCTAATACCGAAACACGAGCCATGCTCTAATAGCAGCGCCTGGTAAATGCCTAATACCGATACACGAGCCATGCTCTAATAGCAGCGCCTGGTAAATGCCTAATACCGATACACGAGCCATGCTCTAATAGCAGCGCCTGGTAAATGCCTAATACCGATACACGAGCCATGCTCTAATAGCAGCGCCTGGTAAATGCCTAATACCGATACACGAGCCATGCTCTAATAGCAGCACCTGGTAAATGCCTAATACCGATACACGAGCCATGCTCTAATAGCAGTGCCTGGTAAATGCCTAATACCGATACACGAGCCATGCCTTAAGCTTTAATAGAATACCGATACACGAGTCATGCTTTAATAGCAGTGCCTGGTAAATGCCTAATGCCTGGTAAATGCCTAATACCGATACACGAGCCATGCTCTAATAGCAGTGCCTGGTAAATGCCTAATACCGAAACACGAGCCATGCTCTAATAGCAGCGCCTGGTAAATGCCTAATACCGATACACGAGCCATGCTCTAATAGCAGCGCCTGGTAAATGCCTAATACCGATACACGAGCCATGCTCTAATAGCAGCGCCTGGTAAATGCCTAATACCGATACACGAGCCATGCTCTAATAGCAGCGCCTGGTAAATGCCTAATACCGATACATGAGCCATGCTCTAATAGCAGCGCCTGGTAAATGCCTAATACCGATACACGAGCCATGCTCTAATAGCAGCGCCTGGTAAATGCCTAATACCGATATACGAGCCATGCTCTAATAGCAGCGCCTGGTAAATGCCTAATACCGATAGACGAGCCATGCTTTAATAGCAGTGCCTGGTAAATGCCTAATACCGATACACGAGCCATGCTTTAATAGCAGTGCCGGGTAAATGCCTAATACCGATACACGAGCCATGCTCTAATAGCAGCGCCTGGTAAATGCCTAATACCGATACACGAGCCATGCTCTAATAGCAGCGCCTGGTAAATGCCTAATAGCGATACACGAGCCATGCTCTAATAGCAGTGCCTGGTAAATGCCTAATACCGATACCCGAGCCATGCTCTAATAGCAGTGCCTGGTAAATGCCTAATACCGATACACGAGCCATGCTCTAATAGCAGTACCTGGTAAATGCCTAATACCGATACACGAGCCATGCTCTAATAGCAGCGCCTGGTAAATGCCTAATACCGATACACGAGCCATGCTCTAATAGCAGCGCCTGGTAAATGCCTAATACCGATACACGAGCCATGCTCTAATAGCAGCGCCTGGTAAATGTCTAATACCGATACACGAGCCATGCTCTAATAGCAGCGCCTGGTAAATGCCTAATACCTGCTCTAATAGCAGTGCCTGGTAAATGCCTAATACCGATACACGAGCCATGCCTTAAGCTTTAATAGAATACCGATACACGAGTCATGCTTTAATAGCAGTGCCTGGTAAATGCCTAATGCCTGGTAAATGCCTAATACCGATACACGAGCCATGCTCTAATAGCAGTGCCTGGTAAATGCCTAATACCGAAACACGAGCCATGCTCTAATAGCAGCGCCTGGTAAATGCCTAATACCGATACACGAGCCATGCTCTAATAGCAGCGCCTGGTAAATGCCTAATACCGATACACGAGCCATGCTCTAATAGCAGCGCCTGGTAAATGCCTAATACCGATACACGAGCCATGCTCTAATAGCAGCGCCTGGTAAATGCCTAATACCGATACACGAGCCATGCTCTAATAGCAGCGCCTGGTAAATGCCTAATACCGATACACGAGCCATGCTCTAATAGCAGTGCCTGGTAAATGCCTAATACCGATACACGAGCCATGCCTTAAGCTTTAATAGAATACCGATACACGAGTCATGCTTTAATAGCAGTGCCTGGTAAATGCCTAATGCCTGGTAAATGCCTAATACCGATACACGAGCCATGCTCTAATAGCAGTGCCTGGTAAATGCCTAATACCGAAACACGAGCCATGCTCTAATAGCAGCGCCTGGTAAATGCCTAATACCGATACACGAGCCATGCTCTAATAGCAGCGCCTGGTAAATGCCTAATACCGATACACGAGCCATGCTCTAATAGCAGCGCCTGGTAAATGCCTAATACCGATACACGAGCCATGCTCTAATAGCAGCGCCTGGTAAATGCCTAATACCGATACACGAGCCATGCTCTAATAGCAGCGCCTGGTAAATGCCTAATACCGATACACGAGCCATGCTCTAATAGCAGCGCCTGGTAAATGCCTAATACCGATATACGAGCCATGCTCTAATAGCAGCGCCTGGTAAATGCCTAATACCGATAGACGAGCCATGCTTTAATAGCAGCGCCTGGTAAATGCCTAATACCGATACACGAGCCATGCTTTAATAGCAGTGCCGGGTAAATGCCTAATACCGATACACGAGCCATGCTTTAATAGCAGTGCCGGGTAAATGCCTAATCCTTATACACGAGCCATGCTCTAATAGCAGCGCCTGGTAAATGCATAATACCGATACACGAGCCATGCTCTAATAGCAGCGCCTGGTAAATGCCTAATAGCGATACACGAGCCATGCTCTAATAGCAGTGCCTGCTAAATTCCTAATACCGATACACGAGCCATGCTCTAATAGCAGCACCTGGTAAATGCCTAATAGCGATACACGAGCCATGCTCTAATAGCAGCGCCTGGTAAATGCCTAATACCAATACACGAGCCATGCTCTAATAGCAGCGCCTGGTAAATGCCTAATCCTTATACACGAGCCATGCTCTAATAGCAGCGCCTGGTAAATGCCTAATACCGATACACGAGCCATGCTCTAATAGCAGCGCCTGGTAAATGCCTAATAGCGATACACGAGCCATGCTCTAATAGCAGTGCCTGGTAAATGCCTAATACCGATACACGAGCCATGCTTTAATAGCAGCGCCTGGTAAATGCCTAATACCGATACACGAGCCATGCTCTAATAGCAGCGCCTGGTAAATGCCTAATAGCGATACACGAGCCATGCTCTAATAGCAGCGCCTGGTAAATGCCTAATACCGATACACGAGCCATGCTTTAATAGCAGCGCCTGGTAAATGCCTAATACCGATACACGAGCCATGCTCTAATAGCAGTGCCTGGTAAATGTCTAATACCGATACACGAGCCATGCTTTAATATCAGTGTCTGGTAAATGCCTAATACCGATACAGGAGCCATGCTCTAATAGCAGTGCCTGGTAAATGCCTAATACTGATACACGAGCCATGCTCTAATAGCAGTGCCTGATAAATGCCTAATACCGATACACGAGCCATGCTCTAATAGCAGTGCCTGGTAGATGCCTAATACTGATACACGAGCCATGCTCTAATAGCAGTGCCTGGTAAATGCCTAATACCGATACACGAGCCATGCTCTAATAGCAGTGCCTGGTAGATGCCTAATACCGATACACGAGCCATGCTCTAATAGCAGTGCCTGGTAGATGCCTAATACCGATACACGAGCCATGCTCTAATAGCAGTGCCTGGTAAATGCCTAATACCGATACACGAGCCATGCTCAAATAGCAGTGCCTGGTAAATGCCTAATACCGATACACGAGCCATGCTCTAATAGCAGTGTCTGGTAAATGCCTAATACCGATACACGAGCCATGCTCTAATAGCAGCGCCTGGTAAATGCCTAATACCGATACACGATCCATGCTCTAATAGCAGCGCCTGGTAAATGCCTAATACCGATACAGGAGCCATGCTTTAATAGCAGTGCCTGGTAATTGCCTAATACCGATACACGAGCCATGCTCTAATAGCAGTGCCTGGTAATTGCCTAATACCGATACACGAGCCATGCTCTAATAGCAGTGCCTGGTAAATGCCTAATACCGATACACGAGCCATGCTTTAATAGCAGTGCCTGGTAAATGCCTAATACTGATACACGAGCCATGCTCTAATAGCAGTGCCTGGTAAATGCCTAATACTGATACACGAGCCATGCTCTAATAGCAGTGCCTGGTAAATGCCTAAAACTGATACACGAGTCATGCTCTAATAGCAGTGCCTGGTAATTGCCTAATACCGATACACGAGCCATGCTCTAATAGCAGTGCCTGGTAAATGCCTAATACCGATACACGAGCCATGCTCTAATAGCAGCGCCTGGTAAATGCCTAATACCGATACACGAGCCATGCTCTAATAGCAGTGCCTGGTAAATGCCTAATACCGATACACGAGCCATGCTCTAATAGCAGCGCCTGGTAAATGCCTAATAGCAATACACGAGTCATGCTCTAATAGCAGTGCCTGGTAAATGCCTAATACCGATACACGAGCCATGCTCTAATAGCAGTGCCTGGTAAATGCCTAATACCGAAACACGAGCCATGCTCTAATAGCAGCGCCTGGTAAATGCCTAATACCGATACACGATCCATGCTCTCATAGCAGCGCCTGGTAAATGCCTAATACCGATAAAGGAGCCATGCTTTAATAGCAGCGCCTGGTAAATGCCTAATACCGATACACGAGCCATGCACTAATAGTAGTGCCTGGTAAATGCCTAATACCGATACACGAGCCATGCTCTAATAGCAGTGCCTGGTAAATGCCTAATACTGATACACGAGCCATGCTCTAATAGCAGTGCCTGGGAAATGCCTAATACTGATACACGAGCCATGCTCTAATAGCAGTGCCCGGTTAATGCCTAATACCGATACACGAGCCATGCTCTAATAGCAGTGCCTGGTAAAGGCCTAAAACTGATACACGAGCCATGCTCTAATAGCAGTGCCTGGTAAATGCCTAATACCGATACACGAGCCATGCTCTAATAGCAGTGCCTCGTAAATGCCTAATACCGATACACGAGCCATGCTCTAATAGCAGCGCCTGGTAAATGCCTAATACTGATACACGAGCCATGCTCTAATAGCAGCGCCTGGTAAATGCCTAATACCGATACACGAGCCATGCTCTAATAGCAGTGCCTGGTAAATGCCTAATACCGATACACGAGCCATGCTCTAATAGCAGCGCCTGGTAAATGCCTAATACCGATACACGAGCCATGCTCTAATAGCAGTGCCTGGTAAATGCCTAATACCGATACACGAGCCATGCTTTAAGCTTTAATAGAATACCGATACACGAGCCATGCTTTAATAGCAGTGCCTGGTAAATGCCTAATGCCTGGTAAATGCCTAATACCGATACACGAGCCATGCTCTAATAGCAGTGCCTGGTAAATGCCTAATACCGAAACACGAGCCATGCTCTAATAGCAGCGCCTGGTAAATGCCTAATACCGATACACGAGCCATGCTCTAATAGCAGCGCCTGGTAAATGCCTAATACCGATACACGAGCCATGCTCTAATAGCAGCGCCTGGTAAATGCCTAATACCGATACACGAGCCATGCTCTAATAGCAGCGCCTGGTAAATGCCTAATACCGATACACGAGCCATGCTCTAATAGCAGCGCCTGGTAAATGCCTAATACCGATACACGAGCCATGCTCTAATAGCAGCGCCTGGTAAATGCCTAATACCGATACACGAGCCATGCTCTAATAGCAGCGCCTGGTAAATGCCTAATAGCGATACACGAGCCATGCTCTAATAGCAGCGCCTGGTAAATGCCTAATACCGATACACGAGCCATGCTCTAATAGCAGTGCCTGGTAAATGCCTAATACCGATACACACACAAGCCATGCTCTAATAGCAGTGCCTGGTAAATGCCTAATAGCGATACACGAGCCATGCTCTAATAGCAGTGCCTGGTAAATGCCTAATACCGATACACGAGCCACACACGAGCCATGCTCTAATAACGGCGCCTGGTAAATGCCTAATACCGATACACGAGCCATGCTCTAATAGCACCGCCTGGTAAATGCCTAATACCGATACACGAGCCATGCTCTAATAGCAGCGCCTGGTAAATGCCTAATACCGATACACGAGCCATGCTCTAATAGCAGCGCCTGGTAAATGCCTAATACCGATACACGAGCCATGCTCTAATAGCAGCGCCTGGTAAATGCCTAATACCGATACACGAGCCATGCTCTAATAGCAGCGCCTGGTAAATGCCTAATACCGATACACGAGCCATGCTCTAATAGAAGCGCCTGGTAAATGCCTAATACCGATACACGAGCCATGCTCTAATAGCAGCGCCTGGTAAATGCCTAATACCGATATACGAGCCATGCTCTAATAGCAGCGCCTGGTAAATGCCTAATACCGATACACGAGCCATGCTCTAATAGCAGCGCCTGGTAAATGCCTAATACCGATACACGAGCCATGCTTTAATAGCAGTGCCGGGTAAATGCCTAATACCGATACACGAGCCATGCTTTAATAGCAGTGCCGGGTAAATGCCTAATACCAATACACGAGCCATGCTCTAATAGCAGTGCCGGGTAAATGCCTAATACCGATACACGAGCCATGCTTTAATAGCAGTGCCTGGTAAATGCCTAATACCGATACACGAGCCATGCTCTAATAGCAGTGCCTGGTAAATGCCTAATACCGATACACGAGCCATGCTTTAATAGCAGCGCCTGGTAAATGCCTAATACCGATACACGAGCCATGCTCTAATAGCAGCGCCTGCTAAATGCCTAATATCGATACACGAACCAGGCTTTAATAGCAGCGCCTGTTGTAGTGCCTGGTAAATGCCTAATACCGATACACGAGCCATGCTCTAATAGCAGCGCCTGGTAAATGCCTAATACCGATACACGAGCCATGCTCTAATAGCAGCGCCTGGTAAATGCCTAATACCGATACACGAGCCATGCTCTAATAGCAGTGCCTGGTAAATGCCTAATACCGATACACGAGCCATGCTCTAATAGCAGTGCCTGGTAAATGCCTAATAGCGATACACGAGCCATGCTCTAATAGCAGTGCCTGGTAAATGCCTAATACCGATACACGAGCCACACACGAGCCATGCTCTAATAGCGGCACCTGGTAAATGCCTAATACCGATACACGAGCCATGCTCTAATAGCAGCGCCTGGTAAATGCCTAATACCGATACACGAGCCATGCTCTAATAGCAGCGCCTGGTAAATGCCTAATAGCGATACACGAGCCATGCTCTAATAGCAGCGCCTGGTAAATGCCTAATACCGATACACGAGCCATGCTCTAATAGCAGCGCCTGGTAAATGCCTAATACCGATACACGAGCCATGCTCTAATAGCAGTGCCTGGTAAATGCCTAATACCGATACACGAGCCATGCTCTAATAGCAGCGCCTGGTAAATGCCTAATACCGATACACGAGCCATGCTCTAATAGCAGCGCCTGGTAAATGCCTAATACCGATACACTAGCCATGCTCTAATAGCAGCGCCTGGTAAATGTCTAATACCGATACACGAGCCATGCTCTAATAGCAGCGCCTGGTAAATGCCTAATACCGATACACGAGCCATGCTCTAATAGCAGTGCCTGGTAAATGCCTAATACCGATACACGAGCCATGCCTTAAGCTTTAATAGAATACCGATACACGAGCCATGCTTTAATAGCAGTGCCTGGTAAATGCCTAATGCCTGGTAAATGCCTAATACCGATACACGAGCCATGCTCTAATAGCAGTGCCTGGTAAATGCCTAATACCGAAACACGAGCCATGCTCTAATAGCAGCGCCTGGTAAATGCCTAATACCGATACACGAGCCATGCTCTAATAGCAGCGCCTGGTAAATGCCTAATACCGATACACGAGCCATGCTCTAATAGCAGCGCCTGGTAAATGCCTAATACCGATACACGAGCCATGCTCTAATAGCAGCGCCTGGTAAATGCCTAATACCGATACACGAGCCATGCTCTAATAGCAGCGCCTGGTAAATGCCTAATATCGATACACGAGCCATGCTCTAATAGCAGCGCCTGGTAAATGCCTAATACCGATATACGAGCCATGCTCTAATAGCAGCACCTGGTAAATGCCTAATACCGATACAGGAGCCATGCTTTAATAGCAGCGCCTGGTAAATGCCTAATACCGATACACGAGCCATGCACTAATAGTAGTGCCTGGTAAATGCCTAATACCGATACACGAGCCATGCTCTAATAGCAGTGCCTGGTAAATGCCGAATACCGATACACGAGCCATGCTCTAATAGCAGTGCCTGGTAAATGCCTAATACCGATACACGAGCCATGCTCTAATAGCAGTGCCTGGTAAATGCCTAATACCGATACACGAGCCATGCTCTAATAGCAGTGCCCGGTTAATGTCTAATACCGATACACGAGCCAAACTCTAATAGCAGTGCCTGGTAAATGCCTAAAACTGATACACGAGCCATGCTCTAATAGCAGTGCCTGGTAAATGCCTAATACCGATACACGAGCCATGCTCTAATAGCAGTGCCTGGTAAATGCCTAATACCCATACACGAGCCATGCTCTAATACCGGCGCCTGGTAAATGCCTAATACCGATACACGAGCCATGCTCTAATAGCAGCGCCTGGTAAATGCCTAATACCGATACACGAGCCATGCTCTAATAGCAGTGCCTGGTAAATGCCTAATACCGATACACGAGCCATGCTCTAATAGCAGTGCCCGGTTAATGTCTAATACCGATACACGAGCCAAACTCTAATAGCAGTGCCTGGTAAATGCCTAAAACTGATACACGAGCCATGCTCTAATAGCAGTGCCTGGTAAATGCCTAATACCGATACACGAGCCATGCTCTAATAGCAGTGCCTGGTAAATGCCTAATACCGATACACGAGCCATGCTCTAATAGCAGTACCTGGTAAATGCCTAATACCGATACACGAGCCATGCTCTAATAGCAGCGCCTGGTAAATGCCTAATACCGATACACGAGCCATGCTCTAATAGCAGCGCCTGGTAAATGTCTAATACCGATACACGAGCCATGCTCTAATAGCAGCGCCTGGTAAATGCCTAATACCTGCTCTAATAGCAGTGCCTGGTAAATGCCTAATACCGATACACGAGCCATGCCTTAAGCTTTAATAGAATACCGATACACGAGTCATGCTTTAATAGCAGTGCCTGGTAAATGCCTAATGCCTGGTAAATGCCTAATACCGATACACGAGCCATGCTCTAATAGCAGTGCCTGGTAAATGCCTAATACCGAAACACGAGCCATGCTCTAATAGCAGCGCCTGGTAAATGCCTAATACCGATACACGAGCCATGCTCTAATAGCAGCGCCTGGTAAATGCCTAATACCGACACAGGAGCCATGCTCTAATAGCAGCGCCTGGTAAATGCCTAATACCGATACACGAGCCATGCTCTAATAGCAGCGCCTGGTAAATGCCTAATACCGATACACGAGCCATGCTCTAATAGCAGCGCCTGGTAAATGCCTAATACCGATACACGAGCCATGCTCTAATAGCAGTGCCTGGTAAATGCCTAATACCGATACACGAGCCATGCCTTAAGCTTTAATAGAATACCGATACACGAGTCATGCTTTAATAGCAGTGCCTGGTAAATGCCTAATGCCTGGTAAATGCCTAATACCGATACACGAGCCATGCTCTAATAGCAGTGCCTGGTAAATGCCTAATACCGAAACACGAGCCATGCTCTAATAGCAGCGCCTGGTAAATGCCTAATACCGATACACGAGCCATGCTCTAATAGCAGCGCCTGGTAAATGCCTAATACCGATACACGAGCCATGCTCTAATAGCAGCGCCTGGTAAATGCCTAATACCGATACACGAGCCATGCTCTAATAGCAGCGCCTGGTAAATGCCTAATACCGATACACGAGCCATGCTCTAATAGCAGCGCCTGGTAAATGCCTAATACCGATACACGAGCCATGCTCTAATAGCAGCGCCTGGTAAATGCCTAATACCGATATACGAGCCATGCTCTAATAGCAGCGCCTGGTAAATGCCTAATACCGATAGACGAGCCATGCTTTAATAGCAGTGCCTGGTAAATGCCTAATACCGATACACGAGCCATGCTTTAATAGCAGTGCCGGGTAAATGCCTAATACCGATACACGAGCCATGCTTTAATAGCAGTGCCGGGTAAATGCCTAATCCTTATACACGAGCCATGCTCTAATAGCAGCGCCTGGTAAATGCATAATACCGATACACGAGCCATGCTCTAATAGCAGCGCCTGGTAAATGCCTAATAGCGATACACGAGCCATGCTCTAATAGCAGTGCCTGCTAAATTCCTAATACCGATACACGAGCCATGCTCTAATAGCAGCACCTGGTAAATGCCTAATAGCGATACACGAGCCATGCTCTAATAGCAGCGCCTGGTAAATGCCTAATACCAATACACGAGCCATGCTCTAATAGCAGCGCCTGGTAAATGCCTAATCCTTATACACGAGCCATGCTCTAATAGCAGCGCCTGGTAAATGCCTAATACCGATACACGAGCCATGCTCTAATAGCAGCGCCTGGTAAATGCCTAATAGCGATACACGAGCCATGCTCTAATAGCAGTGCCTGGTAAATGCCTAATACCGATACACGAGCCATGCTCTAATAGCAGCGCCTGGTAAATGCCTAATAGCGATACACGAGCCATGCTCTAATAGCAGCGCCTGGTAAATGCCTAATACCGATACACGAGCCATGCTTTAATAGCAGCGCCTGGTAAATGCCTAATACCGATACACGAGCCATGCTCTAATAGCAGTGCCTGGTAAATGTCTAATACCGATACACGAGCCATGCTTTAATATCAGTGTCTGGTAAATGCCTAATACCGATACAGGAGCCATGCTCTAATAGCAGTGCCTGGTAAATGCCTAATACTGATACACGAGCCATGCTCTAATAGCAGCGCCTGGTAAATGCCTAATACTTATACACGAGCCATGCTCTAATAGCAGTGCCTGATAAATGCCTAATACCGATACACGAGCCATGCTCTAATAGCAGTGCCTGGTAGATGCCTAATACTGATACACGAGCCATGCTCTAATAGCAGTGCCTGGTAAATGCCTAATACCGATACACGAGCCATGCTCTAATAGCAGTGCCTGGTAGATGCCTAATACCGATACACGAGCCATGCTCTAATAGCAGTGCCTGGTAGATGCCTAATACCGATACACGAGCCATGCTCTAATAGCAGTGCCTGGTAAATGCCTAATACCGATACACGAGCCATGCTCAAATAGCAGTGCCTGGTAAATGCCTAATACCGATACACGAGCCATGCTCTAATAGCAGTGTCTGGTAAATGCCTAATACCGATTCACGAGCCATGCTCTAATAGCAGCGCCTGGTAAATGCCTAATACCGATACACGATCCATGCTCTAATAGCAGCGCCTGGTAAATGCCTAATACCGATACAGGAGCCATGCTTTAATAGCAGTGCCTGGTAATTGCCTAATACCGATACACGAGCCATGCTCTAATAGCAGTGCCTGGTAATTGCCTAATACCGATACACGAGCCATGCTCTAATAGCAGTGCCTGGTAAATGTCTAATACCGATACACGAGCCATGCTTTAATAGCAGTGCCTGGTAAATGCCTAATACTGATACACGAGCCATGCTCTAATAGCAGTGCCTGGTAAATGCCTAATACTGATACACGAGCCATGTTCTAATCGCAGTGCCTGGTAAATGCCTAAAACTGATACACGAGTCATGCTCTAATAGCAGTGCCTGGTAATTGCCTAATACCGATACACGAGCCATGCTCTAATAGCAGTGCCTGGTAAATGCCTAATACCGATACACGAGCCATGCTCTAATAGCAGCACCTGGTAAATGCCTAATACCGATACACGAGCCATGCTCTAATAGCAGTGCCTGGTAAATGCCTAATACCGATACACGAGCCATGCTCTAATAGCAGCGCCTGGTAAATGCCTAATAGCAATACACGAGCCATGCTCTAATAGCAGTGCCTGGTAAATGCCTAATACCGATACACGAGCCATGCTCTAATAGCAGTGCCTGGTAAATGCCT